>NC_138770.1:437886090-438584840 GCF_965119305.1 Pelophylax lessonae | reverse complement strand
ACTAAGGACATGGATTACTGGAACCATGTCCTGTGGTCTGATGAGACCAAGATAAACTTATTTGGTTCAGATGGTGTCAAGCATATGTGGCAGCAACCAGGTGAGGAGTACAAAGACAAGTGTGTCTTGCCTACAGTCAAGCAAGGTGGTGGGAATGTCATGGTCTGGGGCTGCATGATTGCTGGGGAGCTACAGTTCATTGAGGGACCTATGAATGCCATCATGTACTGTGACATACTGAAGAAGAGCATTATCCCCTCCCTTCAGAGACTGGGCCACAGGGCAGTATTCCAACATGAGAACAACACCAAACACACCTCCAAGATGACCACTGCCTTGCTAAAGAAGCTGGCGGTACAGGTGATGGATTGGCAAGGCATGTCTCCAGACCTAAACCCTATTGAGCATCTGTGGGGCATCCTCAAATGGAAGGTGGAGGAGTGCAAGGTCTCTAACATTCACCAGCTCTGTGATGTCATCATGGAGGAGTGAAGGAGGGCTCCAGTGGAAACCTGTGAAGCTCTTGTGAACTCCATACTCAATAGGGTTAAATCAGTGCTGGAAAATAATGGTGGCCACACAAAATATTGACACTTTGGGCCCAATTTGGTTATATTTTACTTAGGGGTGTACTCACTTTTGTTGCCAGTTTAGACATTAATGGCGGTGTGTTGAGTTATGTCAAGGGGACAGCAAATATACACTGTTATACAAGCTGTACACTCACTACTTTACATTGTAGCAAAGTGTCATTTCTTCAGTGTTGTCACATGAAAAGATATAATAAAATATTTACAAAAATGTGAGAGGTGTACTCATTTTGTGAGATACTATATATACAGTATGGAGATTATATTATTTAAAGCTTGGCAGAGAATTTTCTGAACTCTTATCAGTCATATCTCTAGCTGGCACGTGCAAAACTGAAATCCTCTGGAAAAAAAAAAAAAAAAAAGGAAATAAAATAATATATATATTACAACTAGTAACGTTTAAAAAGTAAATTTCCCTAAATAATGTATATACCATTTTTCATAAAATACCATATATTTGTTAATAATGCTTCAAAGAGAAAGAAACAGCATTTCATATATGGCAGATTGCCTTCCAGTGAAGCTTTCCTCAGATTATCATTCCATCATCCTCCCAGGTTCTATATCTATCACCAAAAAGAGTCACTAAACCACTTTTACACAGTTACTAGAGCATTCAGACTCTGGCTTTAAACTCAATCACAATATGAAAATGAGGCAACTTGCAGCCAATTACAAAAACAGATAAAGGGGTGTAGGTGGGGTGCAGCATGGTACAGAGACAATGACCAACAAAGGCTAGTGCAAAAAGTACTTGTATTGAAGCAGAGGCAAATGTTCACACAAACCCAGTGGGAAAGCTACCCAGACGGGTACACTCACAGTTCTATTAGCTTGAAAGGAGCAATTTCCAGCCAGAATGACAGCATTTGTTACGATGGAGCAGAATGCAGCCTGGCCATCTAGTGCCCAACCTGGAAGGTGTCCAGAAGAGATGCGACCCTACCCTTACCCTTCGTGTCAGGAACCTTTCGATAACTCTAGTACTGACCTTAACAGACATGGGTACCTGTTCCTACTCTGCCCTCTTGCAAAAAGCGCACCAACCCCAGGAGCCAGGGCCTTAAATGGTTGACCCATGGCTCTGGTTGACCCATGATGCTGCTTGAGTCACATGGGGCAGCAGCATCCAATGGGATAGCTTCCCCAGTAACCCTGAAAACCATAGAGGAATCTGGTTCCTCCTGACTTCCTCTCCAACAACAGTGCCAGTGCAGAGCGCCCCTCCTGCCATGGAGAAAGCAGACTGCGCCTGCCTACAGGGGCCTATAATGACATTGATCTATTGGATTCTCTGCAGAGACTCCCTTATCTGCCCCTCTTCTCTCAACTTCTCCTTACTTATTTGTGTTACATTTGCTGACTCTGCAGCCTTTTTAGACAGTATAATGCTAGGTTCACTCTAGTGCAGCTGAAACAATCCGATTTTCAGTGTGATTTGTACAGTGTTTTTGACACATTTTTTATGTGTTTTGATGCATTTTTCATGCTTCATGCATTTTTATACATTTTACACTAATTTCCCGTGCATTTCCATTTATGTCTGTATGGAAAAAATCATGCTACAGCCACACCAAAGCAGTACATGTATGCTTTTTGCATTGATTTGAACGGGCACCATTGAAAATGATATGATTTTCATTGTCGTGCGATTCTATGCAACTGAACTGACATATGAAATCGCACTAGTGTGAACCAGGCCCAAGAGTGAAGTCTGAATACATCATAGAACAAAACTATGAGCGCTATGAAATGTTCTAAAGTATTATTATGAACTAGTTTAGTTTTAGACAGCTGATCAGATTCTTTATTGTTTTGCTACACATCCCTGATGACATCTCGTGTGTCATGTAATATCAGCAATGGTGATTCAGAAAGAGGGCTATGATCCTACATGATGCTGTTAAAACTATCTTTATCAATAAAAAAAAGATCATTAAAACTAATGTATAATTAGACAAAACTTTATTTTTGTCAATTAAAACTCTGCCAGCCCCTTAAGGATGGGGGTTATAATTCTCTGCGTATACCTTCCAACTTTTTGTGATGGGAACATGGGACACCTATTAGCAAAAGTATGCTGTCATGGGACAAAAAAAAGATTAGTTAATCCTTCAAGTGCTTTTTTTTTACCATTACTATTCATTCATACTGGTTTTTGACACTTACAAATGCAGAAGTTGGATAAAAGGTTTAGCACTGGGAAACACATATTGAAAGATAAAAAGTGCATTTTCTATACAACTATATAGATCAGACCAAAATGAGGGACAAATGAGGAGGAAAGAGGGACTTTGTTCCAAATCAGGGACAGTCCCTCCAAATCAGGGTCAGTCCCTGGAAGAGACAGTTGGGAGCTATGCTCTGTGGCATATGTCAAAGAATAGGACTGGGGACATTGTAACAAATTTATTCCAAATCCATGAATTCATGAATCCATAAATACAGTGTTTTGCTTGAGATTATGTTTACTTGTAGCATGACTACCTGTTGAATAATGCTGAAAAAGAATGCTGTTGATGGATAGAACCATAGATCTATAGATGTGTCTGTTATCTCATCTATATTATTCAGCCCATGTTAATAAATGACTGGTTTAAAGTGATAGAGATAGATAGATTCAGCTATTTGAAATATTTATTTTACACCCAGTATATAAAATTATTCTAATGTTAACTTTTATGAAAGTCTCTTTATAAAACAACCTGGTTGACTAAGAAGTTGTATCAATTTCTTTTTCTGACTTCACGTGATTGTAAAATCATGTTTTTTGTTTTTTTGTTCTATTAAAATAACAAACATGTTATACTTACCTATTCTGTGCAGTGGTTTTGCACAGGGCAGCCCGGATCCTCCTCTTCTCGGGACCCTGGCTGGAACTCCTGGCCCCTCCCTCCTGTTGAGTGCACCCACAGCAAGCAGCTTGCTATGGGGGCACCTGAGCCAAGCTGCAGCTCCGTGTGTCCATTCAGACACAGAGCCATGGTTTAGCCCCCCTCTCTCTCCCCATTAGCTAATTAAGTTTGATGGGCAGCAGCAGAAGCCAATGGTGCCCCTGCTGTGTCTCAGCCAAGGAGGGAGAGTCCCGGATGCCCGAGGCATTAGTTGACATCACTGGATTGAGAGGGGGCTTAGGTAAGTATTAGGGGAACTGAGGGGGGCTGCTGCACACAGAACGTTTTTTTATCCTAATGTATAGAAGCTCCCTGCTGTCCTCACTCAACAGAGGATCCTATTTGCCAAATTTAACTATAACAAGGGTTCCATGGTGGGTGGCTTAGTAGTTAGCATTTCTGCCTTGCAGCACAGAGGTGCTCGGTTTGAATCCTGTCCAGGACACTATCTGCCTGGAGTTGGTATGTTCTCCCTGTGCTTGCATAGGTTTACTCCCATCTTCTAGAGACATGCTGGTAGGTTAATAGGTTCCTGCCTAAATGGGCCCGTTTAAATGAATGCATACACGTGTACGTGTTTTACCAATGTAAAAGTATGCAAACCACAGTGTAAATTGTTGTCACTATATAAACTCCTATAAAAAAAATAAACAAGGACAGATTGACCATGGTGAGTGTGAAACAAAAGGAGTCCAAGCTTTTCAGAGTAAAAATATCATATGTTTTACCTCTTTACTATCTCTTCCATATCCTACATATAGAGCAAGCCGCACTTTCATTATAATATATAGTATAATAATATAATATCTTTCCCCTATATTCCCTCATTTTCTCCCCATTATTCTGGGGCACCCTCCTCAGTTAAGTTCCTTTTGCTTCTAGCTAAAAAGTAGGGTAGCATCACTGCACCTAGAATACGTTTTCATCAACCTGGGGTTGCAATCACTTTATGACACCTAAGACCATCTGTAGTGGTTTTTGAATCATTCAATTTTATGCTTTTCCTGCTGCTTTGTAACATCTGGGTGTTTGATGTATGTGATGTTGCCCTTTCTTAAAAAAATATATATATATATATATATATATATATATATATATATATATATATATATTTCATATGTTTTAAAGAAAGAGAACTTCGGGCTTACAAAAAAAACAAAAAACCTTTTACTCAACTAGGTGAATGCAGCATCGATCTGAAGCTGCATCTGTCCCCCGCTACCTGTGCACTTAGAACTGAGCAATCAAAGACCATTGATAGATCAGTTCTCCCCACTGCTCTGAGCAGAGACTAGTGACAGTCACCAGCTCTCTGCTCTGCTCTTCCAGGGCTCACTGGATCGCTGGGCTAGGGAGGGAAGGGAGCAGCTTGCTCAGTCTCCCAGCAGCATAGCCTGAAAGGCTGAGCCAGCTGCTGGTCCAGGCATCTGGGTGGATCCCAACTAAAAAATTGGCATCTTTCCCCAGCCTGGACCAGTTGAGTGACGTCAGCCAACAGCAGACTTTAGCCCGCTCTCTACTGAAAATGGGTCACAGGAGTGCAGAACAAACTGCACTCCTGTGATCCATAGGAGAAGTAGGGCCAAAAAAGCTTTGCCCATACTTCTCCTTTAAAGACCGGGAAGCGTACATCCCGAAGCTTGTTGTAGGATGTGTTTAACAATCTTTCTCATTGATAGATACTGAGCATTTCTTTAGTTACTGCCACCACCACCAATATTAGGATCACGTATGACTCATGAGCCACTGGTGGAAAATCACTGCTTGGCAGGGATATGTTTGTATTGTTTATAAAATTCTATATACACACATATTTTTAATTATTTTTTTCTATTTAAACTTTATTGCTGTGATTTCGAACATGAATCATGAATTCATGAATTTAGTCATGAATTCGAATAAGATAACCTAAACGTACCCCTGGATTTAACATGTTATTTGCTGGTCAAAATGTGTATATACTGAAAACATCACAATTATTTGTATAAGTTAATTGGGTAGAGCATATGTTCAATTACAGTAGTATAACTAAACCTAAAACTTTTTATTATCTTTTGAATAATAGAATGAGTACAATATTGTTTAAAACTCTGTATTTTTTTTTTTTTGTTGTTGCCATCTTGTTCACAAGGTTGAGTTTGTTTTTTTTTTTTTTGCTGTCTTCATCCTCACTACGGAGAGTCACCTCTCTGTTTGCCTCAGTGACTAATGTGACTTGGAATAAGGAAAAAAGAAAATGTATGATTTGTAATAAGAACAGGAATAGGGGAAAGAGCTTACATCTGTTCGGGTGACAACTGTCTAAGAGGAGATTTACTGACTGGAGAGATTTTCTCTTACCTCCTGTAGACACAACAGGAAGTAAGAGAAAATCTCTCCAGTCAGTAAGAGCCCATTCACACTAGCGCGACTTGTGAGGCAACTTGTGTTGCTCCAGGTAGCGTGACATAACAAAAGCAATGTTAATCAATCAGTGCTGTCTTAATTGGCACTACTGAAGTTGCTCCGACTTCAGAAAAGGGTCCTGTACTACTTTGAAGCGAACCTGTGATCCGACTGTCCCATATACTTCAATGGGAGTTGCCTCCTTATCTTAATTGACACGACTTGTTATCCGACTTTCCAGGAAGAAGAAAGAGATTAGCCAGGCATTCCCCACAGACAAAGTCGCCTGTCTCTTCAAAGTAGTGCACAAGTCTCTTCCAAGTCTCTTCCAAGTCTCTAAACAAGTCTCTTCAAGTCACGGGGCGACTTTCTGGTAGTGGTAGTGTGAACCAGCTCTGAATCTTCCTCTTATGCCCTGTACACACTATCAGATTATCTGAAGACTTTTGTCTTCAGATTTACCTTTTCTATGTAGTGCAAGGGCCTGCCAAATTGCATACAAATTGAAAGTGTTTAGGTTTGACCTCATATTATATGGTTTTGGTAAGTCTGCAGACAAAAGTCTTCAGATAATCTGATAGTGTGTACAGGGCATAAGACAGTTGTCACTCAAACAGATTTCCCCATTGTAAGCTCTTTCCCCTATTCTTATTCTTATGACAACTCATACATTTTATTTTTTCCTTAATAAAGTCCCAGTAACATTAGTCACTGAGTCAAATAGAGAGGTGACTCTCCGTAGTGAGGATGAAGATAGCAAAAAAAAAAAAAAAAAACTCAACCTTGTGAACAAGATGGCGACAAAAACAAAAAATACAGAGTTTTACAATATTGTACTCATTCTATTATTCAAAAGAAAATAAAAAGTTTTAGGTTTAGTTATACTACTGTAATTAAACATATGCTCTACCCAATTAACTTATACAAATAATTGTTATGTTTTCAGTATGTACACATTTTGACCAGCGAATAACATGTTAAACCTAGGGGTAGATTTAGATTATCTTATTTGAATTCATGACTAAATTCATGATTCATGTTCGAAATCACAGCAATAAAGTTTAAATATAAAAAAAAAATGTAAAATATGTGTGTATATAGAATTTTATAAACGATACAAATATATCCCTGCCAAGGATTTTAGGTAGGTAGGTTTAGGTTTTCTTGTTCTAATTCATGAGTTCACTGAGTCAAATAGAGAGGTGACTCTCCGAAGTGAGGATGAAGACAGCAAAAAAAAAAAAAAAACTCAACAAATCTTCTAACTCTTCCAAACTCCATCCAAAACGAAATTATTAAAAAAAAAAAAAAAAAAAAAAAAATGGATGCAGATATATTTTAGGTAGTTCATTATTTTATTTTTTAAACGTTTAAACTAAAATACTTTTTTGCTGAGTGTACACTTTTTAATCATACCTATGTGACTTTAAATGAAAAAAAATATTTCCTGACAGACTCCATGGCAGCACACGTATGGGTAGGCTCCGCCTCCTCTCCTACCCTATAGGACCCCACTCCCATAAATTTTTGCTCCAAGCCAGGAGCCGTGTTCCTTTTTTGTCCTCCTTCCGCAAGAGAAGTCTTACCTTATAGGATGCGTTTTCTTACATACCTGGTGGCGTGTGGCTTTCCTGGATGATGCCTTTCTACCTTAGTCCAGCAATCTCAGTACTACTGGGTGGACCCGGGCAATTTGAAATGATGCCGGAAGATGCCATAAATCCTGAATGAGAGGTGGGCTGCATCGCTTGGCCAAACGTCCTTGCTACTAGCGGGAGGCCCTTATGCCCTGACGCACACGCTAGTCTCCGGTCGAGGAGCGTTCCAGGTCCTTCTGTCGGTATTGGTGGTAATGTATTGCTTACTTTATACTTTATATCGTTTTGCTTCCTGGTTAGTATGGCGGCTGGAGCGCTCCTGCGTTCCAGGCCGTCGCTCTCGGCTCCTCCCCCTGCCTCCTGATTCCCAGTTGGGTGTTCATTGCGAGGCTTGGTTCCTAAGTGGTCTGCGCTTGTGCGCACGCCACTTCCGGTCCTCCATGACGCGGTGGCGTCGGGGGGGGGCGTGGCTTTACGGCTCCCGGGAAATTTAAACAGCTGATGGAGCTGTCATTCTTGGGATGTCTGTGGGCTTTTGCGGCGGCCTCCCCACGCTGTGTCTCTGCCTGTGTTTGGTAAGTCCTGTGCTGGGTCAGTCCTGCTTGAATGGGGGAGGGGAAAGGCGGCTATGGGAAGGTAAGATTGAGTTCTTACATCCTTCCTATTGCAGGTTATCTCGCTGTGATTTGCAATGGATGCCTCACCGCCCCCCGGTGGCCAGTCCCTGCGCAACAGGTGAGCTTTAGCTTTTAACTCTCGCTTGTCTGCCAGCTGGCTTACTGTAGCCTGAGCTTTTCTTTCCTTTGTTTTCAGCCCTTTTAGGTCTGACCAACGTCCTGCATCGGGATCAAAGGATAGATCACCTTCAGGCCATCACCATGCATCATCCAAATCCAGGCACCATAGATCCAGATCTAGGTCTAGGCGCCATGATGATTGTCCAAGCCGGTCTTCCCGACATGCTGACCGCCCCGCACACAAATCTTGCTGGGGTTGTAGGGCTGTAGTCCCTGAGGATAGATCCTTGTGTGATGCCTGCTATTCTCGGGCAATCAAGGAAAAACAAGTCCCAGATCCACCAGTGGAAACCCTGGTCAGGCGGATCGTGCAAGAATCCTTAAGGGATTGGGATTCCAACCGGCTGTCTGGGCATACAACTGATACTCCAGTTCTCCCTCAGAGGGAAGACGTAGAGCCAGGCACTTCCCAGCCGAGTCGCTTCTCGGATTCCTCTGAAAGTGAGGATGACCTAGAAGACCAAAGTTCAGGTTTTGATTTTGCCATGATCTCTCCGCTAGTAAGAGCGGTAAAAGAGGCGTTAAAATGGGAAGAGCCAGCAGACTCCCCAGCAAAACAGAAGAAATACTTTAAACATCTCAAGAAAGAACGGGATCATTTCCCTTTTCTGAATGAGCTGGGGGAAATCATTACAGACGAATGGCATGGAGTTGAAAGAAAGAATTCCTTATCGTCCAAATTTTCCAGGTTATATCCTTTTAAGACCGACAAAGTGAAGCATCTTGATTCTGCACCTACAATAGACGCAGCCTTGATGAGGCTAGTCAAACACGTTACCCTACCTTTGGAAGATTCCGTCTCATTTAAAGATGGTCTGGATAGACGAATTGATACGGATCTCAAAAAGATCTATCTGTTAGCTGGTATGACCTGCAAGCCAGCCCTAGCCCTTGCAGCCACATCCAAAGCTATGGAGGCTTGGGTAGATAACGTGGAGACCACACTGAAAGGTGTCTCAGAAGAAGCAGCCAGAAGCTCGGCTGTGTATGAACTAAGGTTAGCAACGGCCTTTTTGGGAGAGGCTTCCATTGATATCATTCGCCTGGTGGCGCGGGTCATGCTCTCTTCTGTCACGGCCAAACGTGCTTTATGGTTACGTCCCTGGCTGGCCGATCCTGCTTCCAAACAAGCCTGGTGCAGGATTCCGTTTGAGGGTGCGTCCCTTTTTGGCAACAAGCTGGACAGTGCCATTACCCGTGCCACTGGTGGTAAATCAGGTTTCCTCCCTCAGGATCGCCGTTTGTTTGACCGCAGAAGATTTCAGCACAAACCAAGTTCGGATCGATCCAGAGAAGCTCGATCTTACAGGCCTGGACGTGAGTTCAGAAAGAATTGGAGAAGATCTCAACCTACAGGTCAGAAGTTCAACAAGGGAACACCTTCTAGTGGTCGGGAGACCACAAAGTCTTTTTGATATCAGGCCTGCTCAAGCGTTGCGAGTAGGCGCTCGTCTACGTCAGTTTGCGCACGTTTGGGCAGCCTCGATTACGGACCAGTGGACCGTCAAGACTGTGTCTCATGGTCACGTTTGGTCTTTCAAAGAAACTCCAATTCTGCGGTTCATCCCTACGGCTCTACCTCGCGTAGAAGAAAAGAAGTCAATTCTTCTGTCATACGTAGATTCCCTGATCTCTCAAGGTGCTGTCATCCCAGTTCCGGCCGAAGAAAGGTTTCAAGGCCTTTATTCACCTCTATTCATGGTGCTAAAGAAAAACGGTTCTTGGAGACCGGTCATAGACCTGACTCATCTGAACTCTTTCATAAAGAAAGAGAGGTTCAGGATGGAGACACTCTTCACTATCCGCCAAGTGGTGCAACCAGAAGATTGGATGATCTCCATAGATCTAAAAGATGCCTATTTCCATGTCCCAGTGGCAGCAGAACTACAAAAGTTTCTTCGCTTTGCCGTGGGTCAAGTGCATCTCCAGTTTACCTGTCTCCCTTTCGGGCTTACCACCTCACCTCGAGTCTTTTCAAAGGTCTTACTGGCTATTGTAGCTCTGATCAGATCGAAAGGGATCCGACTGTTTCACTACTTAGACGATCTGCTTCTTCTTTCTCAAGACCAAGCACAGATTCTGCAACACAGATCTCAGGTAATCTCCACCCTTCAAGAATTCGGGTGGCTCTTGAATCTGGAGAAAAGCCATCTGGATCCGTCAAAATCCTTGATCTTCCTGGGGGCACTCTTCAACACCTCCAGAGGCACCATCTCTCTTCCAGTGGAGAAGATTCCGGTGATCCGCAGCAGAATACAACCGGCAATGTCAACTCCTTATCTTCGGGCATCACAGTGTCTGAAAATAATAGGGACCATGGTCTCCACGGCCCCCATGGTCAAGTGGGCACAGTGGAGGATGAGGCCCTTTCAAATCGGTTTCCTCCGCCAATGGAGCTCTGGGAATCCAGACACTCCTGTACGGATAACATCCTCTATGAGGGCGAGTCTGTCTTGGTGGCTACAACGGGAAAATCTCCTGAATTGTCATTCGATCGTTCCCGTTCCTTGGATCGTTGTGACATCGGATGCCAGCCAGACGGGCTGGGGTGCGCACTGCCTGTCAGAGGTGGCCCAGGGCAGGTGGGACTTTCCCACCCTCGGGTTGGTCTCAAATGTCCTGGAGCTTCGGGCAGCTTTTCGTGCCATCATGGCTTTCCGTCACTTGGTGAAAGGGTCCTCGGTCCTTCTACGGCTAGACAATACGACGGCAGTCGCATATATCAAGAGGCAAGGGGGCACCCGCAGTTCCTCCCTTCTGGAAGAAGTGAAACCGATCATGGCATGGGCCCAACGGAATCTTGCCAATCTATCAGCTGCTTATCTTCCAGGAGTCCAGAACGTTCAGGCAGATTTTCTGTCAAGAACCAATCTAGACAACAACGAATGGTCTCTTCATCCAGAAACCTTCAAGTGGGTCATCTCTCTGGGGATTCTTCCGGAAGTAGACCTGTTTGCCTCTCCAAACAATGCCAAACTGACGAAATTCTACTCGAGATGGCGTTACCCCCAAGCCTACGGGGTAGATGCTCTGACGGACCACTGGAAGTTCCACAAAGCATATGCTTTTCCCCCGGTCCCAGTGATATTCAAGTTCCTGCAGAGACTCAGGAGAGAGAGGGTAGAAATCATAGCAATTCTTCCGTTTTGGCCAAGGAGGCCCTGGTTTCCTCTGCTGCTCCAACTGAGCTTTCGGGATCCTGTTCCCCTGCCATTCAGGTCGGACCTTCTATCTCAGGGTCCAGTGCTGCATCCATGCCCAGCGCAGTTTCATCTCATGGCATGGTCCTTGAGAGGGAAAGACTAAAAGCTCTTGGCTGTCCAAGTGCGGCAATGTCCACAATGATGAGTGCCAGGAGACCGGGCACCAACAAAGTCTACGAGAGGATCTGGTCTAAGTTTGAGGATTACATGTCTAATGAGTCCGATTTCATCACTAATCCTAAGATCCATCACATTCTGGGGTTCCTCCAGACAGGCTTAGACCTATCTCTGGCTGTTGGCTCTCTCAGAGTACAGATCTCAGCAATCTCTGCCTTCACGGGGACCTCATGGGCAAAACATCCTCTGGTCCGGCAGTTTTTCAGAGGTGCGTCAAGAATGAGACCTCCCAGGAAACCCAGGTTCCCCAAATGGGACCTTCCACTAGTCCTTGAGTTTCTCTCAACAACAGTTTTGGAACATGGAGATTCCTTCTTCCTTAAGAATCTGTCTATGAAGACGGCCTTTTTAGTAGCCATCACATCGGCTAAACGTGTCTCTGAAATTAGTGATCTAGGTTGCAAAGAACCTTTTCTGACATTTTTTCCTGATCGGGTTGTCCTGGTCCCTATGCTAGGGTCCAATCCGAAGGTAAATTCAGTTTTTCATGTCAACCAAGAGATTGTTTTACCTACATTCAAGTCTCAAGATGACCAGAGTACCCATCCGTTGGATGTGGGCGAAGTCCTTCAAACATACTTGAAGTTCACAGCTTCCTTTCGCAAGTCAGACTATCTATTTGTTCTCTTTTATGGAAAGAACAGAGGCAAGAGGGCTTCTTCCAGAATAATTTCTAGCTGGATAGTTCAGACCATCCAGTATGCATATAGAGCCAAGGGACTGGCTCCTCCGGAAGTGGTGACGGCTCATTCCACCAGAGGGATTTCTACGTCTTGGGCGGCTTCCCTTCATGTTGCACCAGATGTCATTTGCAGAGCGGCCTCATGGTCCTCAATTAACACTTTCATGTCACACTATTGTGTTGAACCTGCTTCTTTATCCTCAGTTGATTTTGGTTTAAAAATTTTGTCTGTTGACGGTGCAAATTAAACCTATTTCTGTTTGACCAGCAGTTGCCCACCCGGGTGTGTATGGCTAGTTATTTCCCATACGTGTGCTGCCATGGAGTCTGTCAGGAAAACGGAAAATTTATATCAATACTTACCGTAATTTTCCTTTCCTGATAGAACTCCATGGCAGCAGGAGTTCCCTCCCATCTGCTGGAGTAGTCTATATATGGAACACGGCTCCTGGCTTGGAGCAAAAATTTATGGGAGTGGGGTCCTATAGGGTAGGAGAGGAGGCGGAGCCTACCCATACGTGTGCTGCCATGGAGTTCTATCAGGAAAGGAAAATTACGGTAAGTATTGATATAAATTTTCCGTTATATTTAGAAGCATGCAAAAACGATATACTAAGCGAGGCTTCTTAGTGATTTTAAACATTTGCATAATAAAAGAGGATTTAAATACAGTACACTCTGACATAATAAATATAATGTTCATCAGCAGGCAGGGTAATCGGTGATTTCATGAGAGCAGCGGGGGAGACTGGGAAACACATAAAACATGACAAAGATTTATTACATTGTACCACCAGCTTCATCAGGCGCTGGCTGACTTACAATGTGTGGGCTTATTAAAAATAAAAAAAAGGATGTGTAAAGAGCCATGGTTTGATTTCCAGTAATCCATAGTAGCCAATCAGAATTCCCCTTTCATTAAAGTGATCAGAGCTAAAAGCTGATTGCCATGGGTTGCAGGACGCTGCAAATGTCTCTTTCTTGTATTACATAACGATCACAGAGAATATCATGAGCTAGAATTTACACACAATAGCCAAGTTACTATTGTCATTAAAAAAGACACAAATTCTCTCTGCAAGCTACAAATAAAAAACATCTAAAATAATAATTGGATGAGCAGTGTGCTAACCCGCTGCTTTCTGGTGCATGCAATTCATGACACAGCAAGCAGAAGACGGAAATGTAATACTTCCCCCTTTACAAAGGCTGATGAATAGCTTATTTTATCCTAACATCAGTATATGTCCCTAGGAACTAGTTTAGACTGCTAACCAGAAAGGCAAAACCCAACATAAGGATATCAAGGGCTGTGTTTGGTTAGAACAGCCAACAGCTACTTAGTATATTTACTTAGGGGGTATTTACTAAAACTGGAGAGTGCAAAATCTGGTGCAGCTCTGCATAGAAACCAATCAGCTTCCAGGTTTTATTGCCAAAGCTTAATAGAACAAGCTGAAGTTGGAAGCTGATTGGTTACTATGCACAGCTGCACCAGATCCTGAGTGCACTATTGTTTTGCCTGGTACACACAATCAGATAATCGGACAACTTATCGTTCGCATTTTGTTGCATGATACTAGTATCGAATTCAACAATGCGTACTAAACGTATTTTTTCGTATGATTCTGGAAAAGCTTCCTGGTTGTGTAGCTACGTATCGGATAGTGCAAAACAAAAACAATGGCAGCCGGGCTTTTTCCTGGTTATTTTCGTGTTTCTGATCATGCGTGGTCTTTGTCTATCGATTTTTAGCGGATGCTTACTGTACTGATTAAACGATTGTCGTTCGCTGGGCTATCGTATGCAAAAATTTTCGTGTTTGTCCCTTCGGATTTTGTTGGATGAAATGTCGTGATCGGCTGTCGAAAGCTGGGTGCTAACAATCAGATTATTGTGCGATCAATTCGAAAGCAATTTTTTTCATATGTTTATCTGACTGTGTCTACGAGGCATTAGTAAATCTCCCGTTTCACTGCCCCCAATATAACACAGGGAATCCCTGCAGTGGTTATGGAAATGTGAAGTGTTTGTAAATTCTAACAATACATTTCTCTTATGTGCTCCCTTTTGATCCATTAAACATACCATTGAAAGCCTTGTATTATATCTGTTCAACAATTGCAAAATATAAATAAAAATCGTGCTAGCTGATAACTTCCTGAGCTCTCTGTCCCGGTACTGTTAACAGTTAGCATTGTTCTCTGAAATATCCACAGACTACAACTCACCTCCCCCTGTTATGGAGAAGAAAGGGAGGTGTTCTGTAGTCCCAACAAACTCCCTGTCCTATAGCGGCAATGTTGCTCGGCACGGTTGTCACTCTAAGACAGAAGTGTGTAAACTTAATCTACTGACTTTTACCAGTAAGTAAGCCTATATTAAGGCTTACCTATAGGTAGTGTAAATATCTCCTAAACTTGCACTGTTTAGGGGATATTTACATGACATGCAGCCAGTGACATGACTGGCGCATGCGCTTTGAAGGAACAGCCATCCATGCCGTTCCTTCCGAGCCCTGTGCTGTGAACGGCAGCTACTGCGTGCATGCATCATCATGGCTTTGGCCCAGACCGGAGCCTGCGAACCCAGGAGCACGATGGGTGAAGATGGAAGCGTCTGCAGTGCTGACATCTTGGTGCTGGAACAGCTTTGTTTCAAGGTAAGTTGCACATATTGTGCTAGTATGCGATGCATACTAACTAGGGATCGACCGATTATCAGCAAAGCCGATATATATTGAGGGCCGATCTGCACTTTCCACGATATATCGGAATCGGCCTCTGAGGTTACCGATATTGCTGATATTTTGGCAAAGTGCTTGTACCAGACTGATGCCTGCAGCTAAAGGCATCACCCGGGGAACCAGAGTCCATAACCAGGTCGGCTGTCTTGTAATGACAACCAATGCGGCTGAGATGCCGCTCGGCTGTCATTACAAGGAGCGGGAGGGGACGTCCCCCCCCTCCCACCGCCTTCCGCGGCTCGCCCGGGTCTCCGTCCCACCGGAAGACCCGGGCATCCTACCTGCATGGCCGCCGAAGAGAAGACCCGATCAAAGCCGCATTTGGCTCTGATATCGGGTCTCCATGTAAAAACCCGGAAGTGATGTCATGACATCACTTCCGGGTACTTGGCACCAAATTTAAAAAAATGACACCATTCAAAACAGCCAAACTTGGTGTTTTGAATGCTTTTAAGTGCAGAGGAGGGGTTTGGGGTCTTTTCGACCCCCAGATCCCTCCAGAACAGTACCCGTGTAAAAAATAAATAAATAAATAAAAAAATTTTTTGTAAGAATGTGCGAAAATATTGGCAGATATCAGCCGATACCGATATGTGATGGCCAAAATATTGGTATCGGCAATAAAAAAACGATATTGGTCGATCACTAATACTAACACATGATGACTTTACCTTGCAGGGAAAAAACAAAAATGTCCAGCGGTATACAACTGCTTTAATGGCAGGATTAGCAGGTGAAAATAAAGAAAGAAACGTGTGAAAAGGAAAACAAATGCAGAACCACATCGAAGGACAGGAATGCTGCAATACTATCCGTTTCTGTTCTATATATTTTAATTTACCATGGCTCAATACTGTAGTGTATCACTTACTAGAGCTTTAGAAATATTTCCGCAGCATACAGGGTAGAAACTCTCCTTTCATGCCACTAACATCTGCTATAGTTGCACAGTGATGAAATCTGGACAGGTGCTGATGTTAAATGATTTAAGCCAGAGCACCCTGTCAGTAACTGGTACCTTACCTGACCTATCTAGCTGAAATAAAACCAAAGCCTAAAGCTGCAACGTAAAGTGTGTATAAACTTCAGCATGAAATTTCTCGTATTTGCTCCCTTTTGGTGTGTTAATTACCATTTGAAGAGTTTTATTACATCTGTTCTACAGGTGCAAAAAAAAAAAAAAAAAAATCTGTTCACCCGAACATTAATCTCATGAGCTGATAACTCCCTGTACTCTCTGCCTCTGGACTGTTATCAGGTAGCATTGTTCTCTGCGATTTCTATGGACTATAAAACACCTCCCTTTTTTATGGAGGAGAGAGAGATGTCTTGTAGTGCTAATACAGTATAAAAAGTCCACATGCAGTGCTAATCTAAAGCTAGGTGTAAGCAGTCCAAATCAAGAGAAGGAATTCCTCCCCAACTTCCGTGCGTGAAAAGAGGCACACCACACTCACCGTGAGGTTATAATATCTCCCTACCAGAGGTGGGAAAAACAGTGCAGTAAATCATGGGTTTCTCATAATCCACACCAGAGGAATGATTCAGCACTCTAGCCAGCCAATGATATAAAGCTCACTGGATCAAAGGTAGAGAGGAACGGATCCAGGTTGGATGACCATGGACAACCCTCCACTTGACTAACCTCACCGATCCCAAGCAGAATTTTACATAATAGATAGAAAACCCATAGTGAAGTAAGTAATTCCAAAGGGTAACATTTATTAGAAATGTACTCATAGTGTTGCAAACAAAAAAAGCATAAGTTAATGACCATAGACAATCCTCCACTTGACTAACCTCACCGATCCCAAGGAGCATTTCACGTAACAGATAGAGAACTCATAGTGAAGTACGTATGTCCAAAGGGTAACATTTATTAGAAATGTACTTACAGTGTTGCAAACATAAAAAGCATAAAACTATCTCAATGCCGCGGCTCTAGCGTGCCTGTATCTCGTCAGACCGCCTATCAAATTTCAGCCAATGGGCCTTCGTCAGAGGCGTCAACGGAGGCCCATGATAAAGGGCCATTAACTGATTGGCCATTGCAACACTGTAAGTACATTTCTAATAAATGTTATCCTTTGGACATACGTACTTTACTGTGGGTTTTCTATCTGTTACGTGAAATGCTCCTTGGGATAGGTGAGGTTAGTCGAGTGAAGGATTGTCCATGGTCATTCATTTATGCTTTTTATGTTTGCAACACTGTACGTACATTTCTAATAAATGTTACCCTTTAGACATACATACGTTCTTCACTATGTGTTTTCTATCTGTTATGTGAAATGCTCCTTGGGATCGGTGAGGTTAGTCAAGTAGAGGGTTGTCCATGGTCATCCAAAATGGATCCGTTCCTCTCTACCTTTGATCCAGTGAGCTTTATATCATTGGCCGGCTAGAGTGCTGAATCATTCCCTTGGTGTGGATTATGAGAGACCCATGATTTATGATAGGGTATATTTCTCAATAGGATTATTGCACTTGCACTTTTGGGTGAGAGTTTTTAGGATACCATAATATTGAAAGGTATTTTTGCGTTGATTTCCCATTTTTTCATTCACCGTGATTTATTGCACTATTTTTCCTATCTCTGTTAGGGAGATATTATTACCTCACGGTGGGTGTGGTGGGCCCCTTTTCACGCATGGAAGTTAGTGGAGGCCTTCCTTCTCTTGATTTGGACTGTTTACACCTAGCCTTAAAGCGGAGTTCCGGGCACAGAAGTCATTTTTTAACAAACATACCCCCGGGACAGTCAGGGCTAGTACATTCCACAATGGCTAGCCTCTGATCTGTCCCGGTTAGCACTTACCTTTTAGAAGAAATACTTACTTATATAATTTCTTCCACAGCGTTTCCATCTCTCTTGTGGGCAGCTGAAGCCGGCGCGGTCCTCTTCTGCGTCTTCTTCCGCGTCTTCTTCTCCCAGAATGCGCCTGCACCGGCCCCGCTCGTCACTTCCGGTGCGGCGTCGCATTCCTAAACAGCTTCTGGGCATGCCCAGAAGCTGTTTAGCAGGGGAATGCGGCGTCGCCCGGAAGTGACGAGCGGGGCCGCTGCCGTCGCATTGATTCCTGGGAGCGATGACGTTCAGCTCCCAGGAATCATCGCGAGACAGGAAGTGACAGCGGAGCCGCGGCGCTGAGGGAGGAAGTACACTGAGGTGAGTATTTACGATCTTCAATTACAAGGTGAGTTTAAAAAAAAAAAAAACCTAACTATCCAATTCCGTTTCAGGTGATGCAGAACTAGCGGACAGGCACAAAAAAAAAATATCGATTTTGTGCCCGGAACTCCGCTTTAAGGCCCGTACACACGATAATAAAATCTGTAGGGAAAATTCATCCGACGACCGATCTGCCGATTTTCGAATTGTTAGTATGGTGCTTTCGACAGCCGACACAGCCGACTTTTCGGCTGACAAAATCCTGATGTACAGGCTATATAATTTTTGTCGTCCGTAATACAACGTCTGATTTTCATCTCATTAGTACAGATTTAAGCCCCGTACACACATACCGAATGTCGGCCGAACGATCGGCCGTCTTTTGTCCCGGTGCTGTCTTGTCGGCTGAAAAGTGCTCAAAGACTGCACACAAATTTTGTCGGCCAACAACAGCCGACTGCAGAAGTGATGTCATGTGATGGTTAACTTTCCGTGTGTTTTTTTCTTTTCTGAGCATGCCCAGTCTTGCTAATCTGCTGTTTGTCGGCCGAATTCTGTACTGACTGGCGAACAATCGGCTGTTCTGGTGACGGCCAACAAAAATTTTATAGCCTGCACACCCGATTCTGTTCGGCCGAAAAGTCGCTGTCGGTTGTCGGAAGCATCATACTAACAAGCCGACAATCGGCCGATCGTTCGGCGGCCGAATATTTACGGCCGACAATCGGTACGTGTGTACGGGGCTTGTAAGAGCAAGTCTAAGCATGCTCAGAGACGAAAGAACACATACAAAGCAATCCAACACACGACATCACTTCTGAAGTAGAATTCTGTCGTACGGGAAAATTGGTATGAAAATAACCTCTTCACTTTCCACATCAGACTACCATGCCACAAAAAAACTATGACAGATTGTTCCAAAATCTGATCGTGTGTACGGGGCTTTAGGATAGCACTGCATGTGGACTTTTTATATTTTACATATTTTTGTCATCAACAAAATGTATGCTGGCTGCTAATTAAGGACTAGTTTTTCATTTTATTAGCTTAAGTGCGGATACTCCCCCTGTATTTTAATTTAGTGCTAATACAGTGTTATGTAACCCTAACATACTCCCGGTCCTAGGGTGACAACGCTGCTCAGTAGGGTTGTCACTCTATGATAGGAAGTGAGGTTACATAGTTATCGTGGTTAAAAAAAAAGACACAAGTCCGTCCAACCAACATAGAAAAAAAAAGATAATACCAGGATAAACAGGTGAAAAAAGAAACCCTAATGCCCCATACACACGTGCAGATTATCTGCAGACTTTTGTCTGCAGACTTACCAAAACCATATAATATGAGGTCAAACCTAAACACTTTCAATTTGTATGCAATCCGGCAGGCCCTTGCACTACATAGAAAAGGTAAGTCTGCAGACAAAAGTCTGCAGATAATCTGCACGTGTGTATGGGGCATAAGAAGTCACACATCTAAGAAACAAGTAAGCTGCAATACTCTCAATTTTTGTCCTCAGGCTTAGATACACTTTAAGCTACTATAGCTGAATACTGCAGAGTATCGCTCTGTTCTAGAATCTAAAGCTCACTATAAACATTACAATCTGGTTGTACAATGTCTGTTACACCTACGAACAACTATGTAGTAAAAGAGCCTGCCTGCTTATAGTGACATAAACTGGATTGATTAGGCTAGGTCATCATATTACATAGTTCTATGCCTGTACCACACTTCTCTATGTGAGTGTTTTTATTTCAATAAATTGCTTGTTATCTACATGCTGCACTTAGATCGGCACCGCTCTCTCTCCCTCCCCTTGTCTCCATATTACATCATTTTGGTAGATCTCAATTTGATTGTACAGTCAGATTGCAGTGTGTGTGTGGTGAGCTTTACATAGACAGTGTCAGATTCAGCAAACCATTCAAATCGGTCATTAACTAATCAAGGCAAAAATGGCATGGCTGATCAATGAGCGACAGATAGTGACTTGTTTTGATCAACCCAATTCGTTGGGCTGTGGTGGAAAAAAAAAAATTGTATAGGGTCTTCCGATTGCTTACTGCTTGGGAGTACAAAAAGAGACCTGTTCTGTATAATCAACTCATGTATGAAATCCATTGAAACTAGGGGTACACGTGTACGGAACAGTGAGTGAATTATGCTTGCCATGTGATTCATTTCTAGCTCGATTTATGCAACTGAGCAATTATGATCGATTGCTTTATAGCACTGTGTATAGATATCATCAGAATTATTTCCTGTATATACAGGGTGGAACCCCCCCCCCCCCCCCCTCTCTCTCATGCTTGCGAAAGCTCCTGTACCATCTGCTATAGTTACACAGTGATCAAATCTGGACAGGTGCTGTCATAACATGATTTAAACCAGAGCACCCTGTCAGTAACGGGTAGCTTACCTGACCTATCCAGCTGAAATGAAGCTAAGCCTAAAGCTGCAACTTAAAGACCTATGAAAGCTGCCAATACACCTTGCAATCACTTTTAGTCCCTGTTCACACTGGTGCGATTCATCGTGCCATTTGACAGTTCCTAGTCGCACTGCATTGTCTGCAATATAAGCGATGGAATAGCTGCGACTCAGAAAAAGGTTTCCTGAACTACTTTTTGCCGATCCGGGAATCATTGCAAATCGCGGGACGCCTGTGCGTTGCCGTTGATTTGCAATGGCACACCAAACGCTCTGCGATGTTGCCGCGATTTCCGCCTGCCGAATCGTGGTAACATCGCGCAAACAAATTTGCGGGTCGCATGACGCCCCAAAGAAGCTCTTGTACCTTTTTTGGGCGTCATGCGACCCGCGATTTTGTTTGTGCGATGTTACCGCGATTCGGCAGGCGGAAATCGCGGCAACATCGCACAGCGTTTGGGGTGCCATTGCAAATCAACGGCAGCGCACAGGCGTCCCGCGATTTGCAATGATTTCCAGATCGCGGGCAGAATCGCGGTGATTCTGCCCGCGGTCCGCTACGCTAACATGTGAACGTAGCCTTAGCTAAAGGCTCTGTTCACATCTAGGCATTTTTGGGCTATTTTCTGCTCTAAGCCTCAGCTCTAAAAACGTCCAACAAGACAAATTCTATTCATTTTAATGGCCCCTGTTCACATCTGAGCGTTCTGTCGCCTTAGGCAAAAAACTCGTTGCTTAAAAAAGTACATGAGTTTCTTTTTTTGCCAGATTACAGGTGTTTATATTTTGTTTTCATTGGTCACTTGTCAACCTAAAAACGCCTGCACAAAAACGCTTCAAAAATATATAAAAAAAAAAAAGTAAAAAAATAAAAATAAAAATAATAAATAAAATAAAAGTGAAAAAAACGCCTGTGAAAATAGCAACACCTAGGTGAACGGAGCCTAAGGTTTTATTCACATCTAGGTGTTTTTGTGGCAATTTTCTGCTTTAAGCCTCAGCTCTAAAAACGCCTAACAAGACAAATCCCATTTATTTCAATGCCCCTTGTTCACATCTGAGCATTCGGTCGCCTTAAGCAAAACGCCCCTCGCTACAAAAACGCTACAAAAACATCTAAAAAAATGGCAGAAAAAAAAACGCCTGTAAAAATAGCAACATCTAGGTGAACAGAGCCTTATAGGCCATACACCCTATACAATTGTCTTTAGATTTTTTCCTTTAGATTTACCAAAACCATATAATATGAGGTCAAACCGAAACACTTTCAATTTGTATGCAATCAGGCAGTCCCTTGTACTACATAGTGTAAGGTAAATCTAAAGGAAATCTAACAACAAAAGTTGTATAGTGTGTATCCAGCTTAAGCTTCGCTCACATCTAGGTGTTTTTGGGCGATTTTCTGCTCTAAGCCTCAGCTCTAAAAATGCCCACCAAGACAAATCCCATTTATTTTAATGGCCCTTGTTCACATCTGAGCATTCGGTCGTCTTAAGCAAAATGCCCTTTGCTAAAAAAAAGTACATGAGCTTCTTTTTTTGGCAGATTACAGAGGTTTTTATTTATTTTTTCATTGGTCACTTGTCAACCTAAAAACGCCTGCACAAAAACACTACAAAAACACCTAAGAAAATGCCCGAAAAAAATGCCTGTAAAAATAGCAACACCTAGGTGAACGGAACCTAAGGTCCGTTCACATCTAGGCGTTTTTGGGTGATTTTCTGCTCTAAGTCTCAGCTCTAAAAATTCCTAACAAGACAAATCCCATTTATTTCAATGGCCCTTGTTCACATCTGAGCATTCGGTCATCTTAAGCAAAACGTCCCTCGCTTAAAAAAGTACATGAGCTTCGTTTTTTGGCAAATTACAGGGGTTTTTATTTATTTTTTCATTGGTCACTTGTCAACCTAAAAACGCAAGCACAAAAAAGCTACAAAAAATGTCAGAAAAACGCCAGAAAAAATAGCAAAACCTAGATGTGAACGGAGCCTTAGGTTTACCAAAAATATACAATATGAGGACCTGCCTAAACTATCCAATTAACTTCTATTCAGTATGACAGGCATAGTTGTTGGTAGATCTAAAGGAGGTTGTACAATCAAAATTGTAATGAGTGTGATGAGCTTGATTGTACAATCAGATGTGTGTATGGGCAATCTAAAGCAGAAACCTGATGGTTGAAGTGAAGAAACAGATCACTTACCTGTCAAAGCAGCACCACAGTTTGTACAATCAGGTTGAAATTAGTGTGATAAGCTTGATTGTACAATCAGATGAGTGTATGGGCAATCTAAAGCATAAACCTGATGGTTGAAGTGAAGAGTCAGATTGTAATGAGTGTGATGAGCTTGATTGTACAATCAGATGAGTGTATGGGCAATCTAGAGCAGAAACCTGATGGTTGAAGTGAAGAATCAGATCACTTACCTGCCAAAGCAGCACCACAGGTTGTACAATCAGATTGTAATGAGTGTGATGAGCTTGATTGTACAATCAGATGAGTGTATGGGCAATCTAGAGCAGAAACCTGATTGTTGAAGTGAAGAATCAGATGACTTACCTGCCAAAGCAGCACCACAGGTTGTACAATCAGATTGTAATGAGTGTGATGAGCTTGATTGTACAATCAGATAAGTGTGTGGGCAATCTAAAGCAGAAACCTAATGGTTGAAGTAAAGAATCAGATCACTTCCCTGCCAGAGCAGCACCCCAGGTTGTACAATCAGATTGTAACGAGTGTGATGAGCTTGATTGTACATCCGATGAGAGTATGGGCAATCTAAAGCAGAAACTTGATGGGTGAAGTGAAGAATCAGATCACTTATCTGCCAAAGCAGCACCACAGGTTGTACAATCAGATTGTAATGAGTGTGATGAGCTTGATTGTACAATCAGATGAGTGTATGGGCAATCTAAAGCAGAAACTTGATGGGTGAAGTGAAGAATCAGATCACTTATCTGCCAAAGCAGCACCACAGGTTGTACAATCAGATTGTAATGAGTGTGATGAGCTTGATTGTACAATCAGATGAGTGTATGGGCAATCTAAAGCAGAAACCTGATAGTTGAAGTGAAGAATCAGATGACTTACCTGCCAGAGCAGCACCACAGGTTGTACAATCAGGTTGTTTGTAATGAGTGTGATGAGCTTGATTGTACAATCAGATGAGTGTATGGGCAATCTAAAGCAGAAACTTGATAATTAAAGTGAAGAATCAGATGACTTACCTGCCAGAGCAGCACCACAGGTGGTGATGAAGACAGCCACCAAGACTCCTACGGAGGGGATCCCGTTCCTCAGCACCAGTACTCCAATTAAGAGGGTCACCAAGGGCAGACATCGCTTGAACACCACATACATGGGGAGGCTGAGTCCTCTTAAGGACCAGAGGGTGAGGCTGGACTGCAGGGTAGAGAGGATGGTGACCCCTGCGAACACCCGAGCAAGACTTAAGCCATAGGAGGGCACCGAGATCTTGCCACATCGTCGGAGAACTTCTAAGGTGATGGCTGCGGTGGAGCTGGTCATACACTGCACTAGGGTGAGGAAGGAAAAATTATACTTGCTGATGAGAAACTTCAGCAGGATGTTGAGAGAACCTGAGAACACCCCATGTGCTATGGCCACTGAGATCCCCAGCATTCGTCCCCTGCACATTTGCATCCTTAGTCCAGCGCAGCCCTGGAGCACCAAATAAAGACTTTTCTATGCAATGGAAGCACACAGCCTGCGAAGGGAATCCCCCTGATGGCTTACAGTCTTGCACCAACTCTACCTACCCACTGATCACCCCCCTCTTTCTTCTGCTCCTGCTATGGACAGCAGCTGCAGCACCACCCCGATGGTGAAAAGGAGTAAGAAGAGAAAAAAAAAAAGAAAAAAAAAAAAGTAACTCCCTGGATGAAAATGATCAATAGGGGGGAGAAAACTGTACTGTGTATAGGATCTGTCTCCGGAGTGCCTCACTCCCCTCCTCTACACTGACGCATTTGGACCAGTGTGCATATGCAGACTCCATTTACTTAATGATTGGGAGTAGCGCTTCACCTATTGCCATTGATGAGTCAACCTTACTGTATATTCGGGAAGAAAAGAGTCTTTCCTTTGTAGGAGAGGACCAGGCTGCTGCTACAAACCTAAAAAACAGGATCATATGTGCTGCTGGGAGCTCTAAAGTAATTGCCTTGTCCTAATCCATTAAACAGGGAAACCTTAGGAAGATGGAGATCCAATAAATTACTAGAGAGATCACTGGACCTGGACAGACAGAGGTCATCAGACAATAGAAGGCAGAGCAAGGAATCAAATCCACTATTGACCCCCCTAAAGAAATGCCTTCATTGACGTTTATCTGATGGCACTAGCCTGCCACATTTTCAGCCTTTTCGGGTTTAGAGGTGATTTCAGATAAAGAGGTTAAATGTAATATATTGCAGATTCCCAATACTTTATTGCAGTGGCTGCGTTAGTTTTCTTTTTTAGGCTTTTTTTTTCTTTATTTTTTCTTAACCAGTAAAGCCTCGTACACACGCAACGATTGTTGGCTGTGAATTTTCGGCCAACGTCCGATCGGCCGATTGTTGGCTTGTTAGTATAATGCTTCCGACAACCGACTGCGACTTTTCGGTCGAACAAAATCTGGTGTGCATGCTATAAAATTTTTGTTGGCCGTCAACAGAACAGCCGATTGTTCGTCAGTCAGTACAGATTTCGGCAGACAAAAATGTGATGAGCAAATCTGGGCATGCTCAGAGAAGAAAAAACACACAAAAAGTAAACCAGCACATGACATCACTTCTAAAGTTGGTTTTTGTTGGCCGATAAAATTTGTTTGCAGTCTAGAGCACATTTCAACCAACACAACAACACTGGACAAAAGACGGTCGATCAGTCGGCCAACAATCGTTGCATGTGTACGAGGCTTAACACACTCCCTGTCTTGTGGTGGACATGCATGTCTCAATGGATGATTAATTTCCTTTAGGCCCCTTTCACATGGGCGCACCGCCTGATGGATTCTGTTCTGCTCAGCAGGGGATCGATCCGCTGATCCCCGCTGAGCAGGCGGATGACAGCTCTGTCTCCGCTCTGTGTGCAGAGATGGAGCTGTCAAATCCCCGCTGTCCTCTATTGGGAGATCGGATGAGAACGGACCGCCTGTCCGTTCTCATCTGATCCCATCCGATCCACCAGACAGATGGAAAATAGGGTTTCCATCCATCTGGATTTCACAGACAGGATCCAAAAAGGATAGCAGCAGGTGTCAGCGGAGATGTCTCCGCTGACACCCGCTGCCCCATAGGGATGCATGAAGTATCCGATCAGGTCCGCCTGAAAAACTGACAGGCGGATCGGATCGCCCGTGTGAAAGGGGCCTTAGACTGGGTTCACACTGCGGCGTGCTACAGGGGGTCCGGTACGTCCCTGTTCACCGTTTCAGGTCCGAATTTGGTCTGAATTCGGACTGGAAACAAAGCAAAAGACACACAGGACCCTTCTATAAACTGCTCCGCAGCCGTTCCAGAGCTGTGTGAACCGGCTCCTGACATGCGAATTGGATGTAGGGAATCCAGCCTTAGAATCAATCTCTCCCAATAGGAATGATCCATCTATAGAGTATACATAGCTCCCAACTGTCTCTGATTTCGAGGGACTGTCCCTGATTTGGATCAAAGCCCCTCTGTCCCTTTTTCCTCCTTATTTGTCCCTCATTATGGTCTGATCTACATAGTTGTATATAAAATGCACATTTTTATCTTTAAAAAAGTGTTTCCCAGTGCTAAACCTTTTATCAAATTTCTAAATTGCTGCATTTGTAAAATCTAATGGCCAATATAAAGGTGATTAATCACCTAATGGTGATTTAAAAAAAAGCACTTGTGGGTTTAACAAATCATTTTTTGGGGTATAATTCTCCTTTAAAGGAGCATGACAAAGGTTTTGTCCTATGCCTACATACTTTTGTTAATAGGTGTCCCTCGTTCCCATCTCAAAAAAATTGGGAGGTATAACTATAGCCCATTCAATGATATGCCCCACACAGAATTGAATTGTGTTGGAAGACAGGAACAGAAGTTATTGATCATGTTTCTGTTTTCTCCATGCAAGCTTAAACCCCAATACCCAGTGAGGTGATGAAGAACATTCTGGTTTATTGAACCGGGCAACCAGTATGACCTTCAGGTGACCAGTCTTAGGTGGCCTCAGGTGATACACAGTGAAGAAACAAATCCTCCTACATAAGTTGTACCTGTCTATCTGCAGCCGTTTCTTCTCTACATCTGTTCAAAGTGTAGAATGTTAAAGCTTGTCTGAGAGTTCAGAAAAAAAAAGGGGCAGAGAGCTGAAGTTACACTCTGCAGAGCTCAGTTAGGAGAACTATGAGAGCTGATTGGTGACAACCCGTGGTTGCAGAAAATAAATTTGCTCTGTGTATGGCTGGCCCTAGTTCTCTTAGCTGAGACAAGTACACACTATAGAGGAATATGCTTTGTTCATATTTTGTGTCTGAGGTTTACAACCACGTTTAGCTGCCCATTCACATTAGGGTCAATTGTTTTAACTTAACTTCTCATGAACGGGAAAATACTTGGTCAAATTTGGCTGGTTCCTGCTAAACTGGCCGAATTGTCTTCCATGTGTGGGCAGCTTTATAATCAGCCCATAAGGGTGTCTTCAGTCCATAGGGGGGTCTTTCCACAATATAATTGAATGTGTAGCATTGAGTGGGATTGCCACCCACTGATCACTACATGTTGGCTAAACTTTGACGTGGGTGCAAAGTATCACAACCACCGCATGTAAACATGTATGTTGCCTACTGAAACTTAAAGTGATTGTTAGCGATAACCTTGTAAAACAACCCTTTCGGTTTGAAATATAAAGGCAAAACATTTGTATATAGATATAAAAAAAAAACATTATAAACATCTTTTTTCCCTTTTTATAAGTGATCATATTTCCTCTGTTTGCAGCTGCATAAGAGCTGGGGGAGGAGAAACAGCATTACACTGATCCTCCCAGTGAACAACTGTGCAGCGAGGGGGAGGGGGGGTTTCAAGACAAGTCAGATCATTGTAAGAGTGCAGGCTGAGTTCCCAGCAAAGCTAGAGAACTGACCATGCTGGGAAGGATGTGCTTTTATGCCTAGTGTGGTCAGTTTGAAATAGGAAAGCAGAGGGACTGGCAGGAACACCAGGGACTGATTTCACACAAAGGAAGAAATACAAAGAGAACAGGATAATGCTGGTCATACACGTATAGATTTCCGTTCAGAAATTTTCATTTTAGGAAAAATTAGTTTGATTTTCTAATCGCTAGTGGGGTCAAATTGATGTCCATTTTCCACTGCAGTGGTGGGAAAATTCGAAGGGGCAGGAAGGAAAACTTTTCTCGATCAACAAATTTTTGGGCAGTGTATGTGGTTATTGCTCAGAAATTACATTCATTTTAAAATTGAATGTTAAAAGCAAAAGACATGCCCAGAGCTTGAAGGAAATGAAAAGCATAGGGCATACATGACAGGGTGGAAGGAGAACCAGGGTGTAGGGGGTTAAATTAGTTGTCTAGATATGAGAGGTCAGGACTTTTACCTTATTGGCCAAGCAGACGAGGTGATGGGGAGGAGCAGGAGAGAGAGTAGTTGGAGGGGAGGAGTGAAGGGGCTTTACATGCAGACTGGAGATCATAGGAGAAATGTCCCTCCCACCCGCCCTGGTGATGCCGTTTTCTGTAGTTCTGCAAAGGAGGTTGGATGTTGGGGGTTGGGGTCCTTGACGAGGGTCCAAAATATGGTGTCCAATGATAAAATGGTGGGACCCATCTCAGATATGGAGTCCTATGGTTGGTCTGGTTCAGTCTAGACCGACTGGGTAGTGTAAGGTGGTAGGGGTCTTTGGTCAGTTAGGTTAGTCCTCGAGGCGGTGTTTTGGCGGGTGGGGAAAGAACCTAACTTAAGTACCGTAGTTTGTCGCCATTTCATGTGTTTTCACAATTTTAAACCGTAACATGTTCGGTATCTATTTACTCGATATGGCATCATCTTTCACAATATACAAAAAAATTGGGCTAACTTTACTGTTTAGCTTTTTTTAAAATTCAGTGAAGTGTATTTTTTCAAAAACAATTGCGTTTGAAAGACCGCTGCGCAAATACTGTGTGACAAAAAATATTGCAACAGCTACCATTTTATTCTCCAGCATCTTTGCTAAATATATATATATATATATATATATATATATATATATATATATATATATATATATATATATATATAAATAATGTTTGGGGGTTCTAAGTAACTTTCTAGCAAAAAAAAATACTGATTTTAACTTGTGTTGTCAGAAATAGGCTTGGTCCTTACATGGTTAAATTAAAAATGTTTCATCGGGGACTGGTTCGAAGAAGGAATAATATATCTTTTGTCGAAAACTGGCTTTTCCTCTGTGGCAGTTAGATTTCTATGTGGCTGTTGGAAGCATATCAGTCTGTATGTAGAATGCATTGACATGCCAAATTTGGTATTTGCCAGTTTAGAATTTTCCAACTGCCATTCAAGATAAATCAGAATTTCTCAGCCAATGATTGAGCACCTAGGGGTGGTGATAGTCTTATCAAATACACAGATTATTGATGTGATGCTCAAGCAGGGCCGGGACAAGGGGTGGGCAGAAGGAGGGGGCTGCCCTGGGCACTGTTCTATGATGTGAGGTGGGAGGGGCACCACACAGAGATTGTGGGAGAGGGGATTTGTGTTAAGAAGGGGAATTTGGGGGGGGGTATAAATCATTCTAGGAGGGCAAATTTAAGGGAGGTGTGCTAGAAGTGGTAATTTGGGGGGATTTGTGTTGGGAGGAGGAATGGGGGAAGAGGATTTGTGCTAAGAGGGGGGAATGGGGGGGGGGGGGAGTTGTGCTAAAAAGTAATATGATAGAATTTTTTTTTGGGGGGGGGGGGGGATTTGTGCTAGTAGGGATAATTGAAGGGTATGTGTGCTAGAAAGAGACTTTTTTTTGGTGGGGGGGGGCGTATTGTGCTAGGAAAGGGGATTGGGGATGGGAATTTGTGCTGAAAGAGGGGATTTGTAGTGGGGGGAGAATATTTTTTGGGGGGGGGGACTTGTGCTGGTGCCAATGAAGAGAGAGAGGATTTGAGATAGGGGGGGGGCGGGGGGCTAAAGATTTGTGCTGGGTGGGAGGGATTTCAGCTGGGAGGCAGATTTGTATTGGAAGAAGGGGGAATTTATGTGTAGGGGTGAGTATGCAAATTAGTGGTCGATTTTCTTTTATTTATTTTTTTGAGGGGGGGATTTTTGCTAACACATAATGCTCATACATCTTGGGGGGCAATTTGGCATGTTTGCCCTGGGGTCTAGATGACCCTTTCCCAGCACTGTATGCAAGCAAGCCAATTCTACATTTTTACACACATTGCATATTATGTAATTATTTAAAACAAAGGGTCGCTTTAAATTAATATTAAGCATGAAATAAAATAGAAAGACTTTATACCTACTGTAGATTCAATTGACATACCTAGCTGTCATAGACTATATCATTGTGTTGAGCATAAATGAAAAGCAGAAGAGTTAACATTTATTCCAACAATCAAGTCACTTATATAAACCACCTTTTATATTACACAGATCAGCTTCACTTTCTTACTTGACTTTAAGAGTTTATATCAGAGGATACACCAACCTGTAAATGGTTTCATCCTAATGTAGATATTCTGCAATCTTACTAGAAATGCTGAACAGACAAGTAATGATGACAGCATGTCACCCTATAAAGTATGAAGATGAGGTGTCACCCATGACCGCACAATCACTCCCATTCCAGGAAGGGACTCTCTGTGGTCATTACCTTGCAGCGCTGCTGGCGTGGTGCTGAAGGACAGCTCCTGGTCACTCATTCCCGACAATGCGGCAAAGCTTGGCTGTACAGTGACAGGAGTCCTCCTCATTTCTGTGCTCCATCACTGACAAGCATGCCAACTCTAATCCTTTTCATTACTGGCATCAAGTATAAGTTCTGTGTTTCTGCACTCAAGTCTATACCTTAACTGGTTAATCAGCTAAAGAATGTCTAGCATTGTCCAGTGTCACTAGTGAAATAGATTACTTGGCACTCCAAATCAGGGTTTCTTTTAAATTAAAACGATCAAAGCCACAATTCACCTTATTTGGAGGAAAGAAAGAGAATGGTATTCGTCAAAAGTTGGCTGTGGTGAGATTGACGTCTACCCGCCAATTTACCATCTGCTGCCAGAAGCCACCTATTCTAGAAAATGAATTAAACTATCCTACTGTGTATTGACAGGGAAGCACCATTTTCTCTTGGTAAGCACTCCAAAAAAACACTGTCTGCTGATTGCATGCAAAGATTTCCAAAAACAATGAAAACCCTTATACTGAGGGACGCAAACATTTCCACTTTTAAAAAGAAAGAAGATAATATTTAAAGTGGAGTCCCAGTTGTTTTTAAGTTTATTAAGAGTCGACAGCTACAAAAAGTGTAGCTGCTGACTTTTAACCACTTTACCACCGGAGTATTTTGCTGTCTTATGTCCAGGCCACTTTTTGCGATTCAGCGCTGTGTGACTTTAACTGACCATTGCGCGGTCGTGCGACGCCGTACCCAAACGAAATTTACGTCCTTTTTTTTCCCACAAACAGAGCTTCCTTTTGGTGGTATTTGATCACCTGTGCGATTTTTACTTTTTGCGCTATAAACAAAAAAAGAGCGTTTATTTTGAAAAAATAACAATATTTTTAACATTTTTTTATATGAAATTCCCCCCAAAAAAAAGTAAAAATCAATTTTTTTTTAAATTTTTGGCCAATTTGTTTTCTGCTACCTATGTTTGGTAAAAAAAAATCACAATAAGCGTATTTTGATTGGTCTGCGCAAAAGTTATTGCGTTTACTAACTAAGGGAAAGATTTTTGTCATTTTTGGTGTTTTTTTTTTTTTAACGAGTAATGGCGGCGATCTGCGATTTTTTTTGTGGGACTGTGACATTGAGGCGGACAGATCGGACCCTTGACTGACATTTTTGACACTTTTGGGGGTACCAGTGACATTACTACAGTAATCAGTGCTATATATATGCACTGTTACTGTAAAAATGACACTGGCAGGGAAGGGGTTAATTTTATTGGAGAGGGAGGGGTTAATGTATGCCTGGTGCTTACTGACGTGTGTGGGGGGAGGTGACTGAGTGAGTCAGGGACAGATCGCATGTTCAGCTATGCTGAACACTGCGATCTGTCACTCCCTGTCACTTAGGAGATCCGCCCTCTCTGTTTACACAAGCGGGCGGATCTCCAAACTCGACCGCTCCTCCCCTGGCCCGACTCCCGCTGTGAATGAAAACAGTGGGAGCGCGCCTCCGGCGGCGCGCGAGCGCCGCCTACAGGGGGAGGAGTCCAGCGACGTAGTACTACGTCGCTGGACGATAACGAACCACTTTGCCGCAGTACGCTCAATGTGAGCGGTCGGCAAGTGGTTAATAAACACACACTCACCTGTCTTACGGTCCAGTGATGCGGCCGCCCGAAGCCTCGCTCCTCTTTCTCATCTTTTTTGGTGCTAGCATCACAAGTGTGGGCACCCGGCTGTGACAGCAAGTCGCGCTGTGCTTCCTCAGTCGCCGGGCAATCTTCTTGGACCTGTGACATGTCCCAGAAGATTGCAGTGGGAGAGTGGGAGAGGAGAACTTCCGCTCGAGCCGCCTAGGTGGCCTAAGTGGAAGTAGGAGCAGGTACCTGTCAAAACTAGGTACCTGCTCCCCCACCAATAAAAATGACATGCTAAATGTGGCATGTAAGGGGGTGAGGAGTGCCTAAAGCGGAAGTTCCATTTTTGGGTGGAACTCTGCTTTAAAATTCACATGTACAACTCTATATTTTAGATGAGCCAGAGGAAAGACGGTAAATGGCATTTGATGATGCAAGTATGCACCTTAAAACTCAACTTTGGTTAAAGGAATTCATTAAAGAAAAGTATAAATTATAATATATATATATATATATATATATATATATATATATATATACAGTCAGGTCCATAAATATTGGGACATCGACACAATTCTAATCTTTTTGGCTCTATAATGGATTTGAAATGAAACAAACAAGATGTACTTTAACTGCAGACTTTCAGCTTTAATTTGAGGGTATTTACATTCAAATCAGGTGAAAGGTGTAGGAATTACAACAGTTTGTATATGTGCCTCACACTTTTTATGGGACCAAAAGTAATGGGACAATTGGCTACTTAGCTGTTCCATGGCCAGGTGTGTGTTATCCCCTCATTATCCCATTTGTAAGGAGCAGATAAAAGGTCCAGAGTTCATTTCAAGTGTGCTATTTGCATTTGGAATTTGTTGCTGTCAACTCTCAATATGAGATCCAAAGAGCTGTCACTATCAGTGAAGCAAGCCATCATTAGGCTGAAAAAAACAAAACAAACCCATCAGAGAGATAGCAAAAACATTAGGTGTGGCCAAATCAACTGTTTGGAACATCCTTAAAAAGAAAGAACGCACCAGTGAGCTCAGCAACACTAAAAGACCCGGAAGACCACGGAAAACAACTGTGGTGGATGACAGAAGGATTCTTTCGCTGGTGAAGAAAACACCCTTCACAACAGTTGGCCAGATCAAGAACACTCTCCAGGAGGTAGGTGTATGTGTGTTAAAGTCAACAATCAAGAGAAGACTTCACCAGCATGAATACAAAGGGTTCACCACAAGATGTAAACCATTGGTGAGCCTCAAAAACAGGAAGGAAAGATTAGAGTTTGCCAAACATCTAAAAAAGCCTTCACAGTTCTGGAACAACATCCTATGGACAGATGAGACCAAGATCAACTTGTACCAGAGTGATGGGAAGAGAAGAGTATGGAGAAGGAAAGGAACTGCTCATGATCCAAAGCATACCAGCTCATCAGTGAAGCATGGTGGAGGTAGTGCCATGGCGTGGGCATGTATGGCTGCCAATGGAACTGGTTCTCTTGTATTTATTGATGATGTGACTGCTGACAAAAGCAGCAGAATGAATTCTGAAGTGTTTTGGGGCAATATCTGCTCATATTCAGCCAAATGCTTCAAAACTCATTGGACGGCGCTTCACAGTGTAGATGGACAATGACCAGAAGCATACTGCAAAAGCAACCAAAGAGTTTTTTAGGGGAAAGAAGTGGAATGTTATGCAATAGCCAAGTCGATCACCTGACCTGAATCCGTGAAAGTGAAAGTTTGATTTATGATTGTTAATCTGTCCCATTACTTTTGGTCCCTTAAAAAGTGGGAATATATACAAACTGTTGTAATTCCTACACCATTCACCTGATTTGGATGTAAATACCCTCAAATTAAATCTGAAAGTCTGCAGATAAAGCTCATCTTGTTTGTTTCATTTCAAATCCATTGTGGTGTTGTATAGAGCCAAAAAGATTAGAATTGTGTTGATGTCCCAATATTTATGGACCCGACTGTATATATATATAGTATCTCACAAAAGTGAGTCCAAATTGGGTCCAATTAGCCATATTTTCCTCCTCTGTGTCATGTAACTCGTTACTGTTACAAAGTCTCAGGTGTAAATGGGGAGCAGGTGTGTTAAATTTGGTGTTTTCGCTCTCATACTCTTACTGGTCACTGGATGTTCAACATGGCACCTCATGGAAAAGAACTCTTTAAGGATCTGAAAAACAGAATTGTTACTCTACATAAAGATGGCCTAGGCTATAAGAAGATTCCCAAGACCCTGAAACTGAGCTGCAGCATGGTGCCCAAGACCATACAGTGGTTTCACAATACAGGTTCCACTCAGAACAGTCCTCGCCATGGTCGACCAAAGAAGTTGAGTGCACATGCTCAGCATCATAGTCAGAGATTGTCTTTGGGAAATAGATGTATGAGTGCTGCCAGCATTGCTGCAGAGGTTGAAGGGGTGGGGGGTCAGCCTGTCATTGCTCAGACCATACTGCATTCAATTGGTCTGCATGGCTGTCATCCCAGAAGGAAGCCTCTTTTACAGATGATGCACAGGAAAGCCTGCAAACAGTTTGCTAAAGACAAGCAGACGAAGGACATGGATTACTGGAACCATGTCCTGTGGTCTGATGAGACCAAGATAAACTTATTTGGTTCAGATGGTGTCAAGCGTGTCTGATGGCAACCAGGTGAGGAGTACAAATATAAGTGTGTCTTGCCTACAGTCAAGCATGGTGGTGGGAGTGTCATGGTCTGGCACCCCTAATTGACAATGTCCAAACTGGGCCCAAAGTGTCAATATTTTGTGTGGCCACCATTATTTTCCAGCGCTGCCTTAACCCTCTTGGGCATGGAGTTCACCAGAGGTTCCCAAGTTGCCACTGGAGTCCTCTTCCACTCTTCTATGACAACATTATGGAGCTAGTGGAGTTGCGCTCCTCCACCTTCCGTTTGAGGATGCCCTACAGATGCAAAATAGGGTTTAGGTCTGGAGACATGCTTGGCCAGTCCCTCACCTTTACCCTTAGCTTCTTTAGCAAGACAGTGGTCATCTTGGAGATGTGATTGGGGTCGTTATCATGTTGGAATATTGCGCTGCGGCCCAGTCTCTGAAAGGAGGGGATCATGCTCTGCTTCAGTATGTCACAGTACACGTTGGCATTCATGGTTCCCTCAATGAACTGTAGTTCCCCAGTGCCGGCAGCACTCATGCAGCTCCAGACCATGACACCCCAACCACCATGCTTGACTGTAGACAAGACACACTTGTCTTTGTAGACCTCACCTGGTTGCCACCACACACACTTGACACTATCCGAACCAAATACATTTATCTTGGTCTCATCAAACCACAGGACATGGTTCCAGTGTTCAGAGCTCAGTTTCAGGGTATTGGCAATCTTATTATAGCCTAGGCCCTCTTTATGTAGAGCAACAATTCTTTTTTTCAGATCCTCAGAGTTCTTTGCCGTGAGGTGCCATGTTGAACTTCCAGTGACCAGTATGAGAGAGTGAGAGCGATAACACCAAATTTAACACACCTGCTCCCCATTCACACCTGAGACCTTGTAACACTAATGAGTCACATGACAATGGGGAGGGGAAACGGCTAATTGGGTCCAATTTTGACATTTTCACGTATGGGGTGTACTCACTTTTGTTGCGTGCAGTTTAGACATTAATGGCTGTGTGTTGAGTTATTTTGAGGGGACAGCAAATTTACACTGTATACAAGCTGTACACTCTCTAATTTACAATTTACATTGTAGCAAAGTGTAATTTCTTCAGTGTTGTCAGATAAAAAGATAGAATAAAATATTTACAAACATGTGAGGGGTGTACTCACATTTGTGAGATACATATATATATATATATATATATACATATATATATATATATATATACACACACGCACACACATTATATTACCAAAAGTATTGGGACGCCTGTCTTTTCACACACATGAACTTTAATGGCATCTCAGTCTCAGTCCGTAGAAATCAATATTGAGTTGGCCCACTCTTTGTAGCTATAACAGCTTCAACTCTTCTGGGGAAGGCTGTCCAAAAGGTTTAGGAGTGTGTCTTTGGGAATATTTAACCATTCTTCCAGAAGCGCATTTGTGAGGTTAGGCACTGATGTGGACGAGAAGGCCTGGCTCACAGTCTTCACTCTAATTCACCCCAAAGGTGTTCTTTCGGGTTGAGGTGAGTTCAATTTTCTCCACCCCAAGCTCATTCATATAGGAGGAGTCCCTTATAGTGCAGTTGCACATCTCTCCCAGTAAGGAGTAAGTATCTTCAATGGTTTAGAGAGGCTGGATTCATCCTTCTTTTTATGGATAGTGTAGGACCCACTGACAATGGGGTAATTTGACGTAGTAGTGGGCTTGACCACGATATGGCCATATGGTGGGACCAAATCCCCATTTTTATTTATTGATTGCCTTTAAATTTGATAGTCTTTTATTTTGCATGTGTGCGCTATTTTCTGTTAATATGCATGTTGCTTGGTTTATAGCTGCACCAGCTTTAGAAATGCATGTTCAAGGTGTGCCCCGACAGCTCTTTGTTTGTTTGTTATGTATTCGGTCTGACCAGACATCTGGGGTTGAGCACCCCACCCTCCCACACCTGTACTCTATCAGTGTCCACTAGTAAGCAGATACAGGAGGAGTCCCTTATAGTGCAGTTGCACATCTCTCCCAGTAAGGAGTAAGTATCTCCAATGGTTTAGAGAGGCTGGATTCATCTTTCTTTTTATGGATAGTGTAGGACCCACTGACTTTGACGTAGTGGTGGGCTTGAGCACGATATGGCCATATGGTGGGACCAAATCCCCATTTTTATTTATTGATTGCCTTTATATTTGATAATTTCTTTTGCATGTGTGCGCTATTCTCTGTAAATATGCATGTTGCTTGGTTCATAGCTGCTCCAGCTTTAGAAATGTATGTTCAAGGTGTGCCCCCCCCCCCCCCCCCAGCTCTTTGTTTGTTTGTTATGTCTATGGGAATTGTTGACAATTCTTCCAGAAGCGCATTTGTGAGGTCAGGCACTGATGTGGACAAGAAGGCCTGACTCACAGTCTCCACTCTAATTCATCCCAAAGGTGTTCTATCAGGTTGAGGTCAGGACTCTGTGCAGGTCAATCAAGTTCCTTCACTCCAAACTCCCACCACAGCCCCAGGATAGATGTCTGCCTCACGCCCTTATTTCCCCTTATAGATGCTGAGTTCACTCCTTGAGTTGACATAAGTAGCAAGGCTTTCCTCCAAATACTCTTTCTCCCTCCCCTCCCTTTGTAGGGAGCTACCTATTATCATTGAATACATCAAATTTAGCTTATACTCATTTACATTTATAGATACCTTCTTGCATCAAACTCCTGATGAAGTGGACAGTGATCCACGAAAGTCAAAGGATGCCAAGATTTTATAACTTGTGTTAATCATGTATTCTATATTTTCTATTTCTATGTCTATACCATTATGTATCTGAACAATATGAGTTAATTCCTTCATTAATTTTCACATGTCAGTGCTTTAGTTTTAATATATGTCTTTATTACAGTTGGAAATTGTTATGTACCGCGATGATTATGGAATGTTTATAATATGATTTTTAAAATAAATCTAAACCTGTCCCATGGCCAGTGCTATTTTGTTTGTACAGTATTTACAATTAGGGATGGAGGCATGCCACAGTGGGTGCTTCAGGTTTCAATCTTTTTCTTATGCATATAATTGGGTGGAAGACATCTGGGTCCCACTCCCTAGTGATCTATCGCACCACAATCAGTTACTATATACATAACATCTATATTTTTTTCCATATGTACTCCACCTTCATCTCTGAATACATTCTCTTTTACTTTCCCAATACCTCCTTTTTTTTCTTATCTTTTTTTACCCTAGAGTGAGCCCAGACAATGGGTGGGGGATGTGGGGCTGTTGTTTGTCCCCGGGGTTGTGATGCGCAATGTGACATCTCCTCCCTTTCCCCTCCTCTAGTGTCCGGGGGATGTGGGCAAGTAGTGCCCCACCATGCATCGGCACCATGCCTGCACGCTCAGCTAATGGCGTCATCTGGCACAGCAATGTCAGGGCAGTCTTGGTCCATCTGGCACCATGGGAGGAGCCAGTGGGGACCCACTTCCGGCACAAGCGCCCAATGTGGAATTAGTCCTCGCCACTTCCCCTTCTGTTGATCTGCATTTGCATGACGCTGGCTGGGACCCACCCTGGGCCTTGGGGATAAAGAGTTGAGGCTGACAGGGAGACCATTTACTTGTGTCTCCTCACTTGGTCGGAAACAGGGATCATGCTCTGCAGCTTGAAACGATACATGTAAGAATTGAGGGGGGTCATTCTAGATCTCACCCTTTCATATTTTATTCACTTCATTGAGTATCTCCTCTCTGGCTTTTACTGATGGGTGTTTGTTCTTTCTCACTTATTCCAATGGTCCCATCCCCTCTCCACTTCTTGGTCACTATGGGTTCTGATCCCTGCCTTATCTTTCAATACCTTGCAGTTCTCTTTTTGGTTTGTGGGATACATCTCCTAGCCAGTACCAACACTATATATCCTATATATACCATATATACTATGCATATTTTTTAACTATGCACATTCATTCTTTTTAGATCAGCGTGGGCTAGATGTGTCATCACTATCTCTTATAATTTATGGATTGCACTTTGGTAACCTGGCCTACCCTCCGGCTTCCCCCTCCCTTGTCTTGAATGGGTTCTCCTGCCACAGCCCCCGGGATAGATGTCTGCACCATGCCCTTATTTCCCCTTTTTTATGCTGAGCTCACTTCTTGAGCTGCCGTTTAAGTATCAAGGCTTTCTGCCCAATACTCTTTCTCCCTCCCCTCCCTTTTGTAGGGATTCCTAATGAAGTGGACAGCACTTCACGAACTGCGTAGAATCATAGGATGCCAAGATAATATAACTTGTGTCAATCCTGTACTCTGTATTTTCTATTTCTATGTCTATAACATTATGTATCTGAACAATATGAATTTATTCCTTCATTCATTTTTATATGTCAGCTCTTCAATTTTAATATATGTCTTTAACACAATTGGAAATTGTCATGTACCTTGATGATTATAAAATATTTATAATATGATTTTTAAATAAATCTGTACCTTTATGTACTTTATGCTATTTTACAGTGGCCTGCCTTATTTAAAGTCCCACGGCCAGTGCTATTTTGTTTGTATATACAATTAGGGATGGCGGCATGCTGCGTTGGGTGTTTTAGGTCACAATCTTTTTCTGTTGGAACAGAAAGGGGCCATCCCCAAACTGTTCCCAAAAAGTTGGGAGCATGAAATTATCCAAAATGTCTTGGTATGCTGATTAAGAGTTCCCTTCACTGAAACTAAGGGGCCAAGTCTAACCCTTGAAAAAACAACCCCACACCATAATCCCCCCTCCACCAAATGATTTGGACCAGTGTACAAAGCAAGGTCCATAAAGATATGGATGATCGAGTTCGGGGTGGAGGAACTTGACTGACCTGCACAGAGTCCTGACCTCAACCCAATAGAAAACATTTGGGATGAATTAGAGTGGAGATTGTGAGCCAGACCTTCTCGTTCAACATCAGTGCCTGACCACACAAATGCGCTTCTGGAAGAATGATCAAACATTCCAATAAACACATTCCTAAACCTTGTGTACAGCCTTCCCAGAAGAGATGAAGCTGTTATAGCTACAACTCAATATTACAGACTAAGACTGGGATGCTATTAAAGTTCATGTGTATCTAAATACAGGCGTCCCAATACTTTTGGTAATATAGTGTGTATATAGATATAGATAGATATATAGATAGATAGATTGTCTTCCCTCATATTGTAAAGCGCTGCGCAAACTGTCAGCGCTATATAAATCCTGTATAATAATAATAATAGATATACAGCATTGCTTTTATACTCCAAATCATAGTCTCTTGACAGGCTGGGGCACAAATCTTCTTTATTCTGGCATGTAGTCCTTCCATTGCCTATTTGGCTTCCTGGTGACATGAATGCTTTGCTGGCTTTTGGCTGACAAAAGGGTCCATCACAGGGCACTGTAGTCTTAAAGGGGCAGTATCATGGCACACAAGGGGTACCAAGACTGGTTGACTGCACATTATGCAGCTAGTGATCATTGATCTTCACTAGTGAAAGAGAAACCACAGAGGATTATGTGACAGTAGATTAAGAGGAGTTTGGGCAATACGAGCATTTAACCACTTAAGCCCCGGAGGATTTGGCTGCTAAAGGTCCAGACCCCTTTTTTCAACTTGGCACTTCGTGACTTTAACTGATAATTGCGCGGTCATGCAATGCAGTACCTAAACGAAATTTACGTCCTTTTTTTCCCACAAACAGAGCTTTCTTTTTGTGGTATTTGATCACCTCTGCGCTTTTTATTTTTTGCGATATTAATAAAAAAAGAGCGAAAATTTTGCAAAAAAATGACATTTTCAACTTTGTCTTTTAAAAAATATCCAATATACTCAATTTATGTCATTTTTTTTGGCCAAAATATATTTAGCTACACGTCTTTGACAAAAAAAAAATCAATGAGCGTATTTTTATTGGTTTGCGCAAAAGTTATAGCGTCTACAAACTATGGTGTAAATACTGAAATTTACGAAGCTTTAATTTCTGACTGCCTATCTCATTTCATGAAGTGCTAAAATGGCGGGGCAGTACAAAACCCCCCCAAACTACCACTTTTTGGAAAGTAGACATCCTAAGGAATGTTCTGAGGGGCATGTTGAGCTCATTGAATATTTTATTTTTTTGTCACAGGTGTTTGAAAAATGACAAAAATAATTTTTTTTTTTTTTTTTACACAAAGTTGTCATTGAAATGATATATTGCTCACACATGCCATGGGTATATGTGTAATTACACCCCAAAATATATTCTGCTGCTTCTCCTGAGTACAGGGATACCACATATGTGAGACTTTTTGGGAGCGTAGCTGTGTACGGGAGCCGGAAAACAAATCACCACCATCAGAATTTCAAAGGGCGTACATTTTTCATTGCATTTTCTCACTACCTATAACGGTTTTGGAGGCCCTGAAATGTCAAGATACCACAAAACCCCCCCAAATGACCCCATTTTGGAAAGTTGACACCCCAAGCTGTTTGCTGAGAGGCATGGTGAGTCCATGGAATATTTTATATTTTGCCACAAGTTTCGGGAAAATTACAATTTTTTTTTTTAATTTTTTTTTTTTACACAACGTTGTCACTAAAAGATAAATTTCTCACACATGCCATGGGTATATGTGGAATGACACCCCAAAATACATTCTGCCACTTCTCCTGAGTATGGGGATGCCCCATGTGTGAGACTTTTTGGGAGCCTAGCTGTGTACAGGACCGCGAAAACCAATCAACACTCTCAGGTTTTCTAATGGCGTAAATTGTTCATGTCACCTCTGCACTACCTGTCGCAGTTTCGGAGGCCCTAAAATTCCAAAATAGCACAAAACCCCCCCAAATGACCCCATTTTGCAAAGTAGACACCCCAAGCTATTTGCTGAGAGGCATGGTGAGTCCATGGAATATTTTATATTTTGCCACAAGTTCCGGGAAATATATATATATATATATATTTTTTTTTTTTTTACACAAAGTTGTCAGTAAATGATATATTGCTCACACATGCCATGGGTATATGTGAAATGACACCCCAAAATACATTCTGCTGCTTCTCCTGAGTACAAGGATACCCCATGTGTAAGACTTTTTTGCAGTCTAGCCGCGTACAGGACCCGGAAAACCAATCTGCACCTTCTGGCTTTCTAAGGGCGTAAATTGTTGATCTCACTCCTTACTACCTATCACACTTTTGAAGTCCATAAAAGGCCAAGATGGCACAAAACCCCCCCAAATGACCCCATTTTGCAAAGTAGACACTCCAATCTATTTGCTGAGAGGCATGGTGAGTATTTTGCAGCTCTCATTTTTTTTGGAAAATGAAGAAAAAACAGGAAAATGCATTTTTTTTCCTCTTTTTTCAATTTCCAAAACTTTGTGACAAAAAGTGAGATCTGCAAAACACTCAACATGCCTCTCTGCAAATAGCTCAGGGTGTCTACTTTCCAAAATGGGGTCATTTGGGGGGGTTTTGTGCTATCTTGGAATTTTAGGGCCTCCGAAACTGTGATAGGTAGTCAGGAGTGAAATCAACAATTTACGCCCTTGGAAAGCCTGAAAGTGGAGGTTGGTTTTCGGGGTCCTGTACTCGGCTAGACTGCAAAAAAGTCTCACACATGGGGTATCCCTGTACTCAGGAGAAGCAGCAGAATGTATATTGGGGTGTCATTTCACATATACCCGTGGCATGTGTGAGCAATATATCATTTACTGACAGCTTTGTGTAAAAAAAAAAAAAAAATATATATATATATATATTTCCCGGAACTTGTGGTAAAATATAAAATATTCCATGGACTCACCATGCCTCTCAGCAAACAGCTTGGGGTGTCTACTTTCCAAAATGGGGTCATTTGGGGGGTTTTGTGCTATCTTAGAATTTTAGGGCCTCCGAAACTGTGATAGGTAGTCAGGAGTGAAATCAACAATTTACGCCCTTGGAAAGCCTGAAAGTGGAGGTTGGATTTCGGGGTCCTGTACTCGGCTAGACTGCAAAAAAGTCTCACACATGGGGTATCCCTGTACTCAGGAGAAGCAGCAGAATGTATTTTGGGGTGTCATTTCACATATACCCGTGGCATGTGTGAGCAATATATCATTTACTGACAGCTTTGTGTAAAAAAAAAAAAAATATATATATATATATATATATTTCCCGGAACTTGTGGTAAAAAAAAAAATATTCCATGGACTCACCATGCCTCTCAGCAAACAGCTTGGGGTGTCTACTTTCCAAAATGGGGTCATTTGGGGGGGTTTTGTGCTATCTTAGAATTTTAGGGCCTCCGAAACTGTGATAGGTAGTCAGGAGTGAAATCAACAATTTACGCCCTTGGAAAGCCTGAAAGTGGAGGTTGGATTTCGGGGTCCTGTACTCGGCTAGACTGCAAAAAAGTCTCACACATGGGGTATCCCTGTACTCAGGAGAAGCAGCAGAATGTATATTGGGGTGTCATTTCACATATACCCATGGCATGTGTGAGCAATATATCATTTACTGACAGCTTTTTGTAAAAAAAAAAAAAAATATATATATATATATATTTCCCGGAACTTGTGGCAAAATATAAAATATTCCATGGACTCACCATGCCTCTCAGCAAACAGCTTGGGGTGTCTACTTTCCAAAATGGGGTCATTTGGAGGGGTTTTGTGCTATCTTAGAATTTTAGGGCCTCCGAAACTGTGATAGGTAGTCAGGAGTGAAATCAACAATTTACGCCCTTGGAAAGCCTGAAAGTGGAGGTTGGATTTCGGGGTCCTGTACTCGGCTAGACTGCAAAAAAGTCTCACACATGGGGTATCCCTGTACTCAGGAGAAGCAGCAGAATGTATATTGGGGTGTCATTTCACATATACCCATGGCATGTGTGAGCAATATATCATTTACTGACAGCTTTTTGTAAAAAAAAAAAAAAATATATATATATATATATTTCCCGGAACTTGTGGCAAAATATAAAATATTCCATGGACTCACCATGCCTCTCAGCAAACAGCTTGGGGTGTCTACTTTCCAAAATGGGGTCATTTGGGGGGGTTTTGTGCTATCTTGGAATTTTAGGGCCTCCGAAACTGTGATAGGTAGTCAGGAATGAAATCAACAATTTACGCCTTTGGAAAGCCTGAAAGTGGGGACTGGTTTTCGGGGACCTGTACTCGGCTAGACTGCAAAAAAGTTTCACACATGGGGTATCCCTGTACTCAGGATAAGCAGCAGAATGTATTTTGGGGTGTCATTTCACATATACACATGGCATGTGTGAGCAATATATCATTTAGTGACAACTTTCTGTAAAAAAACAACAAAAAAAAAAGAAATAATAATTTTCCCGACACTTGTAGCAAAATATAAAATATTCCATGGACTCACCATGCCTCTCAGCAAATAGCTTTGGGTGTCTACTTTTCAAAAAGGGGTCATTTGGGGGGTGTTTGAACAGTCCCGGCATTTTACGCTCAATCTTAGCCACACATCACCCACTCTTCTAACCACTTGAAAACCAAGCCTTTTCTGTGCCTTTTTGTTTACATGAAAAAATATTTTTTTTTTACTAGAAAATTACTTTGAACCCCCAAACATTATATATTTCTTTAAAGCAGAGGCCCTATAGAATAAAATGGTGGATGTTGCAATTTTTTTTGTCACACGGTATTTGCGCACAGATTTTCCAAACGCAATTTTTGCGAAAAAAATACATTTTTTTTAAATTTATTGCACAAATACACTATATAATTCCAATTTGTTTGGTAAAATTTAAAAGATGATCTTATGCCGAGTTCATAGACACCTGACATGACATGCTTTAAAAATTGCGCACACCTGCGCAGCGGCAAAAACGTACGTACATTTTTAAAAACCTTTAAAAGTCTCTACAGGTTACCACTTTAGACTTACAGAGGAGGTCTACTGCAAGAATTACTGCACTCGATCTGGCGATCGCGGCGATACCTCACATGCATGCTGAAATTGCGGTTTACATATGACACTAGACCAACGCGTGCGTGTGCCATTGCGCGCAAGCACGGGGGAAAGGGGGCGGAGCTCGATTTTTTTTTTTTTTTTTTTTTTTTTTTTTTGCTCTTTTATGTTATTTTGACACCTTTCCTTTAATTTTTTTTTTTTTTAAATCATTTTTATTGCTATCACAGTGAATTTAGATATCCCCTATGATAGCAATCGGTAGTGACAGGTACTCTTTTTTTTAAAAATTGGGGTCTTTTATACTCTAGATCTCTCCTCTGACCTTAATGCTTCTGACCACGCCAAAATTGGTGTGATAAAATACTTTCCCAATTTCCCAATGGCCCTGTTTATTTCTGGCGAAAAAGAAGTCATGAAATGCTCGTAGCCTCCGGCATCTTAGGCCATAGAGATGATTGGAGCCATTCTAATCTTCAATTAGCTCTATGGTTAGATAACTGAACCACCGGCTGCACTCTCGGGTTAACCGGTGGGACAGGAGAGCCCGAGAAAAACCACGGAAGGCTGCGGAAGGCGGCGGTGGGGGGGGGGAGGCCCCTCCCACTGCATGTAAAAGCAGTCTAGCGGCCAATTACCTGCTAGGATTGCTTTTACATGTAAGCCGACCGCTGGCTGTAAAAAACGATACCAAGATGATGCCTAAATCTGCAGGCATCATCCTGGTATAACCACTCAAAGTCCAGCAACGTACCAGTACATTGCTAGTCCTTGTTTGGCATATAGGTTTTTTTTTTTTTCATGCAGCCTGTGGGCTGAACGGAAAAAAAGAGAACCTATCAGAAATCAGCACAAGAATAATGCGTAGTATTACTCATCATTAACCGCCCAAACAACCACCCACTGAATTTAATGATGGGTATACACGGCACTATCCACGTATACCAAAATAGGATTTTAACTGCAGTGCTGAAATCAGAAAATCACCACAGCTGCTATCAGCAAAGGTATCCATATATGCTGAGCGCAAACGCTGTTTGTGTCAGAATATATAAAATCAATGCGTGGTAGCCGACGAGGGACCTGCAAGAGAAACAGGTCACAAAAGAATGAAAAAACAAAGTACATTAAAAAAAAGTACATTAGGAAGAGTAGGACATATAAAATGACTGACAACAACAAAAGTTTTTGGATTCTCATCATTAACCGCCCAAACAGCCACCCACTGAATTTAATGATGGGTATACACGGCGCTATCCACGTATACCAAAATAGGATTTTAACTGCAGTGCTGAAATCAGAAAATCACCACAGCTGCTATCAGCAAAGGTATCCATATATGCTGAGCGCAAACGCTGTTTGTGTCAGAATATATAAAATCAATGCGTGGTAGCCGACGAGGGACCTGCAAGAGAAACAGGTCACAAAAGAATGAAAAAACAAAGTACATTAAAAAAAAGTACATTAGGAAGAGTAGGACATATAAAATGACTGACAACAACAAAAGTTTTTGGATTCTCATCATTAACCGCCCAAACAGCCACCCACTGAATTTAATGATGGGTATACACGGCGCTATCCACGTATACCAAAATAGGATTTTAACTGCAGTGCTGAAATCAGAAAATCACCACAGCTGCTATCAGCAAAGGTATCCATATATGCTGAGCGCAAACACTGTTTGTGTCAGAATATATAAAATCAATGCGTGGTAGCCGACGAGTACCTGCAGGAGAAACAGGTCACAAAAGAATGAAAAAACAAACAAAGGACATTTAAATGTACAGTAAGAAGAGTAGAAGGACATATAAAATGACTGACACAACAACAGTTTTTGGATCCTTTTATTTTTCTTTCTAACTGTTTCTTCATGTCTTGATTTGGGAGGGACTGCGATCTTCTGCGATCTTCTCTTCCAGCTTGGGTCTCTCAAAATGTCGATGGACATCCAACATCCTTCGAGACCCTGTGTTTGTGTGCCCTACACTGTGTCGTGCTGTACCCTACACTAAAACTCCACTAGTGTATGGTAGCGCTCAAAACATTCCCCGATGCAGAGACCAGGTTGGTCAGGACATTTGGGACAATAATAACGGGTGTCACGCCTAAATCCGCGCCTGCTACAGACACGACATCTTCTTTGGGGCCATCTTTGGGTAGGGGTACTCGGGAGGGCATAAGGAAAATGCCTCTCATGCAGCCGGCTCACTGCATCTGGAAGGGGAAGTTGGGCAGGCATGCCTCCTGGGTACAGGTAGGCAAGGATGATCTCTTCCTGGAATTCCCGGAAAGATCCAGTTCGTCCTGACGCCTTGTATAGGACAAAGGCGTTCAGCATCGCCAATTGGAATAAATAAACAGACACTTTTTTGTACCAGCGTCTGGCTTTACGGGCAACTAAATACGGCGCCAAAATCTGGTCGTTAAGGTCCACCCCTCCCATGTTAAGGTTATATTCGTGGACACAGAGGGGTTTCTCCACAACGCCAGTTGCCGTAGTGATTTGGATTGTCGTGTCTGCGTGAAGGGAGGACAGAACATAAACATCCCGTGTATCCTTCCACTTCACCGCAAGCAATTTGTCCGTTTTCAAGCAGGCTCTCGCCCCCCGACTAAGACGGGAATCTACAAGCCGTTGGGGGAAGCCCCGGCGATTATGTCGCACGGTGCCACATGCGCCAATTTGTAATTCGAGCAGGTGACTAAATAGTGGCACGCTTGTATAAAAGTTGTCCACGTACAAATGGTACCCCTTTCCGGATAAGGGTGACACCAAGTCCCAAACGATCTTACCGCTGCTCCCTATGTAGTCTGGGCAGTTGGGGGGCTCCACACAGCTATCTTTTCCCTCATAGACCCGGAAACTAACTGTATAGCCTGTGGCCCTGTCACACAATTTATACAGTTTGACCCCGTATCTGGCACGCTTGCTGGGGAGGTACTGTTTCATAGCAAGGCGGCCAGTAAATTTAATCAGGGACTCGTCAACGCAGACAACTTGTTCGGGGGTAAACAAGGCTGCAAACCGCTGATTGAAGTGGTCTATGAGGGGCCGAATTTTGTGGAGCCGATCGTATGCAGGGTCTCCCCGAGGACGACAGATTTCATTGTCGCTGAAATGCATAAATCGCAGAATTTGCTCATATCTCGCCCTGGACATGGAGGCAGAGTACATGCGCATATGGTGAAGTGGGCTAGTGGACCAATATAGCCGCAATTCACTCTGTTTAGTTATGCCCATGTGGAGGGAAAGGCCCAGAAAGATCTTAAATTCGGAAACCGTTAAAGGTTTCCAGCCGAATTGTCTGGCAAGGGGCGAATTTGGGTTGGCGGCGATAAATTGTTGAGCATATAAATTTGATTGATCCACAATAGATCTGAAAAGATCTTCCGTGAAGAACAGCTCATAAAAGTTCAGGGGCGTAAAACCAGCTGTCTCCACGTGGATTCCAGGTTGGGCGGTGAATGGGGGAAGTACTGGCGCTGTAGTATCAGTGGGTTGCCAATTAGGAAATGCCAGCGCATCAGGGAGGGCACTATGGGCTCTACGGGCCTGTCTTCGAATACGCGGTGGCTGCGGGCCACTACTTGTGCTAGCCACCGCACCAGCTTCAACTGCACTTAGGGGACTCGCCACGTCACCAGGTCTTACTGCAGTGCTGGTTGTACTAGGTCCAGGGTGTACTAGGCCGCTGGCGCTTGCCAGGTCGCCAGAAGGATGAGCGGCACTAGTACCCACACTCTGCTCCATACGAGCACCCTGCGATTCCTGCATCTCAACAACACCAGAATGGGGTCGGGTACGCCTGGGTCTAACAGGGACCCATCTGTCGTCGGAGCTATCTGTCAGGGAGCCGCTGCTGTCATTTGGTTCGTATACTGACCCTGATTCTGCCGGTGAGGCTTCCCCATCGCTCTCACCTGACATGGTCATCATACTGTAAATAGCTTCATCACTGTACGAACGTTTAGACATTTTGGTAACTAAATTTACCCGTACAGTGATGCGACTCACAGGTAATAAAAGCACCTGGTTGTCGAAGACTATTTCAAGCGCTACCAAAAAAACTGCTAATGCTAGCAGGGATCAGGCCTGACTCTGCTAACACAGCGGTTTTGTGTCTTGTGTTTTTTTGTAAGTGACAGTAATCTGTTGATTACTACACTTACCTGGGTGAAAGGGTTAAACGCAGGTGCTGGCAGGAATCAGTGCTGATCGTGCAAACACTGCGTTTTGGGAACCCTAAACTATGGGGGCGCTAGTATAGCTCTGATCAGATCAGATATTGATCTGTTCAAACACTATACTAGAAATGGAAGTGTAGGTGCGTGCGTGTGTGCGTGCGTGCGTGCGTGTGTGGCAATCAAGGGGTTACTTCTAAACTATGCGCTGGGGATCTGGGGGGGGTGGCGGGGACCCTAAACCTCCTTTGGGAAAGAAACTAGCTAGCTAGCACAACCTCAAGTCACAATGACACCAATACAAAATACAGTAAAAACAGTATATTATGTGTGTATTAGTGCTAATGTGACAGAGGGTGTAGGGGTTAACGGGATGTGATCAGGGGGGGATCAGGGGTTTAAATCTTTATTGGAAGGGGCTGGCGGGTATCCTAAGGATAAAAGGAACGGTGGCAAGCGCTAAACCTGGTCACAAGTCACACTTATACAGGTATATAGAAAATGCTATATACTGTATACAGTGTGCGTTGTGGCAGGGGGTGTAGGGGTGATCAGGGGGGGATCAGGGGATTAAATCTTTATTGGGCGGGTGGGGGGGACCCTAAACCTGCTTGGGACACAAACTTAGTCGCCTGCGCTAATTCTGATCACAATCACACTAATACAAAAATACAAAAACACTGTATATTACGTTTGTATTAGTGCTGATGTGACAGAGGGTGTAGGGGTTAACTAGCGGTGATCAGGAGGGGATCAGGGGGGATCAGGGGCTCAAATCTTTATTAGGGGGGGGTGGCGGGTAATTCAAGTGGAAAAAGGGGGGTCGCAAGCGATAGACCTGACCACAAATCACACTTATACGGGTATATAGCAAAATGCTATATACTGTATACGGTGTGTGTTATGGCAGGGGGTGTAGGGGTGATCAGGGGGGGGTCAGGGGCTTAAATCTTTATTGGGCGGGTGGCGGGGACCCTAAACCTTCTTGGGACAGAAACTTAGTCGCCTGCGCTAATTCTGATCACAATGACACTAATACAAAAATACAATAACACCGTATATTGCGTTTGTATTAGTGCTGATGTGACAGAGGGTGTAGGGGTTAACGGCGGTGATCAGGGGGGGTTCAGGGGGGATCAGTGGGTTAAATCTTTATTAGGGGGGGGTGGGGGGTAATTTGAGTGGAAAAGGGGGGGTCGCAAGGGCTACACCTGTTCACAAATCACACTTATACAGGTATATAGGTATATGCTATATGCTGTATATAGTGTGTGTTGTGTCAGGTGCTGTAGGGGTTAATTGGGGGGGCGATCGGGGGTGAAATGTGCCTATCTAGCTGTGTGTGATGTGCTTGGTGCAATTACTCACAGTAAGATGTGCTCTCCTCTCACGCTGGATCCGAAAAGACCGTTGGGAGGGGAGGGCACATCTCCTCTAAGCCTGTGTTTACATTTCACAGGCTTAGAGGGAGATCTGATTGGGCAGGACCGATCAACAGGTCCAGACCAAAAATGATTGGCCTGGACCTGATGACTGATCGGTTCTGAACCCAATCGAGTCATCGGCGGCGGCGGCGGGGCGCGGGAGCGCGCACAGGGCCGGCAAAAAGTGCTGACGTAGGCCTACGTCAGTTTGCCTGGCCGGGGCTGAGCGCCGACGTAGATCGTCGTGCGCCGGTCGTTAAGTGGTTAAACAATACAAAAAAAAAAAACATTGGCTGGGTTCAGGTAGGGTAGGACCTTTTTTTTAGCACAGAGTTAAGCTTTAACCACTTCTGGACCGGAAGATTTTCCCCCTTTTTTTGCGATTTGGCACTGTGTTACTTTAACCGACAATTGCGCAATCGAGCTTTCTTTTGGTGGTATTTGATCACCTGTGCAATTTTTATATTTGGCGCTATAAACAAAAAAAGAGCTACAATTCTGAAAAAAAAAAAACAATAATTTTCACTTTCTGCTATATAATATTCCCAAAAAAATAATTAAAAAATCTAAATTTCTTAACATTTTAAGCCAATTTGTTTTCTGCTACATATTTTTGGTAAAAAAACCACAATAAGCGTATTTTGATTGGTTTGCACAAAAGTTATCGCGTCTACTAACTACGGGAAAGATTTATGTAATTTTATTTGTTTTTATTTTTTTTTTACTAGTAATGGCAGCGATCTGTGTTTTTTTTTTTTTTTGCGGGACTGCGACATTGCGGCGGACAGAACGGACCCCTAACTGACATTTTTTACTCTTTTGGGGGTACCAGTGACATTACTACAGTAATCAGTGCTAAAAATATGCACTGTTACTGTTCTAATGACACTGGCAGGGAAGGGATTAACACAGTGGATGCCCAAGGGGTTAAATGTGAGCCTAGGGGAGTGATTCTAACTGTATGGGGGCGGGACTTGTGAAATGATCACAGAGACCTGTGATCCTGTTTACAACAGCTGACCGCTCTTCTCTCTCAGCGGGGAGCGATCGCGGGGGGTCAGGCGGCAATCTGAGCCACCTGCCCAGTGCATCGGAGTTCCCGCTGACGAGTAGGAACAGGAGTGCGCCGCCGGTGGTGAGCGCTCGCCCCCTAGCTGCAGGTGCGCAACATAAGTAGACCTACGTCGGTTCGCGCAGTAGGGCCAGCCTGCTGCAGTAAATTGGCGGCGGACGGCCTGGAAGTAGATAAAGTTACTAGTATCATAATAGCAGAGCAGGCTTCAGCCATAAATGTATATAAAGGGAAAATTCTTTTAAATGGTCTGTACCCAATTAGATTTAAACTTTCTTTTACCTTTTATGGAAAGAAAAAAACTTGTTGATTGCTGTGGGTATACACATTTCATTGTTAATTTACAATTGAGGACAACATGTCCATATACTGGAGACATACAGTGCCTTTAAAAAGTATTTATACCCCTTGAAATTTTTCACATTTTGTCATGTTACAACCAAAAATTTAAATGTATTTTATTGGGGTTACCAACACAAAGTTGCACATAATTGTGAAGTGGAAGGAAAATGATAAATGGTTTTCAAAATGTTTTACAATGTGAAAAGTGTGGCCTGCATCTGTATTCAGCCCCCTTTACTCTGATACCCCTAACTAAAATCTAGTGCAACCAATTGCCTGAAGAGTGTGGCGTGCATTTGTTTTCAGCCCCCCTCAATACTTTGTAGAACCACCTTTCGCTGCAATGACAGCTGCTAAGTATTTTTGGGGATGTCTCTACCAGCTTTGCACATCTAGAGAGTGACATTTTTGCCCATTCTTCTTTGCAAAATAGCTTAAGCTCTGTCAGATTGGATGGAGCGCATCTATGAACAGCAATTTTCAAGTTTGCTGTTCAGATTCTCAATTTAATTTAGGTCTGGACTTTGACTGGATCATTTTAACACATGAATATGCTTTGATCTAAACCATTCCATTGTAGTTCTGGCTGTATGTTTAGGGTCATTGCCCTGCTGGAAGGTGAACCTCCAACCCAGTCTCAAGTCTTTTACAGACTCTAACAGGTTTTCTTCCAAGATTGCCCTGTATGTGGCTCCATCCATCTTCCCTTCAACTCTGACCAGCTTCCCGGTCCCTGCTGAAGAAAAGCATCCCTACAACATGATGCTGCCACCACTATGTTTAACGGTGGGGATGGTATGTTCAGTGTTAGTTTTCTGCCACACAAGCGTTTTGCTTTTAGGCCAAAAAGTAAAATTTTGGTCTCATCTGACCAGGGCACCTTCCACATGTTTTCTGTGTCCCCTATATGGCCTCTCGCTAACTGCAAACAGGACTTCTTATGGCTTTCTTTCAACAATGGCTTTCTTCTTGCTACTCTTCCATAAAGGGCGGATTTGTGGAGTGCACGACTAATAGTTGTCCTGTGGACAGATTCTCCCACCTGAGCTGTGGATCTCTGCAGCTCCTGCAGAGTTACCATGGGCCTCTTGGCTGCTTCTCTGATTAATGCTCTTCTTACCTGGCCTGTCAGTTTAGATGGACAGCCATGTCTTGGTAGGTTTGCAGTTGTGCCATACTCTTTCCATTTTCAGATGATGGGTTGAGCACTGAGCAGTGCTCCATGAGATGTTAAAGCTTGGGACATTTGTTTATACCTTAATCCTGCTTCAAACTTCTCCACAACTTTATCCCTGGCCTGTCTGGTGTGTTCCTTGGCCTTCATGATGCTGTTTGTTCACTAAGGTTCTCTAACAAACCTCTGGGAGCTTCACAGAACAGCTGTATTTATACTGAGATTAAATTACACACAGGTGGACTCTATTTACTAATTAGGTGACTTCTGAAGGCAATTGGTTCCTGTGTGCCCAGGCCTGGAGAATTGCTGGTACCCCCTTATCATAACCCCTGATTACTGAATTGACATTTTGTGTCCTAACCAGCACCCACCAAGTAGGTAAATCCCACACTACAGCCCTTGGATGTTAAACATTCTTCTCGTAGTCTTCACCCTCTACATAGAGATGCAGATGATAAGAATTTTAAGTGAAAAGCCATCTATCCTGACTTTCTGGCCTACCAAATGATTTATTCCAGTGGGTCATTTCTGAACATTAGCAAAGGCTAAACAGACTGGTATTATACACTCACCGGCCACTTTATTAGGTACACCTTGCTAGTATGGAGTTGGACCCCCTTTTCTTTCAGAACATTCTTTATTCTTCATGTCATAGATTCAACAAGGTGTTGGAAACATTCCTCAGAAATTTTGGTCCATAGTGACATGATAGCATCATGCAGTTGCTGCAGATTTGTTGGCCGCACATCCATGATGCAAATCTCCTGTTTCACCACATCCTATAGGTGCTCTATTGGATTACATCATGATGTATGGGATATTATATTATGATTGATGGATGCTTCTCCTTCTTGTTATTCTAAGACACAGGCTGGAGGGGTGTACATATATACAGCCTGTAACATGTATACAGCCTGTAACTGGCAGAAATCTGCCCACACCATGTTATTGCCAAAAATAAATAAAGATTTGATTTCAATTATATATCAGTATGATGATTTAAACAGTTTATTAATATTAATTATTTCTTTTTACTCTATATCCCAAAGGCTGTTTTTTATTTATTTATTTTTTTTTAATTTTAACATGCGACCAGCAGCAGAGGACTAGAAGCTCCTCCTGCAGCTGGTTCATGTGACAGCTGTATATTGATTAGGAAACTACTTAATTGTTTTTTTTTTAATTAAAATAATTACAATGCCATCATCCACATACAGAAATGGAAGGGACAATGTAAATTAAACAGCGTGTTTATGCAATAACCCACCAATTTACTTACATAGCTCTCCAGGGACATCCAGGGCCTCCAGGTGCAGGTCACAGTTGTTAAGCCACCTAAACACCCAAAGGGCTTTGTCAAAGTTAAAGTAGAACTTTAGGCAAAACTTTGTTTTCATTTTCGTGTGTTTTTTGAGTAAGAGAGGGTTATAACCCCTGTCAGAATTTTTTTGCCATCTGTGTTCCATTACGGAGATTTCCTTCACTTCCTATCCCATAGCCAAACAGGAAGTGAGAGGAAATCCCTGCAAATTAAGGGATTCAATTGGGGGCCCCCAAAACCAGTGTCCCCATTGGAAGATTTCCTCTCTATTACTTTTCTGGGGACAACCCAAAATTTGGGATTTTCTTTTACTTTCACTTTCAATGATAATGGTAAACAGGACAAATAGAGAGGGTGCATCTCCTTAATGGGGGGGGGGGGCACAGTCAGCAATGAAAACCAAGAAGTGCTCTAATCCCTCTCCACTCAATCCAAAAGGAACAAAAAAGTTTTGCCTTTAGTTATACTTTAAAGCGAAGCTCCAGGCTCCTTCAGCTACAAATACTGTAGCTGCTGACTTTTAATATCAGGGCACTTACCTGTCCCCGAATCTAGCAGTGTCTTCACCCAAGTCGATTTTTCAATCGGCTCTTGGATGTTGCTGCCGCCACCTTGGCTAAGGGAAACTGGAAGTGAAGACTTGCGGCTTCACAGCACGTTCCCTACTGCACATGTGTATAGCACGCTGCGCTTTGTGAATGGCCCAGCAGCGTGGCAAGGTGGAGGGGGGCCGAACTTCCGGCTGACTTCACCGCAGGGAGCGGCTACCTGTCAAAACCAGTGTCAGAGAACAGTCCGCAGAAGAACTGCCATATCTGCTAATGACCAGCGGAATCGTGGATTGGTACATAGAAATTCGCCAACGCTAATAAGCATGCGCACACGGATACAAGCAACATGCGTGACAGATTCTGGTGCCCATTGGCCAGCAGCATCAACCACTAGTTGCTGCATGTTCTTTAGCTCCACCGTGTGTTCCTGAGTTCCTGTTTTTATTGGATTTCCTGTTACCAACTTGGCTTGCCTTTGACCTGTCTTGTCTCCATTCCTGGCTTTGACCCTTTTCTTGTTCCAGTGACTCTTCTTCTGCCTGCTAAACCATGTATGACCTCTGCTGCCTGATTACCAGGGTATGACCCCGGCTGACTCCTGACTCTGCTTGTTACCTTAGTCTTAGCTAATATTATGTGCATAACTTCTGACATGGCTCCTGACTCCGCTCCTGGCTCTCCCTTCTACCATGTCTCACCTGGTACTCCTGAGGGACTCCTGCTCAGCAGTGCATCCTGCTCGTCAGCCGCTATCCAGCAAACTCCTCCTCAGTCTAACACAGCTGGTAACCTCTGCTTCTGAGCAAAGCACTCCCTGTTACCACCTTTAGGGGCGCTCTGCACTTAGCCGCAAAGGAAGCCCTCTCAGTATTTTGGCCTCCGATCAGGTACATGCAACCAGATACCCAATCCCCTCTGCCCCCTAAAAGGTGCCAAATGTGGCAGTGGATGGGGGGGGGGGGCAAAAAAGCGGAGCTTCACCCTTTTGTGTGGAGCTCCACTTTAATGCTGAAATTACACACAATTTTTGTAGTGACATCTTGTGGTTGCTCAGGGGAATTACAGCAAGATCTTCACGGTACTTTCTTGCATCACTTTTATACTGCTCACTGTTCTACTTGCTGGAGGCTCTGGCATGAGGAAGCAAAACCCTGCCTTCATCGGGATAACCAACGTCAGACAAAGAAACAGTACAAAAATAAAACATGATAAATCAGTAATAGGAAAAAATCAGCTGCAAGGAGTCCACATCCAATGCTGGCAACTTGCCCTTTGCCTGCCTTCTTATGGTAACCTCTTACAGAATTCAGTACCTCTGTCACATATGTCATTCAGTCCTTTGTGTTAAATATAACCTTATAATAGATACGTTATGTTTATATTGTACTTCTTCATAATAATACTTAGATCAGTGTTTCTCAACTCCGGTCCTCAGGGCACACTAACAGGCCAGGTTTGCAAGAAAACTGAAATACATCACAGGTGATATCATTTGCTGCTCAGTGATGGCAATATTCCAGTCTGCATCTCCCCAAGGTAATACTTAAAATCTGGCCTGTTAGTGGGCCCTGAGGACCGGAGTTGAGAAACGCTGACTTCGATATTTAGCATATAGACAACTATCATATGCACATTAATGCAGTATTAATATAAAACCTTTCAAAAACACCTTCCACACAGCTTTTCCTATCTTAAGTGCATTTCAGTTATGGATTTCAGTATATGACAGTCAATCCAAACGGCAAATGTATAGATAGCAGGTCTCAGGTCTCACACACAGAAAACATTACATTTTAATTCCTGTTGCTGTGCTCTGGACCTCTTCACTGTTCAAGACCTAAGAATTGATTAGATTGTCTTGAAGACAGTCTATAGCTGTATACAAAGAGAGATTTGAAATCAATAATCCTTAAACAGACCTCTAAGATATCTAAGCACTGTGCCATAGAGGGTTAAGGCAGTGCTGGAAAATAATGGTGGCTGCACAAAATATTGACACTTTGGGCCTAATTTGGACATTTTGACTTAGGGGTGTATTCACTTTTGTTGCCAGCGCATTTAAGTGCATTTCAGTCATGGATTTCAGTATATAGAAGTCAATCCAAATGGCAAATGTATAGATAGTAGGTCTCAGGGCTCAAACACAGAAAACAAGAAAACATTACATTTTAATTCCTGTTGCTGTGTTCTGGATCTCTTCACTGTTCAAGACCTAGGAATTTATTAGATTGTCTTGAGGACAGTCTATAGCTGTATACAAAGAGAGATTTGAAATCAACAATCCTTAAACAGACCTCTAAGATATCTAAGCACTGGGCCATAGAGGGTTAAGGCAGTGCTGGAAAATAATGGTGGCCACACAAAATATTAGCACTTTGGGCCCAATTTGGACATTTTCACTTAGGGGGTGTACTCACTTTTGTTGCCAGTGCATTTAAGTGCATTTCAGTCATGGATTACAGTATATGGCAGCCAATCCAAATGGCAAATGTATATATAGTAGGTCTCAGGTCTTACACACAGAAAACCTTACATTTTAATTCCTGCAGCTGTGTTCTAGACCTCTTCACTGTTCAAGACCTAAGAATTGATTAGATTGTCTTGAGGTTAGTCTATAGCTGTATACAAAGAGAGATTAGAGATCAATAATTCTTAAGCAGACCTTTAAGATATCTAAGCACTGGGCCATATGTCACGACTGTGTAATCTAAGACTAGAAGTGTTCCATAATTCTCAGTGTCTGATACCGATTATTAATGTGAAATATAAAGGGGTAGAATAATTTCATTGTTGGAATGAATGAGTGTATGGGTGGCAAAGGGTTAACTCAGATACTTATAAGCAGATTTGTTATGTTTTCATGTCAAGCATTTCAATGTGCTCATCTTAACACTGTTTTGACATTGTAGTCAGTGCTTTAGAAACTTTGCATATGTAGCGGTGCGCTTTTCTTGCTAAACTCACAAGTTGAAATAGACAGCAAAATTCATGTTTTGACATGTACCTGGGTCAATTATGCAAAGAATTTCATATTCCTTGGGATCTTAGCATGAATTTACGAGAAGTGTGAACATTTTGGACTTTAAGAGAATGCGTTATGTGAAGTTATCTTATCACTTTCCTTCTCCATATTTTTTATAGTCACCAACATTTACTGCGCAGTCTGTGCTAAAATGGAATTGGAGGTCCCTTCCTGCTCCAGTGACCATTTTTATTGGTACTGGAAACAAGAAGAAATCTTCAGAGCAGGGACATAGACAAAAATTATAACCTCCCAGAGGTTTTAAACTTTTCTTTTCAACTATGGAGACCGATGACCACTTTTACTGAGACAGGGAGGGGAAAACTTGGGAGAATGACAGAGGTGTAAACACTTTCCTTGTTGGAGATACAACAACTTTAAGCTTAGTCTATTGCAGTTCATAAATAGGACAGTAGGTGTCGCTAATGCTAAGTGATATGCTATGCATTTTGTATGATGTGTATTTCCTGTACAATGTACTGAACTTGTTGGTTATCACTTCCTGTCTGTTGTTCTTCTTATTACCATGAGAAAGTGACATGTTTGATTCTGTGGTTATGTTCTAATAAAGAAGCCAGTTCCTGTTTACTCCACAATGTCTGATCTGAATGGACTCCGCTGCACCCAGTGATCGCACTCTGCAACATTCCTAACATAAAATTTGTCTGGAGCTCCACTTGAGGTTAACATATGGCCAGGCTATTAACCGAGGTGTAAACACTTTCCTAACCTAAAACTTGTCTGGAGTTCCACTTAAAGTTAACATATGACCAGGATATTAAATTCAGTATTCAAGCTTTAAAACAAGCCCTCACTGACCACTGTAGCTGTAGGACATTTGAAGCAATTCATCCTCAAACAGAGGCACTCACTCAATATCTCAGCTGTCTGCTCCCCTCTCTCAGAATACTTGCTTTTTGTTTACATTTAAGATCTGATGACTGGAAGGTTGCCAAATCACTGGTGATAGGGAAAGCAGGATCAGCTTAGCCTCCAAAAGAGAATGATTTTGATGATGAATTACTCCACAGTGCCCTAAGCTACAGAGATCAGTGAGGGCTTGTTTTAAAACTATTTTACTGCCTCTTAAAGATGAACTCGGGGAAACATAAAAGTCATTTCTCTTACGTCCTCCGACAGTCGCCGCCTCTTCATATTCGTCACATATGGGGTATTAGACTTTGCTCCGAAGGAGTAGCTAGGCAACAGAATATGTTAACAATAAAGCTTTAACATATCCCACCCTCAAGGGGTGGTCCCCTCAGTCAATACCCTCCTACTTCCTGCAACCATATCTCAGTTTTAATGTCTAGCTTGTCAGGAGTGGCTGGCTCTCTCTGTGCTGGGACTTTTTGTCCCAGACTCTTTCTTCTTTTTGATATTTTGTTTGAGTTTTCTCTCTACCTTTACTTAGCTGTTATTTTTGTCAGCATTAGTTAGTTCTTCGGACGAAGAGGATCATGCGGACTGGGTCTCGGGCTGATCCCCCTGGTCGCAGGTCGTGGGTCAGTGGCTTCCCAGTCTGCCATCGAGCGTTCAGCCAGGTAACGCTCCTGGCACAGTGAACGACCCATCCCTGTTCGGTGCAGGGATGATTGGTGAGGTGGCTACCTCACCGGACACTGTGCGGTTTCTTAACCGCCATTGTGTGCGTCTTGAATTGCGACTCTCCCTGCCTCATGTGCAGTGGCTTGTTCGCCTGTGCGGGTTCCCCACGCCATGTGAGGTAAGTGTATCTATGTGGGGACCTGTCTGTCTGGGGGGGTCTCAGTCTGGGACTGTGTAACCTGCCTTTGAATCACACTGCTTGTCTCCCTATCTCTCGGCTGCATGCTGTGGGCTGCAAGGGGGGGGGGGAGCTGTATGACACTGAGTGTGTCAGACTGGGCTGTGTGAGGAGCTGTGTGCTGTGGGGCATGTTTTTAATGGCATGTTGGGGCATATACAGCGATCGCTGCGGCGATCTAACATGTATCCATATAATGGGATGAGATTGTGTGTGTTTTTATGCACTGTGGAGCGGCGATTTCGGCGCCAAACGACGCCATTTTACCGGCGCCCGCTCCGGCCGCATGGTTTACATGCACGGCGGCCATTTTCTTGTAGCCTCCATAGGCTTACATAGAGCGCCCTGGCGGCATCACTTCCTCTTTCCTGGAAGCACCGATCGAGGCAGCAGCAGCAGCGGAGTCTCCTCAGGTTTTATCCTTCTATTCCTGTGTTCCATTGCCTGTATTCAGTCTGTATATTCCCTGTGGGGGTCTCGTTGTGCCTGAGTGTGGTGCGGTGGGCTGCGCTTGCCGCGCTTGCTGAGAGGGGGCAGTTAACCCTTGGTTGTCTGGCATACAGGGGCAATGGATTCTCAGGAGGGCAAGTTTCCCACAGTATTGGTGGAAAGCCAGGGGACCGCTGTTTCCCCCCCAGGGGGGGATTTAGCCACTATTGTGGCTGGCCTTGCTGCCCAGGTGCAAATGCTAGTGGCTGCTCAATCTACTAAACGGCCCAGAGTTGCTCTGTCCTCTGATTCTGAGGGTGAAGGTGATGGGGCTGTTCTGGCAGGGACCCCCCTATCGGGGTCCCGCTCCTCTCTTGATCTAGTGGGGTCTGAGGTAGAGGCTGAAGTTGAGGGGGTTGATAATTCTCCCCCTGGCTCGCCTGAAGAGCTTGCAATCATGGATGAGTTGATTGCTTCCATTAAGCAGACGCTGCGTTTGCAGGACGAGGTGTGTCCCCCAGCTGCCTTGGCGGCGTATGGGACGCAGAGAAAACGCAGGACGCCGCAGGTTTTTCCCTGCAATGCTGATTTTCAGCGCGCTGTTAAGGACCAATGGCGCGATCTGCGCAAGCCTTTTGCGGTTCCAAGTAAATTTAAGCTGCGTTATCCTTTCTCGCCTGCCACTGATGAACGGTGGTGTGTGCCTCCACCAGTGGATCATGCAATTGCGGTTTTGAACAAAGCCACTGCGATCCCTGCAGAGGGATCCCCTGTTTTCCGTGATGCCACGGATAGGAGACTGGAGTCTCTTGCCCGTCATACTTATTCTGTTACGGGTTCTATGCTTAAGGCTCTGTTTGCTTCTCTCATGGCGGCTCAGGCGATCGCAAGTTGGACGCAGATGCTTAGGCGCGTCCTAGTGGCCGATTCGGCCTCGGCGGCGACCCTGGATATGGTGGATCAAATCCACCAGGGTGTCATGTATCTGTGTGATGCGGACTTGGACCTGATTCCGTTGGCTGCACGTGTGCACAGCGTGGCGGTGTTGTCTCGCCGCCTGGTTTGGTTGAAATGTTGGTCGGTGGACCAATCTTCACGTAAGACCTTAGCCAATCTGCCTTATGATGGGTCTCGCCTTTTTGGGGAGTCCCTGGATGTGTTGATTAAGGGGATTACCGGGGGTAAGAGCACTCTCTTGCCCCATTTCCCCAAGGCTAAGGGGGCTTCTGGGAAGAAGCATGCGAGTTTTCGGCCCCCTCAGGGGTCCTTTCGTGCCTTTCGGCCGCACTACAAGGGCAAACCGTTCAAAGGCCAAGGCTCTCAGAAGAAGCCCTGGTCTGGGAAACAGAAGTCCGGCCAATCCGGACCTGCGGCCCATAACAGTTCGGCCTGAAGGGGCGCCCTCACCCAGTTTTGGGGTGGGGGGACGCTTGCTCGGTTTTCTTCAACCCTGGTTGGCCCGTGTGCGGGACAGATGGGTTCTGGAAATCGTTCGATCTGGTTACAAGATCGAGTTTCTCTCTCGGCCGGAGAGCAGATTTTTTCCCTCAAATCTACAACTGTCTCCAGAGCGCCTGCGGGATCTGCACCTGGCGGTGCGGGACCTGAGGGCTCAGGGTGTGGTGGTCCGGGTGCCTCATCGGGACAGATTTCGGGGGTTTTATTCCAATCTGTTCACCGTGCCCAGGAAGGAGGGCAAGGTTCGTCCGATTCTGGACTTGAAAGCTCTGAACCGCTCTGTGCGGGTTCGCAAGTTCCGCATGGAGTCCCTGCGCTCGGTGGTGGCTGCCCTGGTTCCGGGGGAATTCATGGCCTCCATCGATTTGAAGGATGCGTACCTTCACATCCCCATATTCGAGGGGCATCAGAGATACCTTCGATTTGCCATTGCGGAGGATCACTACCAGTTCGTGGCGTTGCCCTTTGGGCTCGCCTCGGCTCCGCGGGTCTTCACCAAGGTGCTTGCACCGGTTCTGGCATTATTGAGGGCCCAGGGCATTTCTGTCCTGGGGTATCTGGACGACATTCTGATTCGGTCTGCGACCAGTCAGGGTCTGGAGAAGGACCTGTCTGTCGCACTGCAAACTCTGCAGGAGTTCGGTTGGACGATAAATGTTCCAAAGTCGACACTGAGTCCGTCGGTTCGTCTTCCCTATCTGGGAATGATACTGGACTCGGTGCAGGCGAAGGTCTTCCTGCCGGAAGACAAACTCAGGACTCTTCAGGAGGAAGTCAGGTTCCTCAGGGACGTTCCACACTCGTCTCTGCGGACGTGTATGAGATGTCTGGGATTGATGGTCTCGGCCTTCGAGGCGATTCCTTTCGCTCAGTTTCACACGCGGGGTCTCCAGGCGGAGATCCTGTCCAAGTGGGACGGGCGACCTCAATCTCTGGATCTTCGGATCTCGTTGAGTCATCGCACCAGGGAAAACCTTCTGTGGTGGCTCCAGTCCCCGTTGGTGTCCGGGGGCAAGTCGTTTCGTCCGATCTCGTGGACGATAATCACTACGGATGCCAGCCTGTCGGGCTGGGGTGGTGTTCTGGGCGTTCTGTCCGCCCAGGGGACCTGGTCGGAGGGGGAGTCTTCCCTCCCGATCAACATTCTGGAATTACGTGCGATAAGGCTCTGTCTTCATCGCTGGACGGACCGGCTGCAGGGCTGCCCGGTTCGGGTGCAGACGGACAATGCCACGGCGGTGGCCTACATCAACCACCAAGGGGGCACCAGGAGTGCCCGAGCGGCTCGAGAAGTGGCCGACATTCTGTCTTGGGCCGAGACTCATGTCCCGGCGATAACGGCGGTTCACATTCCGGGAGTGGAGAACTGGCAGGCGGACTATCTGAGTCGCCAGACCCTGGATCAGGGGGAATGGTCTCTCCATCCGGCTGTCTTCCAGATGTTGTGCGCGAAGTGGGGTCTTCCAGATGTGGACCTGTTCGCGTCTCGCCTCAACTACAAGGTGAGGAGGTTCGTGGCAAGGACGCGCGACCCTCGGGCAGACGCGTCGGACGCGTTAGTGGCCCCGTGGCATCAGTACAGGCTGATGTACGCTTTTCCACCGATTCAGCTGCTGTCCAGGTTCCTTCGCAGGTTACACTCGGAACGCAGCACGGTGATTCTTGTGGCACCGGACTGGCCTCGCCGGTCCTGGTACGCAGACCTCGTGAATCTGGCGGTCGACGCCCCATGGCGTCTGCCTCTTCGAGACGATCTACTGTCTCAAGGACCGATTTACCATCCTGCTTTACAGTCGCTGGCTTTGACGGCCTGGCTGTTGAGACCGAGGTCCTGAAGGAGAGGGGTCTCTCTCCAGAGGTCGTTCATACCTTGATCAACGCGAGGAAGTCTTCCTCGGGAAAGGTTTATTACCGTACTTGGAAGGCCTATTTTGCCTGGTGTGAGTCCAGGGGGTTTTCACCCCGCACGTACTCGGTTTCCCGTGTGCTGTCTTTCCTTCAGACGGGTGTCGATCAGCGTTTGGCGCTGGCCACGATAAAGGGTCAGGTGTCTGCGCTGGCCGTTCTGTTTCAACGTCCCGTGGCTTCCAACTCCTTGGTTGGCACTTTTATTCAGGGAGTGCGGCATCTGGTTCCTCCTAGGAGGGATCCTTTGCCCCCCTGGGACTTGAATCTAGTTCTTTCTGTGTTACAACGTGCTCCTTTTGAACAGATCAGGGAGATCTCGTTGTCTCTGTTGTCCAAAAAGGTCGCCTTTTTGGTGGCGATCACTTCGGCTCGCAGAGTGTCGGAACTGGCGGCTTTGTCCTGCAAGTCTCCGTACCTGGTTGTTCATTTGGATAAGGTGGTCTTGCGACCTAATCCTTCTTTTCTGCCGAAACGAGTTTCGGAATTCCATCTTAACGGGGATATTGTTTTGCCTTCGTGGTGCACGAAGCCTAAACATCCGAAGGAGGTGAGATTGCACTCTCTGGATGTTGTTCGGGCGATTAGGGTTTACCTTAAATCGACTGAGTCTTTTCGTAAGACGGACTCCTTGTTTGTTCTTCCAGAGGGTCCTCGGAAGGGCATGGCGGCTTCGGCCTCTACCATCGCCAAATGGATCAGGCAGACCATTGAACAGGCCTATGCCTTGCAGGGGAAGGTTCCCCCTGTGCCTGTGAAGGCGCACTCTACTAGATCACTGAGTACGTCTTGGGCCTGCCGTCATGGGGCTTCTGTAGCCCAGGTGTGTAAGGCGGCGACTTGGTCGACCGTGCACACTTTCACAAAATTCTACAAAGTAGATGTTCAGGCATCGGCGGATGCTTCCTTTGGCCGCAAGGTTCTTAGTGCGGCTGTTCCATAGGGTCCCTTGTTGGGGACTCCTGGCTGTTGGGATATCTTTGTATTCCCTGGTTTTTTTGTCTTTTCCTGGGTTGTTGCTCCTGTTGAGCACTTATTTTTGCTGTTGCCCAGCTGGTTTCCTTCCTTTGGTAAGGTTCCTTTCTTTGATGTGGAGACTGCGTTGCCTTTCGGCGCGGATGCGTTTCCCACCCCTCATGTTTGCACTGCTTTGGGACGTCCCCATATGTGACGAATATGAAGAGGCGGCGACTGTCGGAGGACGTAAGAGAAAACGGAATTTTTGTAAAATCTTACCTGTAAAATTCCTTTCTCTGAGTCCTCCGACAGTCGCCGCCCCCGCCCCTCTTTTGGGGTTTGAATGTATACTCTACTGCTATTCCACTAAAACTGAGATATGGTTGCAGGAAGTAGGAGGGTATTGACTGAGGGGACCACCCCTTGAGGGTGGGATATGTTAAAGCTTTATTGTTAACATATTCTGTTGCCTAGCTACTCCTTCGGAGCAAAGTCTAATACCCCATATGTGACGAATATGAAGAGGCGGCGACTGTCGGAGGACTCAGAGAAAGGAATTTTACAGGTAAGATTTTACAAAAATTCCGTTTTTTGGCAGTGGAAATGCACTGCAAGGGTTAACTGCTTGTTTATGTTTAGGTGGGCTAGATAAAACAGTTTTACTTACACGATCCTTAGCTCCTGCAGGCTCCTCCACACTGCTGGACCAGTCCCTACAGCCTCTTACCTCCTGGCATTTGAAGGTCCTCTGAAATCATCAGGACCATTGCAAGGACCATAGTCCTGCTTTGGACTCTAGGATACTGAGGGACAGTCCACTATCCACAGCATGGGAGAGTGCTGTTTGCTGAGAGAGCAGAGGATAAGGGTCTACAGATCTTGGCCAGCTGTTAGCGGCATCAGAGTGGCCAATTGTTGCTTGCTCTCATTATACCATCCTTGGGACAACACAGGAGGACCAAAAGGAATCTCTTTTCTCGCTAACCTTTGTGGCTGTGTGGAAGCTGGAGCCTCATATGTCATACATAGATCATTTACACAATGTGCTTTTGTGAGTGCATGCAAATATAGTTTATTATGTGTTTTTTAAAAAGGGTTTATTGCACCAGGGGCTCTGCACTTTCTGTTTAATATGTTTTCACAGTGCCTGACCCCATGGGCATCTCCAGCCACATTGACCTGAAGTTATTTAATTCCTATGTTCTGCTGTGGCTGGACTCCTGTAGTATGAACTGGTGACTATCCCATACAGGGTTCCAATTATCACAACTATATAGATATTTATGCTTTGCTGTAGTCTAAATGAGCGCCTTCAATCCTGGAAGTTCCCATGGTTGGGTGTAGAGGCTTTCTTCTTGAATCTACGTGTTTCTTATGAAGGGATGATGAAGACTTTGAAAAGGGCGAATATGTCCATATATGTAACTAACCTCTCATGCTGTTGTATAACAATTTTAGATATTATATATCCTGATAATCTGGATGTTGTCACATTGAAAACAAGCAGGCTGTAGATTCATTACTGTACATCTGTAGCATGGCATACAATGACTTCCCTATTGTGATATTGTGATGTTATTTTTTCTAGATCTAATAGGGGATATAGATACCAAATATATCTGAATATATTTTTCTGATATGATAGAACTACTTGGAGCAGAGATCTGTAGTTGGAACCCATACAGTGTTGGATCGGTCACCTAATTTTACAGTGGTTGAGGATATGTGTGATCAATTACGCAAGGTAAACAGCCAAATCAAAAGAAGAGTTATGGCAAGTACTGCAAGCGTTTCAAAGCAATTTATTACTATACCTTCATTTATTACTATAACTTAACTTATAACTTAAAAAAAAATCTACAAAGCAATCTATACAGAAGCAGATTGTTATAGTTAAATGTTGATTTATTTAAAAGGCAAATTTCCTCTTTTTTATTTTTTTACTTTTAATGTTTATTAGTGGTCATTCTCATATTAATGGTATTCTGTTCTGAGCTAAATATATTTCCAGCCTAGATACAGTAAATGGATCTAAACGTAATTTTGTTTGACAGCTGAAGACTGTATGGCACTGCACTGCTTCCCCCAGTTCATGAAAATCACTATCATGACGATTTGTCAGCTATTGCTTGCATGTTAAATGCATGAACAACCACTTGGGGGTTGATCTTCTAAAGCAGGGGTGGGGAACCTACGTCCCGGGGGCCGTATGCGGCCCTCTAAGTCATTTGGTCCGGCCCCCCGTGCAGCTGAGTCTGTGTCTCTCAGCTGATCTGTCAGAACGGCGCGTATGCTTCCTGTTTAGTTCCTGTATAGTTCTATCAAATGCATTCCGCCTGTGACCAATACAGGAAACATCGCCACTTCCTCCAGCGCGGCGCAGCTGCTAGCCAGCATTTACCGCCAGCAGTACCAGCCAGAGCCAGCAGTACAAGCCAGAGCCAGCAGTACCCACAGCAGTATAAGCCAGAGCCAGCAGTACCCACAGCAGTATAAGCCAGAGCCAGCAGTACCAGCCAGAGCCAGTAGTACCCACAGCAGTACCAGCCAGAGTCAGCAGTACCCACAACAGTACCAGCCAGCAGTACCCACAGCAGTACCAGCCAGCAGTACCAGCCTGAGCCAGCAGTACCCAAGGCAGTACCTACAGCACAGTACCAGCCTGAATCAGCAATACCCACAGCAGTACCAGCCTGAGCCAGCAGTACCAGCCAGCAGTACCCACAGCATAGTACAAGCCAGCAGTACCAGCCTGAGCCAGCAGTACCCACAGCAGTACTAGCCAGCTGTACCCACCAGCAGTGCCAGCCAGTTATACCCACCAGCATTACCCGCCAGCAGTTCTTTTCAAAACTTACCACCACAAAGTCGACTGCGCTCCAGACTGACCGATGCAAACCTGGAAAACCAGTTGCGAGTAGCAACATCATCAATACAAGCTAACATCACACACCTCACCAAAGAGAAGCAGTTGCAGCCATCACATTAGGGGTGAGTTAATTAAATTTTTGACCAAATATAACAGGCACATTTTTAAGTTGATAAGTTTGTACGGCCCCCGAATGGTTTTATAAATACCCAAATGGCCCTTGGCAGAAAAAAGGTTCCCCACCCCTGTTCTAAAGGCAATTAGGCTGTTAACTTTGCAAGGGAATTTTCCCCAGAGCTTAATGAATGGGGTGAAATTTCACTTTGCAAAGGATAACCAATCATATGAAAGGAAAATTAAAAAAAAAAATACAGCATTTTTGCCTGCAAAAGATTGGTTGCTGTAAGTCAGTAGAGCTTCACCTCATTTACCCATTTCCCTGTAAAGTGCAACTTCCCTTGCAAAATAAATAGCATATTTTTCGGGGAATAAAATGTAAAGCTTTGCTCATTAAGAAAGTCTGAAATTGACTCCATCCTTTGACAGGAAATAATGAACACTGAATTGTCCAGTCTGCTGCTATCAAGATAGAAGGGCACACTCTAATCTTTACTCCTACACATCAGCATTATAGCAAAGAGGAATTTTTATGACAGAAAACTTGCAGTATTTACTGTTCATTGCCCTGACCATATCTCCTCATCTAATAACTTAACTGTAGCCAAACTCAAACATTCTTTAAGCTCCTACTCCATCACTGCACATCAACTTAAAAAAAGCAAGAGTCCTAATTCATTGAGCTTGAACCAAGATCCTTATTTTAATGCTACACAATTCTGTCCATCCACATTTGACCCCTTACATCTTCTGGCCTTTCAGTTAGGGCATAAATGCCAGTGAAAGCAAGCAGCAAACATCGCCAGAACTGAGAATTGATCATCACAGTATCCTCACCATATCCATCACTATACTTCCCCAGCTATCACAGCCAGTAATAAAGCAATTCATCTTCCTTCACATGTACTGTCTGCTGTTTTCATATATTCCTCTATTGCAGAAATCATTAGATCTTGCCTGTTTTATGTACGAACAACAATAAAAATATTTCTTATACAATATAGATCTTGTTAAAATGTCTTGTTCTGTTTGTGCGATGTATTAATTCAAGTATTTGTGCTTTTCTTTCCTAAATATTGTAAGTCTCTTAATTACGTACTTATAGGTGGTATTCTTTTCTGTACAATCAGCTTCATCTCTTTCTTTGTTCTGTTAGTCCCTTCACATGAATTAATGGCCTCTAACTTGTCCTTTGACCCTTGTTTTATTAGGCTAATATACAGAGGCGTAACTAGAACCTTCAGGGCCCCGGTGCAAGAAACCATGAAGGGCCCCCTGGACCCCTGGCTGGGGCCCTTCCCTTCAAGCCTGGGGCTCTTCCCACTGATCCTGGGGCCCTTTACTCTCATTGCGGGGCCCTTTAATACGGTCCCGCAGCGGGACCCTTTCACAAGTTCTGCAGTGGGCCCCCTTCTTGCCATTTTGGGGCCTCCCCACGGTGGTGGAATGCCAGGGCCCAGACGCAAGTGTGACCTTTGCGATCCTGGAAGTTCACCCTCTGGTGTAAGTAGTTTTTATTGTTTGTTTTTTTTATTTGTATTATTTTTTATAATTTTATTTTATTTTTTTACAATGTCACTGACTATGACTCTGTCCATTCAGAAAAGGAAGGTGCTGGTGAATTATATATTTACCGACCCCTTTCTGGTTCTCTATTGTGACATATCCCCTGCAGCAGCCGGCAGGAGAGGGGAGGGAAGAAGCCGGACGCACAGTGGGGAGGGGGGGGGGTTAGCACAGTGGGGGGGGCAGGGGAGCACACAGGGGCCCAGAGACAGCAGAACACAAGTGAACTGGATAGGAGGAGTGGCAGGGGAAGCATGCAGAGGAACCAATCTCCTCCATTTTCCTCCTGCAGCTACAGGAGGAATAAGGAGGACAGGGATTTCTCTACATGCTGCCACCGCCCCCCTCCTATCCAGGTGTACAGGGGAGCCACACAGGCCCCCTGGAGCATGGGGCCCGGTTGCAATTGCAACCCCTGCAACCCCTGTAGTTACGCCCCTGCTAATATACCAAATGCTAAGTAGATTGTATACTGTAATCACTAAGTGCCTATCTCTCCTTTTCTTTCCCTCAAAAAGTTAAACTAAGTCAGATGAAAATGTTCTTGTGCTGTTTATGACAAGTTTAATTTATGTTTAAATTTATTTTATTAAGTGAACAAAAAGGCCCGATTCACACCTGTGCATTTTGCAGAAATGCACCACAGTCCATTTAACATGGATTCCTATGGAACACGTTCTGTAGTGAAAATCCGTAAACTAAAAATGCATAGGTGTGAATCAAGCCTAAAGCGGTTGTAACCCTAAAAAAAAAAAAAAAAAAAAAAAAATCTATCCTGTTCCTTTAAAGCAAGGGTCTCAAACTGGTGGCCCAACAGCTGTTGCAGAACTACAATTCCCATAAGGCATTGCAAGGCTGACAATTACAAGCCTGACTCCCATAGGCAGAGGCATGATGGGACTTGTAGTTCCGCAAAAGTTTGAGACACCTGCTTTAAAGCATGTTATACAGCACAGTGCTTGTGCTTTGTAATTTGTCCCTTTCTATAATCTAAAATATCTGGTTGATCCTGCCTGGTGCTTCCGTCCCCTCTGTAAACTGTATACGTTGTTGATCCATGATACAATGGTCTGTTCACGTGCCTCCGTCAGCCTGCTGTCTCTCCTCTATCCCCCTCCCTCTCTGCCTGTCATCTAGTCTAAGTGCCGATATGTTCCCTGCCCCTTCCCTCCTGCTGCTATGATACTAAATCCTGCTAAAAGAACTGTCTTATTCCTAGAATGCCCTGTGTAAGATTAAGTTATGTGCTCCAGTGTATGTACTTTATAAAAAATATACAGCTTCATATCTTATTTCAGAGCCCGGCTCAGCGCTCATGTGACTGGCTGCCACTGATTATCACAAGTTGCTTTAGCAGCCACTTGTGATAATCGCAAGCTAGTCCAGCAGGCTGGTTGTACCCAAGTTGATCCATCAATCAACTTGGTATATTCAGCCTGCTCATTAACTTTTCGAATCTCGGCCAGTTCAGCAGGAACAGTGTATGGCCGGCCTCAGTCCAAACTCATCATTGTGTTCCTCAAACCATTCTTGAACCATTTTATTATGCTTTATCCAGTTGAAAGAGGCCACTGCCATCAGAGAATACCATTTCCACGAAGGAGTTACTTGGTCGAAAACAATGTTAAGGTAGGTGGTATGTGTCGAAGTAACATCCACATGAATAGCAGGACCAAGGTTTCTCAGTAGAACATTGCCTCCGCTGGCTTTCCTTCTTCCCATACTGCATCCTGCTGTCATCTCTTTCAAAGGAAATGACACACATGCACCCGACCATCCACATTATGTAAAAGAAATCATGATTCATCAGATTGGGCCACCTTCTTCCATTGCTCTGTTGTTCAGTTCTGATGCTCATGTTTCTATTGTAGGCTCTTTTGGCTGTCGACAAAGAGTAGTGTAAACACTCTTACAGGTCTGCGGCTATGTAACCCCCATACAAAACAAGCTGAGATTCCCATTTTTTCTGCTTTCAATACATCAACTTCAAGGACAACATGTTTACTTGCTGCCTAATATAATCCAGTGTCTTTCAGAGGCCATTGTAACAAGATAATTACTGTTATTCACTTTACCTATCAATGATTATTGTTATGGCTGATCGGTGCATAAAGTGAGGACAGTGATCATGCACAGGATACAGTGTAGTGACTTTTTACCAGAGGATGACCTTGGGAAAGGTAAGGCAGAGTCTCTGATTCAGATTCCGTGGCCTTCCTACTACAAGCAGAAGTAGGAGTTTGTGGCACCCATTCTACAGTGACTCTTCAGAACCACACACCTCTCTGGACCCTGTAAAATAGGGAAAGTCTTTCCACTTTCTCAATCCATACTTATATATACAGTATAACCAAAACACAAACTAGATTTAAATGCAGTTGTTAACTTCAAGGACTGGGAATAGTTCTGGTTAGCAGCAGAGAAACCACCACAGGGTATGTAATCACAAATCTTATGTCAAATATTTTTGAAGCTTGAGACTTATGAGCAGCGGTATAGATTATGTTGGTTGTCTCGTAGCTACCATCAAGATGAGGGTGCAGTATGGCCCTGGAAACAGAGAAACCTTCCTGAATTTGTGGTTTGCGCTCCAACACCATTTTTATGAGGACAACCTGGGTGGTCAGGAGGTAAATTTTGTTAGATTCATATAACTTGTCCTTTAAAGCCCAACTGGTACATTTTTTTATTTGGGCCCCTAGCTGTGCATGATGTGGTCATGTGATGGTCGAAACACATCATTGTGACGCCATCACGCAGGTGACATCATTACACATGCTGGCCACTGCGAGCATGTGCACCTGAGGCCTGAGGTTCAAGGCTGGCAAAGGAAACTGATTGCTATACTGTGGAGCACCGCTGCCTGTCCGATGGAAGGCTAGCCATCTACTGACCGGAGAACAGTGTCGGTTCTTTCGGACTAACCTGCAGTAGATCTGCCATGTTTAATCACTGGGGATCTAAGTGGACTCCAGTGCAGCTTTACAATTCCACGGACTGCGCTTAAGCCCCTTTTGTATACATCAGCCTGTGTAAGCTGAGACACACTGAACCTTGCTGAGCCATAGCCCCTGTTATGGTCTTTGGCTGGGTAGTGGGACTCTTCTGAAAGGAGGCCAACTTTACTGGGAGTATGCTTGGCAGTGTGAGCAGCAGCTAAGTTTGCATGGGACAACGTTGTCATTTTAATTATCGAATTGGTAGAGTTTTTTTGTCTTTTCTGTAATGACTGTTTAACCACTTGTGGCCCAGCCGCCATACTTATACTGTGGCAGGTTTGCTCTGTCCCGCAAAACGACGTACCTGTACGTCATTTTGCAGGACAGCTAGTGGGGGCGCGTGCATGCCAATTGGCCACAGGAGGAGTCAATTCGGTCTGGTGGCCGCGATATCCACCGCGATCACTCCCCGTGGATCAGAACGGTGGTCTGCCAATGTAAACATGGCAGACCACCGTTCTGTCAGTAATGAACACAGGGATCCTGTGTTCCTCCTATTTAGGAACACAGGTATCTGTGTTCATCCAGCAATCATCCAGTTCATCCAGTTCATCCAGCAAGCCCATACCCCCACACAGTTAGAAAGCAACCGCTAGGGACACATTTAACCCGCTAGGGACACAGGTGTTAACCTTTTCCCTGCCAGTGTCATTAGCATAGTAACAGCGAATATTTTTAGCACTGATTATTGTAGTAATGTCACTGGTCCCCTCAAAAGTGTCAAAAATGTAATTTACGTGTCCGATCTGTCTGCCGCAATGTCACAGTCCCACTTAAATTACTGTTCGCTGCCATTACTAGTAAAAAATAAATAAATAAATAAAAATGACATAAATCTTTTCCCTAGTTTGTAGACGTGATAACTTTTGCGCAAACCAATCAATATACACTTATTGGGATTTTTTTTTACCAGAAATATGTAGCAGAATTCATATTGGCCTAAAATGCTGAAAAGATCTTGATTTTTATTTTTTTATTTTTTATTGGGAATGTTAAATAGCAAAAAGTAAAAAATATATATATTTTTTTTCCAGAATTGTTTGTTTGTATAGCGCAAAAAAAAAAAAATCGCAGAGGTGATCAAATACCACCAAAAGAAAGCTCTATTTGTGGGAAAAAAAAAGGACATCAATTTTATGTGGGTACAGTGTCGCACAACCGCGCAATTGTCAGTTAAAATTATGTAGTGCTGTATCTCAAAAAATGGCTTGGTCATTAAAGGGGTAAAACCTTTCCGGTTCAGAAGTGGTTAAATAAAGCCATGTTTCTGTTTACTGCTTGATCCTTTAGTGACTACCCTTTCTGGTTTTCTTTAGCTTGTTTTCTTTTTAGAAAGAAGATCCCGTCTGAAGATTTTTAAAAGGTTAGTATGGAAAAAAATGTCCATGATATACAGCTTGGGGGACCTTCAGAGGAGTAAGAAGTGACAACTTGGGGGGGGGGGGGGGCGAGGTCCAAACCTGCACATAGGCTTGAAGTCTGAAAATGTGCACAGTTCCTGCAGAATGCACAATCAGTACAGTAGAGCACAGTGACTGCTTTTCATCCTAGTATATTATAGTGTATTATGAGCATGTACTGAGTTCCTACAGGATTCTGCTAATCTGAAAGCCATAGCAGGCAGCACTAATAATACAGTAGATCTGCGCAGCAATAAAGAAGGCACTATATTATATAAGGAGATGTTGTTCAAGCAACATAAGCAGCCTTGGTAGCATTTCTGGCAGTGGTGCATAGACAACAGTCAGATATTTTTTTTTTTCTTGTTAACAGTAAAATAAGAAAAAGTAGCACCTCTGGATAAAAAATGTGGTATTATTACAAGAGGAGAAAATGTTAAACACTGCTGCCTTGGAGCGACCACTGATGTAAACTGCATGATCAGCAGATGTTACAGACATAAAAAAAAAAAAAGAAAGAAAGAAGCAGAGTCAGTAGAACTGACAGAGGGAATATTACAAATAATATAATGTAATGGATGGACAGAGAGAGGTATAGTAAATCATGCATTGGAACAACATAAAGCTAGCTCAGATGCAGGAACTCCACACGTAGCTTGTTGCATAAAATGTCCTGTGAGCTGATGTGATTATGGAGAGCGGTATGTTATTCCTCAGATATTGTACGTAAAGTGAATATTGTCTTTCAAAGAGAAATCTTTGTATAATCATGGCTCATTACTCTTATGAACGCTGAAATTATGGTCTGCTTATGACTAGGTCTTTTATATACAGAAGAGTCTTCTTTCATTATAAGAGATGAGAATATCATATAGGTCTAATGCAGCCTGAGATAATGTCACTCATGAAAGCCAAGCATGAAACTATTTCAAAGGATTCAGGCAAATAGGTTAGGTGATCTTTACTAGTGATGCAGACATTTGTACAATGTTGTCCGGCTGACATTAATAATAAAAGCGCAGGCTTGGGATGTCATCTTGGGAATGTTATCCAGACAGTTCTAAAAGGCAAAAGAGAAAAAAAAAAATCAGCTTTTCTTTAAAAAGGGAATATGTGTGGGCTTACCATTTGGTGACATTGGGGAAAGAACAATGATGTTCTGTCCTACTAGCAAAAGCAACCAATCAGGACAAAATGTTCATCAGATTGGACAGAAAACGAAATATAAGATTAAGTCAGCTACTTGGGATTCTGTTTATAAATGTTTTTTTTTGCAGGCTTTGCATTATTAAATAGTTAAACCCTCTCTGTGCTCTCACTGTTGAGACTCTTTAACCACTTTAAGACCGGAAGGATTTTCCCCCTTAATGACCAGGCCCTATTTTGCGATTCGGCACTGCGTTACTTTAACGGAAAATTGCGCGGTCGTGCGATGCTGTACCCAAATAAAATTGACGTTCTTTTTTTTCCCACAAATAGAGCTTTCTTTTGGTGGTATTTGATCACCTGTGCAATTTTTATGTTTTGCGCTATAAACAAAAAAAGAGCGACAATTCTGAAAACAAAAACAATGTTTTTCACATGCTGCTATATAATATTCACAAAAAAAAAAAGTAAAAATCTAAATTTTTTAACATTTTAGGCCAATTTGTTTTCTGCTACATATTTTTGGTGCAAAAAATCGCAATAAGCATATTTTCATTGGTTTGCGCAAAAGTTATTGCGTCTACTAACTATAGGAAAGATTTATGTCATTTCTATTGTTTTTTTTTTTTTACTAGTAATGGCAGCAATTTGCAATTTTTTGCAGGACTGCGACATTGCGGCGGACAGATCGGACCCCTTACTGACATTTTTGACACTTTTGGGGGGACCAGCGACATTACTACAGTAATCAGTGCTACAAAATATGCACTGTTACTGTAATAATGACACTGGCAGGGAAGGGGTTAACACTGTTGGTGATCAAGGGGTTAAATGTATGCCTTATGCTTACTGACGTGTGGGGGGGGGGGGTTCTGTGACAGACACAGAGATCGCAGTCTAAGCTATGCTGAGTCTGCAGATCCCTTCCTGTCTGTCACTGAGAAGACCCGCCTGCTTTGTTTACATAAGCAGGCGGTTCTTCTCACCGTTTCCATGAAGATCGGGGGAGGGAGGCGGCAATCACTGCCTCTCCTCCCCCGGCCCGACTCCCGCTGTGTCTAAACACAGTGTGAGCTGGGCTCCGGCGGCATGCGCGCGCCGCTGGAATCACATGAACTCCAGCGACGTAGGTCTACATCGCTGGACCCAGGAAGACCGCACTACAGCAGTAAGATTACTGTGAGCAGTCGGCAAGTGGTTAAAGGTAGAGTTAGGGTCTGCAGATATCATGGTGCCTTGCCGGGGCCTGCAGCTTACGCATGTATTTGCAAATGTGTGCAACTAAATCCTTCTTTTTAACGCATACTGTTAGAAAGGTTAATTTGGTTGGTCGCTGGCTGGTTGGTAAGTTGTGACTGGAAATCCCCTTGCTTTTTTGATCTGCATTTGCCCTTCCAGTGCTCCTTACTGTTAAGACCAGTTATAGGTGGGGGGAGGTTACCACTTTTTGCAATTGGCAGTTATATGAGTATTTCATTTATTAATGTATGAATACAAAACACTGTAATGTATTTTAATTACTGTTTGTATAACTACCTTAAACTATTATACTATAATCGCATGCACACCTGAAATCAAGCTGGCAGTGGAAAAGCAACCACTGCAAGCTAATTGGAAACCTATTCTTTTGCAGAATGTTGCCCTTCTAATATTTAGACAATATTGGATAGCTGAAGGGGAGTTGTTTAAACAGGCTGACAGAAGAAAGAAACCACAAGGAGGACATGATCAGCATTGTTATGTTTATTCATAATTTAACCACTTGCCGACTACGTCGGCAGTCAGCCCCTCACAGGCAAAGTGACGTAGGGCTACGTCACTAGCTTGTGAGGGTCTAGGGAGCGAGCGCGCGCCCCCGGAGGCGCGCTCTCGCTCCCGCGTGGTCACGGACCCCCCCGCGCGTGTGACCGGCGGACCCGATGTCCGCCGGTCACTCTGCGATCGGCGGGGGAGAGGGAGAAAGTCAGGCAGCTTGTGTAAACAAGCTGCCTGTCATTCTCCCCTGTGTATGAAGGATGATCATACGGTTCTACTATGTAGAACCGTCGATCACTCTTCATACATCTGAAGCCACAGCCAATCACAGTAGAAAGCACGCCCCTAGGGACACACATAGCCCCTCCCTTTCAAAAAAAGTTAACCCCTTCAGTGCCAGTGTATTTTTACAGTAACAGTGCATATATATAGCACTGATTACTGTAGAAATGTCACTGGTAACCCCAAAAGTGTCAAAAATGTCAGTCAAGGGTCCGATCTGTCCGCCGCAATGTCGCAGTACCGCAAAAAAAATCGCAGATCGCCGCCATTACGCGTTAAAAAAAAAACAACAAAAATGACAAAAATCTTTACCTTTGTTAGTAAACACGATAACTTTTGCGCAAACCAATCAAAATACGCTTTTTTTTACCAAACATAGGTAGCATAAAACAAATTGGCCGAAAATGTTAAAAAATTTAGATTTTTACATTTTTTTGGGGGGGAATTTCATATAAAAAAATGTGAAAAATATTGCTATTTTTGCTAAATTTACGCTCTTTTTTTGTTTATAGCGTGTGATCAAAAAATCACACAGGTGATCAAATACCACCAAAAGAAAGCTCTGTTTGTGGGAAAAAAAGGACGCCAAATTCGTTTAGATACAGCATCGCACGACCGCGCAATTGTCCGTTAAAGTCACGCAGTGCCGAATCGCAAAATACCCCCTGGTCAGGAAGGGGGTAAAATCTTGCGGGGCTTAAGTGGTTAAAGAGCAGGCTGTAGCCAGGTACACTATATTGCCAAAAGTATTATGATGCCTGCCTTTACATGCACATGAACTTTAATGGCATCCCGGTCTTAGTCTGTAGGGTTTAATATTGAGTTGGCCCATCCTTTTACAGCTATAAATGCTTCAACTCTTTTGGGAAGGCTGTCCACAAGGTCCATAAAGACGTGGAAGAGCTTGATTGGTCTGCACAGAGTCCTGACCTCAACCCGATAGAACATGGGATGAATTAGAGCAAAGACTGCGAGCCAGTCCTTCTCGTCCACATCAGTACCTGACCTCACAAATGCGCTTCTGGAAGAATGGTCAAACATTCCCATAGACACACTCCTAAATCTTGTGGAAAGCTTTCCCAGAAGAGTTGAAGCTGTTATAGCTGCAAAGGGTGGGCAAACTCAATATTGAACACTACGGACTAAGACTAGGATGCCATTAAAGTTCATGTGCAGGTAAAGGCAGGTGTCCTGATACTTTTGGTAATATAGTGTAGGTGATACTGGAAACTGAAGAGCTGTAGGCTTTGCATTGTGTTGTCTACCATTTGGTTATAAAGTAGAGTGCATCAAAGTTGAGAGAGCTGCAAAAGTGACTAAGCCAAAAAAACTCAGCAAGGTAAATAATTCACATTTACTCACCAAGCAATTTATTAGTAACACTATACTGATACTGAGTATAGCCTCTCATTGCATATGCTTTGGACCTAAACCGACTTTAGGGTCTCTGCTCCAGCATCTACTGTATGTCCCCCATTCAGTGTGTTCCACTGAGGGTGCAGGTCAGGCTAGGAGCTTGCCCTGACTCCATGTAATCCACAGAACCAAGAGAGAAAAATCTCAGCCACCGCACACTATACAAGCCCAGCGTGTAGTACATTCCATCATATCAATTAATATGGTAAAACATTCCATCATAATTCATTTGGAATGTATTAGCCAAATAAATACCTTTGATTAAAAAAATAATAATTATCATGTTGTCAAGTGATCATAGATATCACGCAGATGTCCAGACAGGTTCAGTGCATTATAGAACAGGTCCAAGCCACAAGAAGCAGCATTACAAATGTAATCAGGAATGCGTGACCACAGTTCCAACAGTGATTTTAATTAGATGTACACAGTCTTACCATCTTTATAGTATCTAAGTTGGCATCTGATCCAAAACTGGCATGACTCAGGAACAAAATTACATTTAAAAAGCCCAGCATGAGGACTCTCAAGCAGCATACAGTATACAGTAGAGATAGTTACAAGTTTATACTTACAAAAGCACAAAGTAAGACATAAACAAAAAGTTTAAACACACCACGATAATATGTAACACAAAATAGAAAAAGAGGCACATATTTGCAGTTAAGCAGCACCCTCATTTAGAAAAATGTTTAAAGCCTTTCCAAAATGAACATATAGTTGAACTTGAAATACTCAATAAGAAAACACACACCAAAACTCATTTACAGTATAATGATCCATTTCTAAATCCAAAATCTAAAAATCCAGCCTGCAATGCCCCACAGAGTACTATACAGTATGCTTGAAGCAGCAGAAACAACAATGTGATTGTAAGTCCATCAAGTGACTTGGGCAGGTAAAATGACATGGCTCTTCTCTGAGCTGTTTTTCCCCCTTCTGCCCTCCTATTATTATTATTATACAGGATTTATATAGCACCAACAGTTTGTGCAGTGCTTAACAAAATGAAGGCAGACATTACAGTTACTATACACTTGGTAGAAAAGGAATCAGATGGCCCTGCTTGTTAGAGCTTACAATCTAAGAGTGGAGGGTCAATTGATACAAAAGGTAATAGCTCTGGGGGATGAGCTGATGGAAAAAGTGAAACAGTGTATTAGAAGTCGGATAGGCTTATTTAGAGAAAGGTGTTCAGGGATCGTCTAAAGATGGATAGATTTCGAGACAGTCAGACAGATTGGGGTAGAGAGCTCCAAAGGATGGGAGAAGCTCTGGAGAAATCTTGGAGGCGAGCATTGGAGGAGGTGACAAGGGAGCTAGAGAGCAGGAGGTCTTGGGAGGACCGAAGAGAGAGGCTTGGTTGATATTTTGTATTTAATATATAATAATAAATAGATATCACAAAAAAAAAAAAAAATATATATATATATATATGTATATATACTGTATATATATATATATATATATATATATATCTATATAATAGATAGTACATGGTCAATATCCAGTAAATCTGTCTTCACATCTAATGGCTCTACGCGTTTCGTGGAACTTATATCCACTCTTCAGGAGCTTGATTTAAATTGTCGGTAAACATAGACTAATTTTAGAGAAGAGACAATCTTGTATGGACGAAAAGAATACACCAATTCACTCCCCTAGAAAAATCATGCACATAAAATTCTATTACTTACATGTAAAAAAGAGAAAGCTGGGATAAACCCAGTGACCATGCAGGAATGAGTGCACAATGAAAGCAAAGGTCTGATCCGCGGCTAAGGCGGGTTTAAGCCACCTGTCCTAATGATAGGGGGGACCCCACAGAGGAGGCAGATAAGGACACCAGTAATTCCAACGGTTGGGACCACACATGGTGACCAAATATTCTATGAAAACATAATAAGTATAAAAGTGAATACAGTGTATATGTATATATAGTATAATCAAATCTTTTTATGATATTGGTGATGTGTGCTACAAAACTGGAGTGAATAAAGTATAATGAAATGTAAAATGTGAGAGACAGAAACACCAAGGTGAAAAAGTGAACATGAAGCAGACGAAAAAGCCAATAAAAAGCAAGAAAAAAAAATGAGAAAAAAAGGGCACCAGTGAAAAAAGTGAATGGTGAAACCGAATACAAAAATATAAATAAATGAGAGGTGAATAAAAAGTGAAGATAAAAATGCCAGAAAGTGACCAATTTGTGACCTTACCAATGGTAAAGTGATGAAAAGGAAGAAGTGGTATGGGAATAACCCAAATGAAAAACAGAGATTGAGCGAAATGTGTCCAAACTCTTCCCCAGTTAAATACCCCCACGGGCCCCGCCAGTGCCATGAGGACGCCAAAGGAAGGGGCGGGAATGAGTGACTCAGCATCAGGCGAGTGCTGGAAGCCAGTTACTTCGAGACCGTCCACGGCAGCTGGAGATGAAACAGCCTGGACCGCACGAACCAAGGGACGGAACGCGGGTCAGGCATAAGAACATGGCGTCAATGCTCAGTGTAGACACCCCGCCCCTGACCCCGATGTGAACAGAGACGGAGCTGAGGATGGGGTGACAGACTGAGCATCCCAACCCCTGGGGGATAAAGAAATTGACACCATTGAATGTCCCCTACGCTCACCTTACTTAAATCCTATAGAACACCTCTGGGACATTATGTTTCAGTCCCTCCAACGCCACCAGGTTGCACCTCAGTTTGTTCAGGAGCTCAGTGATGCCCAGGTCCAGATGCGGGAGGAAATACCCTAATACATCATCTGTCGTCTCATTGGGAGCATGCCCCAACATTGTCAGGCATGCATACAAGTGAGTACTATTTTGAGTTGCTGCAATGAAATTTCAGCAAAATGGACAAGCCTGCTGCATCATTTTTTCACTTTGATTTTCGGGGTGTCTTTGAATTCAGCCCTCTGTAGGTTGATAATTTTCATCTCTATACATACATATATATATATATATATATATATATATATATACACACAGTTTTAACCTTCAGAAGCAAAAACCTTGGGTGAATCAAACCAGCATATTCTGTCACTAGGTGGCATTTGGCAAATCGTGCTTCACACCACACTTTGCTTGCCTTATTGATTTTGCAATAAACTGTTTTATGTTTTGAGCATGATAAAGTGACTGGTGGTTTCCATCTTTTTAAACCCTAAGAAATAAACCATACCTGAGATTGATTATGCTTAGGGCCTTATTGCCAAGTAAGTGTACGTGGTACAATCTCAATGTTGCAGTTAGTCATCAGGAAATCAATATTTATAGAAAGACTAGGTTCTTCCAACATCATAAGTATGTTGTATATCTGGAATATTTTATGTTTCGTCTTTGCCTGTGAATTACATAATTTTTCTATTGGATTCAAATTCCCCTCAGATCTAATTGGTTGCGGTAATGATGCTACAAAGTGTTTTAATTGTAAATACCTCCATTCATCTAATAACATCAACTCGATTTTGTGTTTCAATTATTGATTAGTGTTGAGCGAACACGGACTGTATTATTCGTGTTCGTACCGAATAATTGGATTTTTTTTACCCGAACACGGACACGGACACTTTACTGTATGTTCGGGTAAAAATCCGTGTTCGGTCGTTTTATTTCCGGGTTTTGCATGCTTTGGCGCTCTTTTCATGGCGGGCTTTCAACAGCCAATCAACAATCGTTTAACTGGTGTGCCTTAAGCCATCCCAGCCATGCCTGCAAATGTCTTAGTAGCTGTGATTGGCCGTCTGAAGCATGTGACCAAGTCTTTATAAGTTCGAGGCAGCCGCCGCAGCAGCGTCATTCTGCTGCTTAGCTAAGGGACAGAGCACACATCAATGTGCTGGCTGCTGATTAGGGAAAGATAGGCAGGAAAAAACCATTTGTGTCCGGATAGAATTGAGGGACAGGTCAGAGTGTTTAGGCAGGGCGAGTTGTAGGCATTTTAGGGATAGAGTCTGCTGAATTATAGGGTCAGTGTCTTCTACAAACTACAATCGATATTGCTGTGTGGGGGGTGGGGTGAATCTGCACTCAATCCTGATCTACGATCTCTTCTCAATCCTGTTAGGGACAGAGTCTGCTGAATTTTAGGGAAACTGTGTTCTACAAACTACAATCGATATTGCTGTGTGGTGTGGGATTGGAGATAGGCAGGTGTCAGTGATCCACATCCATTTTTCTGTGTGTGAGCTGCAGTGAACACAATCTTTTTGGGCTGCAGTGAACACAATCTTTTTGGGCTGCAGTGAACACAATCTTTTTGGGCTGCAGTGAACACAATCTTTTTGGGGTGCAGTGAACAAAATCTTTTTGGGGTGCAGTGAACACAATCCTTTTTGGTGTGCAGTGAACACAATCTTTGTGGGGTGCAGTGAACAAAATCCTTTGTGGGGTGCAGTGAACACAATCTTTTTGGGGTGCAGTGAACAAAATCCTTTTTGGGGTGCAGTGAACAACATCCTTTTTGGGGTGCAGTGAACACAATCTTTTTGGGGTGCAGTGAACAAAATCCTTTGTGGGGTGCAGTGAACACAATCTTTTTGGGGTGCAGTGAACACAATCTTTTTGGGGTGGAGTGAACAACATCCTTTTTGGGGTGCAGTGAACAAAATCCTTTTTGGGGTGCAGTGAACAAAATCATTTTTGGGGTGCAGTGAACACAATCTTTTTGGGGTGCAGTGAACACAATCTTTGTGGGGTGCAGTGAACACAATCTTTTTGGGGTGGAGTGAACAACATCCTTTTTGGGGTGCAGTGAACAACATCCTTTTTGGGGTGCAGTGAACACAATCTTTTTGGGGTGCAGTGAACACAATCTTTGTGGGGTACAGTGAACAGAATCTTTGTGGGGTGCAGTGAACACAATCTTTGGGGGGTACAGTGAACACAATCTTTTTGGGGTGCAGTGAACACAATCTTTGTGGGGTGCAGTGAACACAATCTTTTTGGGGTGGAGTGAACAAAATCATTTTTGGGGTGCAGTGAACAACATCCTTTTTGGGGTGCAGTGATCAAAATCCTTTTTGGGGTGCAGTGAACACAATCTTTTTGGGGTGCAGTGAACAAAATCCTTTGTGGGGTGCAGTGAACAGAATCTTTGTGGGGTGCAGTGAACACAATCTTTGGGGGGGTACAGTGAAAACAATCTTTTTGGGGTGCAGTGAACACAATCTTTGTGGGGTACAGTGAACAGAATCTTTGTGGGGTGCAGTGAACACAATCTTTGGGGGGTACAGTGAACACAATCTTTTTGGGGTGCAGTGAACACAATCTTTGGGGGGTACAGTGAACACAATCTTTTTGGGGTGCAGTGAACACAATCTTTGTGGGGTGCAGTGAACACAATCTTTGGGGGGGTACAGTGAACACAATCTTTTTGGGGTGCAGTGAACAACATCCTTTTAGGGTGCAGTGAACACAATCTTTGTGGGGTGCAGTGAACAACATCCTTTTAGGGTGCAGTGAACACAATCTTTGTGGGGTACAGTGAACAGAATCTTTGTGGGGTGCAGTGAACACAATCTTTGGGGGGTACAGTGAACACAATCTTTGTGAGGTGCAGTGAACACAATCTTTGTGGGGTGCAGTGAACACAATCATTGTGGGGTGCAGTGAACTCAATCTTTGTGGGGTACAGTGAACACAATCTCATACTTCTGAAGATTTGAGGGTGCTGCCTGTTCCATACTCCCCCTACTCCTCATCTAGCCTTTTAGGGGTACAAACAATAGTAATTGGGGCCTAGTGTGGTTGTGTACGTGTGATATACATACACTTTTTTTGGATCATATTTTCTATTCCGCTATTTAATCAAAAACCTTTGGGGATCAGTTAAATTGGGGGATAGTCTGTGTTGGTACGTGTGAGAGAGATCCACCTTTCCAAGTTGTTGGGGTTCATCTCATACTTCTGAAGGTTTGAGGGTGCTGCCTGTTCCATACTCCCCCTACTCCTAGCCTTTTAGGGGTACAAACAATAGTAATTGGGGCCTAGTGTGGTTGTGTACGTGTGATATACATACACTTTTTTTGGATCATATTTTCTATTCCGCTATTTAATCAAAAACCTTTGGGGATCAGTTAAATTGGGGGATAGTCTGTGTTGGTACGTGTGAGAGAGATCCACCTTTCCAAGTTGTTGGGGTTCATCTCATACTTCTGAAGGTTTGAGGGTGCTGCCTGTTCCATACCCCCCCTACTCCTCATCTAGCCTTTTAGGGGTACAAACAATAGTAATTGGGGCCTAGTGTGGTTGTGTACGTGTGATATACATACACTTTTTTTGGATCATATTTTCTATTCCGCTATTTAATCAAAAACCTTTGGGGATCAGTTAAATTGGGGGATAGTCTGTGTTGGTACGTGTGAGAGAGATCCACCTTTCCAAGTTGTTGGGGTTCATCTCATACTTCTGAAGGTTTGAGGGTGCTGCCTGTTCCATACTCCCCCTACTCCTCATCTAGCCTTTTAGGGGTACAAACAATAGTAATTGGGGCCCAGTGTGGTTGTGTACGTGTGATATACATACACTTTTTTTGGATCATATTTTCTATTCCGCTATTTAATCAAAAACCTTTGGGGATCAGTTAAATTGGGGGATAGTCTGTGTTGGTACGTGTGAGAGAGATCCACCTTTCCAAGTTGTTGGGGTTCATCTCATACTTCTGAAGGTTTGAGGGTGCTGCCTGTTCCATACTCCCCCTACTCCTCATCTAGCCTTTTAGGGGTACAAACAATAGTAATTGGGGCCCAGTGTGGTTGTGTACGTGTGATATACATACACTTTTTTTGGATCATATTTTCTATTCCGCTATTTAATCAAAAACCTTTGGGGATCAGTTAAATTGGGGGATAGTCTGTGTTGGTACGTGTGAGAGAGATCCACCTTTCCAAGTTGTTGGGGTTCATCTCATACTTCTGAAGGTTTGAGGGTGCTGCCTGTTCCATACCCCCCCTACTCCTCATCTAGCCTTTTAGGGGTACAAACAATAGTAATTGGGGCCTAGTGTGGTTGTGTACGTGTGATATACATACACTTTTTTTGGATCATATTTTCTATTCCGCTATTTAATCAAAAACCTTTGGGGATCAGTTAAATTGGGGGATAGTCTGTGTTGGTACGTGTGAGAGAGATCCACCTTTCCAAGTTGTTGGGGTTCATCTCATACTTCTGAAGGTTTGAGGGTGCTGCCTGTTCCATACTCCCCCTACTCCTCATCTAGCCTTTTAGGGGTACAAACAATAGTAATTGGGGCCTAGTGTGGTTGTGTACGTGTGATATACATACACTTTTTTTGGATCATATTTTCTATTCCGCTATTTAATCAAAAACCTTTGGGGATCAGTTAAATTGGGGGATAGTCTGTGTTGGTACGTGTGAGAGAGATCCACCTTTCCAAGTTGTTGGGGTTCATCTCATACTTCTGAAGGTTTGAGGGTGCTGCCTGTTCCATACTCCCCCTACTCCTAGCCTTTTAGGGGTACAAACAATAGTAATTGGGGCCCAGTGTGGTTGTGTACGTGTGATATACATACACTTTTTTTGGATCATATTTTCTATTCCGCTATTTAATCAAAAACCTTTGGGGATCAGTTAAATTGGGGGATAGTCTGTGTTGGTACGTGTGAGAGAGATCCACCTTTCCAAGTTGTTGGGGTTCATCTCATACTTCTGAAGGTTTGAGGGTGCTGCCTGTTCCATACCCCCCCTACTCCTCATCTAGCCTTTTAGGGGTACAAACAATAGTAATTGGGGCCTAGTGTGGTTGTGTACGTGTGATATACATACACTTTTTTTGGATCATATTTTCTATTCCGCTATTTAATCAAAAACCTTTGGGGATCAGTTAAATTGGGGGATAGTCTGTGTTGGTACGTGTGAGAGAGATCCACCTTTCCAAGTTGTTGGGGTTCATCTCATACTTCTGAAGGTTTGAGGGTGCTGCCTGTTCCATACTCCCCCTACTCCTCATCTAGCCTTTTAGGGGTACAAACAATAGTAATTGGGGCCCAGTGTGGTTGTGTACGTGTGATATACATACACTTTTTTTGGATCATATTTTCTATTCCGCTATTTAATCAAAAACCTTTGGGGATCAGTTAAATTGGGGGATAGTCTGTGTTGGTACGTGTGAGAGAGATCCACCTTTCCAAGTTGTTGGGGTTCATCTCATACTTCTGAAGGTTTGAGGGTGCTGCCTGTTCCATACTCCCCCTACTCCTAGCCTTTTAGGGGTACAAACAATAGTAATTGGGGCCCAGTGTGGTTGTGTACGTGTGATATACATACACTTTTTTTGGATCATATTTTCTATTCCGCTATTTAATCAAAAACCTTTGGGGATCAGTTAAATTGGGGGATAGTCTGTGTTGGTACGTGTGAGAGAGATCCACCTTTCCAAGTTGTTGGGGTTCATCTCATACTTCTGAAGGTTTGAGGGTGCTGCCTGTTCCATACCCCCCCTACTCCTCATCTAGCCTTTTAGGGGTACAAACAATAGTAATTGGGGCCTAGTGTGGTTGTGTACGTGTGATATACATACACTTTTTTTGGATCATATTTTCTATTCCGCTATTTAATCAAAAACCTTTGGGGATCAGTTAAATTGGGGGATAGTCTGTGTTGGTACGTGTGAGAGAGATCCACCTTTCCAAGTTGTTGGGGTTCATCTCATACTTCTGAAGGTTTGAGGGTGCTGCCTGTTCCATACTCCCCCTACTCCTCATCTAGCCTTTTAGGGGTACAAACAATAGTAATTGGGGCCCAGTGTGGTTGTGTACGTGTGATATACATACACTTTTTTTGGATCATATTTTCTATTCCGCTATTTAATCAAAAACCTTTGGGGATCAGTTAAATTGGGGGATAGTCTGTGTTGGTACGTGTGAGAGAGATCCACCTTTCCAAGTTGTTGGGGTTCATCTCATACTTCTGAAGGTTTGAGGGTGCTGCCTGTTCCATACTCCCCCTACTCCTAGCCTTTTAGGGGTACAAACAATAGTAATTGGGGCCTAGTGTGGTTGTGTACGTGTGATATACATACACTTTTTTTGGATCATATTTTCTATTCCGCTATTTAATCAAAAACCTTTGGGGATCAGTTAAATTGGGGGATAGTCTGTGTTGGTACGTGTGAGAGAGATCCACCTTTCCAAGTTTTTGGGGTTCATCTCATACTTCTGAAGGTTTGAGGGTGCTGCCTGTTCCATACCCCCCCTACTCCTCATCTAGCCTTTTAGGGGTACAAACAATAGTAATTGGGGCCTAGTGTGGTTGTGTACGTGTGATATACATACACTTTTTTTGGATCATATTTTCTATTCCGCTATTTAATCAAAAACCTTTGGGGATCAGTTAAATTGGGGGATAGTCTGTGTTGGTACGTGTGAGAGAGATCCACCTTTCCAAGTTGTTGGGGTTCATCTCATACTTCTGAAGGTTTGAGGGTGCTGCCTGTTCCATACCCCCCCTACTCCTCATCTAGCCTTTTAGGGGTACAAACAATAGTAATTGGGGCCTAGTGTGGTTGTGTACGTGTGATATACATACACTTTTTTTGGATCATATTTTCTATTCCGCTATTTAATCAAAAACCTTTGGGGATCAGTTAAATTGGGGGATAGTCTGTGTTGGTACGTGTGAGAGAGATCCACCTTTCCAAGTTGTTGGGGTTCATCTCATACTTCTGAAGGTTTGAGGGTGCTGCCTGTTCCATACTCCCCCTACTCCTCATCTAGCCTTTTAGGGGTACAAACAATAGTAATTGGGGCCTAGTGTGGTTGTGTACGTGTGATATACATACACTTTTTTTGGATCATATTTTCTATTCCGCTATTTAATCAAAAACCTTTGGGGATCAGTTAAATTGGGGGATAGTCTGTGTTGGTACGTGTGAGAGAGATCCACCTTTCCAAGTTGTTGGGGTTCATCTCATACTTCTGAAGGTTTGAGGGTGCTGCCTGTTCCATACTCCCCCTACTCCTAGCCTTTTAGGGGTACAAACAATAGTAATTGGGGCCTAGTGTGGTTGTGTACGTGTGATATACATACACTTTTTTTGGATCATATTTTCTATTCCGCTATTTAATCAAAAACCTTTGGGGATCAGTTAAATTGGGGGATAGTCTGTGTTGGTACGTGTGAGAGAGATCCACCTTTCCAAGTTGTTGGGGTTCATCTCATACTTCTGAAGGTTTGAGGGTGCTGCCTGTTCCATACCCCCCCTACTCCTCATCTAGCCTTTTAGGGGTACAAACAATAGTAATTGGGGCCTAGTGTGGTTGTGTACGTGTGATATACATACACTTTTTTTGGATCATATTTTCTATTCCGCTATTTAATCAAAAACCTTTGGGGATCAGTTAAATTGGGGGATAGTCTGTGTTGGTACGTGTGAGAGAGATCCACCTTTCCAAGTTGTTGGGGTTCATCTCATACTTCTGAAGGTTTGAGGGTGCTGCCTGTTCCATACTCCCCCTACTCCTCATCTAGCCTTTTAGGGGTACAAACAATAGTAATTGGGGCCCAGTGTGGTTGTGTACGTGTGATATACATACACTTTTTTTGGATCATATTTTCTATTCCGCTATTTAATCAAAAACCTTTGGGGATCAGTTAAATTGGGGGATAGTCTGTGTTGGTACGTGTGAGAGAGATCCACCTTTCCAAGTTGTTGGGGTTCATCTCATACTTCTGAAGGTTTGAGGGTGCTGCCTGTTCCATACTCCCCCTACTCCTCATCTAGCCTTTTAGGGGTACAAACAATAGTAATTGGGGCCTAGTGTGGTTGTGTACGTGTGATATACATACACTTTTTTTGGATCATATTTTCTATTCCGCTATTTAATCAAAAACCTTTGGGGATCAGTTAAATTGGGGGATAGTCTGTGTTGGTACGTGTGAGAGAGATCCACCTTTCCAAGTTGTTGGGGTTCATCTCATACTTCTGAAGGTTTGAGGGTGCTGCCTGTTCCATACCCCCCCTACTCCTCATCTAGCCTTTTAGGGGTACAAACAATAGTAATTGGGGCCTAGTGTGGTTGTGTACGTGTGATATACATACACTTTTTTTGGATCATATTTTCTATTCCGCTATTTAATCAAAAACCTTTGGGGATCAGTTAAATTGGGGGATAGTCTGTGTTGGTACGTGTGAGAGAGATCCACCTTTCCAAGTTGTTGGGGTTCATCTCATACTTCTGAAGGTTTGAGGGTGCTGCCTGTTCCATACCCCCCCTACTCCTCATCTAGCCTTTTAGGGGTACAAACAATAGTAATTGGGGCCTAGTGTGGTTGTGTACGTGTGATATACATACACTTTTTTTGGATCATATTTTCTATTCCGCTATTTAATCAAAAACCTTTGGGGATCAGTTAAATTGGGGGATAGTCTGTGTTGGTACGTGTGAGAGAGATCCACCTTTCCAAGTTGTTGGGGTTCATCTCATACTTCTGAAGGTTTGAGGGTGCTGCCTGTTCCATACTCCCCCTACTCCTCATCTAGCCTTTTAGGGGTACAAACAATAGTAATTGGGGCCTAGTGTGGTTGTGTACGTGTGATATACATACACTTTTTTTGGATCATATTTTCTATTCCGCTATTTAATCAAAAACCTTTGGGGATCAGTTAAATTGGGGGATAGTCTGTGTTGGTACGTGTGAGAGAGATCCACCTTTCCAAGTTGTTGGGGTTCATCTCATACTTCTGAAGGTTTGAGGGTGCTGCCTGTTCCATACTCCCCCTACTCCTCATCTAGCCTTTTAGGGGTACAAACAATAGTAATTGGGGCCTAGTGTGGTTGTGTACGTGTGATATACATACACTTTTTTTGGATCATATTTTCTATTCCGCTATTTAATCAAAAACCTTTGGGGATCAGTTAAATTGGGGGATAGTCTGTGTTGGTACGTGTGAGAGAGATCCACCTTTCCAAGTTGTTGGGGTTCATCTCATACTTCTGAAGGTTTGAGGGTGCTGCCTGTTCCATACCCCCCCTACTCCTCATCTAGCCTTTTAGGGGTACAAACAATAGTAATTGGGGCCTAGTGTGGTTGTGTACGTGTGATATACATACACTTTTTTTGGATCATATTTTCTATTCCGCTATTTAATCAAAAACCTTTGGGGATCAGTTAAATTGGGGGATAGTCTGTGTTGGTACGTGTGAGAGAGATCCACCTTTCCAAGTTCTTGGGGTTCATCTCATACTTCTGAAGATTTGAGGGTGCTGCCTGTTCCATACTCCTCCTCCTACTGCTCAACCATCCTTTTAGGGGTACAAACAATAGTAGTTGGGGCCTAGTGTGGTGGTGTACGTGCGAGATACATACACTTTCTTTTTGATCATATTTTCTATTCCGCTATTCAATTAAAACCTTTGGGGATCAATTCAATTGCGAGATAGTCTGTGTCGGTACGTGTGAGATCCACCTTTCCAAGTTGTTGGGGTTCATCTCATACTTCTGAAGATTTGAGGGTGCTGCCTGTTCCATACTCCTGCTCCTACTGCTCAACCATCCTTTTAGGGGTACAAACAATAGTAATTGGGGCCTAGTGTGGTTGTGTACGTGCGAGATACATACACTTTTTTTGATCATATTTCCTATTCCGCTATTCAATAAAAACCTTTGAGGATCAATTGAATTGCGGGATAGTCTGTGTCGGTACGTGTGAGATCCACCTTTCCAAGTTTTTGGGGTTCATCTCATACTTCTGAAGATTTGAGGGTGCTGCCTGTTCCATACTCCTCCTCCTACTCCTCATCCATCCTTTTAGGGGTACAAACAATAGTAATTGGGGCCTAGTGTGGTTGTGTACGTGCGAGATACATACACTTTTTTTGATCATATTTCCTATTCCGCTATTCAATAAAAACCTTTGAGGATCAATTGAATTGCGGGATAGTCTGTGTCGGTACGTGTGAGATCCACCTTTCCAAGTTTTTGGGGTTCATCTCATACTTCTGAAGATTTGAGGGTGCTGTCTGTTCCATACTCCTCCTACTCCTCATCCATCCTTTTAGGGGTAGAAACAATAGTAATTGGGGCCTAGTGTGGTTTTGTACGTGCGAGATACATACACTTTTTTGGATCATATTTCCTATTCCGCTATTCAATAAAAACCTTTCTAGGGCAAGATCTTAAATTACAGAAATATGAGGAGACCGTCAAATAAGGGCCGTGGCCTGGGTCGTGGTGCTGCTGGTAGAGCTCCTGTTGCAAGGAGAGGACGTGGTCGATCTGTGCCAGCTACACGCACAAGTGAAACACCTTCCTCAAGTGTGAGTAGGCGACAGAACCTGCATCAGTATTTGGTAGGGCATCAAACGCCCCTAGAAGTGATGAGGCCAGAACAAGTTGAGGCGATAGTAGATTGGTTTGCTGCTGACAGTGCCTCCAGTACCTTCACATTGTCTCCCACCCAGTCTACTGCAGAAAGGTCAGAGTTGGCACCTGCAGCCAATGTCCAACCGTCTTTCACCTCACCCCCTTGCAAATCAGGCCAGCAGTCTGAGCCCCAAGCCATACAGCAGTCTCTTATTCTTTTTGAGGACTCTGTCAGCAGGGTTTCCCAGGGCCATCCACCTAGCCCTGCCCCAGAAGTGGAAGAGATTGAGTGCAGCGATGCCCAACCACTTATTTCTCAAGATGAGTACATGCAAGGATCATCGCAGCACGTCTCCGATGATGACGAAATGCAGGTGCCAACTGCTGCGGCGTTCAGCATTGTGGAGACCGACAAGGAGGGCAGGGGTGAAGACTGGGTGGAAGATGATGTGGAGGACGATGAGGTCCTCGACCCCACATGGAATGAACGTCATGCAGGTGACCTGAGTAGTTTGGAGGAAGAGGCGGTGGTCGCACAGAGCCACCAGCACAGCAGAAGAGGGAGCAGGGTGCAGAAGCGGAGCGGCCGTGCCCTAGACACTACGCCCGCTACTGCCCAACGCAGCAAGGGAACGAGCGCACCAAAGTCAGCTCAAAGGAGTTCTCTAGCGTGGAAGTTCTTTAGAAAATGTGCTGATGACAGGACACGAGTGGTTTGCACCCTGTGCAATCAGAGCTTGAAGCGAGGCATAAACCTTCTCAACCTGAGCACAACCTGCATGATCAGGCATCTAAGTGCAAAGCACGAGCTGCAGTGGAGTACACACCTTCAAAACCAAGAAACGTCTCTGGCTCATCCTGCTTCCTCTTCTGCTGCAGTCTCGGCCGCTCCAGCCACATCTGTAGTGATACCGGCACCTGCCACCCCGCAAACAGACGATCTGTCAGCAACACCACCACCTGGGTCACCAACAACCATCTCCACAATGTCCCGTGGAAGCGTTCAGCTTTCCATCTCCCAAACACTTGAGAGGAAGAGGAAGTACCCCCCTACCCACCCGCGATCCCTGGCCCTGAATGCCAGCATTTCAAAATTATTGGCCTTTGAAATGCTGTCATTCCGTCTGGTGGAGACGCACAGTTTTAAAAACCTTATGTCGGTGGCTGTCCCACAGTACGTCGTGCCCAGCCGCCACTACTTTTCCAGGCAAGCCATCCCTTCCCTGCACAACCAAGTGGGGGAAAATATCAGGTGTGCACTGCGCAACGCCATCTGTGCCAAGGTCCACCTAACTACGGATACGTGGACCAGTAAGCACGGTCAGGGGCGTTATATCTCCCTAACGGCACACTGGGTAAATGCAGTGGCGGATGGGCCTGAGGCGGATAGCAATTTGGCGCATGTCCTTCCACCACCGAGGATTGCAGGGCGCTTCAGTTTGCCTCCTGTTCCTAACTCCTCCTACTCCGCTTCCTCATCCTCTACCGCCTCCTCATCCGGACAGCGTAACACCTTCACCACCAACTTCAGCACGGCCAGGGGTAAACGACAGCAGGCAGTTTTACAACTTGCCTGTTTGGGGGACAAACCACACACCGCGCAGGAGTTGTGGAGGAGCATGGAACAGCAGACAAATGAGTGGTTGCTGCCAGCGAGCCTCAAGCCCGGCCTGGTGGTGTGCGATAACGGGCGAAATCTCATAGCAGCTCTGGGCCTAGCCGGTTTGACGCACATCCCTTGCCTGGCGCATGTGCTGAATTTGGTGGTGCAGAGGTTCCTTAAAAACTACCCCGATATGTCAGAGCTGCTGCAGAAAGTGCGGGCCGTTTGTGCGCACTTTCGGCGTTCTCACCCTGCTGCTGCTCGCCTGGCAGCGCTGCAGCGTAACTTCGGCCTTCCCGCTCACCGCCTCATATGTGACGTGCCCACAAGGTGGAACTCCACCTTGCACATGCTGGAAAGACTGTGCGAGCAGCAGCAGGCCATAGTGGAGTTTCAGCTGCAGCACGCACGCGTGAGTCGCTCTGCGGAACAGCACCACTTCACCACCAATAACTGGGCCTCCATGCGAGACCTGTGTGCCTTGTTGCGCTGTTTTGAGTACTCCACCAACATGGCCAGTGGCAATGACGCCGTTCTCAGCTTAACTATCCCACTTCTATGCCTCCTTGAAAAAACAATTCGGGCGATGATGGAAGAGGATGTGGCACAGGATGAGGAGGAGGAGGAGGATGAAGAGGTAACATTTCCAAGGCTTTCAGGGCAGTCATTCGCAAGGGGCTCCGAGGGTGGGTTCCTGCACACGCAAACGCCAGGGACGCAATTGTCCAGCAGGGGCACAGTTCTGGAGGATGAGGAGGATGAGGAGGAGGAGGAGCTGGAGGAGGAGATGGAACCATGTTCACAGCAGGGTGGCACCCAGGCCAGCTCATGGCCATCACTGGTGCGTGGCTGGGGGGATACAGAGGACACGGACGATACACCTCCCACAGAGGACAGCCTTTCGTTGCCTCTGGGCAGCCTGGCACACATGAGCGATTACATGCTGCAGTGTCTCCACAACGACCGCCGAGTTGCCCACATTCTAACTTGTGCTGATTACTGGGTGGCCACGCTGCTGGATCCCCGTTACAAGGACAACGTACCGTCCTTAATTCACTCACTGGAGCGCGATCGCAAGATGCGCGAGTACAAGCGCACGCTGGTAGACGCCATGCTGCTGGCATTCCCATCTGACAGCGGGGCCACAGTGGAAGCACAAGGCAGAGGAGGAGGAGGAGGAGGTCGCCAACGCAACCAGGGCACCGCCAGCACCTCAGAAGGCAGGGTTAGCATGGCCGAAATGTGGAAAAGCTTTGTCAGCACGCCACAACAAACAGCAGCACCAGCAGCTCAGATGGAACGTCTTAGCAGGAGGCAGCATTTTACCAACATGGTGGAGCAGTATGTGTGCACACGCCTACATGTAGTGAATGACGGGTCTGCCCCCTTCAACTTCTGGGTCTCCAAATTGGGCACATGGCCTGAGCTTGCCCTTTACGCCTTGGAGGTGCTGGCGTGCCCTGCAGCCAGTGTATTATCTGAACGGGTATTTAGCACGGCTGGGGGCGTTATAACAGACAAGCGCAGCCGCCTGTCCAGAGACAATGTGGACAAGCTCACGTTCATTAAAATGAACCAGGCATGGATCCCACGGGACTTTTCCGTACCTTATGCAGAATAGCAATGGATACCAACCTTACCCACCCATTGTTCCATTTTTGCTCTTTCTCACTCTTTTGGGGTGTACCCTCATTTAAAATTTTTGAAAAGAAGCAGTGTTGGCTACCTCGTCCTCCTCCTCAGGGCCAGATTAATGTAGGGGCTATTGGAGCTGCAGCTCCAGGCCCCTACCTTTTATATAGGCCCCGGGTTGGCCATATTCACTGTTACCGCTCTTCTGTCACTTGTAAACACAGAAGTCTGGCTTCTATGCTCGCTTCCCCAGGCAGCACCCTCAGAACCTCCCCACACAGCGTGAAGGCCGGACAAGGAGGGACAGTTGGCGATGCATGGATGTGTTTATGGGCTTCAGAGACAGCATCCCATGTTGAATTAGGCATGCATGGCTGCACCCTTCCTCCTCTGGGTGCATGGCAAGGCACGGCCCTTAAGGCCCTTCAAAATCCTCAGCACCAAGCCCATGATGCTGTTAATCCGGCCCTGGTCCTCCTCCACCGCCGCTTCCACCTACACCGCCCATAGGTGTGCGCAGCCTATTGCATTAAGGTGTGCACCCCAAAGTTGAAATACACATGCATGTGTTTGCCAGCAGGGAGAGTAATGTATCGGGGCCATGTACCTGTAGGCAAGGAGAAATAGAGCAGAGCAGGTCCCAGGGAGATCTTTCCCATCTCCTCACTGGCAATGCTATGTGCCCTAGGTGATTAGGGTGTGCCCAGGCACACCCAGCACACCCTGTGCGCACGCCTATGTCACCGCCACATCCACCACCACCTCAACCTCCCTCCTACTCCATATGGGCCTCGTCCTTCAGAGATGAAGAAGAACATTGTTTTATTTTTCTGTTTTTTTTTGTTGTTTTAAGTTATTTCCCTATCCACATTTGTTTGCAGAGCACTTGCCATGCTCTTAATTACGTTTTGCTGCCATTTGCAGCACTCTAGCCCTTTCCTTTGGTGTTTTAGAGCCATTTTAGTGCCTTAAAGTTCGGGTCCCCATTGACTTCAATGGGGTTCGGTGTCCGGGAAAAGTTCGGTAAAAGTCCGGGACACGGACCCGGACTTTTTTTTAAAGTTCGGCCGAACCCGTCGAACACGGACATCTAGGTGTCCGCTCAACCCTATTATTGATATGTACAAATTTTCCCTTTTTTTTTTATATATCCTTTAACCACTTGCCGACCGCCGCACGACTATCTACGTGGGCGGTCAGCCCCTCACAGGCAAAGTGACGTAGGTCTACGTCGCTCGCCTGTGAGGGTTTAGGGAGCAAAAGCGCGCCGCCGGAGGCGCGCTCCCGCTCCCGCGTGGTCACGGACCCCCCCGCGCGTGTGACCGGTGGACCCGATCGCCGCCGGCCACTCTGCGATCGGCGGGGGAGAGGGAGAAAGTCAGGCAGCTTGTGTAAACAAGCTGCCTGTCATTCTCCTCTCTGTATGAGAGATGATCACATGGATCTACTATGTAGATCCATTGATCACTCTGCATACAGTTGAAGCCCCAGCCAATCACAGTTAGAAGCACGCCCCTAGGGACACACACAGCCCCTCCCTCTCAAATAAAGTTAACCCCTTCACTACCAGTGTATTTTTACAGTAACAGTGCATATATATAGCACTGATTACTGTAGAAATGTCACTGGTAACCCCAAAAGTGTCAAAAATGTCAGTCAAGGGTCTGATCTGTCCGCCGCATTGTCGCAGTACCGCAAAAAAAATCGCAGATCGCCGCCATTACGCGTTAAAAAAAAAACAACAAAAATGACAAAAATCTTTCCCTTTGTTAGTAAACGCAATAACTTTTGCGCAAACCAATCAAAATACGCTTTTTGCGATTTTTTTTACCAAACATAGGTAGCATAAAACAAATTGGCCGAAAATATTAAAAAATTTTGATTTTTACATTTATTTTTGGGGGAATTTCATATAAAAAAAATGGAAAAATATTGCTATTTTTGCAAAATTTACGCTCTTTTTTTGTTTATAGCGCGTGATCAAAAAATCGCACAGGTGATCAAATACCGCCAAAAGAAAGCTCTGTTTGTGGGAAAAAAAGGACGCCAAATTCGTTTAGGTACAGCGTCGCACGACCGCGCAATTGTCCGTTAAAGTCACGCAGTGCCGAATCGCAAAATACCCCCTGGTCAGGAAGGGGGTAAAATCTTCCGGGGCTTAAGTGGTTAATTGTTCTTTTTAAATTCATTCCCCAAAATGTGCCCACTTTCCTGGTAAAAACAAAATGTGTTTCTCCTAGTGAAATTAGTGGTGAATTATATTCCCATTTCGCTTGTCTATAAATTGTGTCCCACACCTTAAAAACAATTCTAGTCATTTTGTGTGTATTTCCGTCAAAAATTCATTATTTTTGTGGTATCCAAAAATTTTTGTTTAATTGAGTTCCACTAAGTGTATTTTCAATCCTCAGCCAAATTTTATTATTTTTTATATTAGACCATTCTATCATTTGTGTCAGTATTATAGCATGGTAATATTGTTTAATGTCTGGTACTGCTATTCCACCCTGTGCTTTACTTTTACTTAACTCTAGAAATACTCTAGATTTCTTATTTTGCTATATATATTTTAATATCATTATCTTTATTATTTAAAAACATTTTTGAGGCAGGAAAATTGGTAACATCTGAAACTTATACACAATTTTTGGTATCGCCATCTTTATCATATGTATTTGTCCCACACACGATAAGGGTCTTCTTGATATTTTTTTTATTTCTGTTTTTATCTCATTTAACAAAGGGATGTAATTTACCTGGTATAGATTCCCGAGGGACGATGTTAATTTTATCCCAAAGTATTTTAGTTCTTTTTACCACCATGTAAAAGGGAATTCCTTCTGTAATGCTAGCTCTTTTTCTTTACTCAGATTTTTCAAGATTACTGATTTTACAGGGTTAATTTTAAAATTTGAGCGTTCTCCATATATTTTCAGTTCCTTTATTAGATTTGGGAGTGTAATTCTGGGGTTAGATATATAAAACAGAACATCATCTGCATAAGCTGTAACTTTGTGTTCTTCATCTCCTATCATCACCCCCCAAATGTCCCTACAATTTCATATAGTAGCCAAAAGTGGCTCCAGCAATAGCATATATAATAAGGGTGATAATGGACATCCCTGTCTTGTTCCATTATACATTTCAAAGGGTGATGATAGGTTCCCATTTACTTGTACTGATGCTGTGGGTTAATTATATAAGGTTTTGATCCTCTGGGCCATTTTAGGGCCTATTCCTAGATGTAGAACTGTGTCTATCATAAATCCCCAATCTACCCTGTCAAAAGCCTTTTCGGCATCTATTGACAAAAATATTATCGGGGATCTAGAGTTCTTTATTTTGTGCAATAGTAGTAATGTTCTTACCCCCTTTGTCTTTGCCTTCCCTGCCTGGGATGAACCCAGTCTGATCTGTATGGAGCCATCTGGGCATTACTTCCTTAAATATAGTAGTTAAAATTTTTGCATATAGCTTTGTATCGGTATTTAACCACAATAGGCCCCAGAAGATTTTACCACCTTCCTGACCAGGCCCTATTTTGCGATTCGGCACTGCGTTACTTTAACGAACAATTGCACGGTCGTGCAATGCTTTATCCAAACGAAATTTACGACCTTTTTTCCCACAAATAGAGCTTTCTTTTGGTGGTAATTGATTACCTATGCGATTTTTATTTTTTGCACTATAAATAAAAAAACGGGCGAAAATTTTGAAAGAAAAACAATATTTTTTCACATTCTGCTATAGGACATTCCCCCAAAAAAATTAAAAAATCAAAATTTTTAACATTTTAGGCCAATTTGTTTTCTGCTACATATTTTTGGTAAAAAAAAACATGGCAATAAGCGTATTTTGATTGGTTTGTGCTACAGTTATTGTGTCTACTAACAATGGGAGAGATTTGTCATTTTTATTGTTTTTTTAATTTGTTATTTTTTTTTTTACTAGTAATGGTGGTGATCAGTGTTTTTTTTTTTTTTTTTTTTTGCGGGACTGCGACATTGGGGCGGACAGATCGGACCACTTACTGACATTTTTGACACTTTTGGGGGTACCAGTGACATTACTACAGTATTCAATGCTAAAAATATGCACTGTTACGGTAATATGCCATTGGCAGGGAAGGGGTTAACCCTGTAGGTGATCAAGGGGTTAAATGTGAGCCTAGGGGAGTGATTCTAACTGTATGGGGGTTGGGATTCTGAAATGACCATAGAGACATGTGATCCTATATAGCAGGATCACATGGGCTCTATGATAATCCCAGGGAGAAGGGCGGTTGGCTGTGTTTACAACAGCCGACCGTCCTTCTCTCAGCGGGGAACGATCGCGGGTGTCAGGCGGCAATGGGAGCCACCTGCCCGCTGTATCGGCATCCACGCTGATGAGCGGGGGCGGGAGCGCGCCGCCGGCAGCGCGCGCTCGCCCCCTAGACTCCAGAGAGCGAGTGCTGTGCATGTACGGCGATATGCCTGGGAGCGGCTGCCTGCCACAGTACATCTGCGGTGGGCGGTCGTAAACAGGTTAACAACGCTATTGGTCTAAAATTTAAACACAAAGTTGAATCCTTCTCTTCTTTGGGTATAATTGTAAGATATGTAATCTATGTAATATAATAAGATAATACCTACATATTTTTGGTATTAGTTGTTCCCCGAATATTTTATAATATAGTGTTAGAAAAAGACTTCTCAGCTATCACGATACTTCAGGAAAGTTGTTTATTTTCTTAAAGTAAAGCAAAACGTACGAAACAGAACAAAAAAGAAATGGACAGGAGAGAGAGAGTTATGACAGATGTTACATGTCTTCAGAGTGTAGGATATTCTTTTTCATCTCTATCTCTAGAAAGTCTAACATAGTGTATTCTTATACTGTATGTAAAGACGATGTCAGCAAAAAGTGTGTCCAAAGAAGGTAGTAATTCTAAATGTAAAAGTGACACCCACTCTTGCATATATGGTTTGATTTTATAGTAAGACACATAACTCCACCCAACATAGAAACTCAGAATATAAATACATACGTAGCAAATGGCTTCTCTGTCCTTCACAAAGACACAATGAAGTAACCTTCAAAAACAAACATATTACATTATAACATTCATATGTTTTTCTGAGACTTTTAACATTTAAAATAATGTTAAACTCTAAATCTCCAACATATAGCACCATGAATCCATCCGGTCCCGGGCTCTTTCCTGTCACTGCACTCTTTATAGCTGCTCCAATTTCTTCTTGCTTTATTGGTACCTCCAACTCCAATAGTTTTTCTGGTGCTATTTTGGGTAAATTAGTTTCCTTTAAGTATTCTTGCATTTTTTGTTTCCTTTTTAACTCTTTATCTTGTGATTCTTTTTCATTTTCTCTATATAGTTTATAGATTTTTTAGTAATCTTGCTAGGTATTTCCCTGTTCCTTTATTAGATTTGGGAGTGTAATTCTGGGGTTAGATATATAAAACAGAACATCATCTGCATAAGCTGCAACTTTGTGTTCTTCATCTCCTATCATCACCCCCCAAATGTCCCTACAATTTCATATAGTAGCCAAAAGTGGCTCCAGCAATAGCATATATAATAAGGGTGATAATGGACATCCCTGTCTTGTTCCATTATACATTTCAAAGGGTGATGATAGGTTCCCATTTACTTGTACTGATGCTGTGGGTTAATTATATAAGGTTTTGATCCTCTGGGCCATTTTACGGCCTATTCCTAGATGTACAACTGTGTCTATCATAAATCCCCAATCTACCCTGTCAAAAGCCTTTTCGGCATCTATTGACAAAAATATTATCGGGGATCTAGAGTTCTTTATTTTGTGCAATAGTAGTAATGTTCTTACCCCCTTTGTCTTTGCCTTCCCTGCCTGGGATGAACCCAGTCTGATCTGTATGGAGCCATCTGGGCATTACTTCCTTAAATATAGTAGTTAAAATTTTTGCATATAGCTTTGTATCGGTATTTAACCACAATAGGCCCCGGAAGATTTTACCACCTTCCTGACCAGGCCCTATTTTGCGATTCGGCACTGCGTTACTTTAACGAACAATTGCGCAGTCGTGCAATGCTTTATCCAAACGAAATTTACGACCTTTTTTCCCACAAATAGAGCTTTCTTTTGGTGGTAATTGATTACCTATGCGATTTTTATTTTTTGCACTATAAATAAAAAAACGGGCAAAATTTTTGAAAGAAAAACAATATTTTTTCACATTCTGCTATAGGACATTCCCCAAAAAAAATTAAAAAATCAAAATTTTTAACATTTTAGGCCAATTTGTTTTCTGCTACATATTTTTGGTAAAAAAAAACATGGCAATAAGCGTATTTTGATTGGTTTGTGCTACAGTTATTGCGTCTACTAACAATGGGAGAGGTTTGTCATTTTTATTGTTTTTTTAATTTGTTATTTTTTTTTTTACTAGTAATGGTGGTGATCAGTGTTTTTTTTTTTTTTTTTTTTGCGGGACTGCGACATTGGGGCGGACAGATCGGACCACTTACTGACATTTTTGACACTTTTGGGGGTACCAGTGACATTACTACAGTATTCAATGCTAAAAATATGCACTGTTACGGTAATATGCCATTGGCAGGGAAGGGGTTAACCCTGTAGGTGATCAAGGGGTTAAATGTGAGCCTAGGGGAGTGATTCTAACTGTATGGGGGTTGGGATTCTGAAATGACCATAGAGACATGTGATCCTATATAGCAGGATCACATGGGCTCTATGATAATCCCAGGGAGAAGGGCGGTTGGCTGTGTTTACAACAGCCGACCGTCCTTCTCTCAGCGGGGAACGATCGCGGGTGTCAGGCGGCAATGGGAGCCACCTGCCCGCTGTACCGGCATCCACGCTGATGAGCGGGGGCAGGAGTGCGCCACCGGCAGCGCGCGCTCGCCCCCTAGACTCCAGAGAGCGAGTGCTGTGCATGTACGGCGATATGCCTGGGAGCGGCTGCCTGCCACAGTACATCTGCGGTGGGCGGTCGTAAACAGGTTAACAACGCTATTGGTCTAAAATTTAAACACAAAGTTGAATCCTTCTCTTCTTTGGGTATAATTGTAAGATATGTAATCTATGTAATATAATAAGATAATACCTACATATTTTTGGTATTAGTTGTTCCCCGAATATTTTATAATATAGTGTTAGAAAAAGACTTCTCAGCTATCACGATACTTCAGGAAAGTTGTTTATTTTCTTAAAGTAAAGCAAAACGTACGAAACAGAACAAAAAAGAAATGGACAGGAGAGAGAGAGTTATGACAGATGTTACATGTCTTCAGAGTGTAGGATGTTCTTTTTCATCTCTATCTCTAGAAAGTCTAACATAGTGTATTCTTATACTGTATGTAAAGACGATGTCAGCAAAAAGTGTGTCCAAAGAAGGTAGTAATTCTAAATGTAAAAGTGACACCCACTCTTGCATATATGGTTTGATTTTATAGTAAGACACATAACTCCACCCAACATAGAAACTCAGAATATAAATACATACGTAGCAAATGGCTTCTCTGTCCTTCACAAAGACACAATGAAGTAACCTTCAAAAACAAACATATTACATTATAACATTCATATGTTTTTCTGAGACTTTTAACATTTAAAATAATGTTAAACTCTAAATCTCCAACATATAGCACCATGAATCCATCCGGTCCCGGGCTCTTTCCTGTCACTGCACTCTTTATAGCTGCTCCAATTTCTTCTTGCTTTATTGGTACCTCCAACTCCAATAGTTTTTCTGGTGCTATTTTGGGTAAATTAGTTTCCTTTAAGTATTCTTGCATTTTTTGTTTCCTTTTTAACTCTTTATCTTGTGATTCTTTTTCATTTTCTCTATATAGTTTATAGATTTTTTAGTTATCTTGCTAGGTATTTCCCTGTTCCTTTATTAGATTTGGGAGTGTAATTCTGGGGTTAGATATATAAAACAGAACATCATCTGCATAAGCTGCAACTTTGTGTTCTTCATCTCCTATCATCACCCCCCAAATGTCCCTACAATTTCATATAGTAGCCAAAAGTGGCTCCAGCAATAGCATATATAATAAGGGTGATAATGGACATCCCTGTCTTGTTCCATTATACATTTCAAAGGGTGATGATAGGTTCCCATTTACTTGTACTGATGCTGTGGGTTAATTATATAAGGTTTTGATCCTCTGGGCCATTTTACGGCCTATTCCTAGATGTACAACTGTGTCTATCATAAATCCCCAATCTACCCTGTCAAAAGCCTTTTCGGCATCTATTGACAAAAATATTATCGGGGATCTAGAGTTCTTTATTTTGTGCAATAGTAGTAATGTTCTTACCCCCTTTGTCTTTGCCTTCCCTGCCTGGGATGAACCCAGTCTGATCTGTATGGAGCCATCTGGGCATTACTTCCTTTAATATAGTAGTTAAAATTTTCGCATATAGCTTTGTATCGGTATTTAACCACAATAGGCCCCGGAAGATTTTACCACCTTCCTGACCAGGCCCTATTTTGCGATTCGGCACTGCGTTACTTTAACGAACAATTGCGCGGTCGTGCAATGCTTTATCCAAACGAAATTTACGACCTTTTTTCCCACAAATAGAGCTTTCTTTTGGTGGTAATTGATTACCTATGCGATTTTTATTTTTTGCACTATAAATAAAAAAACGGGCAAAAATTTTGAAAGAAAAACAATATTTTTTCACATTCTGCTATAGGACATTCCCCAAAAAAATTAAAAAATCAAAATTTTTAACATTTTAGGCCAATTTGTTTTCTGCTACATATTTTTGGTAAAAAAAAACATGGCAATAAGCGTATTTTGATTGGTTTGTGCTACAGTTATTGCGTCTACTAACAATGGGAGAGGTTTGTCATTTTTATTGTTTTTTTTAATTTGTTATTTTTTTTTTTACTAGTAATGGTGGTGATCAGTGTTTTTTTTTTTTTTTTTTTTGCGGGACTGCGACATTGGGGCGGACAGATTGGACCACTTACTGACATTTTTGACACTTTTGGGGGTACCAGTGACATTACTACAGTATTCAATGCTAAAAATATGCACTGTTACGGTAATATGCCATTGGCAGGGAAGGGGTTAACCCTGTAGGTGATCAAGGGGTTAAATGTGAGCCTAGGGGAGTGATTCTAACTGTATGGGGGTTGGGATTCTGAAATGACCATAGAAACATGTGATCCTATATAGCAGGATCACATGGGATCTATGATAATCCCAGGGAGAAGGGCGGTTGGCTGTGTTTACAACAGCCGACCGTCCTTCTCTCAGCGGGGAACGATCGCGGGTGTCAGGCGGCAATGGGAGCCACCTGCCCGCTGTATCGGCATCCACGCTGATGAGCGGGGGCAGGAGCGCGCCGCCGGCAGCGCGCGCTCGCCCCCTAGACTCCAGAGAGCGAGTGCTGTGCATGTACGGCGATATGCCTGGGAGCGGCTGCCTGCCACAGTACATCTGCGGTGGGCGGTCGTAAACAGGTTAACAACGCTATTGGTCTAAAATTTAAACACAAAGTTGAATCCTTCTCTTCTTTGGGTATAATTGTAAGATATGTAATCTATGTAATATAATAAGATAATACCTACATATTTTTGGTATTAGTTGTTCCCCGAATATTTTATAATATAGTGTTAGAAAAAGACTTCTCAGCTATCACGATACTTCAGGAAAGTTGTTTATTTTCTTAAAGTAAAGCAAAACGTACGAAACAGAACAAAAAAGAAATGGACAGGAGAGAGAGAGTTATGACAGATGTTACATGTCTTCAGAGTGTAGGATGTTCTTTTTCATCTCTATCTCTAGAAAGTCTAACATAGTGTATTCTTATACTGTATGTAAAGACGATGTCAGCAAAAAGTGTGTCCAAAGAAGGTAGTAATTCTAAATGTAAAAGTGACACCCACTCTTGCATATATGGTTTGATTTTATAGTAAGACACATAACTCCACCCAACATAGAAACTCAGAATATAAATACATACGTAGCAAATGGCTTCTCTGTCCTTCACAAAGACACAATGAAGTAACCTTCAAAAACAAACATATTACATTATAACATTCATATGTTTTTCTGAGACTTTTAACATTTAAAATAATGTTAAACTCTAAATCTCCAACATATAGCACCATGAATCCATCCGGTCCCGGGCTCTTTCCTGTCACTGCACTCTTTATAGCTGCTCCAATTTCTTCTTGCTTTATTGGTACCTCCAACTCCAATAGTTTTTCTGGTGCTATTTTGGGTAAATTAGTTTCCTTTAAGTATTCTTGCATTTTTTGTTTCCTTTTTAACTCTTTATCTTGTGATTCTTTTATCATTTTCTCTATATAGTTTATAGATTTTTTAGTAATCTTGCTAGGTATTTCCCTGGCTTGTTCCCCCATTGGTACCTATCTTCAGCAATTCTATTGAATACCCCTTCGGTCTCCTATTCCATTAGGGCTTTCAAATTATCTATTTTCATTAGTAAGGTCTGTTGTATCTCTGGGTCTATTGTTTTTTGTGTGTATCTGCTCCAGTTCATAAATTTCTTTTGAAAACCTTTCCATATTGTTAGATCTTTCCTTCTTTTTATTTGAACTAATAGATATCAATAGGCCCCTTACATACGCTTTATGTGCCTCCCAAATTGTGGCTTCTGAAATTCCCGGGGACTCATCCAACAGAAAATATTGTTTTAATTCTTCTTCTTTTATTTTATCAATTACTTCTTTATCCTGTATCAGATCGTCATTTAACCTCCAGGTGCATGTCCTGGACTGAGTACCCATGAATTTAAGCTACGCTATTACTGGCGCATGATCTTATATTGACGTTATTTCTATAGATGTTTTCTCTACGGAATCTAAAAATATATGTTCCACCATTATATAATCTATCATTGAGTATGTCTTGTGCACAGGGGAGTAGAATGTATAGTCTCTTGCCCAGGGATGTTGGGCTCGCCATACATCTACCAGTTGGCATTGGTATAATTTCTTCTTCACTGCCTTATCTGAGAGTTCCAAGTTCCAGATGCACTTGATGTTCTATCCACCCGTGGATCCATGCAAAAGTTCAAATCTCCTGCAAGAATTAATTTACACTTTTTGAAGTCGATTTGTTTCCCTAAAATTTCCTTCAAATACCCTTTCGGGTTTTTATTTGTGCTATATATGTTTGCCAGCTGTCCCTTGAAAATTGCCTTTTAAAAAAATAAATTGTCCCTCCGGGTCTACTCTCCTCTCTTCTAAGGTAAACTTTACCTCTTTTGCAAACTCTATTGCAACATCTTTTGATCTTTTAACCACTTTCAGACCGGAGGATTTGGCTGCTCAATGACCAGGCCCTATTTTGCGATTCGGCACTGCGTGACTTTAACGGACAATTGCGCGTTCGTGCGGCGCTGTACCCAAACGAAATTGACGTCCTTTTTCCCCACAAATATAGCTTTCTTTTGGTGGTATTTGATCACATGTGCGATTTTTATTTTTTTGCGCTATAAACAAAAAAAGAGTGACAATTTTGAAAAAAATATATATTTTTCACATTCTTTTATATGAATTTCTCAAAAAAAAAATGTAAATCAAAATGTTTTAACATTTTTATGCCAATTTGTTTTCTGCTACATATTTTTGGTTAAAAAAAATCGCAATAGTATTTTGATGTATTGATGGTTTGCGCAAAAGTTATTGGGTTTACTAACTACGGGAAAGATTTATGTCATTTTTATGTTTTTTTTTTAACTAGTAATGACGGCAATCTGCAATTTTTTGCAGGACTGCGACATTGCGGCAGACAGATGAGACCCCTGACATTTTTTATGCTTTTGGGGGTACCAGTGACATTACTACAGTAATCAGTGCTAAAAATATGCACTGTTACTGTAAAAAAGACACTGGCAGGGAAGGGGTTAACAGTATTGGTGATCAAGGGGTTAAATGTGACCCTAGGGGCGTGATTCTAACTGTGGAGGGGGGGGGCATGGCTTGTGAAGTCATCACAGAGACATGTGATCCTATATAGCAGGATCACATAACATCTGTGATCACTTCAGGGAGAAGTACGGACGGCTGTGTTTACATCAGCCGTCCTTCCTTCTCTGTCAGCGGCGGGAGATCGCGAGTGGCCGGCGGCCATTGGAGCCGCCTGTCACATGCACTAGTTTCCCCGCTGACGAGCGGGTGCGGAAGCGCGCCTCCGACGGCGCGCGATCGCCCCCTAGCTCCTCCCAGGCGAGCGCCGTACATGTACGGGATATTGCCTGGGAGAGCCAGCCTGCCGCAGTACATCTGCGGCGGCTGGACGTAAAGTGGTTAATGGGTGAGTCGCCGTAATACCATGTAGGATAAAATTTTGAGTATAATTTATTGTTGGTATCATGTGTCAAATGGGTCTCCTGTAGGAATATAATACTTGCAGCATACCGTTTAACTTCTCCTAATATCTTATGCCTTTTTTCTAGGGTATTCAACCCTTTTACATTATATGTTAAAAATGTAATGTTTGTGTGTGTTGGGAGGGTGCGCTGATAGATGTTTAAAGTTGCTACCAATATTCAGTGCCTATTGAATATGAATAATGAATGTTAATGGTGAAGGTGCATTAAAAACTGAGTGTAAATCCAAAATAAATAACTCAATAGTTAAAATGGAAACATATGTGAATCAAAAACATAAACAGATAATAATGAATAATATGGGTGAAAATTATGAATCCAAAAGTTCATAAGTCCATAAATAAATATTCATAAGTGTCCATGTGTGGTAATTTCAAACTGATGAATCAACGGAACACAGTGCTTCTCAAATTCAGTGTGAAAACCCACCACCAGGTGAAATTCCTCCTTACCAGGCGGAAAATAAGGTGCAAGCAAATACAAATAAACTGAAAAACATGGCAATCCCAGGTGCTTCCAATCTCCAAGTGACAATCACCCAAATTGGTCCCTTACCAAACTGCGGATAATAAGCGCTTGTGGTTCCAGCACCATACACTATCTCCTCCTCTGCATCCAACCTCTAATGAAGTATCTCTCAGACCATGGGAGCCAAGATCCCCCAGACATATGATATAAAAGATAAAGCAGCCGATAGTGTGATACCTTCCAAACGGTTTATTATAAACAGACAATATTGCACTTACATGGGATGAAATGAATGCCAGCATTAGATGTAAATCATCCGGGGAATTCCTAGGTAGACTCGCGGCCGGCTGCAGCACGGACCGCGAGTGACGTTCGTGACGGTTATGCCTCCTTTCTGACACGTTTCTTCCTATTGGACATCGACTGAGATAGGAGTGGTTTGTGTACCGTCACTTCCGCCTTTTATGCGCCAGAACTAGCCACCATACTTCCGGTGTCTGCAGAGAAACCCCGGTTTTTCTAATGGACACTTCCACACCACGATATCGGTGTGCTTATGACTACAACAGCTGACCTGACCGCCTCCAGCGTCTTCCTCCTTCCTGGCTTTGATCAAATCAAAGCATTGTGTTCCATTGATTCATCAGTTTGAAATTACCACACATGGACACTTATGAATATTTATTTATGGACTTATGAACTTTTGGATTCATAATTTTCACCCATATTATACATTCTTATCTGTTTATGTTTTTGATTCACATATGTTTCCATTTTAACTATTGAGTTATTTATTTTGGATTTACACTCAGTTTTTAGCGCACCTTCACCATTAACAAAAAATTTAATGTTGCCATATTATCTTACCCTCTCCTCCTTTTCTTATTCCCCTCCCGCTTCTATTGCCATCCAATGGTAAACTCAGATTTTGAGAAAACTTGAGAGAGAGCCATAAAGAAGGAACTCGTGCCAAAGGAGAGGGGGAGACAAGCAACAGATGATATTCCAAATACTACGCGCCCTAAATTCTTTCCCCCCTCACCCCTCCATTACTTCCCTCACCTACCCCCCTCCCCTCCATCCTTTTCCTACCCAACCAATACCCATGATCTGTGGTGTAAATATTTTGACCAAATCCTGGTCCTCTAGCAAATTCAAATTGTTCCTGTTGGGATCTTCTTTACCCCCCCTGGTCTTATTCTTCTGGGTTGATGCTCTACCTAGAGCGCTCCTGGGGCCCTCTCCCCCTACCTTTGGGGAGAGGGTCCAGAGCCAGCCGTATTTCCAGGTTTGCCATCCATTTCTTCTTATATTTATCCCTCCCACTCCTCTCTCCACCCCTGTAGTTCCCTCAATCCTGGGGGCTATCCAACCCGGTATATCTACTATAGGAATGTCTAACTTTTTACAGAAGAACCCCCAATTGTATCAAACATCATGAGTTTTCATCAGCTCCAAGAAGGGTTTCAGATTTCTCCTTCTCCCTAATGGCTTCCCCTTCATACTTACCCAGATTTGTGTTTTTTCTTAATACTTTTGAAATCTCATGATAATATCTCTTGGGGTTTCTGCTGATATTCAGTTTTGTCTTCTAATCCAATGTTCCCTTTCAATCTTTATCTGTTCTGTTTCTTCTCTTCCTATTAGTTAAAAAATTTTCTCATTTTACCTATTAGATCTTCCTAATTACGTGGTTACGTAGTTTTCCGGGGCAGAGCCGGCCTGCCGCAGTAAAACTGCGGCCAGCAGTCGTTAAGTGGTTAAAGACAGCATTAACGTCATAGGCCAAGTTCCTTACAATACCATACATTGCCTAAAGTCTGATGGCCTTGCCATTCACAGTGAGTGTATCCTGTATTATGGGGAAAGTCACATAGAACATGACTGACAAGTACATACCTGAGAAGATGGCACAGATTGGTAGACACTTAACTACTAGGTGTGGGGGATAAACAAGTCAATGTCTGCCTTCTGAAAACAGCTGCATATTACCCACATATCTATAATTTACCATATCCCTGTGTCCTTCAGTGGACTCCAATAAAAATATTTTACATTAAGGACAACAATTGTATTTTATTGCCTTGTTTTAATCAAAGTGAAATGCTACTCCTATACTAAAGTTAAACAATAAATTAAAAGTAAAAAAAAATGATGTGATGCCAGCATGTGGTAAGCAAACACTGCATAAACCTTAAGGCTCTGTTCATATTTAGGATCTCGGGCAGAATCGCTGCAACTCTGCCGGTGATCTCCAACCTTACTGCAATCACAAAATGTCACACAATTAACAGCATGGCAATTGTGGCAAACAGCAACACACTAAGCTTGTCACCCAAAAGAAGCTCCTCCTTCTTGGGCGACAAGCTTCAAACATTGCAGCTTGCTACCCGATCTATAGCATAATAATTGCGGTAAACCCGCCCCATGTTTAATGTGCAAATAAAAATGAAATGGCGTGGGAACACGCATTTCACAATTGCAGTGCGATTTGAGATTGCAGCTAGAATCGCAATGATTCTGCCCAAGGTCCCAAAAGGCCAAATGTGAATGGAGCCTAAAGTGGAACTAAACCCAACTATCTTTTTCTGCCAAGAAAGCTGCCATCTTGGCTTCCGTTTGATCTTCAACTGCAAAGATTCTACATATGTAATCAGTTATGACACCAGACATTTGATGGTTTGACAGTTTGGTTGAGAGCATAAGCAATGTGACAGTTACATACTCGGCATGTGCTGGGAATTTACCTGTTTTTTTTTAAACTGTTAAATCAATAATAGGAATAGTTTAAGGAGCCTACAATATGACTAAAACTAAAATGACATTTTAGTCAAAGGACTATGACTAAAACGATATTGAAATTTGATGTCAAAATTAACACTGCACTACCACATAAGAATAAATAGGAGGCATCTACAAAGATGCTGAAAGAAAAAAAGGCTCTTATTTTTTTGTTAATATTTATTGTTGGTAGCATATTTAGGTAATATATGCAATGGCATCACAGCCAAAAGAGTTTGCAGTTTTGTTTTTTCATTTTAAAGTTGCACTTCTATTTGTCAAAAAACATTTTTTTTTTTTTTTTAATGAGATTTGGTTTTATTTATGAAGGCATTGTATATCACAATGGCTAAATCTGTGTCTGTAGTTCTTGTTTAAACCTTATATATAAATAATAACATGTTATTAGATTTTTACTCCAGGAGTATATAATACGTTTGGCAATTCTTGCTTAAGTGCTTAAATAATGAATTACAATTTAACTAAACCTATTCGATTTTAGTCAATTAAAATGTACTGGAGATTTTAGTCAACTAAAATACGACTAAAACTAAAACAATTCAGTTGACTTAAGTACGATTAAAACTAAAATGACATTTTAGTCAAAAGACTATGACTAAAACTAAATCGAAATATGACGTCAAAATTAACACTAATGACAATAATAGACTTGCATATAAATGAGAGAATAAGGAAAAAAGGGACATATGTAGTGAAGATAATAAAAGAAGGATTAAAAGTGCTGGAGAGCTTAAAACTAATCAAACAGTGCGGGATGCTGCACTCCCCTCCTGTGCCCCCACTCACCAGAAATAATGGACCCTCAGCTGTTTCAGTCTGGGGTCAATAAGGCTAAAGGCTGGTGAGGTAAACGCCAATATTCCTGCTAGATAATGCCACACTGCCGTTGTGCATAGGGTCTTAAGGGCTCAAATAAGATTTTATTACTCACCTTTCTGTAATTTTCCTTTCCTGGTGCCTATCCATGGCAACATACACATGGTTGGTTGCTCCGCCCTCAACCAACCCACAGGACCTCTTTAACTCTACAAAAGTCAGAACTGCCCCCCCCCCACGCCATTCTTGTAACTAGACTGAAAAATGCAGATTACGTAAAGGGAGGGCGCATGCTGCCATGGATAGGCACCAGGAAAGGAAAATTACGGAAAGGTGAGTATTCAATTTTCCGTTTTTCCTGGTGCCTCCATGGCAGCATACACATGGTAAATAACTCGCTCATAGGGAGGGATACTGCATAGAAATATAGTTTATTAGGATTCACAAAACGGCCAATTGTTACGCTTTCTTCCCAAAATCACGGGAAGTTAGAGCAGCTGGATCCAGGCTATAATGGACCATGAAGGTATTAAATGAGGACCAATTGGCTGCACGACAAATTGTTTCCGGAGAGACCTGTGCTAGAGATGCCCAAGAAGAGGCTATCCCCCGCGTCGAGTGAGCATTGATTGCTTTAGGCACTGGAAGACCGCTAGCCCGATAAGCCCTTTGAATCAGACGTACAATCCAGCTTGCGATAGTTCTTTTTAAAGCTGCCAAGCCTTTCCTACCTCCATTTGGAATGATAAATAGGTGTTGGTCCTTATGGAAAGACTGCGTTAAATCGATGTACGGACATAGAGTTCTTGCAACATCTAGTTCATGCAATTTTGATGTAGCTGGATCTTCTTCAAAGGCTGGGAGAACCCATTCCTGATTACAGTGGAAAGCGGTTGGCACTTTAGGTATGAATTGATGGATTGGTCGAAGGGCGACCCTGTCTGGGAAGAACATAATGTACGGGGCTTGAGCCCCCAAGGCTTGAATTTCCGAAACCGTACGACCTGAAGTGACGGCTACGAGGAAAACCGTTTTAAGGTTAATATTTTTCAGAGTACAGTCCTCAGTAGGAGTAAATGGAGGTGCTGCTAGAATATCCAGCACCAAAGGTAAATCCCACTTCGTGTACAATGTTTTCCTAGGTGGTCTCAACCTCAGTACTGCCTTCAGAAACCGCTCTATCAGAGGATGTAAGGCCCATCTGATGTCTGTCAGGGCTGATAAGGCTGAAACTTGCACTTTAAGGGTATTGAGCCCTAAACCTAAATCCAGACCTTTCTGTAGAAACAGTAGAATGTCCTGCGCACCTGGCTTCAATGGGTTAAATTTGTTGGATTTGGCAAATTCCAAAAACTTCTATCATATTCTGTAGTAGGAGCTATTAGTGGACGATTTCCTGGCCTGGAGTAACGTTTGGATTGCATCATGAGAACATCCTAATTCCTCCAACCTCTTCCGCTCAACTTCCAAGCCCTCAGATCCAGGATTTCTGGATGCGGGTGGGTGGAGTCCCCCTGAGACAGGAGACAGGGGGTCTTCGGAAGGACTAAAGGGTTGCAAAGAGACAGCTGGGTCAGCAGCGTGAACCAAGGCCTCTTCGGCCAATAAGGAATCACTGCCAGGATGGTCACTTCCTCCCCTGTTAGGCGCTGAAGGAATCTGAGAATCAGTGCGGTAGGAGGGAACGCATACCCGACTTGGAACCATGGCTTTACCAAAGCATCTACTCCCGCTGACTTCTGGGCGGGGCATCTTGTGAAGAAACGAGGTGTTTTGGCATTCTGTGGGGATGCAAAAAGGTCCCACTGAGGATTGCCCCAGTGTTGACAGATCCACCAAAACACAGCATTGTCCAGGGACCATTCGTTGTTACTGATGAATTCCCAGGACAGATGATCCGCCAGATGATTCTGGAGGGCTGGCAGATAGACCGCCCGGAGGTTTATCAGGTTCTCCTCGGCCCATGCTAAGATCGGGCCACTTCGCGTGACAATGAGCTGCTGTGGGTTCCCCCTTGGTTCTGAATGTAGGCCACCGCCGCTCTGTTGTCCATGCGTAATAGGAGGGAGTTGCCCGCGAGATGAGGTGCCAAGTAGGATATAGCTTCCCAGGCTGCCCTCAGCTCCAGAATGTTTGATACTACATCCTCCAAGTCGAACTGCCATCTTCCTTGGATCAACTGGTCTCTGAAGTGTGCACCCCAGCCCAACCGACTTGCATCAGATGTAAGCGTGATGCATGAGATGGAGCCAAGATGGCAGTGGTTTAGAAGGTTGGGCAGCTTCATCCACCACCACAAACTGGACTTCATCGAAATTGTGATCAATACTTCCTGGGAAAGGGACCTCCTCCTCCACTGGGATAAAAACCCCTGTTGAAAACCGCGGAAATGCCAGCGGGCCCATTTCACCATTGGGATGCATAAGGAAAAGGTTCAGAGGAGACTCAGACATTCTGAAGCCGACATGGCTTTGCTCGCCAGGGCCTTCTTTACCTTCCTTGTGATCATAGGAATTTTCTCTGGTGGTAGTGACACTGCCTTCCTCCGTGTGTCGAACAGTGCCCCTAGGTATATCATCTTTTGGGTTGGGGTGAGCTGGCTCTTTGTATAATTTATTAGCCATCCGTACCTCCTCAGTGTGTCCAAGACCCGTTGTACATGGATCTTCAGGAGTTCTTTGTCCTGCGATAGGACGAGAATATCGTCCAGATAATGTAAGACACAAACCCCCCCCTTCCGGAGAGGTGTTACAATTGCCACCAACACTTTGGCGAAGGTTCTGGGGGCTGTGGATATGCCAAAGGGCAAACACCAGAACTGCAGGTGAAGTTCCCCTATCTTGAACCTTAGGAACGACTGGAAGTCGCCATATATCGGTATATGCAAATACGCATCCTGAAGATCTATAGAGACCATCCAGTCGTTTGGTTGCACCATTAGGATGACCGTGTGGAAAGATTCCATCTTGAACCGTTCGAGGCGGATAAACCTGTTCAACCGCTTCAAATCTAGAACCAGCCTCCATCCTCCAGACTTTTTGCGTACCAAAAAGACTGGGGAATAAAAGCCTGAGAGTCTTTCCGAGTCCGGAACCGGTACCACTGCTTTCTAATGAACTAACGTCTGGACATATTGCAGTAGAATCTTGCGCTTCCCCTCGGATTTTGGAATCCTGGTGGGTAGAAAGGAAAAATGGGGCGGTTGGCGTTTGAACCTCCAAAAATGCCCCTGAAGGATCGTAGAGGTGACCCAATGATCCGAGCAGGTTTCGACCCAAACCTGAGCGAATGCCATTAGATGGGCACCCACTGGGCCGGTTTGGGTGGGCAAGAAGTCAAAAGGACTTCTGACCTTCCTGTGTAGAGGTAGCTGTCTTCTGTTTCCTCATTCTCAGAAAGGTAGCTTGGGAGCCCTTCTAACCTCTTCTATATTCTCTCCCTGGACGGTATGTCCTGGCTTCTCTGGCTTTCTGCTGGAATACCTCTCTTGCCGCAAACTTTTTTCTCTTATTCCTATCCTGAGGAATCAGGCTGCTCTTGCCCCCCATAACTCTGGTAATTACTGTATCCAGCTTTTCACCAAATAGGGCCTTTCCATCGTAGGGTATGCGGCACCACATTTGCTTGGAGGAGGGATCCGCGGCCCATGGTTTTAGCCAAAGTGATCTTCTTGCCGTGACTGAATATAGCATGCCTCTGGCGGAACATTTCAGAGTATCAATGGCTGCTTCTGCCACAAAATCTGATGCCAATTTCAACTCATCCAGTGTTTTCACAATCTGGTCTGTGTCTAGGCCTTGCTTGAGGGTCAACTCTATATTATCAGTCCAGGCACGTACTGCTCTGGATACTGAGGTTAGAGCCACTGCCGGCTTGCAAGCCCCCCCGGCTGCCTGATATATGCTTTTTTTTAGATCAGCATCTATCCTTCAATCTAAGACATCTCTAAAGGAGACTGCGTCCTTTAAGGGTAAGGTTATGTTTCTGGCCAGCCTCATGACCGATGCATCCACTGACGGCATGCCATCAAAAAGTTGGGCGTCCACCTCCGCCAGAGGGTATAAATTGCTAAAGTGATTAAAGGCGACTGGTCTGCTGTCCACCTTCCTCCACTCATCTGTCACCAGATCTCTTATCTCCTCCATAAGTGGGAAGGTTGGGGTTTTTTTTCTTCAGGTGAGGAAAGTATTTCCTGGACTTGGCAGGGGGTTCAGGTGTCTCTTCCCATTCAATTGCGTCTTTAACCGCTACCACGAAGGGGCCGATCAACCCAAAATCGAAGGCAGACGCATTTTCCACTGCTGCGTCCCTGTCGTCCTCTGAACTGGAGCCCGAACCTGCTATTTGGATTGGAGTTCAATTCTCGAATTGAGTCCTTAATCAGCTTCTTCATTGTGTCAATGGACTCTTGCTTTTCTTTCTCCCGATCCCTGTGGCCTCTAAAAAACATGTCTCGCAGACCAGTTTACCCAGCAGGGCCTGTCTACCACAGACCCAGCATGCTTTGTCTCCAGGTCGGGTGGAGCTGCGTTGTGGCGTTGCCCTTCCAGATCGATGGGGTGATCTGCGAGATTTGTGTGATGTGCGAGAAGTAGAGGAATGATGCTGGTCATGTTTTGAGTGGCTGTGACCTCTGGACCTGCTGTCCGGTGAGTTCCTGCAGGGATGATCGGTGTTGCGGGCTGAAATGAAACATAGAAAATTTGATGTTTCATACGCCCGGTGCTCTATTTTTTTAAAAACTTACCTGAATGGTGCAGCCTCTTACCTAACGGAATGTCGAGGATCTTTTTGTGTAACTGGACTATGGGAAAAAGGGGAGAAAAAAAAACAACACAAAAAAAGTAAACAGAAAGATTACAATCCTTTTTTTAAAAAAAAAAAAAAAACAATAGCTTCCATTGGGAGGCAGTAGCAGCACAGGTGGATGCAAACCGACTTGTCTCCAGAAGCAAAGGGAGATGTTATGCTGCTGACATCCACCTCCATACTGAGTAAGATTGGCCATATGAATACATGCGCTCCTATGGGGAGTACCAAGATGGCCGCCAATGGCTTCACCTGCCTACTGGGAATGCGCCGATGACGTCATTTGGAGACGCCCTCGACCTGCCTCCCTCTCAGACAAACAGGAAGCTAAGTGGCGGCGTGAAGCGGCGGCGCGAAGCGCCCCGGTGGACTCCAGAAGGCATGCTAGACTGCGCATCCACTCACCAGCGCTCTATTGCCAACAGCACACCACATGAAGCAAAAAGGCAAGACAGGGCAATTTCCTAATACAGGAGGCATCAGAGTTGCCGGGAGGGGAGGGGTGTTCCCGGGAGGAGGGTGGCCGATCCAGACTCCTCATCTGGAAAAGATCCACAGAAAAACAGGCTCCCAGTCTTGTTGGCGCCTTTAGCAGCCTAAGCCCTGGGACTCCATCCTACGGGGGAGCATGACCCTGTAATGGTAACACCACGTGGTGGTGCAGTAAGGGCTGATCGTGATCCTGCAGGCTTGAGGACAGAAAAAAGAATGGCGTGGGGGGGGGGGGCAGTTCTGACTTTTGTAGAGTTAAAGAGGTCCTGTGGGTTGGTTAAGGGCGGAGCAACCAACCATGTGTATGCTGCCATGGAAGCACAAGGAAAGTGAAGTCCAGGAGGGGAGTGAAGCACCCCGCACCGTTTGATTCGTTTTAAGCACTCCAGCACTTTTATATCTTCAAGCACTCTCATACACTTTTGTGGACATTTGGAGCACTTTTAGCACTTATATTTATTGGAATAATTTAGCACTTTATTTGATGTTATGCATATACCATATTTTTTGCACATGAACACTTTATTTATTTTGAGATATATATATATATATATATATATATATGTAGGCAAGCGCTGTTTTATTATTATTTATATCTCTGAGTTTTATACTTAGTGAACAGCAACTGTTCATTATCACTTTATCTGATAGCACTTTATCAAAGTTTTGCACATGAACACTTTATTGATTTTGATGTATATAAAATTTTATATAGGCAAGTTTTATTATTATTATCAGTAAAAGAAGATACTCAAGCTGTCATACAGCCTCCGTGTGACAGAAAAAGCAAGCAAAGATAATAGTGAATAAGTGATTATAATTACCTAATGTGACATAAAAGCATTATGATGAGAAATAAAATGATGGGTTAAATAAGCCAGCATTTAAAATTACATTCCGTATCCAAACCCAAGGGAGCTGAGGATTGTGAAGTGTATATTAAATAATTGTTGTTTCAAGTCTTGTTGATTAGAAAATGCAAGTACAAGCCATCTTGGTTCTGAGAGCTAAAGTTTATTTATACATTTTTTACAACACAGGTATCATTGACCTTTCTCCTGGCTTTTATCTGCAGGTATTAATTAATACAGATTTATATATATATATATATATATATATATATATATATATATATATATATATATATATATATAAAATGATTATAATATAATAATAATATATATTAAATAATGCAGATTGTAAGGCCTTTCCTAAAAAAATAGATAAATACATTTGTACATGTATGTACATATGACCTATTCTTGGGAAACTGACATTGTCTCCTCCAATATGCTGTTTTAACTATGGCAGTTCAGGAAAGCAAATGTACCTTGTTCTTGCTTTCCATTATACTTCAAGAAGAATACTATATAAACCCAGAAGTAGGTGTCCCAAACCAGGATCACCACTGTTTATAATCCAATGTATGAGAAAGGATTGCTAGAGTTGGGGGCCAAACTGGTTAATAAACAGACTATAATTATTATTCTTTTTGATCCTCCTAAAGAACAGTCTATCAATGCAATCCACATCAGCTTTCATCTGCTGCAATTCAGTGAGGCCATAACCTTTTAATATTAAACTTTTTTACAGCATCATCAGAATTTTTCTGATAAAACTCAGATGAGCTGATGCAATGAGCCATATTTAATTGGCTTTGTGGTTAAAGACTGTAGGAGTAGTATGATAACTGCTACACAGTAGAGAATTGTTTATAGTACATCAAAAGGAAAAAAATTATACTCACCATATGGAGGGACTCCAATTCATGCCAAGTATGTTAAAATCTGATGCAATAGCAAGAGACGTATATGTATAAGATCACAGAATCTTACAATTAGAAAACTAATTGTCGTTAGTCAAACAAATACATAGAAAATGTTCTAAAAACTTTAAAGCGGAGTTCCACCCATAAGTGTAACTTCCGCTTCAGGTAGTCCTAACCCCCTGACATGCCACATTTGGCATGTAATTTTTTTGGGGGGGAGCGGGTACCTAGTTTTGACAGGTACCCGCTACTACTTCCGCTCGGAGCGCCGTGGCGCTCTGAGCAGAAGTTCTCCTCTCCCCCTCCCTCCCTGCAATCTTCGGGGACCTGTCAGAGGTCCCAGAAGATTGTCGGCCAATCAAGACGCGCAGCACAACTCGCGCATTCGCAGTGCGTACCCGGCTGTGAAGCCACAAGCTGTCACAGCCGGGTGCCCACACCAGTGATGCAGGCGCCGCCGAGACCAAAGGGAGAGGATCGAGGCTTCAGGCGGCCGCATCGCTGGACTGTGGGACAGGTGAGTGTGTGTTTATTAAAAGTCAGCAGCTACACTTTTTGTAGCTGACATTGGCACTGACATGTACTGATTTGTGGTTGATTGCATATTATACATTTACAGTATCTCACAAAAGTGAGTACACCCCTCACATTTTTGTAAATATTTTATTATATCGTTTCATGTGACAACACTGCAGAAATGACACTTTGCTACAATGTAAAGTAGTGAGTGTACAGCTTGTAAAAAAGTGTGAATTTGCTCTCCTCAAAATAACTCAACACACTGCCATTAATGTCTAAACTGCTGGAAACAAAAGTGAGTACACCCCTAAGTGAAAATGTCCAAATTGGCTCAATTAGCCATTTTCCCTCCCCGGTGTCATGTGGCTTGTTAGTGTTACAAGGTCTCAGGTGTGAATGGGGAGCAGGGGTGTAAAATTTGGTGTTATTGCTCTCACTCTCTCATAGTGGTCACTGGAAGTTCAACATGGCTCCTCATGACAAAGAACTCTGAGGATTTGAAAAAAAGAATTGTTGCTCTACATAAAGATGGCCTAGGCTATAAGAAGATTGCCAAGACTCTGAAACTGAGCTGCAGCATGGTGGCCAAGACCATACAGCGGTTTACCAGGACAGGTTCCACTCAGAACAGGCCTTGCCATGGTGAACCAAAGAAGTTGAGTGCACAGGCTCAACGTCATATCCAGAGGTGGTCTTGGGGAAATAGACATATGAGTGCTGCCAGCATTGCTAAAGAGGTTGAAGGGGTGTAGGGTCAGTCTGTCAGTGCTCAGACAATATGCCGTATGTACACTGCATCTAATTGGTCTGCATGGCTTTCGTCTCAGAAAGAAGCCTCTTATAAAGATGATGCACAAGAACAGCCGCAAACAGTTTGCTGAAGACAAGCAGACTAAGGACATGGATTACTGGAACCATGTCCTGTGGTCTGATGAGACCAAGATAAACTTATTTGGTTTAGATGGTGTCAAGCATGTGTGGCAGCAACCAGGTGAGGAGTACAAAGACAAGTGTGTCTTGCCTACAGTGAAACATGGTGGTGGGAGTGTTATGGTCTTGGGCTGCATGAGTGCTGCCAGCACTGGGGAGCTACAGTTCATTGAGGGAACCATGAATGCCAACATGTGCTGTGACATACTAAAGCAGAGCATGATCCCCTCTCTTTGGAGACTGGGCCAAAGGGCAGTATTCCAACATGATAATGACCCCAACCCCACCTCCAAGACAACCACTGCCTTGCTAAAGAAGCTGAGGGTAAAGGTGATGGACTGGCCAAGCATGTCTCCAGACCTGAACCCTATTGAGCATCTGTTGGGCATCCTCAAACGGAAGGTGGAGGAGCGCGAGGTCTCTTACATCCACCAGATCCGTGATGTCATCATGGAGGAGTAGAAGAGGACTCCAGTGGCAACCTGTGAAGCTCTGCTCCATGCCCAAGATGATTAAGGCAGTGCTGGAAAATAAAGGTGGCCGGACAAAATTTGACACTTTGGGCCCAATTTGGATATTGTCACTTAGGGGTGTACTCACTTTTGTTGCCATCAGTTTAGACATTAATCTGTGTGTTGAGTTATTTTTAGGGGACAGAAAATTGACACTGTTATACAAGCTGTACACTCACTACTTTACATTGTAGCAAAGTGGCATTTCTTCAGTGTTGTCACATGAAAAGTTATAATAAAATATTTACAAAAATGTGAGGGGGTGTACTCACTTTTGTGAGATACTGTATGTCACTAAAAATGAACTTATACTAGAGCTAGCATATGCAATAGCAGTACAAACTAATAAAACAAACCTTAGTGCTGCGTTAAATAATATCATATAAAAATATAAAAAATTAATAAATACAGTAATAACTGCTAAAACCTCAGTTGTGACAAGTGTGTGCTATACTATAGATAACATGAGAATTATTAATATTTGTGATAAAACCAGATGCTTCTTTAAAAACATAAAGTCCACAACTATGCAAGTTTTATATAAATGTATTGTGATGATCCTTCCCACCAACGACATCGTGCTGTATAGGGTGCTCACTCTTACTTCTCCTTTCGTATACCAATAGAATATCCTCCTGATGAAGACACATGATCCTGTGTTGATAAGCGTAGGGGAGGGGGCAAGGACAGTGATAGCACCCGGCAGCTAGGCAGAGCCAGCTCCCAGGAGTGCAGACTAACGGCTTGCAGGCACCAATGAAACTGCTGTTGGAGGATATTTTGTATGTTTATACTGATGCCAGCAAAATGTGAGTACCCATACTATTGTTTTTATTAAAGATATGCTTTTAAGGGTATAAGCACTATTGAAAATGTTTTTCATATGTGACATTGCAACAGTGCTGTGGAGGAGTGGAGTGAGAAGACAAGCAGCACGTATTGGGGCTAACTGGATGCTCATCCCCAGGCTGGGGTGAGGCAAAAACTGGATTTTTGACTTACCATAAAATCCTTTTCTCTTAAGCTCATTGACAGACGCAGATCTCTAGATTAATATCAGTAGGGTTATACTGCCCCCTACAGGAGTAGGACACTAGGCAGAAAAAAAGTTCTGGCTGCGCCTATGAGCAGTCCCAGGGGGGTATACCCTCTCACTTCCTGCTATAGAATGCCAGTTCTGTAACAAAGCAGTGTCAGAGAAATCATACCAACCCAACTCAAAAAACAGAGGGGCGGGTACTACGTCTGTCAATGAGCTTAAGAGAAAAGGATTTTACGGTAAGTCAAAAATCCAGTTTTCTCTGTCGCTCATTGACAGACGCAGATCTCTTGATTAATATCAGTAGGGACATCCCAAAGCAGTGCCATAAATGAGGGGTGGGACAGCAGAAACAAATCCACAAGGCTAGACATAGCCCACCAGGTAAAACAGGACTCATCGAGACCCACCTGAGAAACAGAAACCCTAAAGGGAGACTAAGGGCCCCCCTAAACAGCAGCCCGCAAACTTTGCGGCAAAGGAGGCATCCGCAGATGCCAGCACATTAACTTTATAAAACTTTGGAAAGGTGGGACCAGACGACCAGGTAGTCGCCTCGCCAACCTGAAGCACAGAAGTCGGACGGCGAAAACCCCCAGAAAGAACTAAGCGCCTGAGCAGAAAGCGCCTTCACAGGGAAAGGAGGAACCTGACCTTTATTGAACCATCCTGTACCACCGTCTGCCTGACCCATCTGGAAACAGAAGCAGCAGACGCAGGCAACCCTCTCCCAGGGTCATCCATGAGCACAAAAAAGGAGTCTGACTTGCGAAAAAAGTCAACAGTTGCCAGGTACACCCAAAATGCCCGAACCACAACCAAAGCATGCATGCAAGTCTTCGGATGTGTAGGCTGAGGACACAAGGAGGCAAACAAGACGACTTCATGCAAAGGAAAAAACTGAAACCACCTTCGGAAGGAAGGACGGTTCCGGACGAAGTATCCACCAGATAGGAAGAATGACAGGACAACGCCGTCAGTACCGACACCCTGCACGCAGCAGTAATAGCCACAAAGAAAAAGACCACCTTCAGGGACAAAGTGAGCAGGGGAATCCCCTGAAAATTTGCAAAGGGAGGGTTCTGAAGAGCCGACAGCACCAAGTAAGGTCCCAAGGTGGTAACGGAGGTCGCATCGGAGATAGCAGATGTCGCACCACCTGGATGAAGTATGCACCAGGGTAAAAAAATGGGCAATAGCCCGAGGAATAATATTGCCAAGGCCGAGACATGACCCTCGATGTACGAAAGGCCAACCCTTGAGAAACTCCCCGTGGAAAAAAGGGCAAACAATCGAGCCATGGAGCAAAAGCCTGGGAGAACCCCAACAGACGCACACATGCAATATAGGACTTCCACGTACAATGAGCCATCGTTCTAGAAGTCGCTTTCCTCAGTGTGAGCAGAGTAGGGATGACTGAAGTAGACAATCCCCTTTCTTCAGCACCCGGCTTTAAACAGCCAAGCAATCAAAGCCAGCGACAGTAAAACAGGATGGAAGATTGGTCCCTGACAGCAGGTCCTCCCTGAGAGGAATTCCGCAGGGAGCGTCCGCAACCAGTCCAACCAGGTCGGCGACCAAGCCCAACGAGACCAGTTTGGACCACAAGAATGATCGGAATCCCTTCCACCTCTATCCCGCAAGCAGTCACAGTAGTAACCTGAGAGGAGCAAAGGCATACAGCAGCTGATACATACCCCAAGGGGTCACCAGCGCATAAGCGGCGTCTACCTCAGAATAAGTGAAGTAAGAGTAAGAGAAAACTGGTGGAACACCACCGGATGGAGAGACCTTTCCCCTAGATCCAATGCCCGTCGACCGAGGAAAAACGCCAGCCCATTTCCCACACCTGAAAAGGGAACAGCGGACAGCGGAGACGGCTGGAACAAGCATTCCGTCCATCGGAGGATGTCGGCCACTTCCAAGGCCGCAGGGGCAATTAAGGTACCCCCTCAGCAATTGGCACAAGCCACGGCCATGGCATAGTCCGATTAAAAGTGCACTGGACAATCCCAAAGATGTTCGGTCCAGCGAAACAGGCAAGCCTGATCGCTCCCAGTGCCAGCACAGTAAGAGGCCAACCTGGACACTTCCAGGGACCAGACTCCCTGAACAGACAATCCACGAGAACCCCTCCCCACCCGGATAGACTGACATCCGTGGTAACATAGACCAATAAATCGAAAAGGAGGGACTTCCCTGGAGATAGCATCAGGGACTGAAGCCACCATATCAGCGACTCCCTGGGCATCAGGCTCAGCTGAATCGGATGTGCCCAGGGAAATGTGATTATTGTTCCATTTGAGAAGGGTGTCCGCCGGAGGATTCTCATGTGGAATGAGCGAAAAGGACCACCGCAAAGGACGACACCATCAGTCCCAGAACACACATACAGGCCCGAAGGGACGACCATTTGCTGGACAGCAACAGCTGATTGCAGTCCAAAGCCCGCAGAGTGTGTCTGACGGGAGTAATACCCTGGCTAAGGGCGCAGACAGTCCCCACTGTCATAACAGCGCCAGAATCAGAGCCAACCACATATGTGAAGACCTGAGTAGCAGAAGCGAGCCCAAAGGGTAACGCCACAAATGGATAATGGACCACTCCCACTGCAAAGCGCAGAAAACGGTGTCCTGCGCATAGGGGATGTGAAGGCAGGCATCATTGACAGCTATGGAGTCCAGAAAGTCCAATGCAGGGAGGCCAACACCATGTGATGGATTCCATCTTGAAACCTTGAACCAGCACGAAACATTTCATCTCCTTAAGTCCAGTATTGGACGCTGTTAACTAGGTCCCATCTTTGTACAGTGGACCAAGTCTCTATATATGTTCTTGCCTACGGCCTCGCCAGCCTCGGGGCAGAACTCCTGAATCAAGGAGATCCACGGGGCCTGGAACTGGCAAAGACGTTCCCCCACCCCAGATATGGGTGGGGGTATCCTTCAGGCCGAAGCGGCCATGTCCGCAGGTCTGGAGAGAATTGATTCTCGTTTTCCAGACCAGGGTCACTGGGTACCCACCGAGGGAGCCTTGAAGGGCTTGGCCCCATCGACTGACCCTGAGGGACGAGAGAACTCCCTGTGTGCTGAAAGGGAGGGTCCTCATCAGCGACGGGGTCCCACACCCTTTGTAGCCTACGGGAGAAAGGTACTTCAACCCCCAGTGAGACTTGGAAAAAGTAAACCAAGGAAGTCCAAAACAGACGATCCCCAGAGGGAAAGATCAGTGAAACAATCATCCAAGGCTGATCCGCAGACCAACACGTCAGCCACAACATGCACCAGAGGACCACTGCCCAAAAGGACAAACGGCCCAGCATGGGAGCCATGACCAATGCAGGAGCTCAAACAACTGCAGCCCCTGAACCAGTTGGTCCAGCAGCTCTGAAACAGCAAGGGGGAGTAGCCTCTCCTCCAGGTCACGGCGTAGTAGCGTAGCCCATGCAGCCAATGTGTGTGACACCAGGGCACCCAGCAACACCAGGCTTAAGCAGGCCCCACCAGAGAGAACCTAGTGCGGGACACAGATTCCGCCCTCTGAACCACCGGATCCTCACAGGATGGGGGAACCACCACCGGGATCACAGTAGCTCCATACAGTCTGCATACCGGCGGACCCACCGTAGGTGGCACAGACCACTATTCAATGAGGGACCCTGCAAAATGATAGCGTCTAGCACCCCCTCATGCTGAGAGCAGTGTCCAAACCCCAGAGGAACGTTGTGGATGGTCCCACTCTTGTTGAGCATATTGTCCAAGTACGCAGGAAAAGGAAAAACCTTTGCTGCTCTGGAAGGCTCGTGAGCGACAATATAGCCCGCGCCTCAGTCGCAGCCACGTCCTCCATTTAACAGTATCACGCACAGACACTAACAGTGCGTCCCCCAGCGCCTAGGCTTGCGAGGCAGCGAAGGCAAAAAAAGGTCAGAGGACCCGACGGGGAGACCCGTGTCAGCAGCGACTGATGCAGACCCAGAGTCTGAGGCATCAGATGAGGAAGGGGCAGGCGGAGCGTGTTTATTAGAACCCTGCCCGTTAAAGGCCACCTCCAGCCGAGACACGAATGAATCCAGGACCACCAAAGTGCATCTATAGCCAGCCGGGAGCCCGGCGGCCCTGCGGCCACCTCGAGGGGGTTATTTAAAAACGTCCCGCCGCTCTATAGCGCCCCCAAGTGGCCAGGCAGCGTGCACTAGAGACCCCCCCGCAAAGAGAGAGACCCCCAAGGCTCACCAACCCACAGCCAGATGCACCAGAAGGCCCAGAGTGTCACAGCAGCACGTGTCAGCAGCGATCCTTCTGCAGAGTATTGTGCCCTGCAGAGTATTGCGCCCGGGTCTGGGGAGGGGCTCCACCCACATGCACGCCTCCAGGAACTCCCATACAGTGAACCCATGCACTGACATATGAGCCGGGTGTACCAAGATGGCCGCCGCCATGCAGAGCACATGTAGGCTACAAGAAAATGGTGGCCCGCGCGGCCTGCGGAAAAATGGAGGTCCTGCGCGGTCTGCAGCGCCAAAGGGGACCCCCAGGGGCTCCCCCTCATGCCCACCCACGGATCGATCGGCAGATGGGCCTGAAAAAACACAGGTAGCAACCCCCCCGCACGATCGTTAGGGCGGCACCGGCGGCGCACCCCCCCCCCGCCCCCATCTGCAGCCTGTAACCCAGATACAGCCCCCTGGAGTCACCTCCCAACAACCACACTAGTGAGGGGGGAAGGGGGGCAGATAGGTAGGGGTGCATAACAGGACAGAGGGGAAACGGGATTGTGGGGGTCCGACCATCCCAGGGAGGGGCCCGCGTCCACCCCAAAACCCGTCAGGGGGAGAGGGGGAACAGTTTACTCACCATACCGGAACAGAGCGGGCGCCACTCCATACAAAACCCCTCGCCTCCCAGTGGGGGGGGGGATTGTCGGCCAAGAGGGACGCTGCGACTCGATGGGACGTTTAACCCGCGGGCCAGTCCCCGTCCAATGGGACTATGTCGCGGCCGAACCAGCCCGGAGCTAGGGCCTGCACGCGCTCGTAGGCCGGCTGGGATGACCACTGGATCTCAACATCCAGCCCGTCGCCCAGATCCGGCATAATTGCTTGTAGATCTCACAGGAACAATCCGGAGAAAAAAACTAGCTAAAAAAAAAATTATCTAAAAAAAGGCTTGCCAGGACCAGAGATCCCAGCAAGGAACTTAGTTCCTTACTCCTGACGAGGCAGAAAAAAAAACTGGCATCTTATAGCAGGAAGTGAGAGGGTATACCCCCTGGGACTGCCCATAGGTGTAGCCAGAACTTTTTTTCTGCCTAGTGTCCTGCTCCTGTAGGGGGCAGTATAACCCTACTGATATTAATCAAGAGATCTGCGTCTGTCAATGAGCGACAGAGAAAAGGCTTTTTTAGACTGAGCTTAGGTGCGAGGATACATCATTTGAGGTGAGAATCCAACTATAAGGGTGGGAGCACTTATCGTGGTGGCACATGGATGGTCTCATTTAACTGCAGGAAAGGAGAAGGAAGAGTGAGCACCCTATATAACACGCATATCGGTGGCGGGAAGGATCATCACAATATATTTACATTGCATTTGCATAGCTGTGGACTTTGTTTTTAAAGAAGCATTTGATTATATCACAAGTATTAATAATTCACGTTATCTATAGTATATCAGACACTTGTCACAACTGAGGTTTTATTCATTTTTGCTTGTTTTATATGATATTATTTAGCGCAGCACTAAGGTTTGTTTTAATATATCACTATACACTTTAGTATGAGCTGGTGATCAGTGCTTGCAGCTGGCTTGATTGAAATAGTATTGGTCGTAGTAGCTCGCAGGATCCTTTGATATTAGCAGTACAAACGAATACCACCAGCAATAGTCACATTCAGTATGAATATTGATTGTTAAGCATGAAGTTGTTATGCAAGAAAAAATACAAAGTATTTTTTTACCTTGTTGGATAAAATCATCCAAATACAGTCAGGTCCATAAATATTGGGACATCGACACAATTCTAATCTTTTTGGCTCTATACACCACCACAATGGATATAAGATGTGCTTTAACTGCAGACTTTCAGCTTTAATTTGAGGGTATTTACAATTGGGATTGAAAGTTTGGGCACCCCAGGTAAAAATTTGTATTAATGTGCATAAAGAAGCCAAGGAAAGATGGAAAAATCTCCAAAAGGCATCAAATTACAGATTAGACATTCTCATAATATGTCAACAAAAGTTAGATTTTAATTCCATCATTGACACTTTCAAAATTACAGAAAACAATAAAATGGCATCTGCAAAAGTTTGGGCACCCTGCAGAATTTATAGCATTCACTGCCCTCTTTGCAAGGCTGAGACCTGCCAGTGTCATGGATTGTTCTCAATCATCATCTGGGAAGACCAGGTGATGTCAATCTCAAAGTTTTTAAATGCCCAGACTCATCTGAAATTGCCCCAACAATCAGCACCATGGGATCTTCTAAGCAGTTGTCTAGAAAACTAAAACTGAAAATAGTTGACGCTCACAAAGCTGGAGAAGGCTATAAGAAGATAGCAAAGCGTTTTTCAGATGTCAATATCCTCTGTTCGGAATGTAATTAAGAAATGGCAGTCATCAGGAACAGTGGAAGTTAAAGCAAGATCTGGAAGACCAAGAAAAATATCAGACAGAGCAGCTCGCAGGATTGTGAGAAAAACAATTCAAAACCCACGTTTGACTGCACTATCCCTCCAGAAAGATCTGGCAGACACTGGAGTTGTGGTACACTATTCCACTATAAAGAGATACTTGTACAAATATGGTCTTCATGGAAGAGTCATCAGAAGAAAACCTCTTCTTCGTCCTCACCATAAAAATCAGCGTTTGAACTTTGCAAATGAACATATAGACAAGCCTGATGCATTTTGGAAACAAGTTCTGTGGACCGACGAGGTTAAAATTGAACTTTTTTGCCGAAATGAGCAAAGGTACGTTTGGAGAAGAAGGGGCACAGAATTTAAGAACCTCTGTCCAACTGTTAAGCATGGGGGTGGATCAATCATTTGGGGTTGTATTGCAGCCAGTGGCACAGGGAACATCTCACGAGTAGAAGGAAAAATGGATTCAATAAAATTTCAGCAAATTTTGGATGGTAACTTGATACCATCTGTGAAAAAGCAGAAGTTAAAGAGAGGATGGCTTCTACAAATGGATAATGATCCTAAACACACCTCAAAATCCATGGGGGATTACATCAAGAGGCGTAAACTGAAGGTTTTGCCATGGCCTTCACAATCTCCTGATCTCAACATCATTGAAAATCTATGGATAGACCCTAAAAGAGCAGTGGGTGACAGACAGCACAGAAGTCTCAAAGAACTGGAAGACTTTTATAAGAAAGAATGGGCAAAGATACCTCAAACAAGAATTGAAAGACTCTTGGCTGGCTACAAAAAGCATTTACAATCTGTGATACTTGCCAAAGGGGGCAGTACAAGATATTAACTCTGCAGGGTGCCCAAACTTTTGCAGACGCCATTTTTTTGTTTTCTGTTATTTTGAAAGTGTAAATGATGGAAATAAAATCTAACTGTTGACATATTATAAGAATGTCTAATCTGTAATTTGATGCCTTTTGGAGATTTTCCCATCTTTCCTTGGCTTCTTTATGCACATTAATACAAATTTTTACCTGGGGTGCCCAAATTTTCGATCCCAGCTGTACATCCAAATCAGGTGAACGGTGTAGGAATTAAAACAGTTTGTATATGTGTCTCCCACTTTTTAAGGAACCAAAAGTAATGGGACAATTGGCTACTTAGCTGTTCCATGGCCAGGTGTGTGTTATTCCCTCATTATCCCATTTATAAGGAGCAGATGAAAGGACCAGAGTTCATTTCAAGTGTGCTATTTGCATTTGGAATCTGTTGCTGTCAACTCTCAATATGAGATACAAAGAGTTGCCACTATCAGTGAAGCAAGCCATCATTAGGCTGAAAAAACAAAACAAACCCATCAGAGAGATAGCAAAAACATTAGGTGTGGCCAAATCAACTGTTTGGAATATCCTTAAAAAGAAAGAACGCTCCGGTGAGCTCAGCAACACCAAAAGACCTGGAAGACCACGGAAAACAACTGTGGTGGATGATCGAAGAATTATTTCCCCGGTGAAGAAAACACCCTTCACAACAGTTGGCCAGATCAAGAACACACTCCAGGAGGTAGGTGTATGTGTGTCAAAGTCAACAATCAAGAGAAGATTTCACTAGAGTGAATACAGAGGGTTCACCACAAGATGTAAATCATTGGTGAGCCTCAAAAACAGGAAGGCCAGATTAGAGTTTGCCAAACAACATCTAAAAAAGCCTTCACAGTTCTGGAACAACATCCTATGGTCAGATGAGACCAAGATCAACTTGTACTAGAGTGATGGGAAGAGAAGAGTATGGAGAAGGAAAGGAACTGCTCATGATCCAAAGCATACCACCTCATCAGTGAAGCATGGTGGTGGTAGTGTCATGATGTGGGCATATATGGCTGCCAACGGAACTGGTTCTCTTGTATTTATTGATGATGTGACTGCTGACAAAAGCAGCAGGGTGAATTCTGAAGTGTTTCGGGCAAGGTTATCTGTTCATCTTCAGCCAAATGCTTCAGAACTCATTGGACGGCGCTTCACAGTGCAGATGGAAATTGACCCGAAGCATACTGCGAAAGCAACCAAAGAGTTTTTTAAGGAAAAGAAGTGGAATGTTATGCAGTGGCCAAGTCAATCACCTGACCTGAATCCGATTGAGCATGCATTTCAAAACTGAAGGCAAAATACCCCAAGAACAAGCAGGAACTGAAGACAGTTGCAGTTGAGGCCTGGCAGAGCATCACCAGGGATGAAACCCAGCATCTGGTGATGTCTATGAGTTCCAGACTTCAGGCTGTAATTGACTGCAAAGGATTTGCAAGTGCAAGTATTAAAAGTGAAAGTTTGATTTATGATTGTTAATCTGTCCCATTACTTTTGGTCCCTTAAAAAGTGGGAGGCACATATACAAACTGTTGTAATTCCTACACCGTTCACCTGATTTGGATGTAAATACCCTCAAATTAAAGCTGAAAGTCTGCAGTTAAAGCACATTTTATTTGTTTCATTTCAAATTCATTGTGGTGGTGTATAGAGCCAAAATATTAGAATTGTGTCAATGTCCCAATATTCATGAACCTGACTTTACTTCACAGGGTGGGAGCAAGATGCAGTTTAAGAGGCCAGCTGAGCATCACCTAAATTGGGCTGCACATGTACTTAAATGTTTTGGCAACAGCAGTTAAAAACATCTCAATAGGATCATTGGCTGAATGGAGTGGCGAGGAGAGAGTAAAATGTTAGTATATGGTGCTGGGGAGGAGGGTATTAAAGTGAATATGTTAATTTGCCCTGCACAGACAAAGCATAGGTTCACTTTTAAGGACATAGGTATGGAATGATAACAACACCCTCCAAGTGTGAAATATGCCATACATATAAAGGGCAGACAGTTATATGTATATTTTAATTGTAGAGGACAGTACAGGACAGAGGGTACTCATATAAACCCTGCCCATTTCATGAGGCTCCAACTTTTTGCTAGTGTCCTTAGGTAATGGAATTGTTCTCCTCTGAGTAGGATTTTTCCTTTTTTTAAAGCACTAAAAATATTTCATCTGCATTTTCAATCAACATCTGACTGCTTATTGCCTTATGCTAACCATGCTACCCAGAAGTTCTCCAGAGCACTTAGCCTTGATGTGTACCTTGATGTGTATTCCCAGACCGCACTCTGCAGGCCCAGCTTGTAAAATATTTGCTTCAGGCACTGGATCTTGTGTCAGAGGCCCAACTTGGCATGAAGTGCAACGTGTGAAGTTAGCTTCAGGGTGCTATACAGATTCAGGGCCGGGGTCCATTTCTAGGGTTCCCAGACCCTGAAAACCTTTTTGGGATTATGCCCATTGTGACAGGGGAAGCCTGGACCTTAATAGGCTTTGTGTCATGGTAAGACAGGGTTTCCCTGTATGTGGACTCCTGGTTCCTGGCTTTAACCACTTCATTACTGGGCACTTTCACCCTCTTCATGCTCAGGCCAATTTCTCAGCTTTCAGCACTGACACTGACAATTGCCCTGACAATTGAATGACAATTGCACAGCCATGCAAAACTGTATGCATATTCAATTGTCATCATTTTTTTTTCACTATTATTTTTTGCTATAAACACTAAATAAAAAATAAATAAAAAAAACTTTCTCTAAAGAACCCAAATCAGTGTCAGTACTATATAGTCTGTAGGAAAGTTTTGGAGTCCACAAACTATGGGTTATATATCTGAAAATTGATTAATCCTGATGTACTAACGGCCTCATTTCTTGAGGCTCGAAAATTCCATGACTACAAATATCCCCCGAATGACCCCTTTTTGGAAAGTAGACAGTCTAGGGCAGTGATGGCGAACCTTGGTACTCAAGATGTTTTGGAACTACATTTCCCATGATGCTCATGCACTCTGCAGTGTAGTTGAGCATCATGGGAAATGTCGTTCCAAAACATCTAAGGTTCACCATCACTGGTCTGGGGCAGTGATGGTGAACCTTGGCACCCCAGATGTTTTGGAACTACATTTCTCGTGATGCTCAACTACACTGCAGAGTGCATGAGCATCATGGGAAATGTAGTTTCAAAACATCTGGGGTGCCAAGGTTCGCCATCACTGGTCTAGGGTGTTTAGTTAGAGGCATAGCAATTTTGTTGTTCAAGTTGTATTTTTTGGCACATTTTTTTTTTTTTAACATGCTGTCACCAGCGCAATACAGCATCATCATATAACTGGTGTGGCAGTGATTAGGGACACTGACTGGTGACAGTATGTAAAAATAAATAAATAATTTAAATATCTTTTACTTTCTTATTACAATTTTTCTTTTTACATACTGTGACCAGAGCAATATAGTGTTACCCTAGTAACACTGTACTACTCTGGGGACGTGATCAGGTTTTTTTTCACTGTTATAAGCATCCATTTTTTCTGAATGAAAACTATTCATTCGGTGTTTACTATTTTGATTAGCTGTGACTGGCCACAGCTAATCACATGGCACAGATGGGTTGTGATTGGCCCTGTCTGTACTATGTGATCACTGTGCCTAATCACTGAGATCAACACAATATTACACAATGAATGGCATAATGGGAAGCCATTTATGGGAAATTATTTATGTGATCTGCTGAAATTGGTCACAGTAATCCCATGGTAACGACAGCAGGCTGGTACACTTATCTGTCATCGGCTGTCTCCAGTGGACACTGTGGGTGACAGTTCGCGCAGAAGTGCAGCCCATGGGGCGCATGTGAAGCACATTCCGGCGAGTAAGTCGTATTATGTGAAGGTGTCAAGCAACACAGCACACTATGTGGTTTAGAGGGCAGAGTATTGGGCGTTATTTACCGCTGCCATTTCTCTAATGCTTCTCAGCATGAGCACTTTTAAAATTTGTGGGTTTACCCTCTTATCTGTACTTAGTCTCAGAAGAATGAGGTAACTACATCACATCTCCCAGATGATGTGGTTCCACCCTCGTTTCTCAAAAAAAAAAAAAATGCATGCATTTTGTTGCATATTCCCGCAGCCTCCTTTCGTAGAGTAATAGGAACTCAATTAGCACCTGAGTTATAACAGCTCCTACTCTGGACAACATCTCATCCATTCCTCACTACTGAACTGTGAGTAACACACTGAGGATCCCCTTGTTAGCAAAGGGGGATCCCAGGCACAAGGGAGCTTAGAAAAAAGGGCCAAATGGCATGTGTTGCGAAGAAGGCCTACAGGAAACACAGAACACCACTCGGGGGATAATTGGTACTTTGTCCTTTTTCAATGTTTTACTATGACACTGCTCCTCTCACCTGATTGTAACTCCCTCTCAGGCATGTAAAATGCAGCCTATCATCAGCCATCTAGACTAAAAGAAGATTTCTCTGCTACGACACCATATTACCAAAAGTATTGGGATGCCTGCCTTTACACACACATGAACTTAAATGGCATCCCAGTCTTAGTCTGTAGGTTTTAATATTGAGTTAACCCACCCTTTGCAACCATAACAGCTTCAACTCTTCTGGGAAGGCTGTCCACAAGGTTTAGGAGTGTGTCTATGGGAATGTTTAACCATTCTTCCAGAAGAGCATTTGTGAGATTAGGTACTGATGTGGACAAGAAGGCCTGTCTCCCAGTCTCCACTCTAATTCACCCCAAAGGTGTTCTTTCAGGTTGAGGTCAGGACTCTGTGCAGGCCAGTCAATTTCCTCCACCCCAAACTCGTTCATCTATAGTAATCTTCTGGTTCAGCAAAAGTTAATACACGTAAGGAGCTGTCACAGAGTCTCATTAAGAGAGCTTGACTATGCCAACCCCTTCCACCCAGCAAGCCATTCATGGAAGCTGTACTACAGCTTTTCCCACTGTTATGCCCCGTACACACGTGCAGATTATCTGAAGACTTTTGTCTGTAGACTTACCAAAACCATATAATATGAGGTCAAACCGAAACACTTTCAATTTGTATGCAATCCGGCAGGCCCTTCCACTACATAGAAAAGGTAAATCTGAAGACAAAAGTCTTCAGATAATCTGCACTTGTGTACGGGGCATTAGGCACAATTTTGTCATGTCTGCCATTGACTGTCGCAGAACTAATGTATCCTAGGGTATACAAAGTGTTTTATTATCCTAGTAATGCCCAAATTTTATTGTGCTGTTTCTACTTTTAGCTTTTACGCAAGGCAGATTATCCCTTCTGGGTACTGTTAAAATGTAAAAAGTGTATATACTGTTTACACAGGAAGAGACAGGGGGCCCAACTTATGATCGTGTCAGAATCAGGGGTCATATACTGTATGTTGGCTTACACTCAGGTGGCTGGATGTGCACCACATTTTTAAAGAATAACAAATGGGAGGAAACCACCGAAAAAAAGGTAAGACCAGAATGAAGCACACATTTGTGCTCTTCATTCTATTTGTGTCATTGTACAGCTGACATGAGGAAGGGAGCAGAGGATCAATGTAGGTAGAAAGAGAAAGAGAGGGATGATAAAACATTAGTGACGTGATACATAAAAGACAATGAAAACAAATAAAGAGTACTTCTGCTACTCTCTCCAGGGGTGGGCATCCAGTTAAGCTCATCAAATGAACATCACTTTACCAGCAATGGAATCGCTAAGGAGACTGCCCACCTGTTTCTATGGAATAACTTAATAGCCAGTAAGGTGAGATGTTGCTCCCTCGCTGTGCCCTTGCTAGCTAGGAAGGTTCAGCAGCATTTGGGGCCAGCGAAGGAACAAGTTTCTATGAGAAAGTAGTAAGCTCTACTGGCTGATTCTGCTGCAGGTTATGTATCACCAGTAGTTGCACTGGCCTAAGAGGGCAAAACAAAACTAGGATTTCAGCAAAAGTCCTAAAGAGATCCCTTGTCACATGTACATTGTAACAAAACATTCAAAAAGAATGGTGTTCATGGAAGAAAACCACTGTTCTCAAAAAATAAAACAAAGTGGGGCATGTCTTACTTGTGTTGTCATATGCTACACCACTCCAACTTTTCAATGATAAAAAAATATAAGGCTGTTCCTGAATGGCTGAGATGCCAATGGGAAGACTCAGTTTCTTTCCAGGTCAGAAAAGAAGTGTGTATAACTTAGGTAGCAAGACAACACAGTTTATTGTATGCAGCACAATCTGCTACCGTTCACAGCAGGTGGACCATAAAAGCATTCATTTTAGGTGACTTTAAAGTGATATTACACTTAAAGTTTGACTTTAGGGCCTCATTCACATTAGCACAAATGAATGTTAAAAATAGGCAGTTGATCTGTATTTTTCAGCCCCCCTCACCTACCCTCAAATTTAGCAGTAGCAGAACAGGTCTGCCCACATTGCCACGATAATGATGCTTTCCTTTCTGGTAATTTTAGCTTGGTCTGTTGTACTTGCCAGTCATTCTCCTTGCCAGAAGCACCCTTTGAATTTAATGAGACTGCTTTTGAAGTCAAATTACAACCAGGTTGGGTAAGACATTCAAAATATCTATGACACTGGATTCTATTGTGCTACCATTAGGTATTTATGACTCTCGTTCCCTCTCAAAGCATGCTCAAGTATGACTGTTCTACACATCCTTCCATGCCAGAAGGAAATTCTCCTTAAATGGAAACGTTCCACCCCACCCTCCTATAATGATTGGTGTTTAGCTATTAGAACTGCACTCCCCTTGTACCAATTGACATACTATATATAAGTAGAGGTTGTCCAGCTAAAGATGATAAAATATGGTCTGTATGGTTAGACTCTGCTTGATCTCACCCTTCTCCCACCACCTTTTGTCCTGACAATCCATGGCTTGTGATTATATGCATTAGATCTTGGCTAAATATGCTTGTACGGATTAAATATTTCTGTTCATATATAACTATAGTGCAGTGCTACAAATGATTCAATATACATCAAAATAAATGTGCATATTCAAAAAATGTACATTATTGTGCATAACAATCATCAAATAGTGAGAAAAGAAATTGTGCAAAATAACACAACACATATATCAAAATGAATCAAATAACATAAATGGAAACTACACTGCTATATATATATATATATATATATATATACATATACACACACACAAAATATTAAAATGGTGCAAATTTTCAAATAACATCTATACAGTATCTCACAAAATGAGTACACCCCTCTAATTTTTGTAAATATTTTATTATATCTTTTCATGTGACAATACTGAAGAAATGACACTTTTCTACAATGTAAAGTAGTGAGTGTACAGCTTGTATAACAGTGTAAATTTGCTGTCCCCTCAAAATAACTCAACAAACGGCCATTAATGTCTAAACCACTGGCAACAAAAGTGATTACACCCCCAAATGAACATGTCCAAATTGGGCTAAAAGTGTCAATATTTTGTGTGGCCACCATTATTTTCCAGCACTGCATTAACCCTTTTGGGCATGGAGTTCACCAAAGCTTCAAAGGTTGCCACTGGAGTCCTCTTCCACTCCTCCATGATGACATCACAGAGCTGGTGGATGTTAGAGACCTTGCACTCCTCCACCTTCCGTTTGAGGATGCCCCACAGATGCTCAATAGGGTTTAAATCTAGAGACATGATTAGTCAGTCCATCACCTTTACCCTCAGCTTCTTTAGCAAGGCAGTGGTCATATTAGAGGTGTGTTTGGGGTTGTTATGTTGGAATACTGCCCTGCAGCTCAGTCTCCAAAGGGAGGGGATCATGCTCTGCTTCAGTATGTCACAGCACATGTTGGCATTCATGGTTCCCTCAATGAACTGTAGCTCCCTAGTGCTGGCAGCACTCATGCAGCCCCAGACCATGACACTCCCACCATCATGCTCGACTGTAGGCAAGACACACATGTCTTTGAACTCCTCACCTGTTTGCCGCCACACACGCTTGACACCATCTGAACTAAATAAGTTTATCTTGGACTCATCAGACCACATGACATGGTTCCAGTAATCCATGTCCTTAGTCTGCTTGTCTTCAGCAAACTGTTTGTAGGCTTTCTTGTGCATCATCTTTAGAAGAGGCTTCCTTCTGGGACGACAGCCATGCAGACCAATGTGATGCAGTGTGCGGCGTGTGGTCTGAGCAGCACAGTTTATCACCACTTCACAGTTTTTCATTTATTCTTTGTTATATTTTCACAGGGGGGTAATATTGCATATTTATAAATCAAAATGACAAGTGTCCTTTATAGCGTCCATATAAGCCAGAAAGGTGCTAAAATCATCCATACCTTTTGGATTTAACATCAAGCCAAGGTAAGTATCAGATTCTCTACTTCTTGTGAATTGCTAAAAGTGAGAAAAACCCACTAACCAGTGCTTCCCTGAGTTTGCTTAAGAGACTCTTACCAAATAGGGGGCATTCACCTGATAACCTCTACTATGACAAAACATATTGGGAGTGGCTGGTGGATGTGATGTCATCAACCATCGTTGTGTTGGTGTGGTACTGGGGAAGCAGTGAGTTGAAAGAGAAGAGGGGAGAGTGTGGCACACAATGGTTAACTGTTACTTAAGATAATTTAGTTAGGGGGCTAATATACAATTGTGTTTGACCCACCTTATTGTTGCTTCAACATATACAGCAAATGAGGGGGCTGATGGGCCAAAATAGTGGACTTTTTGTATTGATATAAAGCATGAACGATGGTGAATTTGAGTAGTTTGTTGCTAAGTCCAGGAGTTAGCTGACAGGCTGCAGCTCCTAACACTCCTACCTAACCAAGATTGCATTATTTAGCATCTTTGCTTGCAAACATTTTTATGCAATTTTACTGATATTATCAGAATCCCATCAGCACTGATGATCGAAGACTGGTTAGAACATCAGTGATTATAGTCTGTTATGTGATATGACAAATTCAGCATATGGTGCGGTATATGGAAAAGTGTCAATAAGCCGAAAACTGCAAATTATTTTTCAAAAATAATCAAAAGATATGCAAAGTGCATTTGCACTGAGCACCAATGCAGAATGTTTTTTGCACTGAGCACTAATGCAGAGTTTGTTTTGTAGTGAGGCGGTATCCCCATCCGGGGGGGACATATATAGGGTCGCTGTATTGGTAGCATATTCATGCCTAACACACCTGGGTCCTAGGCATATGAGGTGTACCCACCTCGCCTGCCCTTGTTTGGCTCTATAGGTCGGGGCTCTCTTTTCCTCCGGCCTCCTCATACAATCCCCTTTGTTGGGATCAGATTTCCATGACAGTGAGCCCTTGATTATGATCTGTACCTATGTTATATGAAGTACTTTGTCTTATGTTAATTCCGGCAATTGTGTTAGGCAGTTTGCTCCAACCACAGCGTACCGACCCCCCTCGTTATCATTCCAGCTTACCAGGCTGGGTTTATTACAAGGTCTGATCACCTGAAATCTTTCTCAGATGTCTGTTTTCACCACATGCTCCAGAAGAAGCTTACTAGGTTAAGCGAAACATGTAGGGCAGCTGGGATTCAACCTAACATCTGTGTACCCACTCTGTACAGACGACCTTTAGAGACGGTCATTATCCCTCTCTTTGGCCGCCTCATGAATACAGGTTATTCTGTAACATATGTGATTGTTATATGTGACTGTTGTTACAACCATTAGTATCTGACAGGCTATGCGATTTGCACACTGTTTTGAGGCTTTGCCGCCTTACTGTATTATACCTATATTGTATGTTGGCCTTTTTTTATCTTTCTCTTTTGTATTTTTTGTCATTTATGTTTCTGTGAATTTTCTAATAAAATATACAATTTTAATACCGGTGCCAATAAAGTCCAATTCCTTCCCTTCCATTCTCTCTACTGTTTTGTAGTGAGCGCTAATGTAGAGTGGGTTTTGCACTGAGTACATATGCAAAGTGGGTTTTACACTGAAGCAAAGAGGGTTTTGTACTGAACAATGCTGCATAATGGGTCTTGTACTGAACACCGATGCAGAGTGAGTTCTGCACTGAACACTGATGCAGAGTGGGTTTTGTACTGAGCACTAAGGCTGGCCATACATTATACAATTCTCTTGTACAGTTTTACTATATTTTTTTAATATTTACCGAAACCTAAACACTTTCAATTTGTATGCGGGCCCTTGCACTACATAGTTGAAGGTAAATCTAAAGGAAATTGAATCTGAAAAATGTAAGGCCAGCTTGAGGCAGATTGGGTTTTGGAATGAACAATGCTGCATAGTGGGTCTTGTACTCAGCACCAATGCAGAGTGGGGTTTGTACTAAGCACTAAAGCAGATTGAGTTTTGTACTGAGCAACACTGCATAAAGATTCTTGTACTGCACATTAATCCAGAGTGGGTCTTGCAATGAACACTGAGTAGGATTTCTACTGAGCAGTAATGCAAAATGGGTTTGTGCAATGAACACCAATGCAGAGATAAGAGCTTTGCATTGAACACAATGCAAAAGTATAAACTGTATTAGTATATATTATTTGTTGTATCCACAATTTACTGATCACACTAACATTTTGTAAACTATAGATCTATAAATTATTTCAGGGATTCTCTGAGATCTGAATTTTTTTTTTTTAAGGGTTTCTCCATGGTAAAAAGGTTGAGAAAGGCTGCTATAGAGGAATACCATGTGTAATATTTAAAGGAGACTAGAACAGACACTAGGAAATATTGCCATGCAAAAGTTAAAAAATGTAAATGAAAAAAAAGGCACATCAATTTTTTGCATATAAAAATGCTGCTTTGCTAAACTAAAAGACCATGCCACTGTCTAAGGCACTTCAATTTGTGAAAACTCATTAAAAAGAGTTTATAAAAATCATTCAGAAACTTATGTCAAAAGGCGTCATCCTCTTTTACGTGCAGATGCATTAGCACTGAATGAAAAAGGTCAGAAGAAACAGCTTATTACAATGAATGACATTATCTGTCCATCATTGCATTACACTCCCGCCCACAAAACATCATAATCACAGATTTGCAGAGACACGAGCCCTAAATTTGTTTGCATTTACCAAATTAGGAGTGAGTTCAAAACCACCCCATTGCTGTGATCTGTTTGGTTTAATTCATTATTCGAGAAAGACTGGAACATTGAAGAACCCTTTTAGTGTGCAGAACAAGGCCAAATGTAGACTAGTCCACCTACACAAAGTCATGTGGGTGTGAACTATACAATGAAAATTCCATAAGACAAAAATAAAAGAACATTGGTAATGCAGGTAATTATCCATGATATAAAGATTCATAAATGTCTTCCAGAATGCCTAGAAATATTCAGAAGATCTTCCAATATAATACAAAAATGAAAACATATGCGCAGATATAAATTACATCCCATAAAATGAAATATCTTACTGATAACCTGGAACATTTCCTAGTTTATTTCTTTATTTTCTTCAAAGAGATTTCCATATAAATCAACATAACCTTACTTATTGCATTGAAAAAATGCAGTTGTTTACATAATACAAAGTTTTTATTATAATTCAGATCCATTTAGACGCTTAAGGCTTTCTGACAATCAGTAGTCATATTCAAACTAATCTCACATAGAAAAATATGACTGGCTAAAATAATGTCACATCAAGTTGGCAATCATTTTCTACCTAAAGGTTTTTCTCCTTTTTGCAGAATTGATCATTGCTGAGGGATTGAAAGACAGGACGGGGTATACACTTTCACAGTTTCATCCCACGCACAGTCTGCAACCTGTAGGAGAAAAAAAAAAGAGGTAATTTAGGTATAATGTGGTAGCCAAGAGAATAACATCAGACTACAGAAAGGAAAAGAAACATTTTATCGCAGAACATTTACTATTTTACTGTGGTTCAAACAACATAGAAAAACAAAACTACTTCTTCCTTGGTGATTCATGTAGTCATACATGTACATGGCATTTTGATACAAACTGGTAGGCGTTTGCTAACAGCCTGAATGAATGAATTATGCCTGATGGGACATTGTATTCTGACAGATGCCAGTGGCGGTCAGAATTGGGGATCGACCGATTATCGGCAAAGCCGATATATCGAGGGCCGATATGATCTTTTCCCGATATATCGGAATTGGCCCCGAAGGTTACCGATATTGCCAATATTTCGGGAAAGTGCATATACCGGAGTGATGCCTGCAGCTAGAGGCATCACCCCGGGACCGGCATCCATAGCCGACAGTCGGCTGTCTTGTAATGACAACCAATGCGGCTGAGAAGCTGCTCGGCTGTCATTACAAGGAGCGGGAGGGGACATCCCCCCCCTCCCGCCGCCTTCCGTGGTTCCTCCAGGTCTCCCGTCCCACTGGGAGACCCGGGCAACCAGCCTGCACCGCCGCCGAAGACCTGATCAAAGCCGCATTTGGCTCTGATCGGGTCTCCATGCAAAAACCCGAAAGTGATGTCATGAGTGACATCACTTACGGGTACTGTCTGGCGCCGGATTAAAAAAAATGACAGCATTCAAAACAGCCAAAATTTACATTTTGAATGCTTTTCAGTGCAGAGGATGGGTTTGGGGTCTTTTAGACCTCCAGATCCCTCCACAAAAGTACCGGCAACGAAAAACCGATGTTGGTCGATCACTAGTCAGAATACATTTTCAGCTGTCAATTTTCTGCCTGGCTCCTTCAACTTTTTAATTGAAGATTGTTGGGGCGAACACAAAGTGAATTCACACAATGCATGGCCAGCTTAAGAGTAAGATATTGTGGCAAGGGCTTTATCGTATGTAAACCCAGAACAAAAATGTAATATATGGCAGTATACCAATCCTTGGATGTATTGGCTTTTTTCCCTTTATTTTTTTACCTAGTGATCCTGCCAATAAGCTAGTCATTTTCCAGGGTGCTCATTCACGTGCCCTCTCACTTTCCACAGCAGCCTGTAATATATCTTTTTTTGTTTTGACAGTTAGGGCTGATATACAGCATGCAATTCTGCTCCCAGATTTTGACTGACAGCTGGAACTGGTAATCAGAAGTGAATGGTGGGGTTACATTCTGTATACCATTTTTTTACATTAAACTGGAGATGCTGATGTTGCTTGCAGGATGAAAGATGACCAGGCTCCCTTCTGCCTGCAAGGAATTACAGCAGCATCTCAGTAGCATGGAGACACTTGGAGCCCTTGTCAAGTGTCCTATCTGCCAGTGGACAGACCCCTGGACACCTCCCTAACCCTAGAAGGTTAAGAATGATGGTAAGCCTGCCATTTTTAGCTTTTATTTTTAGGTTTCACTTGTTTAACCTCTTCACATCTGGAGATTTTTTTTTTAGCTAAAATCAGCATTTTTTGCTAGAAAATTACTTATAACCACCCAACAATTATGTACTGTGTTTTATGAAAGTAGGGGCCCTGTAGAATAAAATGGTGACAGTTGCAATTTTTTACATCAAACAATATTTATGCAACTGTTTATCACATCTATATTTTCAGAAACAAATTCACTAAAATGAATTCTTGTAAAAGATAGGGTTGAGCTGAGTAAATAGATACCAAACATGTTGTGTGCACGCACATAAAATAGCAAAAAAATGTTGGTACCAAAAAATATGCATAAGCAAAACTTTAAAAACATTTATAGGTTATCAATTTAGAGTTACCGGGGAATCATGGCCCTAGAATTATTGGGCTCACTGTGATGGTCGCAGTAAAACCTAACATGTGTGGTGCAATTCCTATTTACTTATATGTGCCTGTCATTTGTGTGTCAGCGCCCAAAACAATGGGTTGCTTTTCATAAATTTTTTTAATTTTAAAAATGTTAAGACATTTTTTTCATTTAAATTTACTGCTTTCACAAGCCCTTTCTGTGATAGCTTCAGCAGGTGACTGGTTCTCTTTATGGGTCTACTAAACCCTAATGTCTTTCCTGCATTGTACTTCAGCCAATTAAGCACAGGACTGTGCTTGATCACCCGTTTACCTGCATTTTCAAGCAAGATTCTAATAGTTCTGAATCTGGAACTGCAAAGTGTTTCCAGGTTAATTTATCACAGGGTAGATTGGGATGCAACAAATCTGCAGAGAACGCAACAGTATCATTAGCTCAAAACTCGTAGTCCATGCAATCACTACTTCATGATACTACTATTTTATAAATGAATACATCACTGCAAATGTACTTATACTACAGAAAATAAATAAAAGACAGGGGATTTCCTTTAGGCTGGAATCACACAACTTGTATTGTGTTTAGAGTGCATTAAAAAAACTGACAAGTATTTTTTTTTCTTAGTAGGATCCAAAATACCCATGTGTGGTGTGAATTTGCCCTTAAAGTGAAGCTGTGCTTTGCCCATTTACTTACAGACCCTGTGTATGGTCCAAGTCACTGTGGCAGGTGCTTACACAAAGCAAATGCATTTCCTTGTGACAGCACTGGAGTCTATTGATAAGCTCAGAAATCCATCACTGTATCGAAGAATGAAAGGGAGAAGGCAACATTCTCCACCATACCTAGAGATACCAGGGAGTTTATATCACACCAGCAGGCAAAGGGAGCAGTGGGGAAGTGAAAGGTAAGGTGAGCATGAGCAGCAGTGATCAGAAGATAGAGAAGGTTGAAGGGCTTAAAAATGAATAATGGTATATGCAAGTATACAGATGGCAGAGGAGCTTACATTCTATTTGTATATGGGGGAGGATACAAAAATTGAAGAGATTACTCAATATTAGGGGGTAAGGGAGGATACAAAAGATGATTTTACAATCTATTATGGTACAGGTGGGAGGACAGAGAAGGCAGAAGATCTTACAATCTAATAGGGAATAAGGTAGCATATTGAAGGTGAAAATCTTAGAAATCAATTTGGTTATGGGATAAGAGATGACAGAGTAGGCAAAGAGCTCACAATCTATTAGGGCATGAGGGAGAGTATAAAAGGCGGAAGAGCTTGCAATCTATTAAGGTAAAGGCAGGATATGGAAAGAGGAGGAGCTTTCTGTCTATTACAGTTGTAAATGAGTATTTGGTACTTTGAGTATTACTTATTATAGAACTTTAGAGCATAAAAGTATAATGCATAACTTTTAAAACCTTGTCTTAAAATGCCTAGGGCCCTGTTTGGTCTTAAATTGGCTCTGCTTGTTGCTTGCTGTTGCAGTAAAGAAGCCCATTCATTCCTAATGGGTCAACACACTGCAACAGATTTTTTAGTTAAGGAACACGTTATCACTTTAAGGTTAGAAAGAATGAATATGAATGAGTGAACTACAAGTCCTGTTTGTCACTGCAGAAGACGGCATGTAGTTGTCAATGAACTACGAGTGAGCTGATCAGCACCTTTTCACTGACTTGTCGTTTCTGCAGCTCAGTAACTGTCTGCCTGTACAAGCAGAGAGCTGTTCTAATTGTCTGCAGGAGCCTGACATTGCATCGATCCATTAATCGCTGGCACAATGCTTTGCAGGTTCTAGTACAAAAAATTAATTAATGCACTTTTTTTTACCTGCAAAATCATGTGCATTATTTTTATACTAAAAAACGAACTTATCCTTTAAAAAAAAAAAAAAACCCTTCAAATATATTGGCTTTCTTACTGCAATGAACAGCAACACATACAGTATACAGGAATGCACTACAAAGAGTCCAGCCTTAAAGTACACTTCTACTACAGAACTACCACACCTATATATTGCTTAAATCTTTCGCTGCCAACAACACAACTATTACATCAGCATGTACGAGACGTGTCCAGAAAATAATGATATTTAAAAAATTATTTTATTGCATAAATGTACATTGTCTACTTTAAAGTATGCACCTTGTGTGAGTACATACAGTGATTCCCTTTTCTTCTGCAATCATTCCGATAGTGAGCCATCGGTCACGGTTGAGAACAGACCTCGCTGCATCCACATTCTGTTCTGTTTTTAACTGACTTTGACTGGCTCACTATCCGGATGATTGCAGAGGAGACGGGAATTACCAAAGTCAATTGTTCACAAAATCGTGACTCAGGATTTGAACATGAGAAAGGACACAATTTTGGTAGCGTGGATAACGTCCAAAGAGCCACTATGCAGGCTCTGAACGCCATCCCAATTGAAGACTTCCAGGTATGTAATGAAGAATGGAGAAATTACTGGGAGCACTGTGTACACTCACAAGGTGCATTCTTTGAGTGCATTCTTTGAAGGAGAAAATGTTCAATCATAAAATTTTTCAATAAAAGAAGTTTTAAAATATAATTCTCATTACTTTCTGGACACATCTCCAAAACAAACTTCCAACTGTTCTTGCCAGTGTGGCATCTATTTACTTTTTTTTTTCTGGCTGCCAGCTGTGTGATAGAAGTGATCAAGAGACTGTAAAGAAACCTGATCCCTTCTACATAGGTTTTCTGCTCTCTCCTGTAATGTATAAAAGCAGAAGCGCTTTCAGGTTAAGAGCTGTCAAACCCCAACCTCTCTGGTCACAGTCTGTGCTCAATCAGCTTTAACACAGTGCAGAGGTGGCATAATTAATCTAATAAATCCCTAATGTCTCCTTTAAGAGAACCTGTTACTTGTACTATACTATCACATAGATGGCTGATCAGTCCCCTTGTGATAGCAGTAAAGTTAAAATGTATCTAAGGCCAAAATATACAATTATATATACATTTCTACACTGAGTTTCAATTACTTCTAGTCTACACCTATTAATCCGAATGCTCATTAAGTTTGTAAACCTACTTTTAATATCCCCACACACCTACTTCATTGAATGCAGTGAATATATACTGATGTGTCACATATTTCACATATCCTGCTTTGTGAACCAGAGAGATGCTGAGAGGATTAGTTTCAGAGGCACAGTCAATACTGGAAACATGCCACATGATCATTTCTTGCAGGCAAGGTACCATGGGATATGTAGTCTTTAGAGACAGAAAGTAAATTAAAGGAATAAGCAAAAGAGAAGTCAAAAAGCATGCAGGGAATATGGAGTGTTGTGCTAAGCGATGGCCAGCAGACAGGCAGCAATCACAAAATGAAGGGAGACTTTACTTCAAGTAAGCTTCTATCATTTGTATTGCTATTAAAATACTGAAAGTGCATCTGCATACAAAAAAACAAAAACAAAATTTTGTAACATTTTTAAAGGATCCCTACAAACACCATTTATCATTCAGCAAGGAGTTTGTGCCTAGCTCTGACTCCCAGGGGTAGATTGACCCACTGCAGAGAGGCTGCTGCTTCCCCATAAACAGCAGCAGTCCCTCTTTTCAGCATGGCCACAGGGGACAGGCTGCTTTATTATGTCTGTGACTGCTTTACCATCTGTTGGAGACAGGTTGTTTTACTATGTCTGCGGCTGCACAACAGCACGACTGTGATCATGTACTGTACCATTTTACTGCTTCTTTAATCTAATAATAGTGTTTTAAAGTATTCAATTGCACTTTTAAATTTTGTTAAGGTGGTGCTGTAGATCACAGGACTGACGAAAAAAATACCACCCTATAACCAATATTATATACGTTTTTTTGAAATTTCTATTTTGACTAAGGGGATTTTATTTGAATTTTCATATATATATAGCACTGACCCCCTAGGGAGCTGCTGAGAGTGGATTCACCTGGGTTACCCATAGCAACAGTGTGTAGAACTTATCACTCTAAGACTTGGCTCAGACAATGAACAGTCCAGGGGATGTTTTTTTTTTGTGTTTTATTTTAGAACTTGGATGAGAGAAGGGATGAGTGGAATACTCCGACTTAGTAACTATGCACAAATCCTGAGGACTTCTAACTGTAGTGTATGCGACAAGGCCGCTGCTTCACCCTACCACTGAAGTGAAGATATTGAAAGTGAACTCTGCTTTAGATTACTCTTCAGGGTCTCAACTTGGCACCCCCTTTCTCACTTGCTGTGTGTGCTAGCCCCCTTCCATTGATTCTCACCGGAGTGATCCCCTTCCTGGGCAGACCCCTGGCAAGCTCCCTGGTACTCACAGACACTGTTTTTCCTCAGGTTGCTCTGTCACTTGCTCCACAGTCAGTATCCTGGACATTCTGGCTCAGCACCACACTTTGGCTCACTAGGCCGACCGCCTGTGACCACTTTCCTCGCTGACAGGAGGAGAGACAGCTGTCACCCTCTTCCTGGCACCTGGCTTCCCGCCAAAAGACGCCCTGTCACATGTGCCCCCGGCTTTTATGCGCTATCCCAGGATGCACTGCTGTTGTGCCCTCCCAATGGGACAGTCACAAAAGCCTGTGTGTCACTGGTTGGGTTTCCTCCACTGTCCAACAGGCTCCCCTATTGGATAGAGTGGGGACACTCCCTCAGACCAAGTGAATCACACATGGATACATGTAACAGGCAAAACTACTGATCAGGCTCCCCTGATAAGCAGATGGAGCAACACAATGCTTTTACCTAGCACCTACCTAGGAGGGTGCTATATATACATATGCAGAAGCTCATTATAATTGTATATGTATACATCACAATGCACAGAAAATGTTCGCAACCCTGTTCAGAATGAGACCTTTTATTTACAGCCTTTCCTCTGTTTGAGTTTTACATGCCACTAGAATTACTCAAGCAGATAGCAAGTGACTTACTAATGAATCAATTCACTGATCTCCTTAGATTAACAAACTATCCGAATTGCTTTGTGGGTAATGAAGTGAAATTGACAACTGACTTCACCTCACGTACAGTACTTTTATTGATATATGTGCTTTATACCTCAGAGTACAGACTATTGACTAGATAAAGGCTATAATCTTATGTGTCACTGCGCTGGTCATCACCCAATTGGTATTTGTTGTTAATACAAAGGCTCTATTATTACCTACATACTAAGCACTAAGCAATCAATTGTAGATCCCAAAAATCAACAAAGTAATGTGTTAGAATCCTGAAAAAAAGCAGTGAAAAAACTGTTGTATTTAGTCACAAATTCTTGGATGTGTACTAAGCAGCACTTGGTACAAAAGTCAAAAGTTAATCTCACTTGAACTTTTTGGAACATATAATCTGTTTTGGTGAGAAAAAAGTCTCCCCATTTTTCAGGGCTTAAGCACTCTGTTAAATACATCTACACAGGATACCAAATTGAAAAAATAATCAATTTGTTGAACATTCATCCTCAAAGCATAATAGGTAGGATTTACACCCCCCCCCCCCCACCACCCAAAATACATCATATATACATGTGGGTGTTTAACAAGACCCCATACATTATTGTGCTGATTTAGAGGCAGGAGAGAGAAGGGAGGGGGTGAATGGATGGATAGTGAACTCACTCCAGGAAGGAAGGAGGCTTAAGCAGCCTGCATATCCCCCACATTCATTCTCCATGTTGTTTCCGGCAGCTGGTCTTCCCTGCCCACACTCCAATCTGATTGGAGGCTGGGGTCGCAGGCACACACAGGAGGACAGGGGTGGGAGGAGGAGGAGATCCAGCTTGCTCTCCCTCTCTCTCCTGTCCCGTCAGTTGGAGAGGAGGGGGGCGCGAGGCCATCGGGCTGTCACTGCTGGCTCTGATCAGTGTAAGAGAGAGTGTACCCGACACTCTCCGCTTACTACTGAAGCCAGCAACCCTGTCGTGAATGCACAGACAGGGATTTTGCCCCCCACAGTGGCGGATTGCCAGGACCTAGTCGCAAGTGCGACTGCTGCTACCCTGGTAGTCCCGCCACTGTAGAGCACAGTATACCCCGAGCAGTCATCAAAGAATGTGAAAAAAAAAAAATTATTTCCTGGAGTCTAATCTTTTATAGATCCACATAAGGTAGATCTATGTGAATTATTTCCAGAGGTTGTCAAGCCCTGCTGTTGCTCCTTTTTGGAAATGGTTTCTTGATCATTTTTCTCTTTATGCCACTGGTACACTTCATGATTTCACTGCATGGCTCAATAATATGCCACTGACATGCTGATTTTCAGCTAACTTCTTTATAATTTCAGGACTTCTGTGTCCAAGGTAACAGTGGCAAGTGTGAATACAGTTCCAATGTTTTCCTCTTTGACAGGGATAACCACTTCACTGCACTTCAGAAGATACAGTTCATTTGTGAGTTTTCCTTTATAGAATATGTGGCTTCCTTTTATGATAATACAGCTGTTACCTCTGAATATCAGTGTTAATTTCGTCGACTAAAACCGACAAACTTTTTCGTCGACTAAATTAACACAATTTTAGTCGACTAAAATACGACTAAAACTAAAACAATTCAGATGACTAAAATACGACTAAAACTAAAATGGCATTTTAGTCAAAAGACTATAACTAAAACTAAATCGAAATTTGCTGCCAAAATTAACACTTGCTGAAAGCTTAATACCACCATAAATAATAACATATTTGATTTTTCACACTAGGACCAGCAGTAGTATATAATGAGTTTGGAAATTGTAGAGAAATGCTTAAATAATGCATTACAAATTACAATTGAACTACACCCATTCGATTATAGATGACTAAAATGAGTTTTAGTCGACTAAAATGTAGGACGTTTTAGTCTACCAAAATCTACTGGTGTTTTAGTCGACTAAATACGACTAAAACTAAAACACTTGCAGAAGACTAAAATGGAACTAAAACTAAAATGCCATTTTAGTCCTAAGACTAAAACTAAATTGAAATTTGCTGCCAAAATTAACACTGCTGAATATAACTACATATACTTGGTTGGTAAAATTCTTCACTAACAGGTGGTTACTTTCAAGAGTTGAAACAAATTGGAATAGAGAGCAGTGAAGATAACCTTCTCCAGTTCATTCTGATACCACATACTGTATATTAGCTGCTAAATCGCTTTCTGTCTTGCTTTGATCAGGCCAAATAAAGTCATTTTTGCCATATAACCAAGAGTCAATGCACCAGGTGAAAAACAATGAGGAGCTCTCTGGAATGAAAGGCAAAACTCAGTATTTGAAATGTCTTCTATTTCTTCTTTAACACTTTTCTCTTTTGATGATTCATTCTAGATTTTCAAATTCTGCAGGTTGCATTTAAGAGTGACCGGATGTGGGGGTTTGAGTTTTGTGACCAACCTGGAATTGGGACTTTAAACAACTGTATAAATAAGTATATATTTCTAAAGGGATAGGTTTTAAGATACAGGTAAAATGTTTTTTTTTTTTTTAACACTGTAAAATTGATTTGTTTAAACAAAATGTTATTGTACCAAAAATGCATGTAAAGCCCTCATTCTGTCCCAGGATCCCAGGAGGGGATCCTAGACTGAACCCCTGCTGAGACAGATGAGAGAAAAAATGGAAGTCACATACATGACATCCATATCCGTTTCAATTTTTGTGATGGAGGAAAAAGCATTTTAAGGTCTTTAAACACACTTTTAAAACAATAGAAACTCATTTAACACATAAAAGATACTGAGAGACATAGCAAGAGCTATGGAAAACACAAAAATATTTCATTTTTAATGATTTATATAGTAAAATAACATTACAAAAAAAACCGCAATATCCTGGGACCGCAAAAACTGAACCGCGATGGAGCGGGGGTTTACTGTATTATTTTTTGTTAGGGTTGGAGTGGTAATACTACTACTAATAATATTGATAATAATAAATGAATACATAAATGTAAAATAAATACACAAATCAATAAAATCATAAATAAAAAAACACAATAAATTAATAGTATGTAATAATGATGATCATCGACTTAAATCTGTTTTTCCATAGAGATGCATTGATGTCCATTTTTCATCCGTCAACAGATGGATGAAAAATGGACAAACAGACAGCATGTGTGAAAGGGGCCTAAAATGTATCATGTTAATGCTTGTTTCTTTTACACGACACATAACAAATGGAACTTTTTCTCAGGTTTACAGTGCCTTGCGAAAGTATTCGGCCCCCTTGAACTTTGCGACCTTTTGCCACATTTCAGGCTTCAAACATAGATATAAAACTGTAATTTTTTGTGAAGAATCAACGAGTGGGACACAATCATGAAGTGGAATGAAATTTATTGGATATTTCAAACTTTTTTAACAAATAAACAACTGAAAAATTGGGCGTGCAAAATTATTCAGCCACCTTAAATTAATACTTTGTAGTGCCACCTTTTGCTGCAATTACAGCTGTAAGTCGCTTGGGGTATGTGTCTATCAGTTTTGCACATCGAGAGACTGAAATTTTTGCCCATTCCTCCTTGCAAAACAGCTTGAGCTCAGTGAGGTTGGATGGAGAGCATTTGTGAACAGCAGTTTTCAGTTCTTTCCACAGATTCTCGATTGTATTCAGGTCTGGACATTGACTTGGCCATTCTAACACCTGGATATGTTTATTTGTGAACCATTCCATTGTAGATTTTGCTTTAGGTTTTGGATCATTGTCTTGTCGGAAGACAAATCTCCGTCCCAGTCTCAGGTCTTTTGCAGATTCCATCAGGTTTTCTTCCAGAATGGTCCTGTATTTGGCTCCATCCATCTTCCCATCAATTTTAACCATCTTCCCTGTCCCTGCTGAAGAAAACCAGGCCCAAACCATGATGCTGCCACCACCATGTTTGACAGTGGGGATGATGGGTTTAGGGTGATGAGCGGTGTTGCTTTTACGCCAAACATAACGTTTTGCATTGTTGCCAAAAAGTTCGATTTTGGTTTCATCTGACCAGAGCACCTTCTTCCACATGTTTGGTATGTCTCCCAGGTGGCTTGTGGCAAACTTTAAGCGACACTTTTTATGGATATCTTAAGAAATGGCTTTCTTCTTGCCACTCTTCCATAAAGGCCAGATTTGTGCAGTATACGACTGATTGTTGTCCTATGGACAGAGTCTCCCACCTCAGCTGTAGATCTCTGCAGTTCATCCAGAGTGATCATGGGTCTCTTGGCTCCATCTCTGATCAGTCTTCTCCTTGTATGAGCTGAAAGTTTAGAGGGACGGCCAGGTCTTCGTAGATTTGCAGTGGTCTGATACTCCTTCCATTTCAATATTATCGTTTGCACAGTGCTCCTTGGGATGTTTAAAGCTTGGGAAATCTTTTTGTATCCAAATCCGGCTTTAAACTTCTCCACAACAGTATCTCGGACCTGCCTGGTGTGTTCCTTGTTCTTCATGATGCTCTCTGCGCTTTAAACAGACCTCTGAGACAAGCACAGTGCAGGTGCATTTATACGGAGACTTGATTACACACAGGTGGATTCTATTTATCATCATTAGTCATTTAGGTCAACATTGGATCATTCAGAGATCCTCACTGAACTTCTGGAGAGAGTTTGCTGCACTGAAAGTAAAGGGGCTGAATAATTTTGCACGCCCAATTTTTCAGTTTTTTATTTGTTAATATAAATATCCAACAAATTTCGTTCCACTTCATGATTGTGTCCCACTTGTTGATTCTTCACAAAAAATTACAGTTTTATATCTTTATGTTTGAAGCCTGAAATGTGGCAAAAGGTCGCAAAGTTCAAGGGGGGCCCATTACTTTCGCAAGGCACTGTATGTCCTTTTTTTTACATTTTATGGAGGGGGGGAAGTGATTGTGCTTCAGTCAGCAAAACTGTATTTAATTAAGTCAAAAGGTTAATATGTAAACACACTGAGATAACATACTTGTATGAACTTAACACTCAGCAGCTAATTTGGAAACATTTAGCTCACCTGTTTAATGTTCTGTAGATTGCAGTACAGAATTTGGCAAAGCTAGGTTTTGCATAGCGTGAACAACTACTCCATACGCATATTGGAATAGCTGTGGGATGTAGTCTGAGTAATGAAAAGTGTTCTTATAGGGAAAAGAATGATGCAGCTGAACCTCAAGAGGGGGGGGATTCCTTTTTATAACTCATTCCCAGTTAAACTGTGCACGTTGTGTCTTTGCTGGATATGATTTAATTATATAACAGCTTAAGTACTGGAGTGCCATCCAGCAGCTCTGGACATTATGCAGCTTTATTATAAACCAAACCCTTAGCCCAATTTGCATTTTAATTCATCCTGCTTAATACCACTTTCTAAACAGGTACAGGATCAATTATTTAATAGCTTATCATCCTTAAACGTTTCAGAGACACTTTCTGGTAAGCTGAAAAACCTAAATCTCTGACTCGAACAGACCATCGGGGGTCATTTCCACTACAAATATTCTCATGCCTCTAAATAGTTATTGTGTTTTACTATAAAATGACATGGGATACTGTGGTTGAGAGAACCACATTCAATAAGTCTCGAGTGTTCCTCTAATTTTTTTTCTGAAAGGTCTTTTTGTTCCGCCTATGTATACAAACCCACATGAAACAGAAGGCCATAAATTACATGGTCAGTGGCAGTGCCATCTTAAGAGCATTAAAGGGCCCCGGGCAATGCAGTGCACTGGGGCCCTGCCTATACAATCACTCACGAGAATAAAAATGAAAATTATCGATACAGTGATATTTATTGGTACAGCAGTGCAAGGCTAATGACAGCTTCCAAGTTCAGTAGCTGAGTCTGGTGAACCCACACACGGACGGGAGTCAGACTCGACTGTCCTGTGTGTGCCTGTTCTTGTGGAGGCAGACAGGCACTCTTGCAGTTGTGGGCTCTCCCTCCATGGCCCCAGTGGCCTGACAGCAGCGCAGGGCCGACAAGCGCTTGCCACCTGCTAAGTTCAGCGGCAGGATGCACACGGGAATCAGGACTAATGCTTGGCCAGGCAACTGCCCAGCGTGCCCATTCGATAAGATGGCCCTGGTCAGTGGAGCAGGGGTATTGATTGAATATGTTTGCCCTGCACTATCCGTAAAAGTAATCTAATCATGCTTTTTGAATTGACAAGTAAGGCACTTTGATTTCTATTACCTGATTACCTGAAAATGCCCCCTATATTGACAAACAGAAAATTGTCCTTACTGTGCAAGGAATGTCCAACTGGTTTACTCTGAGCTAATATATTCTTTATGTTTTAGACTTTTCTGAAGATCATTTTGGGTTGTTTCCATAATACAGGTCCACATTTGGGATAACGCAACAGAATGAACCAGTTCTTACAAATGGCCCTTTCGATGTCTATGTGATTACGTTTATATTGGAAGATGAACTGAATATTGTAGGATTCCCTCTCCCTGTGCTTCTCTTTCTTACTTTTCTCTGTAGGGGATGTGTTCACATAATGCCCAAAGCCTTGATCAATCAACTGGGATATTTTTTCTCTTTAAATCTTTTTATTAGCGTGTTACTCTGATTGAGATAATTGACTTTGTTGCTACATTTTCTTTCCAACTTAGGGCTCTTTCACACGGGCTTTCCGTGTGAAAGGTCCGCTGCGGGACTTTTTTTTTTTTTTTTTCACGGAGCGGATGACATTTCTGTCATCCGCTCCGTAGGTCCGCATATCATCCCATCCGTTTGCAGATGATATGCGGACCTAATGTAAGTCTATGGGGATTGCGGATGTCAGCGGATGACACCGCTGACATCCGATTTTCCTTCCTTTCCGTTTTTTGAACGGAACAAAAATAGGATTTTTTCAGTTCCAAAAAACGGAACAGAACTGACAGGAGGAAAATCGGATGTCAGCGGATGGTATTCCGCTGACATCCGCAATGCCATAGACTTACATTATGTCCGCAAATCATCCGCAAAAAAATAGGATGATCTGCGGACATACGGAGCGCCCGTGTGAAAGGGCCCTTACAAAACTGTCCTTTTGAAACATTTCTTTTCTATTGCAGGTGATGGCAGGTCTTGTGAAATGGAGATATGTATTACCTGCAGTAGTTTTAATATGGGTTTTATTAATAATAATGTTCCCTTCATAAGTGAATTTGAGATCCAAAAATAATAACAATTATTCTACTACCTGTGTAAAGGCTAGGTCCAAGGTTTTCCTATTGCAATGTCCCTTAAAATGTATTATAACTCCCTTCCATTATCTATGTATCACCTATAACAGACTTAATATGGGGCATAGGGATTGTTATTCCAAATACACTGGTCTTCACAGTAGCCCATGGTCCAATTGGCATAGCTAGGCATGTAATTAGTCCACATAGCTGTGCCACAGGTTTCTGACTATTAGACTACTGTATTATTATACCTGGAAACTGTCCAGCTATGCTGGAGAGCGGCGCTAAATCCTAATAGTGCAATCATGATTCATCATATAGTAAATAATGTGGCAAGAAAACAACTAATCATGCAGTGAATAAATTATGAGCAAAATATATCACTGAAAAAAAAAGCAATCATATGAAAGTGATATAATGAAATAGGTGCAAAATCCAGTGTTAGGTGAACATAAAAAAGTTCTCTGAATGAAAAAGTCAATTTCAATCTTAAACAAGAGTGTCCACATAAAGTGCAAAAAAGTGTAGAAGTAACGTTGATTGATGAAATCCACCACCAAGCACCAACACTTTGCATACGCTTCTTACCAGATAGCATGGACCATAAATTATAATGGTCATAAAAGCAAAAAATAGCTCAGCATCCGAGATAGGCAGTGGCTGCTCAGCAGCAGCTCCAAATGGATCGGGAATAGAAAAAATGAACAAGCATAGTGATTCCTGCTAACATTTAAGTCCTTTTATTTAAAATATAAATATATAAGAAGTACCTTCGATGAGTTGTAAACAGGCATGTACGAGTCAAAAACCAGCAGACTGTCAACTCATAAGAAAGGAACGCTGTAACGACTAATCAAGCATGATTTCTTCAATAACAGCCAATTCAGAAGCATTTCATCATCAGTGACGTCTTCCCAGGGGCAGGCCAAACGTCATACAAGATACTGCCACCTGCCTTCACAGTTTAACAAATATCTTACTAGAAGCAAAGTACCCATCACTTTAGGGCTGCAACAGTGTGTGGAAACAGTAAATGTGTTGATAAAAGTTAAAGCAGTATTCAACCCAAAACCAAAAATGTAATATACTGCAGCTTACAAATCATTAGATGTGGTGACTGAATTAGTTTTCTTTTTTATTTTTTTAAAGCGTTTTTACCCTGTTTTCAACTGGTGATCTGGCCAGTAACATACCTCCCGTATTACAGTGTCTGCACTCGATGAATGAACACATAGAGCACCTTTGGACAGCAGCATTGTCAGCCTGGGCAGAGGGTAGTGTTAGATATTAGATATACTAATAGATTTAGATACACTAACAAATTGAAGCCAAACTCCAGCTCACACTGAGGTTACACAAGCAGTTGTAGCAATCCGAGGCTCCACACTGCAGTCAGTAATAGTAGGAGAGGAGTACTAAAGACTGATCAGAAAATGCAGCTCGGTCAAAGCCAGTGAAACTGAACAAAGACAAATACCACATCTGCTACAACCCCCCTTCCATTATGCGCACTGAAACACCGATGCTCTGGCTAAAAGGTCTCCGTAAACCTAACTGATCCATGTAGCAAGAGAAAAAAGCTGGCACATCGGTGAAAACTAAGCAAAAGGACATCCATTTATTCAGGAGTTTAGTTAAAAAACAGCCAAAAAGTGTCAATGCGTTTCAGCTGATCATGCCTTAATCATGACTACCCCGCAAAATAATGAAACATCTTAAATAACACTCCAGTCATCCACAAGTGAAAACAATAAAGGGAAAGCGAGAGAAAGAAAACAAAGAAATAAAAACATTTAAAAATGTATGAATCAATATTAAAAACCAAAATTCACAAAAAATGGATCTCTCATATATCCCATTATCATATACAAGTTAAATACCCTTCTAAATATAGAATAAAACATAGATAATTGGGAATATGTAAAAGAGCAGACTTTTCAGCCAAAACAAGCTGATGGATGGAATCCTAAGCATGGAGCAGGATAATCTCAAGTATAGATCCACATCCCACCAATGGTTCAATCCACCAGCGATCTGGATCTGCAGTCTGTGAATCCACCAGACCTCAGTCTCCAAAAGCCTCTGATATAGATCTGTGCCTCTATTGACAGGGGGCACACTCTCAATGCTAAAAAAAGGAAAAAGAAGACATATTCCCATTATGAGCGGCTGTAAAATGTTTAGACACATTTGACATGCTCTTGACATTAATGTTAATACTGTCTCAATAATGTTTGCCAACATGGGTCCATAGAGTGAAACTGTAGGCTTGTTGATTGCATTCAGCAGGTCATTTGCTAAACAGCTTCATTGGGGTCTGGATCTGGCTTCAAGAATGTTGTCAGATGATCTAGATGACACTGACGTCCACTGTGCAAGCACCAAATGCTCAGGCATGAGAGCGCAATGTCATTCAAATGATTTCCAATTGCAAATCTCAGAAAGAGTCACAGTTGTTCCAATTTGTTGATTTTTTAAACGTTATGTGGCAAGAGTGACAATAGGCCCTAACAGGTAGGCCATATAGGACCCCATGATTTCTAATGGCGGCCCTGTCAAATCATGCCTGTATGTACAACCACTATACATGTCTAATTCCACAGTCTAAACTCTTCACAAAGGAAAAGAATACTGCATAGGGATGTACAATGCAAATAGTATTAAGAAAACTCACATGACTTTTTTTTTTTTTTTTTTTGCATTAAAGCACACCAGATACACATGATAGCATCTCTAGTCTTGATATCGAACTATTCATCTACACACATTTAATGAAAGTAATTTATTTCTGCCTATTTTTTTAATTTAACCTTCTTTTAAAGTGACATTCTTTTTTCTTTACTGAAAGCTTGTAGTGCATGTCATAGTCATTATTTGTAAAAGAAACGGGCCAAAAGATACTGCAGGCATTTTAAGCATTTGTTCTATTTCACTGCAGCTGTAGGCTGAAGACTGCAAAGGTAATTATATACAGTCAATTACACAAATCTTTACTTGATGTTTAAGTGTCCATTTAAACCTAAGTGCTTAATAACAGGTTTTCATGTTCCTACCTTAACTTTGGAGTTTCTCTATAGGAAAGCAGCATGCTGCACAGGTCGCTACTAATCACATTGTTATTGTTCAAATTTGCATCTGGAAAGGGCAATTTTTTTCCCATGCTGGTTATATGCATTCTAAAATACTGAAGTACAGTCTATGTGGATACTGTGGTTAGCTTGGCCAGGTGGTATAGGGACACAAAAGGTAAAATGCGCTAGACCACATTTTATATTAACCAACTCTAATTCTAGATAAATCCTTCCTGAAAAGAAAATAATTCTTATCTGTCTTGCCACCCAGGCCACAAAGCTTTGCTCTCTTTAAGAGGCTTGTTGAACAATCTTCTGCATCCAAAACTACTGGGAGTGTTGGAATCCTAGTTCCCATCTGTAGTTCTACAAAGGGGACCATATTTCACTAGAAATAGAACTGTGATATAAAACCTAATAGAAGGAACCACAGCAGGCTGTAGCAGAACATGCATCTGACACTCTCAGAAGTGTTTCAGATGCTTAAAGTGGTATTAAAGATTTGCTTTTTTAATTTTTTTTTTTATTTAAAACATGTTCTACTTACCTGCTTTGTGCAGTGGTTTGCTCAGAGCAGCCCTGATCCTCCTCTTTCCAGGTCCCCTGCGTGCGCTCCTGGCTTGCCCTGGGGGCACTGCTGAATGGTTACTCCCAAGCCGCTGCTCTATGCATTCATTAGACAGATAAGCCCCGCCGTATCTTCAGTTACATAGCCGCTCTGACCCCTAGCAGGGTCTGACATGCACATTATTGTTTCATCTCCTTTAAGTTGCCAATTGTTTAAATAAACCCTGGAACTTTTTACATATTTACACTTAGAGTGGCGCTCTCTTGTCTTTTGTTTTTATGCTGTTTAGAGATTCCTTCTATCTCCTGCGAGCTGCCTTCTATTTGTGCCTGCATCTGCTACAATTTGTCTGCTGTTCATGCTACATATTCCATCGTCTAGGCGGTCGCTTTTGGATCTTGAGTCTTATCCACCCATGCGCCATCTACCACTCTCTGGATTTAAGTGTATGACATAATTTGCCTAGGCAAGAAACCAGGAAGGTTGAACAATTAAGTTTGTATCAAGCTTGGGTTAATGACACCGGTGCAGCCACATCCATAAGGGAGGTACTTCCTCCCCCAATCTTTGGGGTCATTTGGAGGCACTTTTTACTATATATATATATATATATATATATATATATATATATATATATACCAAGGGTCAGACATGGCCCTTAGGCTCTGAGGAAGACGCATCGCCTCGAAACACGTCAGCCGTTCATCTGAACAAGATTTTTGACTCCAACATCATGGACTTTGCTGGTTTACATCACTTGTTTGTGAGTCGACATTTTAATAATTTATTAATAAAAGCCTACTGAGGATAATGCGCTAGGCTGGTGCGCCCTTCTTTTGTGTTTATGTCTACAAGAAACCAGGAAGTACCTGAAGAAATGTAAAAAAAAAAGTAAAAAAAAAAAAGTATGATTTACTTTCCTATCTATTTACTAATGCTAGCAGTATAAGTATTAAAAATAATCAATGTTGATAGCGAGAGTGAAGTCCACTTTAAGAGAGCGGCAAGGGTGGCAGGACAGATACTGTATGTATTAATACTTCTCTTTGCATAGTTTTAAAGAGTTTTAATCTAGTAAAAGAGTTACTTTTAATGAAGCCATGTTCAATGCAAGTAAAAAAAATGTTTTTTCTTGGATAGCATTAGATTTGTATTGATGTCTGCATTGATGTTGTGTAAACTTATCCCCTTACTCCCTGTGTTAAAGATACAACAGGGTATACAGCAATACAAATGAAAAAAAAACGGAAAATTTATATCAATACTTACCGTAATTTTCCTTTCCTGATAGAACTCCATGGCAGCACACGTATGGGTAGGCTCCGCCTCCTCTCCTACCCTATAGGACCCCACTCCCATAAATTTTTGCTCCAAGCCAGGAGCCGTGTTCCATATATAGACTACTCCAGCAGATGGGAGGGAACTCCTGCTGCCATGGAGTTCTATCAGGAAAGGAAAATTACGGTAAGTATTGATATAAATTTTCCGTTTTCCTGACAGACTCCATGGCAGCACACGTATGGGAAATAACTAGCCATACACACCCGGGTGGGCAACTGCTGGTCAAACAGAAATAGGTTTAATTTGCACCGTCAAAAGACAAAATTTTTAAACCAAAATCAACTGACGATAAAGAAGCAGGTTCAACACAATAGTGTGACATGAAAGTGTTAATTGAGGACCATGAGGCCGCTCTGCAAATGACATCTGGTGCAACATGAAGGGAAGCCGCCCAAGACGTAGAAATCCCTCTGGTGGAATGAGCCGTCACCACTTCCGGAGGAGCCAGTCCCTTGGCTCTATATGCCCACTGGATGGTCTGAACTATCCAGCTAGAAATTGTTCTGGAAGAAGCCCTCTTGCCTCTGTTCTTTCCATAAAAGAGAACAAATAGATAGTCTGACTTGCGAAAGGAAGCTGTGAACTTCAAGTATGTTTGAAGGACTTCGCCCACATCCAATGGATGGGTACTCTGGTCATCTTGAGACTTGAATGTAGGTAAAACAATCTCTTGGTTGACATGAAAAACTGAATTTACCTTCGGATTGGACCCTAGCATAGGGACCAGGACAACCCGATCAGGAAAAAATGTCAGAAAAGGTTCTTTGCAACCTAGGTCACTAATTTCAGAGACACGTTTAGCCGATGTGATGGCTACTAAAAAGGCCGTCTTCATAGACAGATTCTTAAGGAAGAAGGAATCTCCATGTTCCAAAACTGTTGTTGAGAGAAACTCAAGGACTAGTGGAAGGTCCCATTTGGGGAACCTGGGTTTCCTGGGAGGTCTCATTCTTGACGCACCTCTGAAAAACTGCCGGACCAGAGGATGTTTTGCCCATGAGGTCCCCGTGAAGGCAGAGATTGCTGAGATCTGTACTCTGAGAGAGCCAACAGCCAGAGATAGGTCTAAGCCTGTCTGGAGGAACCCCAGAATGTGATGGATCTTAGGATTAGTGATGAAATCGGACTCATTAGACATGTAATCCTCAAACTTAGACCAGATCCTCTCGTAGACTTTGTTGGTGCCCGGTCTCCTGGCACTCATCATTGTGGACATTGCTGCACTTGGACAGCCAAGAGCTTTTAGTCTTTCCCTCTCAAGGACCATGCCATGAGATGTAACTGCGCTGGGCATGGATGCAGCACTGGACCCTGAGATAGAAGGTCCGACCTGAATGGCAGGGGAACAGGATCCCGAAAGCTCAGTTGGAGCAGCAGAGGAAACCAGGGCCTCCTTGGCCAAAACGGAAGAATTGCTATGATTTCTACCCTCTCTCTCCTGAGTCTCTGCAGGAACTTGAATATCACTGGGACCGGGGGAAAAGCATATGCTTTGTGGAACTTCCAGTGGTCCGTCAGAGCATCTACCCCGTAGGCTTGGGGATAACGCCATCTCGAGTAGAATTTCGTCAGTTTGGCATTGTTTGGAGAGGCAAACAGGTCTACTTCCAGGAAGAATCCCCAGAGAGATGACCCACTTGAAGGTTTCTGGATGAAGAGACCATTCGTTGTTGTCTAGATTGGTTCTTGACAGAAAATCTGCCTGAACGTTCTGGACTCCTGGAAGATAAGCAGCTGATAGATTGGCAAGATTCCGTTGGGCCCATGCCATGATCGGTTTCACTTCTTCCAGAAGGGAGGAACTGCGGGTGCCCCCTTGCCTCTTGATATATGCGACTGCCGTCGTATTGTCTAGCCGTAGAAGGACCGAGGACCCTTTCACCAAGTGACGGAAAGCCATGATGGCACGAAAAGCTGCCCGAAGCTCCAGGACATTTGAGACCAACCCGAGGGTGGGAAAGTCCCACCTGCCCTGGGCCACCTCTGACAGGCAGTGCGCACCCCAGCCCGTCTGGCTGGCATCCGATGTCACAACGATCCAAGGAACGGGAACGATCGAATGACAATTCAGGAGATTTTCCCGTTGTAGCCACCAAGACAGACTCGCCCTCATAGAGGATGTTATCCGTACAGGAGTGTCTGGATTCCCAGAGCTCCATTAGCGGAGGAAACCGATTTGAAAGGGCCTCATCCTCCACTGTGCCCACTTGACCATGGGGGCCGTGGAGACCATGGTCCCTATTATTTTCAGACACTGTGATGCCCGAAGATAAGGAGTTGACATTGCCGGTTGTATTCTGCTGCGGATCACCGGAATCTTCTCCACTGGAAGAGAGATGGTGCCTCTGGAGGTGTTGAAGAGTGCCCCCAGGAAGATCAAGGATTTTGACGGATCCAGATGGCTTTTCTCCAGATTCAAGAGCCACCCGAATTCTTGAAGGGTGGAGATTACCTGAGATCTGTGTTGCAGAATCTGTGCTTGGTCTTGAGAAAGAAGAAGCAGATCGTCTAAGTAGTGAAACAGTCGGATCCCTTTCGATCTGATCAGAGCTACAATAGCCAGTAAGACCTTTGAAAAGACTCGAGGTGAGGTGGTAAGCCCGAAAGGGAGACAGGTAAACTGGAGATGCACTTGACCCACGGCAAAGCGAAGAAACTTTTGTAGTTCTGCTGCCACTGGGACATGGAAATAGGCATCTTTTAGATCTATGGAGATCATCCAATCTTCTGGTTGCACCACTTGGCGGATAGTGAAGAGTGTCTCCATCCTGAACCTCTCTTTCTTTATGAAAGAGTTCAGATGAGTCAGGTCTATGACCGGTCTCCAAGAACCGTTTTTCTTTAGCACCATGAATAGAGGTGAATAAAGGCCTTGAAACCTTTCTTCGGCCGGAACTGGGATGACAGCACCTTGAGAGATCAGGGAATCTACGTATGACAGAAGAATTGACTTCTTTTCTTCCACGCGAGGTAGAGCCGTAGGGATGAACCGCAGAATTGGAGTTTCTTCGAAAGACCAAACGTGACCATGAGACACAGTCTTGACGGTCCACTGGTCCGTAATCAAGGCTGCCCAAACGTGCGCAAACTGACGTAGACGAGCGCCTACTCGCAACGCTTGAGCAGGCCTGATATCAAAAAGACTTTGTGGTCTCCCGACCACTAGAAGGTGTTCCCTTGTTGAACTTCTGACCTGTAGGTTGAGATCTTTTCCAATTCTTTCTGAACTCACGTCCAGGCCTGTAAGATCGAGCTTCTCTGGATCGATCCGAACTTGGTTTGTGCTGAAATCTTCTGCGGTCAAACAAACGGCGATCCTGAGGGAGGAAACCTGATTTACCACCAGTGGCACGGGTAATGGCACTGTCCAGCTTGTTGCCAAAAAGGGACGCACCCTCAAACAGAATCCTGCACCAGGCTTGTTTGGAAGCAGGATCGGCCAGCCAGGGACGTAACCATAAAGCACGTTTGGCCGTGACAGAAGAGAGCATGACCCGCGCCACCAGGCGAATGATATCAATGGAAGCCTCTCCCAAAAAGGCCGTTGCTAACCTTAGTTCATACACAGCCGAGCTTCTGGCTGCTTCTTCTGAGACACCTTTCAGTGTGGTCTCCACGTTATCTACCCAAGCCTCCATAGCTTTGGATGTGGCTGCAAGGGCTAGGGCTGGCTTGCAGGTCATACCAGCTAACAGATAGATCTTTTTGAGATCCGTATCAATTCGTCTATCCAGACCATCTTTAAATGAGACGGAATCTTCCAAAGGTAGGGTAACGTGTTTGACTAGCCTCATCAAGGCTGCGTCTATTGTAGGTGCAGAATCAAGATGCTTCACCTTGTCGGTCTTAAAAGGATATAACCTGGAAAATTTGGACGATAAGGAATTCTTTCTTTCAACTCCATGCCATTCGTCTGTAATGATTTCCCCCAGCTCATTCAGAAAAGGGAAATGATCCCGTTCTTTCTTGAGATGTTTAAAGTATTTCTTCTGCTTTGCTGGGGAGTCTGCTGGCTCTTCCCATTTTAACGCCTCTTTTACCGCTCTTACTAGCGGAGAGATCATGGCAAAATCAAAACCTGAACTTTGGTCTTCTAGGTCATCCTCACTTTCAGAGGAATCCGAGAAGCGACTCGGCTGGGAAGTGCCTGGCTCTACATCTTCCCTCTGAGGGAGAACTGGAGTATCGGTTGTATGCCCAGACAGCCGGTTGGAATCCCAATCCCTTAAGGATTCTTGCACGATCCGCCTGACCAGGGTTTCCACTGGTGGATCTGGGACTTGTTTTTCCTTGATTGCCCGAGAATAGCAGGCATCACACAAGGATCTATCCTCAGGGACTACAGCCCTACAACCCCAGCAAGATTTGTGTGCGGGGCGGTCAGCATGTCGGGAAGACCGGCTTGGACAATCATCATGGCGCCTAGACCTAGACCTGGATCTATGGTGCCTGGATTTGGATGATGCATGGTGATGGCCTGAAGGTGATCTATCCTTTGATCCCGATGCAGGACGTTGGTCAGACCTAAAAGGGCTGAAAACAAAGGAAAGAAAAGCTCAGGCTACAGTAAGCCAGCTGGCAGACAAGCGAGAGTTAAAAGCTAAAGCTCACCTGTTGCGCAGGGACTGGCCACCGGGGGGCGGTGAGGCATCCATTGCAAATCACAGCGAGATAACCTGCAATAGGAAGGATGTAAGAACTCAATCTTACCTTCCCATAGCCGCCTTTCCCCTCCCCCATTCAAGCAGGACTGACCCAGCACAGGACTTACCAAACACAGGCAGAGACACAGCGTGGGGAGGCCGCCGCAAAAGCCCACAGACATCCCAAGAATGACAGCTCCACCAGCTGTTTAAATTTCCCGGGAGCCGTAAAGCCACGCCCCCCCCGACGCCACCGCGTCATGGAGGACCGGAAGTGGCGTGCGCACATGCGCAGACCACTTAGGAACCAAGCCTCGCAATGAACACCCAACTGGGAATCAGGAGGCAGGGGGAGGAGCCGAGAGCGACGGCCTGGAACGCAGGAGCGCTCCAGCCGCCATACTAACCAGGAAGCAAAACGATATAAAGTATAAAGTAAGCAATACATTACCACCAATACCGACAGAAGGACCTGGAACGCTCCTCAACCGGAGACTAGCGTGTGCGTCAGGGCATAAGGGCCTCCCGCTAGTAGCAAGGACGTTTGGCCAAGCGATGCAGCCCACCTCTCATTCAGGATTTATGGCATCTTCCGGCATCATTTCAAATTGCCCGGGTCCACCCAGTAGTACTGAGATTGCTGGACTAAGGTAGAAAGGCATCATCCAGGAAAGCCACACGCCACCAGGTATGTAAGAAAACGCATCCTATAAGGTAAGACTTCTCTTGCGGAAGGAGGACAAAAAAGGAACACGGCTCCTGGCTTGGAGCAAAAATTTATGGGAGTGGGGTCCTATAGGGTAGGAGAGGAGGCGGAGCCTACCCATACGTGTGCTGCCATGGAGTCTGTCAGGAAAGAAGTCTTTCAACAAGAGCACATAGCAATTAAAATTAACATGTGAAGGAGATTGTAACCTTCACAAACTCAATAATTTTTTTTTTTTTGTTAGTTTCATTTTAGTACAGCAAAATCAGATATACTACAATTCTATTTTAGCCATTGCTGCCACAATATTTCTTCTAAACAGTTAGTAATATGTGTATTAAAAGGAGAAATATCAAAATGCTGTTTATAAATTCTGAACATTTAGAAAAAAATCATGTCCCCTTCAATTTGCACTTAGGGAATTGAGTGATTTATATTCAGGAGACAGATCCATTATGGATTGTAAACTGTTATTTAGGGCTGCCCCCTAAGAATTGCTCAATTACCGAATAAGTGTTTACCATGCCCAGAAAATCCAATAATCGCTAAAGTGGTTTAATATGAGGTGACAGTTTGGTTAGGTGACTGATACAGGAGGAAAGCTTAGTGTAACAGATTATATAATGTATTATTTAAAAAGTGTATTTGTTTCCCGCTGAATGCGGATGAGCAAGCGAATACCTGCAAAGCAATGTAGTGATGCATAGTATAGTACTAAGCACCTAACTTAGTCACTGTAAATGATTCTCATTCACACAGACAAAGTTGTTTCCATAAATAAAACATAGGGGAAAGGGTAACCAAAATATTCAGTGAACATATCAGCTAACTAAAGTGCAACTAACAATACATTTGACCAAATGGCAGGCACCTTACTTTCTTCAGCACAATAAAATAGTTATGAATATATATTTAGAGATCTAAACAGATTTGCTGCTAGCATCTGTAGCCGGGCTGGAATTACTGTGCCCTTATATTTGGATTGCAGTCTGGACCATGTCGGGACGCTCCTTTAAGAGTTTTATAAGTAGGATTGGTTTCTCCCTAGGAGTGGTCGAACTGGACTATGGGGGATGTAGTTTGGAGGAGGGCGTAAACCATGAGATGGATGATTGATTGAACCACACTACCAGGGAGCTTTGGGACCAGCGGAGGATCATGGGAGAGGGTATATACTGGGGGCATGGCCGGGTACGCGCTCTATTGCTTCGGGGACTCGTGGAGTGTGGATCAGAGAAGGAGAGCCGCGGAAAGACTGACCGAGACGGAGGCCTGAGAGTGCGGCCTAGAGTGAGGAGAGCCCGCCTTTAACGGAGTGAACGACGGAAGTCATGGGGAAATGACTGGTCCAGAGTGAGAGCTGAAGGGACAGCGAGCAGTGCTGAAAGAGCGGCCTGGTACAGTGTATGCTGAGAGTCTCTCTGTGACACAGTATCAGAAGGGGAGGTCCTGTTGGTGGACTAGAGAGTCACTCGTGGACACTGACATTACATAAAAGTGCCTGGTGACCTTTGGAACCGCAAGTATATCTTTGCACACAAAATACACTGACAGTAGTTAGGATCTTATTAACATCCCTAACCTTGGATTACAAATATCACCTGAAGAGTGATAAAGAGCTCCAACTGCCGGTGAAGAAGTGTAAGGCCTTGCTAGCATAGCGAATACATTTTCTTTAGTTCTTAAATGGGGCTCCCGGTTATAGATTATAATCCTGCCAGTTGATTTAGAGTGTATATTAGGCTGAGTAGGAAGAAGTAGATTACAGATTGAGGCTACTATATCTGAGTCATAGTGTAGCAGTTACAATTATAATACCATACAGTCACTCTCACTAAATACATATGTATATTGCTTGAGCGTTAAATATTTGCTGGTGTCAATCTCCCAAACTCTGCCTCTATTATTGGGATTTGGAAGGGTGAAACCATATTGATCATTATATAAGTATTTGGTGTTTCTCATTTGTATGTCTGTTCCACTCATTTTATTCCAGTAAATGGTTAAACTGGTATCTTTGTGTTGAGAATATCTTTGCATAACTACAGAAAATGACTGAACCTGTAGTGCCTAGTGGGTCGGATGTTTTTCAGGGTCCAAGGGGGTCGTGCTACACATCTTTGGTAACATACAGTATCTCACAAAAGTGAGTACACCCCTCACATTTTTGTAAATGTAAAGTAGTGAGTGTAAAGCTTGTATAACAGTGTCAATTTGCTGTCTCCTCAAAATAACTCAGCACACTACTTACTGTCTAAACTGGTGTCAACAAAAGTGAGTACACCCCTAAGTAAAAAATGTCAGAATTGGGCCCAAAGTGTCACTATTTTGTGTGGCCACCATTATTTTCCAGCACTGCCTTGACCCTCTTGGGCATGGAGTTCACCAGAGCTTCACAGGTTGCCACTGGAGTCCTCTTCTACTCCTCCATGACGACATCATGGAGCTGGTGGATTTTAGAGACCTTGCGCTCCTCCACCTTTCATTTGAGGATGCCCCACCGATCCTCAATAGGGTTTCGGTCTGGAAACATGCTTGGCCAGTCCATCACCTTTACCCTCAGCTTCTTTAGCAAGGCAATGGTCGTCTTGGAGGTGTGTTTGCGGTCGTTATCATGTTGGAGTACTACCCTGCGGCCCATTCTCTGAAGAGAGGGGATCATAATCTGCCTTAGTATGTCCCAGTACATGTTGGCATTCATGGTTTCCTCAATGAACTGTAGATCCCCAGTGCCAGCAGCACTCATGCAGCCCCAGACCATGAAACTCCCACCACCATGCTTGATTGTAGGCAAGACACACTTGTCTTTGTACTCCTCACCTGGTTGCCACCACACACGCTTGACATCATCTTAACCAAATACGTTTATCTTGGTCTCATCAGAAAACAGTTCTAGTAATCCATGTCCTGCTTGTCTGCAGCAATCTGTTTGTGGGCTTTCTTGTGCATCATCTTTAGAAGAGGGTTCCTTCTGGGACTACAGCCATGCAGACCAAATTGATCCAGTGTGCGGCGTATAGTCTGAGCACTGACAGGCTGACCCCCCACCCCTTCAACCTCTGCAGCAATGCTGGTAGCAATCATACCTCTATTTCCCAAAGACAACCTCTGGATATGACGCTGAGCATGTGCACTCAACTTCTTTGGTCGACCATGTCGAGGCCTGTTCTGAGTGGAACCTGTACTGTTAAACCACTGTATGGTCTTGGCCACCGTGCTGCAGTTCAGATTCAGGGTATTGGTTATCTTAATGTAGAGCAACAATTCTTTTTTTCAGATCCTCAGAGAGTTCTTTGCTATGAGGTGCCATGTTGAACTTCCAGTGACCAGTATGAGAAAGCGAGAGCGATAACACCAAATTTAACACACCTGCTCCCCAATCACACCTGAGACCTTGTAACACTAACGAGTCACAAGACCCTGGGAGGGAAAATGTCTAATTGGGCCCACTTTTTACATTTTCACTTAGGGGTGCACTCACTTTTGTTGCCAGAGGTTTAGACAATAATAGCTGTGTGTTGAGTTATTTTGATGGGACTTACATTTTGATAGCTCTATACAAGCTGTACACTCAGTTCTTTACATTGTAGCAAAGTGTAATTGTCACGGAACCATGAACCAGACATACAACAACAGATAAGTGAAAATAAGAAAGCTTTATTGAAAAACAAGCTATAAAGCAAAAGTCCAAACGGATGGCAAAACCGATGCAGAGTCTTTGCGAAGCCAGGGGTCAGGAACCAGCAGGGTAGTCAGACGAAGCCAGGATCAGGAACCAGCAGGGTAGTCAGACGAAGCCAGGATCAGGAACCAGCAGGGTAGTCAGACGAAGCCAGGAACAGGAACCAGAAGTAGCAGCAGTCTTAGAAGCATGTGAACACAGGAGGACCAAGCAGGGAACTGAAGCCACAGACCTCCTATATATATGAGCTAGGCATCCAGCTCCTCCCAGTGGGAAGGAGGAGACGCAGGGTGGGAGGCTACAAGAAACCCAGAAACCAAGATGGCCGCCAGCACATGTCAAACGAAGGAGAACAGCAAGAAGGTAAGACCATGACAGTACCTCCCCCTCAAGGGCCCCTCCTCCGCGGAGTAAAGAACGGTTTCTGAGGGAAGCGTGCGTGGAAGGCTCGGAGCAAGGCAGGAGCATGGACATCTGCGGAGGGAACCCAGGAACGCTCCTCTGGACCATAACCACGCCAATGAACCAAAAACTGCACCCGACCGCGGACCAGGCGTGAGTCCAGGATATTGCTCACCTCATACTCCTCACGATTGCCCACTCGGACCGGACGAGGCCGAGGAACCGAGGAAGTGAAACGATTACACACCAGAGGCTTCAACAGGGAGACATGAAACACGTTGGAGATCCGCATGCCAGGAGGAAGCGCAAGGGCATAGGCTACCGGGTTTACCCTGCGAAGCACTCGGAAGGGACCAACAAAGCGAGGCGCCAGCTTGGGAGTGGGCCCTCGAAGGTTGAGGTTGCGGGTGGACAACCATACACGGTCTCCGGCCTGGTAGGAAGGAGCAGGCGCTCGTCTGCGATCAGCCTGGAGTCTCTGGCGCTGCGCAGAGACCTCAAGGGACTTCTGGATCTGTACCCAAGAGGCACGTAGGACGGAAAGGTGATCCTCCACAGCCGGAATATCCTGGGGAGAGAATACCTCCGGTAACACGGCAGGTTGGAACCCATAGTTGGCCATGAAGGGAGACATCCCAGAGGAAGAGTTCACCGCCTTGTTCCTGGCAAACTCAGCCCAAGGCAGGAGGTCAACCCAATTGTCTTGGTGATCGGAGACATAGCAACGAAGGAATTGCTCCAAGGCCTGATTGGAACGTTCTGCGGCCCCATTGGACTGAGGGTGGTAGGCCGAGGAGAAGGAGAGATGAATCCCCAACTGGGAGCAAAAGGCGCGCCAGAACCTGGACACAAACTGACTCCCCCGATCCGACACAATCTCCTTGGGCAAACCGTGCAACCGGAAGACCTCCCTGGCAAAAATCGTGGCCAACTCCTGAGCAGAGGGTAACTTCTTGAGAGGAACACAGTGGCACATTTTGGAAAACCGATCCACAATCATGAGAATGACCGTATGGCCTCGGGATGCAGGGAGGTCCACAATGAAATCCATCCCCAGGTGTGACCATGGGCGCTCCCCGGTGGCTAAGGGTTGCAGAAGGCCCAACGGAAGGTGTCGAGGGGACTTACTCTGGGCACAAACGGAGCATGCCGCTACATATGCGGCGATGTCGGAACGTAGGGAAGGCCACCAGAACAGACGTGAAACAGCCCAGGACAGCTGATTCTTTCCAGGATGCCCCGCGGTCTTGGAGTTATGGTAGGTTCGCAACAACCGAGTGCGCAACTCCTCAGGCACAAAACATCTGCCGTTGGGTCTCCCAGAGGGAGCATCAGATTGAGCCGCCAAAATCTGCTCACCCAGGGGAGAGGTCAGGCTGGTGCGAATGGCGGCCAGGATCTGATTCGGAGGTATGACCGAAGTCGGAATCGACTCCTCCCTGGACAGGTCGGAGTACTGCCGTGATAAGGCATCCGCCCTGATGTTCTTGGAACCGGGTAGGTAGGAGACCACGTAATTAAAACGTGACAAGAACAGAGCCCATCTGGCCTGACGTGGTGTCAATCTCTTGGCCTCAGAGAGGTAGGTCAGATTCTTGTGGTCCGTCAGGATGAGGACCGGAACCACCGAACCCTCGAGCAAGTGCCTCCATTCTTTAAGAGCCTGCACGATGGCCAATAACTCCCTGTCACCAATCTGGTAGTTGCACTCCGCGGAAGACAGTTTCCGGGAGTAAAACCCACAAGGAAGCAGAGGACCCTCTGGTGTTCTACGCTGAGACAGAAGGGCGCCTACTCCCGTCTCAGACGCGTCCACCTCGAGGACAAAGGGCAACCCAGGGTTGGGATGCGACAGAATCGGAGCCGACACAAAGGCGGACTTTAGAGCCTCAAAAGCTCGGATGGCCTCGGGCGGCCAGACCTGGGAATTACTGCCCTTCCTGGTCAGATCCGTGAGAGGCTTGGCTAGCATGGAAAAGTCCCTGATGAACTTCCGATAATAATTGGCGAAGCCCAAAAAGCGCTGCAGGGAGCGAAGACCACTGGGCTGGGGCCACTGTAAGACAGCCGAAACCTTCTCAGGATCCATGGAGAACCCCTCAGCGGAAATGATGTAACCTAAGAAGGTTACCTGGGATCGGTGAAATTCGCATTTCTCAAGCTTACCGAACAGCTTGTTCTTTCGTAACCGTTGCAACACTCGTTTGACATCCAGAATGTGGGTCTCCATGGACTCAGAATATACCAAGATGTCATCCAAGTAGACCACCACACACTGCTGCAACAGGTCACGGAAAACATCGTTGATGAATTCCTGAAAGACTGCGGGCGCATTGCACAGCCCAAAGGGCATAACCAAGGATTCATAATGACCGGTCCTGGTGTTAAACGCGGTCTTCCACTCATCGCCCGCCTTGATCCTTACGAGGTTATATGCCGCCCTCAGGTCGAGTTTGGTAAAGACCGTGGCCCCTTTAAGGCGATCGAACAGCTCGGAAATCAAGGGTATCGGGTAAGCGTTCTTGATCGTGATGCGATTGAGACCCCTGTAATCGATGCAAGGCCTCAACTCACCGCCCTTCTTTTTCACAAAGAAAAATCCAGCCCCTGCCGGGGACGAGGATTTGCGAATGTGTCCGCGTGAAAGCGCCTCCCTCACGTACTCCTCCATGGCCTCATTCTCCGCTACCGACAGTGGATAGACTTTGCCACGAGGAGGAACGGCACCAGATTGTAACTCGATGGCACAATCGTATGGGCGGTGCGGAGGTAGGGCAACCGCGTGCACCTTATCGAATACATCCCGGTACTCCTCGTATTCAGGGGGCAACAGAGAGTCCGAGGAAGTACACAGCAACTTGACAGGCCCATGGATGCAACTAGCCCCACACTGCGGTGACCACGAGAGGATCTCGGCCGATCTCCAATCGAAAATCGGATTATGCTTCTGGAGCCAGGGGTACCCCAAGACCACCGAGTAGTGTGGAGACGAAATAACCTGGAAGCAGACCGACTCTCTGTGGACGGCACCAATGGCTAACCCCACTGGAAGGGTCTCATGAGTCACGTGTGGCGGCAGAAGGGGTCTGCTGTCTATCGCCTCAAGAGCCAGAGGAGAACCTCGAGCCTGCAGAGGAATGGAATTGGTGGCAGCGAACACACTATCAATGAACAAACCACCAGCACCAGAGTCCACCAACGCCTGGGTCGTCACCGAGCCCCCGACCCAGGAGAGGACAACAGTGATCAGTGGTTTGTCAACACGGGAAACCGGGGACGAGGAGACTCCACCCAAGATCTGCCCCCGACAGGATCTCAGGTGCGAGCGTTTCCCGGACGGTTCGGACATGCCAACCGAAAATGCCCACCGAGACCACAGTACATGCATCGGCCCTCGCGTCTCCGGAGTACCCTCTCCCCCTCGGACAGGCGAGCAAACCCCAGCTGCATGGGTTCACCCCCAGACAAGTCATCCCCAGGAGGCGTGGGAGGAGAGGGAGGCACGGGTGGGACAACAAAGGTAGGCGCCAATCTGTAAGGAGGCCTCCGCAGACTCTCCTTAAAGGAAGGTCTCTCCCTGAGTCTGGTGTCAATCAAAATCAGGAAAGAAATAAGAGACTCGAGCTCCACTGGTAGGTCCTTAGCTGCAACCTCATCCTTCAAGGCATCCAAGAGACCATGAGAGAAAGCAGCGACCAGAGCCTCATTATTCCAGCCCACCTCTGCTGCCAGGGTACGAAACTCAATGGCGTATTCAGCTACGGATCGTGAACCCTGTCTGATGGACATAAGGAGCTTCGCAGCAGAGGCAGCACGAGCCGGCACATCGAATACCTTCCGAAGAGAAGCAACAAAACCGGAAAACTCGGCAACCACCGGATTGTTGTTCTCTCATAAAGGGCTGGCCCAGGCCAAGGCCTTGTCCGAGAGCAGCGAGATTAAGAAGCCCACCTTTGATCTCTCAGTAGGAAAGGCATGTGGCAGCAACTCGAAATAAATGCCCACCTGGTTAAGGAAACCTCGGCACTGAGTTGGCTCTCCCCCAAAGCGCTGTGGAAGGGGGGCAGAACCGGACATACCCCGAAACACCACAGGCGCAACAACAGGTGTCGGGGTAGACTCTGGCGCAACAACCGGAGCGGCAGTAGGAGCGGGCCCAGGAGCGACAACCGACCCATCGGCAACGGGAGCGAAATGAACCGTGCGTTCAAGCAGGGTTTGCAACGCCACGGCGAACTGACCCAACAGGTGATCCTGCTGATCAAGTCTGGCAACCAGCGTGGGTAGTGAGGATGGCCCTGTACCGTCAGAATTCGTGGCCTGTGGTGCCGTGTGTTCAAGCAGGGTTTGCAACGCCACGGCGAACCGACCCAACAGGTGATCCTGCTGATCAAGTCTGGCAACCAGCGTGGGTAGCGAGGATGGCCCTGTACCGTCAGAATTCATGGCTTGGTCCTAATGTCACGGAACCATGAACCAGACGTACAACAACAGATAAGTGAAAATAAGAAAGCTTTATTGAAAAACAAGCTATAAAGCAAAAGTCCAAACGGATGGCAAAACCGATGCAGAGTCTTTGCGAAGCCAGGGGTCAGGAACCAGCAGGGTAGTCAGACGAAGCCAGGATCAGGAACCAGCAGGGTAGTCAGACGAAGCCAGGATCAGGAACCAGCAGGGTAGTCAGACGAAGCCAGGAACAGGAACCAGAAGTAGCAGCAGTCTTAGAAGCATGTGAACACAGGAGGACCAAGCAGGGAACTGAAGCCACAGACCTCCTATATATATGAGCTAGGCATCCAGCTCCTCCCAGTGGGAAGGAGGAGCCGCAGGGTGGGAGGCTACAAGAAACCCAGAAACCAAGATGGCCGCCAGCACATGTCAAACGAAGGAGAACAGCAAGAAGGTAAGACCATGACAGTAATTTATTCAGTGTTGTCACATGAAAAGATATAATAAAATATTTACAAAAATGTAATGGGTGTACTCACTTTCGTGAGATACAGTACACCCTAAATACGGGTGTACCATGTTATCAAAGACGAACTTAGCCTTTAAAATAGAAATGAAAGACAAAATGTGTGTAAAATAATAATAAATACACGTCAGTATTTTTTTTTCCTAGGATCATCACGTGACCACTACTCTCAGCTGCATAAAGGGCTTAGAGAGATATAGGTGACGACTGCGTGTGATGATGCAGGGGTCTTGTGTAAAATGTGGACAGAAATATACTATGTCTAGCTTTGTGGAGAGGGGAAGGCAGTGTAAGAGGCAGAAAAACAGCAGTTCACTGAACTTTCCTGTGAGGAGCTAGGCAGAGGGGTTTGTAAGTAGGAGGCAGAGGGAGAGCAGTTCACTGATCTTTCTAGTTAAGATCTGTGCACGAGGACGTCAATAGAAGTCTAAACATGGAGTAAGCTCCCAAGTAGCATGTAAAAAAGCAAACTGTCCAAGCTGAAATGGATGAGCTTCTACAGTGGTGATCGAAAGTTTGGGCACCCCAGGTAAAATGTATTAATGTGCATAAAGAAGCCAAGGAAAGATGGAAAAATCTCCAAAAGGCATCAAATTACAGATTAGACATTCTTATAATATGTCAACAAAAGTTAGATTTTATTTCTATATTTTATAATTACAGAAAACAAAAAAATGGCGTCTGCAAAAGATTGGGCACCCTGCAGAATTTATAGCATGCACTGCCCCCTTTGCAAGGCTGAGACATGCCAGTGTCATGGATTGTCCTCAATCCTCGTCTGGGAAGACCAGGTGATGTTAATCTCAAAGGTTTTAAATGCCCAGACTCATCTGACCTTGCCCCAACAATCAGCACCATGGGATCTTCTAAGCAGTTGTCTAGAAAACTGAAACTGAAAATAGTTGATGCTCACAAAGCTTGAGAAGGCTATAAGAAGATAGCAAAGCATTTTCAGATGTCAATATCCTCTGCTCGGAATGTAATTAAGAAATGGCAGTCATCAGGAACAGTGGAAGTTAAAGCAAGGTCTGGAAGACCAAGAAAAATATCAGACAAAACAGCTCGCAGGATTGTGAGAAAAAACATTCAAAACCCACGTTTGACTGCACAATCCCTCCAGAAAGATCTGGCAGACACTGGAGTTGTGGTACACTATTCCACTATAAAGTGGTACAAATATGGTCTTCATGGAAGAGTCATCAGAAGAAAGCCTCTTCTACGTCCTCACCACAAAAATCAGCGCTTGAACTTTGCAAATGAACATATAGACAAGCCTGATGCATTTTGGAAACAAGTTCTGTGGACCGATGAGGTTAAAATTTAACTTTTTGGCCGGAATGAGCAAAGGTACGTTTGGAGAAGAAGGGACACAGAATTTAATGAAAAGAACCTCTGTCCAACTTTTAAGCATGGCGGTGGATCAATCATGCTTTGGGGTTGTGTTGCAGCCAGTGGCACAGGGAATATCTCACGAGTAGAAGGAAAAATGGATTCTATAATTTCAGCAAATTTTGGATGGTAACTTGATGCCATCTGTGAAAAAGCTGAAGTTAAAGAGAGGATTGCTTCTACAAATGGATAATGATCCTAAACACACCTCGAAATCCACGGGAGATTACATCTCGGCCCATGTGTACAGCTCCTCATCTGACAGTAGCCGGTCTCAGGACTGGCTTCTGTTGAATGAACATGCTTGAAAACCACCATCCGATCAGTGCTGGCAGCCAATGGCTATGAGTGTTGATCAGTGTGTTCTGGTGGGGGGCAGTCCCACTATCAGAAATCAATAGCTAAGCATGGAGATCCTCCCACTAACATCAGATGTGTTAGTAGGGCGATCTGTAAGTCTTTTTATGTTCAATCCGTTGGGTTGAACGAAAAAAACTTCCCGTGTGTACCCAGGATAAGAAAAGGTGGGATAAAAGTAAGCACCTAATAAATTACCTTCTGCATGCTCTGTATGGTAAACCACACACATATTGCATTTAATTACATAAATTCTGCAAGAGGTACCTAAAATGACAGTGCATAATGTGAATGAATCAATATATTGTATGCTACAGACTACAACTAAAATCATGTATGCACAAGTGTATAAGCTCATGGTATATGTGGAGAAAAAATATGATCAAGTCTAAAGCTCTCAGTATCCTTCACATCTATCCACAAATAAAGCTTTAAATATAGAAAACATATTTGTTTCCAACTTTATCAAGCTGTTGCTTTAAATGTAACTTCTGTAAATGTAACACATTTTTACCTTCAGAGAACACATTCCATGCATATGATAATTTTTTACTGTCTGACGTCCACTGAACCGCAGGTCGAATGTGGCATCCCTGCCTAAGGGTGGTTTGAATGCATTAGATTGCCATATGGACAAAACTGCCTGCATACAAATTCTCTTAATAAAAAGACTCTCCAAGCATTAACAGCCACAATAGTTTAGAGTAAAAAAAGAGCTAGATATGTGTAAAAATGTATAAAAATCAAGAACATCTTTGCTAACCTCATTCTTGAAGTAACACGTTTGATTTTAGTTAAAGTGTATCTCCACTTTTGTTGAGAAAAAAAAAACAGGCACCTCTGGGTGATCTATGTACATTGCAAGGATTGTAACTACCTTTGTTGCAGATTCCTACTTTTTGTTATTCTAAAGAAATCACTGTTTGTTCCTCTGTGCTGAATGGATCTAATGGGAGTGGTTTTATAATTATCAATCAGCTGTGCACCTGCGTAGCACTAATGAGGAAAGCTGCTGGGTCTGCATCCCTTTAGATGTTTTCCTATTGGATGTATCTCACCAAAAAATGAAATTTTTGTTGCAGGGGATGCCTAAAATCCGACTTGTATCTTAGGCAAACTTCTGGGAAAATCAGTGAGCCAATCACACAACAAGAAAATTGTGTTTCTGGGGTGTGTTTAGTACACATGCCGTGTACAGAACACCTCCAGGTAGCCATGGGATGAATATTTAGTTAATATGCCACATTATGTATACATTGACATAAATCGCCAAATCTGGACTACAAATCCCTAGATTTAGTGTGGAGACACCATGTTGAGCATGGGAAGTTTCTATGGGTGCAATAAGGCACAGTACTAAGCTGTATAGGCAGTATCATAGCACTAATAGGTAGCAGCTGTAATTCAATTTCCTGAGGCTTTACTGAACTGGTACTTTGTGACAGTACATTGCTCATAGTAACCCCAATACCATGCTTGTAGTTTAATGGCAAAATTCTCTGCAGTCCAGGTGTTTCAGGAACATGTCCATTATCGCCTGGCCACTGTTGTGAGACTTGGGAAGTGCAAGGTCACACTAGTAGGATAAGTACTGGTATCTCTTTTTTTATTATATTTATTATAGTTTTATTTTTACTAAAAAAAGACGTACAGCCAAAGCTCATTTGGCTGTACTTCTCCTGTGGATCACAGGAGTGCAGTGCGTTTTGCACTCCTGTGACCCGTTTTCAGCAGACAGAGGGCTGAAGCCCGTTGATAGCTGACGTCACAGAATTGTTCCAGGCTCAGGAAAGATCACGATCATATGGTTGGGATCTGCCCACATGCCTGGACTGGCACCGGCTCAGCCTTCCAGCGAGCCACTGAGAGCCTGAGCTGGCCGCTCCTGCCCCCTCCACAGCTCAGCGTTACAGTGAGTGCAGTGACTGACCGTCACCAGCTCTCTGTTCAGGGAGCTCCGAGAAGCGAGCGATCATGGGTGTTTGAGATGGCAGGGACAGATGCAGTTTAAGAGAGAGGCTGCATCCACCAAGGTAAGTATGATTACCCAAAAAAAAAAAATCCCATACTTCTCTTTAACTGAAGCCACAGGACATACAGCTATTTGCCTTGTCCTTGCATTGGGCAATACAGCCCAACTCTGATAGCGTGAACAAGCCCTTAAAGGCTAACTCCACTTTTTGACTTTGTTACATGTTACACTCATTATGAGGGTGTAACATGGTTGCACACAGACCTCACCCGACTCCCAAACTGATCCAACCTTCTGTCAGTTCTCTAACTTAACATCCGTACCTTGGTATGGACAGAGAGCTGGGGGAAAAGTTTGTCAGAGCTTGTGCATTGCACCCACGATCCACTGATCACAGTTGCACTGCTTTTCAGGCTCATTTGCAAAAAAAGAATGAATGCTATTTTTTGCTGCAAATATGGCAGCATTTATTGTAAAAATGATTTAGCCTTTAATGCTGAACTCTAATCTCAACATTATCTACAAAAAAGCATTCTGTAGGCAGTACCTGTCAAAGAATTGCTGGGCTCAGACTCCTGCTTCCCCTTTTCTTACTGCTGGAATTATCTTAAAAGAGAAATATGGCCACAAAGCTTTTTTGGCCATACTTCTCTTGTGGGTCAAAGCAGTGCACTTAGTTTTGCTGTCCTGTGACCCAGAGCCAGCTTATAGCAGGCTAAAGCATGCTCTCAGCTGATGTGGCAGAGCCCATCTAGGCCCTAGAAGGATCTCGACAATATTGTTGGGATCCACCCAGCTGCCCAATTGACAGCTGGCTCCAGTTCTCAATGTGCAGCTAAGAGTCAAACCCAGCTGCGTCTTCCGCCTCTCCAGCCTGGTGCTGAGCACTGGAAAAGCAGAGCAGACAGCAGTAATTGATAGTCACTATTCTATGCTCTAACTAGACCAAGAACAGAGCAATCAGCAGTCATGTGATCGCTCAGTTCTCGGTCTTAAAGCTAAAATGGGACAGATGCTGCAATGTAGAGGTGAGTATGGATGTTTATTTATTTTATAAACCCCATACTTCTATTGTAATACATCATTAACCACTTGCCGACCAGTCACGTTGACTGTACTGCGGCAAAGTGGCTAGTTCGTCGCTGGACTCCTCCCCTTGTGGCTGGCGCTCGCGCGCCGACGGAGGCTCGCTCCCGCTGTTTTCAGTCACCACGGGAGTCGGGCCAGGGGAGGAGCAGTGGAGATCGCCGTCGCTCTTCCCCGATCATCGGGGAATCAAATCTGGAGATCCGCCCATTTTGTGTAAACAAAGCGGGCGGATCTCCTAAGTGACAAACAGTGACAGATTGCAGGATTCAGCATAGCTGAATCTGTGATCTGTCCCTGTGTCACTCAGTCACCTCCCCCCCACACATGTCAGTAAGCACCAGGCATACATTAACCACTCCCTCTCCAATAAAATTAACCCCTTCCCTGCCAGTGTCATTTTTACAGTAACAGTGCATATGTATAGCACTGATTACTGTAGTAATGTCACTGGTACCCCCAAAAGTGTCAAAAATGTCAGTCAAGGGTCCGATCTGTCCGCCGCAATGTCGCAGTCCCGCAAAAAAATCGCAGATAGCCGCCATTACTCGTTAAAAAAAAAACACCAAAAATGACAGAAATCTTTCCCTTAGTTAGTAAACGCAAAAACTTTTGCGCAAACCAATCAAAATACGCTTAATGTGATTTTTTTTTACCAAACATAGGTAGCAGAAAACAAATTGGTCAAAAATCTAAAAAAATTTTGATTTTTACATTTTTTTGGGGGGGAATTTCATATAAAAAAATGTGAAAAATATTGATATTTTTTCAAAATTTACGCAATATTTTTGTTTATAGCACAAAAAGTAAAAATTGCACAGGTGATCAAATACCACCAAAAGAAGGCTCTATTTGTGGGAAAAAAAGGACGTAAATTTTGTTTGGGTAGGGCGTCACACGACCGCGCAATTGTCAGTTAAAGTCGCATAGTGCCGAATCGCAAAAAGTGGCCTGGACGTAAGACAGCAAAATCCTTCAGTGGTAAAGTGGTTAAAGAGGTTGTAAACCCATAGATTTTTTTTTTTCGCAACCTGAAAGAGAAACACATAATGAGCTAGTATGCACCGCATACTACCTCATTATGAAATACTTACCTTAGAACGAGCCCCCGCCGTGCCGCCCGCTTACCTGTATGACGGGCGACATGTCCGGGATCGCGGCATCCGGCCATCTGATTGGCCGGAGCCGCGGTGACGTCACTCCCGCGCACGCGTGCGGGAGCCGACGGTCACAGCACGGGACTCTGAAGGAACGGCACCAGCGGACGTTCCTTCAGAGCGCATGCGCCAGTGACGTCACTGGCTGCATGTAAAGTAAATATCTCCTAAACGGTGCATGTTTAGGACATATTTACAGTACCTATAGATAAGCCTTATCATAGGCTTACCTATAGGTAAAAGTGTCAGAGGAGGGTTTACTTCCTCTTTAAGATATTTTGTAAAACAGTGCAAACAGGGTAAGTACTTGACTTGGTATCAGCCTCTTGTAGTCCCTGTCCTGCATAGCTGGGCTGTGAGAGGAAGAAGCAGTTCATATAACGCAGAGTGACATAGAGATGAGCTAATCACTGTGTTACTTCTTTTTGCATTGTTCAGACACAGGCTGGGGTGGGTCCAGGCCAAACTGGGATTAAATGAAGTGGGCTAAATATGTTGCTGACATTCAGACTAATGACATCTAGTGGCAGAGAAAACGTACTAGAAAATTAAAAAACTGCACTTACATTGAAAAGGCAGATACAGCACTGTATAAACACATCAACAAGAAAGATACATCTAGATCAGGATGACGTCACATGCGTGGCCCTGTCCTGACTGGTTTTGTCAAATATGACATTCTCATAGGACTGTTTTTACAACTTTATTTGTTTGGTTTGTTTGACTATTTGCGCGGTCTACTATGTCTAGCTTTTTTTAATATTGCCGAAAAAGGTTGTTTCCTTAGTCTATCTTTTAACCTTTTCAAACCCTGGCATAATCCAAACCTTAACAGCCAACAACAATTTTGACATTTTAATATGCAGTGACTATTAACTTCTTTTCACACCAAAATGATTTGGACATTGCTAATTGAGCCCTGACACACAGTCAAGTTTCTCATTCTATAAAATAATGTAAGGCGCTATACTGCAGTATCACAATGTGGATCTCTATCAGTAGCCAGAGAAAGGTGCATAGCCTGGTATGTGGACTTGCCTGGGGAGCCTCAGAGTGACCACCGGGATAGTGATGACAATATACAAAAACACACAGTCAAGGCACTTCAGCGAGGTCCTATGAAAACAGTCTGTGGAATGGACTGTGGGGTAGATGCAGTAACCAGAGCCTTGGATCCAGAGGAGACAAGGACATCCAGTTAAAATTATGCTTTAATGAAAAGACAATTAAAAGTCTTACATGGTGCCATGCACACAGCTGCTAGTAGAAAGACCCAAACCTGTGATAGAAGGTGTGACGGAACTGACCCATACTGTCTGCTTGTGTGCTTCTGTCAGTATACCGCTTCCTCCAGTCTTGAGCATGCATATCAGATATTATAGCCACCCTATATACAAGACTAGCCGACAATAGCTTGTATAAGATATGGAACCGTTTATTGATCATATTCACACAGAATATATAACCCACCATGTCAGGTGAGCCTGATTACATTATCGTATGCAGAGGAAATTGTATACAGAAATATAATTAAGGTAACTAAGGAACAACCAACACAAACAGCATTCTACTTCCCCACTAGCAACTAATAGCTGACAGTGATTTAATTAACATGCTAAATAACTCCGCACTTAACCCAGCCTGGATGACTAGACTATTCGGCCCCTACAACAGTGAATACAAAGGATACATTATTACAAGTATAAAGTAAACACATCCAACAAGGGTTTGCTAGCAGAGACAATAGGTGTTCCGATTGACAATTAACCATGGCTTCCACATCTAAGCAATGCTTTGATTAATCAGGAATATCAGACGGCACGGCAACGGTCTACAACAGGCTATATGGTAAAGTTCATACAATGTTCCATCATTCTGATACAGTGGAATTAATGTATCATCGATTTCTTTAGGGTAATTGGTGATAAATATTACTGTCCCATTTAAAGTAATCCAAACCATATTCTCAGTGACTTGTCTGTGGTGTATGTGTTCTGCTTTAAGAGTATGTGCCTCAACTCTTAAGTGACAAATATTCAATGTTTGTGCATTAACCTTCAAGAACAAGACCCCTTTATATAAGAATTGACCCCTCAGCACCCAACCCCAGCTCAAACGCAAAACACTTTCAGTGCCCATACCTTTAAGTATATATAATAACCCCTCAACACCCAGTACTCAGTCCATGTGCATTATCTTCTCAGTGCTCGGTCCCCAAGCATGTATGCTAACCAATCAGCACCCAGCTTATATAGGTTAACGGCTCAGTACACGGTACCCAATATATGTGCTTTATCCATCTACAGCTAGTCCCCAGCTCATGTGTAATGACCCCTCTGTGCCCAGCACGTAATAATCAGTCTCCAGCACATGTCGTAATAATCAGTCTCCAGCACACTTGCTGACCGCCGCAACTACATATACTGCGGCGGTCAGCCCCTCACAGGCAAAGTGACGTACCGTTACTTCACTAGCCTGTGAGGCTCTGGGGAGCGGGCGTGCGCCGCCGGAGGCGCGCTCCCACGCGGTCACTGACCCCCCCCCCTGCGCGTGTGAGCGGTGGACCCGATGTCCGCCGCTCACTCACGATCGTCCGTGACAGCGGGAGAAAGGCAGGCGGCTAGTGTAAACAAGCCGTCTGTCATTCTCCCCTGTGTAGGAACAGTGATCATACGGTTCTACTATGTAGGACCGTTGATCATTGTTCCTACACCTCAAGCCACAGCCAATCACAGTTAGAATCACGCCCCTAGGGACACACACAGCCCCTCCCTCTCAAATAAAGTTAACCCCTTCACTACCAGTGTCATTTTACAGTAACAGTGCATATCTATAGCACTGATCACTGCAGTAATGTCACTGGTAACCCCAAAAGTGTCAAAAATGTCAGTCAAGGGTCCGATCTGTCTGCCCCAATGTCGCAGTCCCGCAAAAAAAAATCGCAGATCGCCGCCATTACGCGTTAAAAAAAACCCCCCAAAAATTACAAAAATCTTTCCCTTTGTTAGTAAACGCAATAACTTTTGCGCAAACCAATCAAAATACGCTTTTTGTGATTTTTACCAAACATATGTAGCATAAAACAAATTGGCCGAAAATGTTAAAAAAAATTGGATTTTTGACTTACAGTAAAATCCTTTTCTCTTAAGCTCATTGACAGACGCAGTCCTCTTTGATTAATATCAGTAGGGTTATACTACCCCCTACAGGAGTAGGACACTAGGCAGGAAAAACGTTCTGGCCACACCTTAGGGGCAGTCCCAGAGGGCATATCCTCTCTCTCCCTGCTACAGGATATCAGTTATGTAACAAAGCAGTGTCAGAGAATTCAACCCAACCCAACTCAAAAATAGAGGGGCGGGTACTGCGTCTGTCAATGAGCTTAAGAGAAAAGGATTTTACGGTAAGTCAAAAATCCAATTTTCTCTGTCGCTCATTGACAGACGCAGTCCTCTTTGATTAATATCAGTAGGGACGTCCCAAAGCAGTGCACAAATGAGGGGTGGGATAACGGAAATCAAAATCCAATCCAGAAGGCCCAACCGGAGCCAACCAGAAGTCTTAAAGGCTCATCGGACAAAAGGATGAGACTCAACTGAAAACCCAACAGAAAAAAACCCTCGAGGTAGACCAACGGTCCCCTCAAACAGCGGCCTGCAGAACCTTGCGGCCAAAAGAGGCATCCGCCGATGCCAGCACATCAACTTTATAAAATTTTGTAAAGGTATGAACCGACGACCAGGTAGCCGCCTTGCAAACCTGAAGCACCGACGCCTGATGGCGGAAGGCCCAGGAAGCACTAAGCGCCTGAGTGGAGTGCGCCTTAACAGGGAACGGAGGAACCCGACCCGTAATAGAATAAGCCTGTACCACCGTCTGTCTGATCCATCTAGAGATAGTCGCGGCAGACGCAGGCAACCCCTTTCTAGGGCCATCCGTGATCACAAAAAGTGAATCCGTCTTACGAAAAGAGTCCGTAGTAGTCAAGTACACCCTGATCGGCCGAACCACATCCAAGGAGTGTAACGCAAACGCCCGAGGATGACTGGGCTTAGATCAGTGTCTTTACACCGAGGAGAATGACAGGTGGCTTGTTTACACAAGCTGCCTGACATTCTCCCTCTCCCCCGCCGATCGCCGAGTGACCGGCGGACACCAAAGAAATCATGGCCATGCTGTTAGGCAGACAAGGCCCACTATACATTTCCCTAGCACCTACCTGTAGGGTGCTACACACACACACACATATATATATAAGCAACTCCCACTACTCCATGTTTATCGTACATCCAAGAGCCCACCTGTCTGTGTGTACACTACATACATATTTGAGGGGGCACATTTACTAACTGAGATATGATGCCTGGGGGGGGGGGGGGGGTGTTGAGGCCTGCCTGATTATGTGACCACTGTCACAGTGGTCTGTCTCAAGATCAGGAGCCAGTACCAAGAGCCCGTGGACGCATATGTACTGCATATGGGCATTCAAGCCTACCCACTTTGTGCCCACACATATGTCTTAGGGCCTGTTCACACTTGCCTGCAGACTTAACCCGAGCAGTTTAACATGCGAGTAGCAGTCTGTTTAGGACTGCAGAAGAGTGCAGAAGGGGGCTTTGTGATGAGTGCACACAGTTTCACTTCAATAATTTCACTGCACAGCACAGTCATCCAGAGACATGCGAAATTATGCAAACCTGTTGCATAATATTGCACAGCTCTGGAACGCAAACACCGCATTCTGGCATTCTGTAGAACATAGAAAAGTATTGTTTTCCATGAGGTAAAAGGCAGGTGACTACACATAAGGTAAATGGAACCTAACTTGGGCACCAGGAGATTAAGAGAAATCCAAATGTCTTAGCATACTTTGAAAGTTTTGTGAAATTTCTTAAGATGCACAAATAGTAATTTCAATATACTTGAACTAATGTTTCTCACTTTGCTTCCAACCTGTGCCCAGCCCATGGGGCTGAACACAAGAAATCCAGCCGTGTGTGGCTAGTCTAAGTGAGATAAGTAATGCCATGATCAAGGTTCCCACTAACTCATTATTACTTTAACTACTAATAGGAACTATTGTAACCACAATTTTTCCTGCTAATAAATCCATAAAAACAGGGCATTGCTGGTCACAAAAGTTAAATTAGCACCCCCGATTTCCGCTACTGAATGACTAAACAGTTCTGAACAAGAATAATTAATTGTGCAGCACATTGAGAAACAAAAGAAGTTTACCTTCAATAAATATTATATTGGGATATAAATCATAGACCATATAAATCCACAAACAATAATGGAAATAACTGCATTACCAACAATTTGCACAAACATCTTCAGTGTGCTGAGGTAGCACATGAATTATGATTAGGATATGATTAACGTTTTTTTTATCTCAATGCATTCTCTGCATTAAGGTAAGAAACTTTCTGCATGCAACTTTCCCCCCAGCCCCCTCCTTAAACCTTCCTGAGCCCGATCTCAATCCAGCGATATGCAAGAGAGCAGAGGCTCTCTTAGCTCTCTCACTCCTGAATAGCTCAGAGGCGGCAGCAGGCTCCTGCTGCTGTCAATCACAGAAAGGGAAAGAAAGCAGGGGGCCTGGCCAAGTCACGCTCTATGTGTCTATAAGACATAAGGGCTTGGTAGTGCCCCCATAGCAAGCGTTTTGCTAAGCGTGCATTCGGCATAGGGGAGGAAACAGGTCACTGGTGAGGGACCCCAGAAGAGGAGACTCAGGGCTGCTCTGAACAAAACCATTACACAATTACATTACACCATTACACAAAGCAGGTAAGTATTACTTGTTTGTTATTTTAAGAAAAAAACTGGACCTTTAAACACTTGCTGACCGCCAACAGTACATATACTCTGTCCCAGGAAACGATATAACTGCCGCCGGGCCCCTGCGATCGCTCCCTCTGGTAACAGAATAGCGGTCTGCCTTTGAAAACATGGCAGACCGCTGTTCTGTCAGCAATGAACACCGGGCTCCTGTGGTCCTCCTTTTTAGAACTGATTACTGTAGTAATGTCACTGCCCCCCCAAAAGTGTCAAAAATGTTAGGTGTCTGATCTTTCAGCCGCAATGTCGCAGTCCCGCTATAAGGTCCGGTTCACATTAGTGCGATCACAGGGATCGCATGTAATTCAGAGCGCGCTGCTCCTAAATTACATGCGATCTCTGTGCGGTGCAAATTTCAGCCATACAGTTTGTATGGCTGAATTCGCACCGCATCCGCAATAAACTCACACATGACCCTTTTTTTTATCCGCAGCAGAATCAGATCGCATGGTGGTTCACGCTAGTGCGATCCGATTCTGTGCGAACTTGCAGATCGCACTTTTAATGGACACCCCCTGCGTATCACATATGGCAGTGTGAACTGCCAGAGGTGCGGATGCGATGCAGGAACAAGCTGCATATTCGCAGTCTTCCCGCATCGCAGAAGTGTGAACCGGGAATCAATCGCTGATCGCCGCCATTACTAGTAAAAAAATGAATAAATAAAAATGACATAAATTTTTCCCCTAGTTTGTAGACGCGATAACTTTTGCGCAAACCTTCAATATACTCTTATTGGGATTTTTTTTACCAAAAATATGTAGCAGAATACATGAAAATTATGAAAAAATTTGATTTTTTTATTTTTTTTTATTTGGAATGTTTTATAGCAGAATGTGAAAAATACTGTTTTTTTTTCTTCAGAATTGTCGCTCTTTTTTGTTTAGAGCACAAAAAAATAAAAATCGCAGAGGTGATCAAATACCGCCAAAAGAAAGCTCTATTTGTAGGGAAAAAAGAACATCAATTTTATTTGGGTACAGCATCGTACGACGGCGCACTTGTCAGGTAAAGTAATGCAGTGACGATTCGCAAAAAAATGGCCTGGTCATTAGGTGGGAAAACCTTCCGGTCCAGAAGTGGTTAACATCACTTTAATTTGCTTATTTACGGTTTTGCATACCCTCTATTCTCACCATTTTGCAATTTCACAATTTAAAATTTACAAATATTTGTTATTTATTAACCTCAAAACAGTTGAACACAAGGCATTATCAGACTGGATGAAATAGAGATTGTGACAGCATCGGCCCCCAACTTCACCTCATCCAGAGAGCTGTGAATGGCACAGGACATGGATCATCGTGGCTATCACTGTATTATCACCAAATAACATTACTACAATATAACTATGCATATCTTATCACCATGTGGTAGAATGGTGATGAGAAAACAGGTGTAAACCCAAAAACAAAAATGTAATATATTTCAATCCTCAGGCCTCATGCACATGGATATTAACATGTTGAAAAGTCTTCTAGTGTAAACTTTCTGACACTTTCCCATGCCCAGCTAGCCACAGGTGCCATGTACAGCCAGCCATTCAATTGAATGGCTGTATTTGGCAGTGCACGTGTAAACTCTGACGGCTTCTGCATCAATGTTTATGTATGCACACGCATACGGCATATTCCCAAAACGCTCAACTCTTGCGAAATGCATCATATGCACATCGCATGTCCAGGTAAACGCAGATGCAGGAGCCATCCGCGTTTACAAGCATACAGCTTCATACAGCTGCATACAGCTGTTCACTTGTATGGGTGGCTGTATTCAGTGCTAACTCTAAAAGAGTTTTCAGCATGTAAACATCCATGTGCATTATGCCTTCATATCTGGCCCTTGGAGTCCTTGCTTACATAGTTCCTGCAACTGACAGCAACAATGGAGCACTGTTGCTCCCACTAACACCAAAAATGGCACACTATTCCTCCCATTGACACCAATGATGGGGCATTATTCCTCCCACTGACACCAATGATGGGGCATTATTCCTCCCATTGACACCAATGATTGGGCACTATTCCTCCCATTGACACCAATGATGGGGCACTATTCATCCCATTGACACCAATAATGGGGAATTATTCCTCCCACTGACACCAATGATGGGGCATTATTCCTCCCATTGACACCAATGATGGGGCATTATTCCTCCCATTGACACCAATGATGGGGCATTATTCCTCCCATTGACACCAATGATGGGGCATTATTCCTCCCACTAACACCAATGATGGCACACTATTCCTCCCATTTACACCAATGGTGGCACACTATTCCTCCCATTGACACCAACAATGGGGTACTATTCCTTCCACTGACACCAATGATGGGGCATTATTCCTCCCCCCCCCCGACACCAATGATGGGGCACTATTACTCCCTATAATACCAATCATGGAGCATTGTTTACTCCTACTGACACCAGGGCATTTTCCTCTCCTACTGGCCACAGTGCGGCCCTCCTAAAGTTTAAAGGACAGTAAACCAGCCCTTTGTTTAGAAAGTCCCCTGATTTAGATAAACTTTACAGCAGGGTTCTTTACTCTGTAACTAAACTTGGACTTCTAACTGCTTTGGCTGGCTCAAAATGCATATTTTCAGTCTGTATACCAAACACAATACATAATCATTAGGACATACTGCTTCAACAAAAAGTAAGTATACAGTACTATATCACAGAAGATAATCTGTTTGATCTACTCTTATAAATGAGGTTACAAACAATAAGCCTATCATCAGAGGATACATACATCAATTTATTTCCAATCTTTCTTCTGGCAAACACAGCTTGGACTTGTCATAACAGCAGTTTGGGAGTCATCAATTCAAATCCTCTCTGGATTTCATATAATGGATCTGCTTTACTCCAGCATATCCATTCATAGAGAGAATAACAGCTCTTTAATATGAAGTCTCAGCAAAGATTAAGAAAAAAAAAGCTATGAACTAAATTCTCCAAACTGGAATAAACCAAAAATACTGTTCATTATCACTATATCCACACCACTGGATGCCTAAGGTTATTTTTTGACTGTTAAAAAAAATTATTTTAAATCTGGGTTATTTAAAGGATTTAAACATTTTGATAATAATTAGAAGCAAGTTGACATCCCTAACTATATAAAAAATATATGCTGCAGACAGTTTGCTCTCTAGAGGCAATTCTTAAAGGGGTTATAAACCCCATGTTTTTATTCTGGATAGTGGAGCAACAGAGAACCCTTTGGACAGCAGCATTGTCAATCTGGGGAGAAGGTAGTGTTGGATGGACTAGCAGATTTATAAATTTACATTTCCTGACTGAGTCAAATCCTTTTTTTTTTTGCTTCAAAAACCCCCCTTCCATACACTGCAGCTCACAATGGGATGGTTTCAGCAACAGAGGCAGTGCTGCCATTTCAGAAAGTAGTAGACAAGAAGTTGTATAGCCATGTACTGATTAACAAGCTACATTGTTATTATAATTATTATTATTATACAAGATTTACATAGCGCCAACAGTTTTACAACGTGAGGGCAGACAGTACAGTTACAATACAATTCAATACAGGAGCAATCAGAGGGCCCTGCTCACTTAAGCTTACACTCTGAAAGGGGGGGGGGGTCAAATGATACAAAAGGTAATAACAGCAGGGGATTAGCTGATGGAGAAAGTGGAAATACAGTTGTTAGGTGGAGATGGGATAGGGTTTTCTGAAAAGAAGGGTTTTCAGGGATTGCCTAAAAGTGGACAGAGTAGGAGATAGCCAGACAGATTGGGGTAGGGAGTTTCATAGGACAGAAAAGGATCAGGAAAAATCCTGGAGGCGAGCATAGGAAGAGGTGACAAGGGAGCTAGAGAGCAAGAGGTCCTGGGAGGAACGAAGAGAACGATTTGGTTGGTGAACTGCCCCGAAAAAGTATTCATAACCCCTTGAAATTTTCCACAATTTGTTATGTTACAACCAAAAACGTAAATGTGGCACATAATTGTGGAGTGGAAGGAAAATGATAAATGGTTTTCAAAATTTTTTTACGAATAAATATCTGAAAAATGTGGTGTGCATTTGTATTAAGCCCCCTATACTCTGATACCCCTAACTAAAATGGAATGGAACCAATTGCCTTCCGAATTTACCTAATTTAATCTAAGTATAAATACAGCTGTTCTGTGAAGCCCTCAGAGGTTTGTTTGAGAACCTTAGTGAACAAACAGCATCACGAAGGCCAAAAAAACACACCAGACAGGTCAGGGATAAAGTTGTGGAGAAGGTTAAAGCAGGACTAGGTTTTTTAAAAAAATATCCCAAGCTTTGAACATCTCACAGAGCACTGTTCAATCCATCAGCTGACAATAGAAAGAATATGGCACAACTGCAAACCTACCAAGATATGGCTGTCCACCCAAACTGAAAGGCCAGGCCAGGAGAGCATTAATCAGAGAAGCAGACAAAAGGCCCATAGTAACTCTGGAGGAGCTGCAGAGATCCACAGCTCAGGTGGCAGAATCTGTCCACAGGACAACTGTTAGTTGTGCACTCCACAAATCTGACCTTTATGGAAGTGTCAAAAAGAAAGCCATTGTTGAAAGAAAGCCATAAGAAGTCCCATTTGCAGTTTGCGAGAAGCCATGTGGGGGACACAGCAAACATGTGGAAGTATGTGCTCTGGTAGGATGAGACCAAAATTGAACTTTTTGGCCTAAAAGCAAAATGCTTTATGTGGTGGAAAACTAACACTGCACATCACCCTGAACACATCATCCCCTCCGTGAAAACATGGTGGTGCAGCATCATGGTGTGTGGATGCTTTTCTTCAGCAGAGACAGGGAAGCTGGTCAGAGTTAATGGGAAGATGGATGGAGCCAAACACAGGCCAATCTTAGAGGAAAACCTGTTAGAGTCTGGAAAAGACTTGAGACTGGATTGGAGGTTAACCTTCCAGCAGGGCAATGACCCTAAACATACAGCCAAAGCTACAATGGAATGGTTTTGATCAAAGTATATTCTTGTGTTAAAATGTCCCAGTCAAAGTCCAGACCTAAATCCAATTGAGAATCTGTGGCAAAACCTGAAAATTGCTGTTCACAGACACTCTCCATCCAATCTGACAGAGCTTGAGCTATTTTGCAAAGAAGAATGAGCAATAAATTCACTCTCTAGATGTGCAAACCCACGTGGATTTAAAATATATTTTAAAAAAACATTCTTAATTTATTTTTCCCAAATATATTTGACATATATTTAAAATACTACAATTTTGGCCAAATTCAATATATTTCTAAAATGTTTTTCCCTAAATATATTTGAAATATATTTTTCTTCCATATGGGAAGCTAGTAGAGACATACCCAAAAGACTTGCAGCTGTAACTTCAGTTAAAGGTGGTTCTACAAGGAATTGACTCACGGGGAGCGGAATACAAAGCCATGCCACACTTTTCACATATTTATTTGTAAAAAATGTTGAAAACCATTTATCATTTTCCTTCTACTTCACAATTATGTGCCACTTTGTGTTGGTCTATCACATAAAATCCCCATAAAATACATTTACGTTTTTGGTTGTAACATGACAAAACGTGGAAAAATGTCAAGGGGTATGAATACTTTTTCAAGGCACTGTATTTTGAGACTAGGTTAGTGATGTAGCTGTGTGCCAAGTTGTGAATGGTTTTGTAAATTATTGTTAGTATTTTAAATTGAATTTGTTGGGTGAGTGGCAGCCAGTGAAGGGAATGGCAGAGAGGGGTGGCAGACACTGAACGTTTGGTAAGGTTGATGAGTATGGCAGCAGCATTAGTGCATTTGTGATCGACTGCTTGTGAATCAACAGTACCAATGTTAACCACTTCCAGACCGCCCACCGTGTATTTACGTCGGTACTTTGATGTAACATACCGGAGTTATGGCAGCAGATAGCTGCCATAACCCCAGTATTTTTCTACACGGCAGGCGGTCCTCTTTCACATAAAAGTGGTCCCAGCAGCGGGATCACCATGGGATCACTTTTATGGGCATTGGGAAAGGTGCCCCCCCCCCTCCTACTTCCCGGTCGTTTTCCCTGCCTGCCAGAGCCGTCAGTAGCGGGGAAAACAATTTGGTCCTCTGTGGTGCTGGGCAGAAAGTTGAGTGAGGGCAAGATGGCCCCCACTCGACTCTATGCCCTTGGAAGACCGGAGCCACATCAGACGCCGCTTCCGCCCAACGGCCCTAAAGGGACAATTTTTTATTTTTTTTAAAGACATTTATTTTTTTATTCCTTTTAAGTGTATATGTGAGATCTTTGACTCCAGATCTCACATTAAAGAGGATATTCCTTGTAATGTCCATTTTTCAATGTAAGAAGAGAGATTGTCTCACCTGCCAGTTCATCCCTCATGGCCAAAGTTCATCCTGTGATACTTCAGGTAACTGTTTTTCCATTAATCACTTTATTACCTGTTCCACTCAATTTGTTGTGTAAGTCTTGCGGTGTCCCTGCAATCTGCTGTATGTGGGTCGTACCATCTGCCACCTCCGTACGCGTATTGGGGAACACCACAGGGCTATCCACAAGGGGACATCGGAAGGTCATTCATAGTGTCCCCTGTAATTTTTCCACTCATCACAATAGGAATATTCAAGGTTTGACGGTTCTTGCCATTGAGTCCATACCCAGGGGTACTCTCACTGATAGTGAGCGCTTTTCTATACTATGCAAGAGAGAGACCTTCTGGATATATAGCCTCAATACTCTATCTCCCCACGGCCTGAATGAAGAACTTGACACTCATGTTGTCATGTAAGAGCAGCAACATGATGTTATATGATTATTATTCTAATTTTTTTATCCTTATTTGCATTTTTATTGTTATTTTAATTTTTATTATGTCAGCTAGTTTGTTCATTTGTTGTTGTCATTATAAGTGCCAGTTTACACTATGTCGCTCCAACTTAGAGGGCGACCTGTGAAGTCGCGTGCGGCGCGACTTGCACGGACTTCATAAAATTAATGTCTATGCAAGTCGCTCCAGGTCGCCCCGAAGTAGTACAGGACCCTTTTTCTAAGTCGGAGTGTCGTGTAGCTCCTATTAGAACCGGTCCTGTACTACTCAATGGACCGCGACGGTGCGCGACTTGCCAGGCTGACCAAGTCGCCTGACAAGTCGTATTAGTGTGAACCAGCACTTATTGTTCCTTATTTATTTTTATTCATTTGTTGTCAGCAGCCATCTTTTGGGAGGAGTCAGTGCAGGTGACAGGGGGTCCCCCCCTCTTTCTCCTCCCCTTACCCTTTCCTATTTAAATTCTTATTTGGCTTAATACGCCAGTTGTAGACCTGAAGAAGGGGTGTACCCTGAAACATGTAGTCTGTAGACAGTTCCTGGCGTTTTTTGCTCTCCAAACAGTAGCTAGCCGCCCTTCTCCACTCTGCACACCCTCGTTGGTGATCTTCCCGTCCGGTAACGTAATTTCCGGTCGCCGTAGCGGTCTTCTCAGCTGGGAGAGAGGGCTGATTCCGCGTATTCTGCGGTCACTGCCGCCACCTTACCTTGATGTGGCTGGTGCCTCTACCATCAAGTGCAGGACGGCTTTCGTGGCATTCCCTTCATCCTCCACCACGGAACCCTTCTATTTGGCCTCCTACCATCCTGTTGCTGGCCGGCATTGCCCACTCCTCATCCCGTCCTCCTTCTGGGAACACAAAGTTTTTAGTTGTCTGCACTGGCTCCATTCAAGGTACTGCCATTTTCCATCTGTGTTATTTTATATGGTGGCCAGCATCCTCTACTATTTGGATTATCTACTGTGAAGCTTTAATTGTCAATAAACTAAGACTTTTGGACTTTAATTTTGCAAGCAAATGGTTCTTTGCCTGGCTGGGGGTAGTGCTTTTCATCCCACTTTGTTGTTTGTATTATCTATCTCATTGGGTTTGAGTGTGGGTTAGCAGCATCCCCAGCAGCACTATTCATCTACTATCTGATTCCATCATAGGACTGTCCTCCAGCGTCTGGTTATTTCGGTGCCATTTTAAAGAAAGAAGTATTATTCAATCTGCTTACTCTGAATTTGTTTTCCATAAAAGTTGTACATTCACTGTCCCATACATGGAAAAAACAAAACAAAACAAAAAAAAAACTTTGCACACTAAGGCTCCTTTCACACACTCCGTCCGTTGGACGGAGTCCGTTTTTCTCAGCGGGGGATCGAGCCGCCGATCCCCCGCTGAGCAGCAGGAGGATAGCTGTGTCTCCGTGCTGTGTGCGGAGACACAGCTGTCAGTTCCCCATGCATCTCTATGGGGGATCCGATCCGCTGGACGGATGGAAAATAGGGTTTCCATCCGTCCAGATTTGACGGATCGGATCGGGTCGGATGTCAGTGGACATGTCTCCGCTGACATCCGATGTCCCATAGGAATGCATGGGGGGGACCGTTCAGATCCGCCAAAAAAACGGACAGGCGGATCTGAACGGTCCGCCTGTGTGAAGGGGGTCTAAAAGATGCCAATACACATGAAACCTTTTGTTATAACTTCATGAATTTCCATTTCATAATATGAAACATATCTGACAAATCAGTGAAGGATAGGATTCTAAATGGAATGATCCAAGCAAGGAAGAAAACTTATTATGTGTTACTGCACCTGAGTCCTTCTTCAATTGAAAAGGGAAATTTTTGCTTTGTAAATGTCAATTTGTCATAACTTTGACATTCTAATATATTTCTCTGTTTGGAAGGAATTTATAATCTATATGGATATATACGTTTTTTTTTCTCCTGAAAGCTAGCATGTTCCACTGAGAAGAAAATGTTCCAATTCACATTGTAGAAAAATTTAAAAGTGATAAGAGCAAAGCGCCTCTGGCTTCCTGTGCATTTTCATATTAATAGGGTGATGCACTCACCTATGTATACATTTTACTTTTTACAACAGAAAGCATTGTAGAACGAGTGAAGGATGACTAAGATTGAATGTGGCCAGAAGTTCCCATTGTTCTTCCCAAATATGAATTATATATACGGTAACGCTCTTCCGAAAGTCCACACTGACAAAAGCACAAGTATTTAAACACTTTCAGCACTTTTCCCTTTAGATGCTGCCTCTCAATGCATAATCCCCACATAAGGAGAATAAAATGTTTCAATTTGCATGATAAAAAATTCTGGCATAATATTAAGTAAGTGTGTATCACAAAACCCAGGAATCACATAAACAAGTGCTGGATCAACTTAGTCTTTTTTGCTGATTTTATAGCAAAAGATCATACACATAATGAATATTTAAAAGGAAATGCACTCTATTAACCTGTTTACTACAATGCATTGAAACATATAAGCCAAGTGTATTGTGGTGTGTATTTATTTGCCTTTCATTAATACATAGAGTATGCCTGCACATATAGGTTTACATAATAACTTGTTTGGGTGCTACAGCCTAAAAACTACTGATTAAAGTGTAGAGATGTAGAGAGAACTATTTTACTAATTTTACATTGCTGGTACACTGGGGGTACATTTATAAAACAGTGAATCTGAAATCCACCAAACATTCATTGCAGGTGAATCTTCAGTGAACATTTTTTGTAGGGCCAAGCCTATTTCTGACACTTACAAGTTACTTAAAATCAGTATTTATTTTTGCCAGAAAATTACTTAGAACCCCCAAACATAACAAGATAGGGTCTGAAGGTTTGTTCTTAAGTCGCATGTGTTTGTAGGTCGGAACAGGTACATTTTTTAATGTGTAGCTCTAGCTAGAAAATTAATTTGGGTAGCATAGGGGAAGGTTAACACCCCTGTAACATTTGTTTTGCTGTCTGTGCCCCTGTTCAGAAGATGTCACCTCACTTCCTGTCCCTGTGACAATTGGATTTTGAAAATTTTGAGTTGTTGAGGAAGCAAGGTTTGGTGATAAAGCTCCATTTGAGACACCTTTTTTCCCATGAGAACTCTTACAGGAGTGAAGTTCCTTTCCTAGGGGTAGATTTGTTCTCACTTCCTGTTGTCTCCTTCCGTTTATGAGTAGGAGTCGTTTGTAAGTCAGATGTTTGTAATCCGGGGACCACCTGTATATATATATATTTTTAGCAAAGACTCTGGAGAACAAATTAGTGGTCTTTGCACTATTTTATGTCACATGGTATTTGCGCAGCAGTCTTTCAAATGCAATTTAAAAAAAAAAAAAATACACTTCACTGAATGTAAAAAAAAACTAAACAGTAAAGTTAGCCCAATTTGTTTGTATATTGTGAAAGATGATGTCACGCCTAGTAAATGGATACCTAACATGTTACAGTTTAAAATTGCGCACACTGGAATGGCGACAAATTAGAGTACTTAAAAATCCCCTTAGTTGATGGTTTAAAAAATGTTAACAGTTACCAGTTTAGAATTACAAAGAAGAGGTTTTGCTAGAATTATTGCTCTCACTCTAACGATCTCAGTGATACCTCACGTGTGATTTGAACACCGTTTACATTTGCAAACATACATACACATACACGCCGAAATACTAGTTTTTGAATAGTGTCATTCTTTTTTTTAAATCAGTGCCATTGGCAGCCGAGGAAACCGGAAGTGATGGTGTGACATTGCTTCCAGGTTACTAAATCGGAGACTGGATCGAAGCCGAATCTGGCTTCATTCTGGACTCCAGCCAGCGGTGGTTCGGGTCTCCCGATGGGACAGGGTGGAGCGGCGGGTGGGGGACGTCCTTGTGATAACGGCTGAGCGGCTGCTGAGTCGCATCAGTTGTTATCACTAAAAAGCCAACCGCCGACTCTAAAAAACGTTTCCCAGGTGATGCCTTTAGCTTCAGGCATCACCCTGGTACAACCCCTTCCTCAAACTGATAAACAGGTACGCCGGTTAGCAGGAAGTACCTAATGACAGTAATTAACCACCAGAGGATGTTTGGTGAAAGTCACATTCACTGTTTTATAAGGAAAACACTATGCAATCAGGCAAAACACAAAGGTTTTCTAAGCATGGGAGCACAGAGGCTGGTCATGATTCCTTGCAGAACTGAGGTCAGAGGTTGAATTCCTACCAGAATCAACATAGAATGTGTATGTAGCACCCTCCTAGGTAGGTGCTAGGAAAACCATAAAGGAGGCCCTGTCTGCTTATCAGGGGGGGCTAATTGTTCAGCTGGCTGTCATGCGTTTCCAGGTGTGCCTGTTGAGCTTGGGGAGTCTCCCCACTGTATCCAATGAGGGCTCTCATTGGACAGTGGAGGAAACCTGGCCAATAGCACACCAGGGCTTGTATCTACCCCAGAGGGCAGAATCTGCCGCAGTGCATCCTGGGAGGGGATATAAGTCTGAGGGGAGCACATGAAGGGGTGTCTTTGGCGGGAAGCAGAGTCCCAGGAGGAGAGTGATGGCTATCTCTCCTCCTATCAGCGTCAGGAAAGGTGTCCTTGGTGGTTGGCCTAGAGGACAGAAGGCTGAGCTGAGCTGCAGAGAGGGATCCAATGTGCTGTGGACTGAGTGGAGCTGCTGGGGGGGAAGTTTCCAGGAAAGAAGTGTCATGAGTACTGTAAACTGCCCTGGGGTCTGCCTAGGATAGGGGACCACTCCAAAAGGCCAGAGGGATCCAGGAGCCAGCTAACCAGGAGGAAGCTTAGAAAGGGGATGCCTGAGTCTAAGCCCTGAAGAGAAGTGTGTGTGTCAAGAGGGTGCCGGTGCGGGCCCTGAAGTGTTAAGCGTTGAAGCAGATATACAAATAGCTACCTCAAAGGAAAGTATTCTACAAGGACTTTGTGCCACAGGAAAGTGACAGGAGTCAGTTCAGTGCTAACAGACCGCAAGCAGCATTCATTAGCGCCAACCGGCGTTGACCGGCATTCAGCCAGCTTCAAGTCAGCGTCAGCAGGCATTTTTTCAGTTGTCCCCCTAATACTGTGCATAGTTGAGCCAGAAGAGTATCCCACTCATCCCTTCTCTCATCCAAGTTCTCAATAAACCAAAAAAACCAAAGATACTGGACTGATTTTTGTCTCAGTGCTCACACTTGGAGAATATGCCTAATTGTGCTAATGTTGCTAGTGGTAACCCTGGGGGACCCATATCTAGCAAAACAGCTGGGAATCCTGCTACATTTATGCAACCCAAGTTGTATTAGATTCTATTATCACAATAAGTTGTAATAGAATAAGCATACCATATAATGTACAGTGCCTTGCGAAAGAATTCGGCCCCCTTGAACTTTGCAACCTTTTGCCACATTTCAGGCTTCAAACGTAAAGATATAAAACTGTAATTTTTTGTGAAGAATTAACAAGTGGGACACAATCATGAAGTGGAACGAAATGTATTGGATATTTCAAAATTTTAACAAATAAAAAACTGAAAAATTGGGCGTGCAAAATTATTCAGCCCCCTTAAGTTAATACTTTGTAGCACCACCTTTTGCTGCGATTACAGCTGTAAGTCGCTTGGGGTATGTCTCTATCAGTTTTGCACATCAAGAGACTGACATTTTTGCCCATTCCTCCTTGCAAAACAGCTCGAGCTGAGTGAGGTTGGATGGAGAGCGTTTGCGAACAGCAGTTTTCATTTCTTTCCACAGATTCTCGATTGGATTCAGGTCTGGACTTTGACTTGGCCATTCTAACACCTGGATATGTTTATTTGTGAACCATTCCATTGTAGATTTTGCTTTATGTTTTGGATCATCGTCTTGTTGGAAGACAAATCTCCGTCCCAGTCTCAGGTCTTTTGCAGACTCCATCGGGTTTTCTTCCAGAATGGTCCTGTATTTGGCTCCATCCATCTTCCCATCAATTTTAATCATCTTCCATGTCCCTGTTGAAGAAAAGCAGGCCCAAACCATGATGCTGCCACCACCATGTTTGACAGTGGGGATGGTGTGTTCAGGGTGATGAGCTGTGTTGCTTTTACGCCAAACATAACGTTTTGCATTGTTGCCATAAATTTTGATTTTGGTTTCATCTGACCAGAGCACCTTCTTCCACATGTTTGATGTGTCTCCCAGGTGGCTTGTGGCAAACTTTAAACTACACTTTTTATGGATATCTTTAAGAAATGGCTTTCTTCGTGCCATTCTTCCATAAAGGCCTGAAATGTGGCAAAAGGTTGCAAAGTTCAAGGGGGCCGAATACTTTCGCAAGGCACGGTATACTGCATATCATATTTTTTCATTATATTATATGTTGTATTGCATTAGATAGAAGAGTCTTTTGGCACAAAGACAAATATCAAAGGTGCAAGATTTGTTGAATATGCAGTACAATATGTTACACATAACAAATCTAAGAAAAAAATAGATACAAATGATCATTTTTGCCAGGTCACGTAACACATATGATTTCTAAGGCAGAAACCTTCAGCATCAGCAGTTATTCTGTTGTTGAATAAGCTTGCTTAAAATTAGGTCTTGAAATGCTCTTTGCAGAATTGACTTCAATTGAATGTAGTTTTATGTTACATAGCCTGTTCCTTGGAATGCTAACAAATTGGATGGGGATCAGACTCTTTATTCTATTGCCTGTTTCCTGAAAAAAACTGCACCTTCATGATAAAAAAAACTGTTATGTTGAACTTCGTACCTGGCTTCTTCTTAACCTCTTTTGCAGTCCTAAAATAATTGTTTCTATTCTCTCTCTCTCTCTCCCCTAGAGACAGCAGTTGTTGGCAGCTGTAGAGGTAATCAAAAGGAAATCCTGAGGGAGATAGAGGACAGGCAGACAGGCACTGGTAATGTTTGTTGGACTCTTTTACAATTGAAAACTACTCTGCTGGAGCACTTCTTAACTTGATTTATAGCTAAAAATGTGATAGCTGCCGATTTTGTATGCTATGTATTTTACAGCAAGTTTTAATGTCTTTATATGTTTTATAAAGGAGACGTAGCCAGCCATCATTTCCATTTAACTGAAAAGGTGGATATGTGCCACAATCCTTTGAATGTACTAAATGTAACTCTGCAGAGTAGTCCTGTACTTGATGATGTGCAGACAAGTTTATTAACCACCCGACAGGAAATCCTAATTGGCAGAAAGCTGAGGCTCTGGGCTGAGAGGACACCTGAAGAAAGGAAAGAAAATGGGTTTTCTTTTTCTGTAAGCCTACTTGACTTTTGTAGAAACAGGACCTATAAAAAGTATTCACATTTTTAAAAATGTTCATGTTTTATTGTACATTGAATCAAAGTATTTAGAGGCCAAAGGTCTCTATAAAGCTGGCCATAGATATGTAGATTTTTTTATTGTTCAGCCAGTAGGCTGAACGAAAAAAACAACAAACAGATCCCTTGCTTCCCACAATGAGGTGGATGGAGGATACCCAACAGAAGTTGATCTCAAATGACCCACTGATCGAAATGTATCCAGCCCCTGCTTAACTGGATGCATTTCAATACGTCTATGGCCAGCTTAAGAGTCGTACTTCTGGACGCTGTATTTTTTCCCCATCACTCTTTGCAAACCTGCTCCAGCTCAGTCAGGTTGCATGGGGATCATTACCCTGTCATATTCTCCCTTTTAAATTCTTCAATCAAGGACATACCTTTTAAGAAGAGCTGGAATACTTACTTTTTCTGCCACCTGCACCGATAAATGCTGCTCCCATCACTAGAACTAATTTGCTGAAGTCTGCTAGGAAGTCAACACTTCCAGGAGTGTCAATCTCCATTGTTCCCCATTGTCCATCTTATGTCAATAACTTAGGTCAGAAGAAGAGGTATGTATTCTGGCTCTTCTTCATAGGGTTACCCTTGGTTTGAAATTTAGAAGCACTGTATGTCACAAGGTCTCTTTGTGGTTTTAAGCTATTACTTTGTAATTTTGGTGCATGGGATCACTATTTTGCTGGAAGACGAATCTCCCCAAGCTCAGACTGCATCTGTTTTTCCACTGGGATTTTTCTGTATTCATTGTTTGTACCCTCACAAGCCTTCCAGGGCCTGCTGTAGAGAAGAATCCCCACAATGTAATCAGGGCTGGCCCAAGGCATTGTGCTGCTTGGGTCCAAGAATTAATCACACCCACCAAAAGGCCCCCACATTCATTATTTTAAGAAATATAAAATGAGGAAAATGTTATATATACTGTTATCTTCTTCCATAACACAACACCAGACCAGTCCACCAAACACCCACTTTCTGTCCTCAGTCCTCCTGTCATTCCTGTGTCTGCCGCAGCCACCACCCTAGAAGATCCAGCCTGCCCTGCGTGAGATAGAGCGACCTGATGTCTGATGTCATTTTGCACACCACAATCACGTGAGGGACGTTCCCCAGAGGAGACGCTCCACCTCCTCATACTCATCAGTTTGCACTATGGGCAGCAGTATGAGATGGGGAAATGCCACCTGTAACGAGCCGAAAACTATTGACACACAAAACTGCTGGGAAAAAAATCTTGGGAGTCAATATTCCACCCCTCTGTAAGTGCCGGCCCTGACTGAGTCCCCTGATTGGTTCTCCCCTAGTGTCATCTCCCGGCTGCTGGCTAGCCTCAGGGACGGAAACACCGCAGACCCGGAAGAACCTTGAGCTTTAAAGATAGACGCTTACCTCCATGTAAGTGTGTCAATAAAATTATTTACATCTGCTACACTGAGTGGCAACCTTTCTCTCTTTTCTGCATATTCCAATACACAGTAATTGTGAAACTAATTTCCATGACTTTTCCAAAACTTTGTGGGTTACATTTTTTTCCAAAACGTTTCCAAGCCTGGAAATTGCCATTTTAAAATTCCATAACTTTTCCAGGTTTTTTATGACTGCGCGAACCCTGTAGAGAGTGACCCCAAAATCCCAATCTAGCGCTCCCCAGCATAGCCTTATTTCGCAGAGGTCATCCTTCAGCGAATCTACTATAAGCAATACGTTATCCTTGTGGCAGGGTAACTGACTAAGAAGGTAACTCTCTAAGAACCAAACTATGTAATGTCATATTTCAAAATGGTGGTGGTGGTTGGGAGGCTGGTCTGCTCATACTTTCAAATAAAAAGATTTGATTGAAACAAAAGCATAGATTTATTAACAGTGATATCTATAACTTGAAGTAAAGCATATCCTGCAAAAAAAAAAAAAACTGCATTATCTTTGAATAAGAGGTCCGTGGCCTAATGTTTTATATTCTAGACACATTGTTTAGGATTTCTAACTGCGTGGGTTGATGGCCAAGCTGTGTGGTAAGTAAGCAAATAACTGTTTAAAAATAAATTATATACAGGGCTGGTTTTCATGCTGTGAGCCCAGTTAGCGTTCTCCAAAATATGTGCAGCTCTACAATCTCAGCTTCACCAACAACGCTGATTTTTACCTCAGTTAAAACCATTTATCTTTCATTGTGATTTTTATCGGCAAGGGGTTATTTCTAAGCAAATCACTTTGAGTCATTGCGAGTAAACAAGTATTATAACTGCTGTTCATGGAAACATGCCAGTCTTGAATGCTAAGACACCTCACTCACGGCAATAGTATAAAAAAAAAGAATTGTAGTAAAATAAGTGTACTACAGTGGCAAGAAAAAGTATGCGAAGCCCTTGGAATTAACTGGATTTCTGCAGTAATTTGCCATAAACTGTGATCTGATCCTCATCTAAGTCACAACAATAGACAAACACAATAGGGTTATTTACTAAGTTTGGAGAGTACAACATTTTGTGCAGCTCTGCAAAGAAACCAATCAGCTTCCAGATTTTTTGCCAAAGCCTATCGGCCGATTTTCGGCTTGTTAGTATGATGTTTCCGACAGCCGACAGCGCACTTTCAGCCGAACAGAATCTGTCGAGCAAGCATTAAAATTTTTGTATGCCGACACCAGAACGGCCGATTGTTCGCCAGTCAGTACAGAATTCGGCCGACAGACAGCAGATTTGCAAGACTGGGCATGCTCAGAAAAGAAAAAACACAGGGAAAGTTAACCATCACATGACATCACTTCTGCAGTCGGCGGACAAAATTCGTGTGCAGTCTTTTGCACTTTTCAGCGGACACGACAGCCCGGGGACAAAAGACGGCCAATCGGTCGGCCGACGATCGGTACGTGTGTACGGGGCTAGAGACTGCAGATGTGATACAGGAGATGGTCAGAGACTGCAGATGTGATACAGGAGATGGTCAGAGACTGCAGACGTGATACAGCAGATGGTCAGAGACTGCAGACATGATACAGGAGATGGTCAGAGACTGCAGACATGATACAGGAGATGGTCAGAGACTGCAGACGTGATACAGGAGATGGTCAGAGACTGCAGATGTGATACAGGAGATGGTCAGAGACTGCAGACATGATACAGGAGACGGTCAGAGACTGCAGACATCATACAGGAGACGGTCAGAGACTGCAGACATAATACAGGAGATGGTCAGAGACTGCAGACATGGTACAGGAGATGGTCAGAGACTGCAGACATGATACAAGAGATGGTCAGAGACTGCAGGCGTGATACAGGAGATGGTCAGAGACTGCAGACATGATACAGGAGATGGTCAGAGACTGCAGACATGATACAAGAGATGGTCAGAGACTGCAGACATGATACACTAGATGGTCAGAGACTGCAAACGTGATACAGGAGATGGTCAGAGACTGCAGACATGATACAGTAGATGGTCAGAGACTGCAGACATGATACAGGAGATGGTCAGAGACTGAGGACATGATACAGGAGATGGTCAGAGACTGCAGACGTGATACAGGAGATGGTCTAAAGGTCCGTACTTACGTGCAGATTGTCGGCCGAAAAGATTCGGCCTACGACCGATCGGCCGATTTTCGGCTTGTTAGTATGATGCTTCCGACAGCGCACTTTCGGCCGAACAGAATCTGTCGAGCAAGCATTAAAATTTTTGTATGCCGACACCAGAACGGCCGATTGTTCGCCAGTCAGTACAGAATTCGGCCGACAGACAGAAGATTTGCAAGACTGGGCATGCTCAGAAAAGAAAAAACACAGGGAAAGTTAACCATCACATGACATCACTTCTGCAGTCGGCGGACAAAATTTGTGTGCAGTCTTTTGCACTTTTCAGCGGACACGACAGCCTGGGGACAAAAGGCGGCCGATCGGTCGGCCGACGATCGGTACGTGTGTACGGGGCTAGAGACTGCAGATGTGATACAGGAGATGGTCAGAGACTGCAGATGTGATACAGGAGATGGTCAGAGACTGCAGACATGATACAGCAGATGGTCAGAGACTGCAGACATGATACAGGAGATGGTCAGAGACTGCAGACATGATACAGGAGATGGTCAGAGACTGCAGACGTGATACAGGAGATGGTCAGAGACTGCAGATGTGATACAGGAGATGGTCAGAGACTGCAGACATGATACAGGAGACGGTCAGAGACTGCAGACATAATACAGGAGACGGTCAGAGACTGCAGACATAATACAGGAGATGGTCAGAGACTGCAGACATGGTACAGGAGATGGTCAGAGACTGCAGACATGATACAAGAGATGGTCAGAGACTGCAGGCGTGATACAGGAGATGGTCAGAGACTGCAGACATGATACAGGAGATGGTCAGAGACTGCAGACATGATACAAGAGATGGTCAGAGACTGCAGACATGATACACTAGATGGTCAGAGACTGCAAACGTGATACAGGAGATGGTCAGAGACTGCAGACATGATACACTAGATGGTCAGAGACTGCAGACATGATACAGGAGATGGTCAGAGACTGAGGACATGATACAGGAGACGGTCAGAGACTGCAGACATAATACAGGAGACGGTCAGAGACTGCAGACATAATACAGGAGATGGTCAGAGACTGCAGACATGATACAGGAGATGGTAAGAGACTGCAGACATGATACAGGAGATGGTCAGAGACTGCAGACATGATATAAGAGATGGTCAGAGACTGCAGACATGATACAAGAGATGGTCAGAGACTGCAGACGTGATACAGGAGATGGTCAGAGACTGCCGACATGATACAGGAGATGGTCAGAGACTGAGGACATGATACAAGAGATGGTCAGAGACTGCAGACATAATACAGTAGATGATCAGAGACTGAGGACGTGATACAGGAGATGGTCAGAGACTGCAGACATGATACAGGAGATGGTCAGAGACTGCAGACATGATACAGGAGATGGTCAGAGACTGAGGACATGATACAGGAGATGGTCAGAGACTGAGGACATGATACAGGAGATGGTCAGAGACTGCGGACATGATACAGGAGATGGTCAGAGACTGAGGACATGATACAGGAGATGGTCAGAGACTGCAGACATGATACAAGAGATGGTCAGAGACTGCAGACATGATACAAGAGATGATCAGAGACTGCAGACGTGATACAGGAAATGGTCAGAGACTGCAGACGTGATACAGGAGATGGTCAGAGACTGCAGACGTGATACAGGAGATGGTCAGAGACTGCAAACGTGATACAGGAGATGGTCAGAGACTGCAGACATGATACAGTAGATGGTCAGAGACTGCAGACATTATACAGGAGATGGTCAGAGACTGAGGACATGATACAAGAGATGGTCAGAGACTGCAGACATAATACAGTAGATGATCAGAGACTGAGGACGTGATACAGGAAATGGTCAGAGACTGCAGGCATGATACAGGAGATGGTCAGAGACTGCAGACATGATACAGGAGATGGTCAGAGACTGAGGACATGATAGAAGATAGAAGAGCACTAGGGGGGCCGGAGAGCACAGGGGAAGCAGAGAGCACTGGAGGAGGTGAAGGGCACGGTGGGGGGGGGGGGGGTACAGGAGAGAATTAAGAGGGGGTTTGGAAAGCATTGTAGGGGGGTTGGAAGGCGCAGGGGGTGGAGAGCACTGGGGGGGTGAGAAGGGAAAACCAGGGGGGTGGAGAGCACTGGGGGGGACAGGGAGAATAGGGGGAGGGAGATGAAAAGCACTGTGGGGAGCTGAAGAGCATCGGGGGGGGCTAAAGAACAGGGGGGTCTAGTGCACTGGGGAGTTAAGATCACTGAGGGGGGGATTAGGAGCACTGGAGGGTGGGTTAAGAGCACTGGGGGGTCAGCAAAGGAAGTTGTATAGGAGGGGGATGGGGCAGCTGCATATAGAGGAATTGATCTTTCCCTATTCTTCCTGCAGGAGGGAGAGGAGGACAATCAGTTATTCAGCAGCTGCAGGAAGAATAGGGAAGGATGAATTCCTCTATATGCAGCTTCCCCATCCCCCTCCTATCCAGCACAGAGCACACACCCTTGAGCAATGGGCACTCACCTTCTTCCTGCCGAGGCCCCGCCCCCTTCTTCCCGCTGAGGCTCTGCCCCTTTCTTCCCGCCGAGGCTCCGCCCCCTTTCTTCCCGCCGCGGCTCCGCCCCCTGCTTGCAGCACGGATTGAAGGAGCTGCCACTGCAGCTGCCTTCACACTGCCATACAGGATCTCTCAGAAGACGCCGGCTGATCCCCCCAGTGCGCCCCCCCATTGGTACCCCACTGTGTGTGTGACACTGTCCTGTAGCTGCTTGTGGTGATGTCGGGGGTGGGCGGGATCGAGCAGCTGTCAAACACCAGCCAATGATTGGGCTGCTTAAGAAAGGGGCGGAGCCACATAAATGAGGCAGCCGCCCAGACCCCATCCCATTGGCTGGTGTTTGATAGCTGTTCGGTCCCGCCCATCCCGACATCACCCCTGAGTTCTGACAGCTGGTCTTTCCCCTGCAAGCAGTAACATTACCTGACAGTGTCACACACACTGAACGGCTCTGGTAAGCCGCACTATCTGCTGGAGCCAACAGCACAGTCGCCTCTCCACGAGTATCTCACTACCCTCAGTGCCAAAGATGGAGATCTCAGGAGACAGCAGGCCCTCCACTAACAGACACAGGGTGATTAGGGTGTGCCCAGGCACACCCCGTGCGCACGCCTATGCACAATTCTAATTTCTTGTGTCTATACTGAACCTCCTTTGGCAGAAATGACTTGAAGCAAGTGCTTTCGGTAGCTCTGGATCCCACCTGCACAACATTCAGGAGGAATTTTTGACCATTCTTTACAAAACTGCTTTGGCTCAGACACATTTGTGGGGTGACTGGTGTAAACAGCTCTCTGGTCATTCCACAGTATTTCTATGGGGTTAGAGTCTGAGCTCTAACTGGGCCACTCCAAAAGGCGCATTTTTTCTGAAGCCAGTCTGTGGGGGATTCACATCAGTGCTTAAACACTTACCGACCGCCTAACTGGGAATGTACATCATTACTTTGACATTAAATACCATTGTTATGGCAGCAGCTAGCTGCCATAACCCCGGTATTGTTTTTTCCCTTACTAACTAAATCCGACTAACCTTCGCATTTTTCTCGCTAGCACGTGGGGACAGGGGCACTTTAAATTATTTTATTTTTTTTAAATATTAATTTAAAATTATTTCTTTCATTTTTACACTGTTGCTTTACATTTTTTTTATCACTTTTATTGCTGTCACAAGGAATGTAAACGTCCTTGTGACAGCAATAGGCACGTGACAGGTACTTTTACTAAAGTGTTACTAAACTCACAACAGTAAAATTAGTCTGTATATGCAATAAAGCATTCTTGCTATACTCACTGTAGAACCTAATGGGTTAATCCTCTGCATTGTGAAAAAAGGCTGTTTGATCTTTTCTTCTCTGATCATCTCCTCCTTCTACTGACTCAAAAATATTTCCTGATATTTACAAAACCAGGGGACAGGCTGCACATGCTCAGTTTGGTGTTTGATTCTGTCTAATCCTACTCTATCTTCTCAGTCCAAAAACCATCTCCTGATAGAACAGCGCCTTAGGGGCAAGCTGCACATGCACAGTTTAGTGTGTATTGCTAGAGAGTTTTTTTTTTTCTTAGGAGAGTGCATGTGATCAGCACAGGGCCATTTAGCACTGGCACAGAGGGTCAGGGGTCCTGCAGCCTCATAGGAAAATCAAGGGAGAATGAAAACTCCTCATACAAGCTTTACCTAGACACTGATAGAAGTCACAAGACTGCTCTAACTGCTGATGAGAAAGGGTATTTAGCAGTTTATATTTACTAAAACTAATGCATTTCCATGTTCTGTGTACTGTGGGAGAGCAGATATAGTGAATGCAGGATCCTGGGTTTAGTAACACTTTAAGGCTCCAGATCTTTACACTAGTTTTAGAAAGTGAATATATTATAGTTTATTTCATCACACTCTCCACAAAGCTACAATTAAAAAGGAAAAGAAAAACACACCGCCATAGTAAAAAAAATAACCACAGTTTAAAAAAAAAAAAAAAGAAAAGAATTCCTAACCTAAATGCTAATAATCTGGTAAAGGGAATAAAAATGAAGTCTACCTACCAACACAGCAAGGGAAAACAATGCACAACAAAAACACAGATAACACTTTGACAAGTATATGATACATAATTCAAAGATGATAGTTTGAATTTGATATTACCTGTGCTAAGAAGATTATATAGAGTAATATTTTTTACTGCAACAACTATTGCACTGTGTTAGTCAAAGAACAGGGAACAAACAGGAAAAGAAGGGACATAGGACATGACTAGGTGTTTTGCCAAATTACTTTCACTAAAAACACATTTCTTATCTATTTTACAGATTTTTGACACTGCTGTTTCTGACTTTGTCCGTTCCTGATCAGGTGACTAAATACTGAAGTACTGGACATATGATCTCAGTGGAAAGGAGAGGATGAATGATAAAACCTCTGGCTAAAAGAAAATATAAAGCTAACAGCAGCAGGTATGTAAGGGCATAAGCTTGTACAGTAAACCCCCCTCCATCGCTGGGGTTATGTTCTAGACCCACCCGCAATAAGTGAAAATCCGCGAAATAGAAATACCCTATTTAAATACACCCTAGGCATGTTTTTTAACTTTCACTGTACTTTTAAAAGCATTTTAAGGTCTTTAAACACACTTTTAAAACAATAGAAACACATTTAAACACATAAAAGATACTGAGAGACAGAGTAAGAGCAATGGAAAACACAAAAATATTGAATTCACAATGATTTAATTAATAAAACAATAGTAATAAGTCTTACAGAAAAAAAACGCAAAATACCGGGACCACGAAAACTGAACCACGATATAACAGGGTTTTACTGTAAACATATACCTGATGTGCAAAAATTCTCATCTTAGTGCTGCCTGGAGACCCACCGACATCTTAACAATGATGAGTCATCCCTGCTGCCCACAAGGATTCCCCGCCGACAGCAGAATGTAAACAAAAGAGCAGGCACAGAAAAAAAAAGTGGGGGTCTCTGGGCCTGCTATGTATTTTACTGTGGCCCGCATGCAGAAAAAAAAAAAAAAATGTGTGGGGCTCCCCCCATAATCCATACCAGACTTGAAGTGGAGATGTGAACCATCTCCATAGAGAGTAATGGGATTTTTGACTTACTGTAAAATCCATTTCTCTGATGTGCATTGACGGACACAGCTCCTGATCTTCCTAACCATTGGGTTATACTGCCCCCTACAGGAGTAGGATACTAGGCAGAAAAAAAATCTGGCTATGCCTATGGGCAGTCCCAGGGGGTAAACTCCCTCTCTCTTCTAAAGGTACTCAGTTTTGTTACAAGCAGTGTCAAGAGAATTACAACTCCACAGAGGGGTGGGTGCTGTGTCCATCAATGAACATCAGAGAAATGGATTTTATGGTAAGTAAAAATCCCATTTTCTCTTTCATTCATTTAAGGACACAGCCCCTGATCTTCTTAACCGTTGGGACATTCCCAAAGCAGTGTTAAAAATGAGGGGTGGGAACAGCAAAAAAGAAACTCCTAAGGCTAACTATAGCCAACCAGGTAAACAGGAGCTCAACCAAAACAACTGGGGGTTAACCTGAAAAAACAATACACCCTCAAAGAGGACCAGGTCCTCTAAACAGCAGCCTGCAAAACCTTGCGGCCAAAGGAAGCATCCGTAGATGCCAACACATCCACTTTATAGAACTTTGTGAAAGTGTGCACCGATGACCAGGTGGCCACTCTGCAAACCTGCGTCACTGACGCCTGATGACGGAAGGCCCAGGAGGCACTGAGCGCCCAGGTAGAGTGCGCCTTAACAGGGAAAGGAGGAACATGACCCCTGATGAAATAGGCCTGAATCACCGTCTGTCTGATCCATCTGGAAATTTTCGCAGGGGAAGCTGACAACCCTTTTCGAAGCCCATCCGTGAGCACAAATAGTGAGTCTGACTTCCTAAAAGAGTAGCTGCCAGGTACAACCCAATTGCCCGGACCACATCCAAGGCATGCAAAGGAATTTCCTTTGGATGTTTTGGCCTGGGACACATGGAAGTCCTCATTCAAATGAAAATCAGAGACAACCAGAGGAAGGAATGACAGACAGTGGCAAAGAACCACCTTATCTCTGTGAACCACCAAGTAAGGTGAACGACAGGATAATGCCGCCAATTCTGACGCAGAGGTGATAGCCCCCAAAAAGGCCACCTTCTGGGACAGCGTAAGCAGTGGAATCTACTGAAGATTCTTAAAAGGAGGCTTCTGGAGGACTGAGATCACCAAATTGAGGTCCCAAGGCGGCAACAGAGACTGCACTGCAGGGGTCAAGTGCCTAACCCCCTGAAAAAAAGTATGCACCAGGGAGTATGTGGCCAAGGGCTGTTGAAAGAAGACCAATAAGGCCGACACCTGACCCTTGATAGTACTCAAGGCCAGTTTCCGCTCAACCCCCCATTGAAGGAAGGTCAAGATCCAAGCAACCGAAAAAGATGAACCCCAAGAGACTCACACCACGCAATGTATGTCTTCATGTACAATAGTAGATCTTCCGAGAAGTAGATTTCCTAGCTTTTAACAGCGTTGGAATCACCGACTCAGACAAACCTCTACCCATCAGCATCTGGCATTCAACAGCTAAGCCTTCAAAGCCAGGGATTGTAAAGCAGGATGGAAGATCTGTCCTTGGAACAGCAGATCTTCCCTGAGAGGAAGCTTCCAAGGAACGTCGGCGACCAGCTTCACCAGATCAGCGTACCAAGCCCGGTGAGCCCAGTCCAAGGCCACTAGATGACCGGAATCCCTTCTGCCATGATCCTGCGTAGAAGTCTTGGCAGAAGCTTGAGAGGAAGGAAGGCGTAAATCAGACGATACTGACCCCACAGGGCCAAAACGCATCTGTTGCATCGACCAGAGGACCCCTTGACCAAGCCACAAACCTCTGCACCTTTCTGTTGAGCTGGGACACCAACGGATCCACCTCGGAGAAGCCCCTTCGGAGACACAACTGGTGAAACACCTCGGGATGAAGGGACCACTCCCCCCTTGGTCCAACGCCTGCTGACTAAGGTAATCCACCTGCCAGTTTTCCACTCCGAGAATGTGTATGGCGGAGGAGGCTGGAACGAACCGTTCTGCCCACCTTAGAATGCCGGCTACATCCAGAGCCACCAGAACACTTCTTGTGCCCCCCCTGGTGATTGACATAAACCATGGCTGTGGCAATGTCTGATTAAATGCACACTGGACAGCCCTGAAGACGATCCATCCAATGTTTCAGGCACAGTCTAATCGCTTGGAGTTTCAAGACATTGATCAGTAGTCTGGACTCCTCCAGTCTCCAGATCCCCTGAGCAGAATTTTTGCTGAAGACGCCTCCCCAGCTGGACAGGCTGGCATCCGTAGTGACCACTGTCCAATACAAGGGGAGGAAGGATTCGCCCAGCCGAAGCGCCAAAGAACTAAGCCACGATATCAGGGACTCTTTCAGCCGGCTCTGATTGTCCAGAGAATGTGGATTCTTGTCCCATTTGGCCAGAATCTCCCTTGTAGGGACCTCGTATGAAACTGTGCAAATGGAACCACCGCTAAGGTAGACACCATCAGGCCCAGCACCTGCATGCAAGATGAAAAGGATGACCATCTGCTGGACAGCAGGAGACCAATTGCAGCCTTCAATTTCTGGAGTTTGTCCAGAGGAAGGAGCACTCTGGCTAAGGCTGAGTCCAGAGTCAGACCCAGATAATCCAGCTTTGTGGACGGAACCAGAGCAGGATTCTCAGAATTCATAATCCAGCCAAACTCCCTCAAGGCTCGTATGGTGATTTCCAAGACTTCCAGCAGAGAAGTAGGAGATTCCGTTCGCAGAAGGAGGTCGTCCAAGTAGACCAGTACCGCGATCTCCCATTGGCATAACAATGCTAGTACCGGGGCCAATACTTTCCTGAAGACTCAAGGAGCAGAGGGGAGACCAAAGGGGAACGCCACAAACTGATAATGCTCCACTCCCATGGCAAAGCAGAGGAAGCGCTGGTGAACGACGCATGTTGGAATATGAACTAAGTATTCTTTATGACGATGGAGGGAAGAAAATCCCCAAGATGCAGGGAAGCCCCCACTCTTCGAATCGATTCCATTCTGAACTTCTGCACCCGCACAAAGCAGTTCAGCACCTTGAGGTCCAGAATTGGACGCACCTTGCCTTCCTTCCTGGGGACTGTAAACAGGTTTGAGTATAACCCCTGAAAACGTTCCGAAGTTTGAACCGGGACAATCACCCTTTAAAGTAAAAGGTCTTGGACCAGAGACAGTCGCACATTGGAAGGAAGAACCTTACCGGAGGGTAAGAACGAAACTCAATCTTGTAGCCGGAGCGAATGACCTCGTGGACCCACTTGTCTTGTACCAGGGAAGTCCACGGGTCCAGGAACCAGCAAAGACGTCCCCCCACCCCAGACACAGGATGGGGGCACACCTTCATGCTGGCCAGACTGGGGTGACCACTGGATCTAGATTATCCAGCCCATCGCCCAGTCTGGCAGTTAATTGTAGATCTCACAGGAAAAAAACAGGAGAAAAAAATCTATCTAAAAAATATGCCAGAACCAGAGATCCCAGCAATGAACTAGGTCCTTACTCCTGAGTAGGCAGAAAAAAACTGAGTACCTATAGCAGAGAGAGGGAGTAAACCCCCTGGGACTCCCCATAGGTGTAGTCAGACTTTTTTTTTCTGCCTAGCATTATACTTCTGTAGGGGGCAGTATAACCAAACGGTTAAGAAGATCAGGAGCTGTGTCCGTCAATGAACGGAAGAGAAAATTTATTTTGTTTCCTCCCTCAGTGTTTTGGAGCTTTGAGTTTCAAAATGCTCAGGTGTGAATGGGGCCTAAAAGTGTATCAGCATAAAAGTGTAAAAATGTTTTGGATAGCATAGAGAAAACCTCCGTTAGGTCTTTACTAGTGTATTTGTCCCCACTGGGAAAGATCACCCTCTGTATTTTTCCTGGTGATCCATGTCACTGACACAGAAGGCAATGGGAATTCAAATTCTATTTAAAAATAATTAAAAATTAAATCTATGCAAAGTGGGTCCAGAACACTATCCACGGACATCCACTATAATTATAATAATATTTTAAACCCACTATAATACTAGGTAATTTCTGCTAAGGGCACTGCATTACTTTAATATGACACAGAAGGCAATTTGAAATGTGACCATTTACAAGGATAGTCATACACATTACTTCTGAAACATTTCATTAGGAAAATTATCAAATTCTTCACTGTGGCAATACCAAGCATCTTTTGAATTTAAGTATATTGCTATTTTCCTTAATAAAATATTGAATATATTTTTTGCATATGCAACATATACATGGCTTGATGTAGGTAAGTTAACTACAAGAATTTTGATGTACCAAAACATTTATCATCAGAATCATGCAGGACTATATATTTTATGCCTGTAATAGTCAACTAATAAAAAAACACAGAATAATTAAATTGGTAAAAAAATATTTGTTTGAAAATGTTTTGGAAATTGACAAAATAGCATTTCTCAACCGGAGGTCCACTGAACCCTAGTGTTCAGCAAGAGGTTGCAATCAGTTGGCATAACTGATTTGATCTGACACCCAAACAGCATCTGCATAGTTCCAGCACAAATATCAAAGAGCTAACGGCATAGGAACCACTAAGACATCTTTTGTTGTCTTTAAGGTAATTAACAAATGATGTTAATAATCCTTTTAGCTGCATATAAGGGGGCATTTTTTTACTGACTACCAGTGGGACATACTTCCCACCAACCACCAATTTAATGTGGCATTTATTCCACTGGCCAAAAAGGGCACGGTTTCTTTCATGACCACAAATGTAAAGAGGTTCTTCTCTCACTTATCACTGAACTATGGGTCTTTTCTACATCTGCTACTACCACTATAACCAAAGCAAGGAAGCATTTCTCCATAGAACACCAATGATAAGGGGCCTTTTTCTCACTGACCACCAGTGTAAAGGGGCATTTCCACTGATCACCAATATAAGGGGGCACTTCTCCACTGACCATAAATGCATAAATGTTGGAGGTACTACCGTTTTCATTGGCTGTATATATTTTTTGAAGAGAAATCAGTGCAAAGGCATTGGGTTAAGGGTAGCTGTGGATATGTAGGTTCCTTTAGGGTATAAAGGTTGAGAAAGGCTGCTCTAGGAAAACATCATGACTTTGTTACTAGAAAATTAAAAAAAATATTTATTAGCTTATAGAAAAGGTCTCACCACAAACATATTTTCTTCATCCTATCCCCTAGGGATAAAATGTCTGTAGCACTGCATCTGCTTTTGGATCCAGAGCTAGCATGGTTGACACCAATGGCACCATTGTCTGACCATGCAACTCTGTAGAAGACGAACACCTAGTTAGCATTTACTGAAGTCACTTGTCTCTGGCAGCAGGCACATGCTGGAGATGAGTGCTGTCATTCAGCACAGCAGGAGAGGCTCCATTTAGAGCACAACAAAAAACACTTACAATAGCAAAGGATCAGTGGGCGCTGGTGGGAATGTGTGATCTATCTGCCAGCAGCTAGTAAACATTGCCCCACACTCACAATAGTAAAGGATCAGACAGCACTGACAGAAATAAGAACAAAGTGAGAATCTGAGAGAGGGTGGTGGCTTTAGTGCTGTGCTTTGGCACTCAATAGGAATGTCCATAAATTGGGCTCTAGCCAGGCTGAAGCTGACAGATAGTAAAAAGCAGATATAAAGAGGTGCTTTAAGTACAAAACCACAGCATGTGTCAGAACAGAACCAAGCACTTCATATTCTTGATCACCTGGGGGATTCAATGAAGATTTTTAAGTTGTGGTGGTTGTACTTCGAAAATGAGAAAATATATCAATGCAATACCTGTCCTGGTATGAGAATGCTGAAATCAAGACCACATGTAAACTCTGTATGATGCTCCACAGTTTCAAGGAGTGGTGATGGTTTAGAGAAATCCCAGAATCTGTAGAAACAAACCAAAAAAAATACACAAAACATTTTAATACAAACTAGTAATTGAACACTGCAGTAACAATACTAACTGATTATTGCCTATTACATAACATAGTTAGTTACATAGTTGATTTGTAATTTGCAAAACAGAAATAAAAATACAGTGTAAAAAAGAAAAAACAATTCTAAGCTTGATGCTAGTGATTTAGCAATAAAATGAAATGTCAAATAAAAAATACAACTCACCAACAAATACAGTCAGTAGCTATGAAACACTCACATATGGCCCCTTTCACACTAGCAGTCCGTTCGGGTCTGCCTATCCCTTTTTCAGGCGAAACCGATCAGATCCTCCATTCTCCTCCATGGACAGGAGGGCTTAAACAGACATGTGTCTGTTTACACTGGCTTACATCCAATCTGATCTGATCCGCTAAAAACAGATGGATGGGGATCAGTTCCCCTTCCATCTAGCAGATCAGAAGACAGGTGGTCTATGTAAATCCAACCGCCAATAGAGAAGAACGGGCTGTGTCTGTGTCCGCTCTGGATAAGTGGAATAGACCTAGACCAATCATCCACCTGCTCAGCGGGAATCAGCATACAGATCCCACACTATGCAAGCGGACACCTAGTGGAGTCTGTCCCATGTGAAGGGGTCTAACTATGTCGAAACAAAATAATAAACACATAACTAGTGGAAATAACAAGTTTGCAAAGTAAACAGTTCAGAAAAACAATTCACATATGTGTAATATAACAGGAGATCCTTAAGGTTGTATTAATATTGTATCATTACCAGCATTAAAGGAAACTCACTGAAGCAAATTGCACTGTGATTAGAAAATGAGAAAAACAGATTTCTTTCTTATGAAATAGAAAGCTTGTCATCAAAAACATGGAAGCTGCCATTACTGACTTTTCCTTCTGAAAATAATTACTGCCTGGCAGTTGTACTGACCCAGTTACTTTAAAACCGTCTCAGCAATAACTCTTGATGGGCATTGTTGGGTCTTCTTTGGAGTTAAGTAGCCTAGTATTTTGAGGCCCTTGTTCTAATCCAAACTTTAAAGTTCGTAAAAAAACACTAGAAGCAGGTGAGTAGAAGACTTGGTGAGACAAATTCTCCATCCACCTACACTCCTTTATGGGTGAATCATTCCCTTCCTCATCTCTGCACTATACCTGATCCAAATGCGAAGGCTAGATTTGGCATGAAAACGATGCAAAATATAATGCATTAGTGACATCTCCTTACTTCTGATTAACTGAAAACGTATTTAACCAATTCCTTACTATTACCCTAACTTCACACACAATTGAGAAATTGTTCATTAAAAAAAAGATAGAATTCTTTCTTCCCTCTACCTCAGGCTTTCTAATTCTAATAACTCCAAGGTCTCTCAGCTCTTCAATCCTGGCAACAGGATTTGCCAAACTTACCGAACGCTAGTTGGGATCAGGAAATGCAGCAATACCTCCTGCTTATGATTTTGGCTAGGGATAGATTTATCCAGCTGAAATTTCTACATAGTCTATATTATATTTCCCTGAGACTCGCTGTTATATATTCCAATATTGACGAGACTTGCCTTAAATGAAATGCTGCTGCTACATTTATACACATGGTCTGGACCTGCTCTCATATGCAGACTTTTGACTGTAATGTGGTTAAAGACAGTATTATAATAGGTGGATCAAAAATTACAGTAGACCCTTGATTATGCTTTTGGGCGTATATGATAACATTTATACGACTCACTATAAAAGGCTGTTCCTCTTCTATTCTGCCTTCTATGCTAGGAAAACAATCCAAAGTGGAAACTACTAAATTTTCCTATCCTTCAAATATGGAGATCAACCATCAATGCAGTTTTACAAAATTGCATATATGGGACATACCTTTCCCCCAAACATTTGAGAAAATCTGGGCAGCATGGGTCAAGGCAAGAGGCCTAACAATATAGTATTATGTGGGCTACTGGATTTGCTCATTGATTAAATATATTATGATCAAAACCATGCCAAATTCAAGGTACTTGGTTTGTAGGGCTTTCTTTTCCTTCCTGATTATACAGGTATGTCCTTTGTATCCCTTTTCTCCCAATCTCACACTATCGTCTTTCCCCCATCCCCACCCCTCATTCTTTTTTTCCTCTCATTGATGGCTTTTTAAAATATAAGCATTATAAAGCATTCCATGACTGGTTGCAAATTGTTATGTTTTTGTATATGAGTACTGTAATTACTGATCTATGTTTGCTGATGTATTGGACCTATTATGTGCAACATACTATTTTTATAATCTAGCTCACTTTCATCTTTCAAAACGTTATGAACTTTAACCATTATGATGTACCTTCTTTTTATATGAATGTATGTGCCACACCTGTTCTTTGTATTGTATTTACAGTTAATAATGTCTTATAAAAAAAGAAATGTGTGCCCTGCTCAGGTCTTATGTTCACAGAATAAACAAAAGTGTCAGCTTCGTAACCAACTAACTGAAACCAACTAAATATTTGGATAGGAGATGACAAATGCTTGTGCTTCAGCTCGGTGCCTGTAGGATACAGGCTTGAGTTTGAATAATTTGTGCCAGAGCAATTCATGACCTCGATGATGTCTTCATCTCTTTGCAAGAGGGAGGAACTTCAGTTTGCCATGGCACAGATCAATTCCCAGGGAGTAATTATCTCTGTGAAAGAGAAAGAGTGCTTCGGGGGTTTTATTCCAGCCTTTTTATCATCCCCAAACTGGATGGCAAGGTACATTATATTCTGGACTTAAAAGAGTTCAATCGGTACTTTAAGGTACAGACGTTTTGCATGGAGTCCAATTGGACAGTTAATGCTTCTCTATAATTGGGGAACTTTGTTGCATCAGAGCAAATAAAGCATGCTTACTGTCATGTCCCCATCTACAGACCTCACCAGCAATACCTATGTTTTGTAAAAGTGGTCAACCTTACCAGTTTCTGGCTTATTCACCAAGGTGTTAGCCCCAATCCTAACTTTGCTGGGTATGAGGAAAATCACAATTTTAGGGTACCTGGACGACTTGTTATTAAGGGAACAGTTGAGGATTAAGAAGTATTAAGAACTTACAAACATTAAGGAGACAGTGCAGGTACCATAGAAATTCAGGTGGATATTGAATCTTCAGAAATCAGTGTTAATCCCCACTCAATGCTTGGAGTATCTGGATCTTTCGATGGACACAGTTCCATCTAAGGTGTTTCTTCCACAAGTAAGGTTAGGCTGCCTTCATTCCCAGGTGCAGGTATAGCAAAGCAGGCCTTACCCACAATGTGTTTCAGCATGAGGGTACTGGGTTTTATGGTAGCTGCCTTTAAAACAATGCCATATACTCGGTTTCCATCCAGAAACTTGCAACGCAGTAGCAGTGTTCCGCCAGCATGGGACAAACAGGTACAGTTCATAGATTGCCCAGTGAGACTGTCACCTCAGGCAAGAAAGTATCTGGTTTGGTGGATTCTCAGCTCGAAGCTGGAACAAGGGAATTCATTCCTGCCAGCCCCTTGAGAGATTCTAACTCTGAATACCAGTCTGATGGGCTGGGGTGCATTTGGGGGATCTCTGTCATTTCAGGGTATGTGGTCACCAAGGGAGGCTTGTCTTCAGTTCAACATATTGAAACTCAGAGCAATTAGTCTCTCCTTACAACGCTGGACTTTGCAGATTCTGGGTCAGCTTGTCAGATTCCAATTGGACAATGCAAGAGAAGTACAAGGAGTCATGGAGTGAGCAGTAAGGCATTCTACTGTCAGCAGCACACATTCACGAGGTGGCGAAATGGAAGGTGGCCTTTCTATGTTACCAGCAGCTAGATCCAGGAGAATGGTCTTTACACCCAAAAGTGTTTTAACATATATGTCACAAATTGGAGATTCCTAATATGCATCTGCTTGTATCCAGGTTCAAGAACAAACTGGACAAATTTTCAGCCAGAAAGAGAGATCCAAGGGCTTTCACTGTTGGTTTACTGAGCAGGATGGACGTACAGTAACCCCCGAATCAACCAATGGGGGATGTGGTACTCAAAAGCTCCATGGGCCCTTCTACCATAATTTAGAGGCCAGGAAGCAGTCTTTTCGCAGGGTTTACCATCGCATAAGGAAACTATATTTTGTGTGACGTGAAGAGAAAGGATTACATCCTTGAAGATATGCAGTAAAGTGTATGTTAGGGTTTCTGCAATCAGGCATGGGTCGTTCTTTGGCCCTGAGCACTATTAAAGACCAGGTTTTGGGTCTAGCTTTATTTTCCCAGAAGCCATTGGCTTTGCATTCATTGGTAAAGATATCTGTGCAGTGGGTGGGGCACTTAGCTCCTACTGTACGTAAATGTTTAGCACCATGAGACCTGAGCCTAATGTTCTCAGCTCTCCATCATTCTCCTTTCAAACCTGTTAGGAGCATCAGCAGTCTCTCTCTGGTCTTACCAGAAAAGTGGTCTTTCTGGTGGCCATTACTTCGGCCTGAAGGGCATCGGTATTGGCAGTCTTGTCTTGAAAATACCATTCTTGATTCTACATAAAGATGAGGTTTCATAAAGCCTAGGCATGATTTTTTTTTTTCTTAACCAGTTCAGCTAAACTAGTTGTTAACCCCTTGTGATAGCAATAATGGTAATTAACCACTTGCAGACCCGCCACAGTAATTATACTTTGGTGGGGTGGCACGTGCAGGCTCAAATACGTACATGTACATTATTGTCCCTGCTCCAGTTTAGAAATGCGCTGTGCCCCCCCGACCGCTGACAGTGGATTGCGGGTCCCAGTACCCGATCACCTTTGGCAGCCAGGGGATCATGTGTGATCACAATGTCAACAAAGCTGATATTAATGAATCTCATTCATAACAGCTCTGCTTCCTGTACCAATGAGCTGTGATTTCCCCACAACTATCTAATGGTACCCAGGCCAATCACAGCACCCTGTACCATTTGATTAGATGTAGCTAATCACAGATCACTGGTATTCACAGCTGTCATGAATGTAACCCATTCATGATAGTTGTAAAACATTGCCGTTACATTGATCATAATAGTAACAACAATCAAAGTCTAAAAAAAAAAAAAAAATCCCCTGATTATCCCCCCAGATTATGATGAACAGAAGAGTAGATGTTATGTGGTCCTGACACAATTTCTGTCCTAGGGTGACAATGCTGCTATTTCATGAATACAGTATAGTGAGTCACCCTAGATAGGAATTAAAAATTAGAACAATAAAAAGTCAGACATATATAAAGTAATATTTATTTATTCAATTTCATGGTTATTATATATTCGTGAAAGTTGGAACAATAAAAAGAAATCAAATGCAAGCCCAATTCACCTCAAAGCATGCTTTCCTCTTCTACCGAAGCCCATATTAAAGTGTAATATACAGTAAGGTGAAAAGAAGGGAACTAAAATACGAAATGTGTAACATTTATAAACACCACAATAGGATACCAAGTAACTATGTCTAGCACTGATTAGAAGTAGAAGAATAATATATTTAGCTTTTCCGTCCATAACTGTAATACCTAGCACAAAGAATGGTTTCCAGGCAATATGAAGGTATCGGAGTCTAATGATTTACAATCTGTTGACAAAAATTAATTATAAACCAGGGAATATGAATACTGTACTTCCTTAAATAAAGTCTCTAGTTAGGAGCCTGGTTACACTGCATTAGATAATAGTATAAATTGAACTGGCCAAGTGGGTTGAGGATTATAATATTCCTTTTTTTATCTTGTCAATAGTTCACCAGTTATACTACAGATAATATTTAAAATGACTACTGTATACAATGTATGATTACTACTTGCTGTGTTTGGCAATTGCAGAGCCTAGCTTAGATATCAGATGTCTTTTTCTAAAGATCTGTAATTACATGTGCGTAAAGTCTCACAGAATCACCTCGGTAAAACACAATACTCAGTATAGGTTAACTAAACATTATAGACTTGAGAGAAAATTTGCTTTGTGAGTCAGTGTAAACAACAATAATTAGGTTCTGGATGAATGGGGAAAAAGCACCCTCATCTTTTTTAAAAAGCTCCATATTAATAATATTTAATACAAATATACTATATAAACAAGAATTTCTAGGAAAGAATACTTCTGAAGAAAATCAGGAAAAAATGTGAACTAAACCCAATCAAGAGCTTCTTTATTTTTTATCTATCGGTGTCTGGGCCAATTTTGACATTTTTCATAGCATTTTACTGCTAGAAGATTACTTAGAATCTCCAAACATTGCATATTTTTTTTAAATCAGAGGCCCTGGAGAATAAAATAGTAATTATTACAATTGGTTTATGTTGCATATTTGTGCAGCCATTTACCAAGCATAATTTTTTTTTTTTGTAAAATATAAATGATGATGTTGCGCTTAGTAAACAGATACTAAACATGTGAAGATTTAAAGGATAACTTCTCCTTTGGGAACATGTTACATATTCTGCCCGTTTTTAGGGTGGAACATGTACCATGTTTCCACTCCTGCAGCAGCTCAGCGATCTGCTCTCTGTGTGACAGCTGTACAGGGAGATGGCTTACACTAACAGTCTGCAGGAGCCCTGCATGGCACCAGCAAAATGTCCCAATACTTTATAATGTAAAAACACACAGAATATCAGAGGTAGACCTGTTTATCTAGTGATTAATGCTAACACTGACACCAGGCTTCATTCTGGCTTGAAGGGCCGACATATGAAACAAATGGGTAACGGAGGAGAGAGGCTCCAAGGAGCCCAATATAGTGTAGAAAGTCAATCATCCTCTGATGAAGGAAGCTTGTAGTTCTCCTGAAACGCATTCCATAGCACTTACATACACTCCCACAGTGGTGCTTTCAGACTGTCCAACCCTCCCTGCATGACAGATTCAACCAGTGAAGATTCAGCTCTCGCAAACCGGCTGTGGCTTCTCCCGTCTCTCCCAGGACTTTGCTTCCTGCTTCCAGAGGTGGCTCTCCTCCATGTACCTCCAGCTGCTCTCTCTCCCCCCAGCCACCAGCAGTTTGAGTCATTCACCGAACAGTGGTTAGGGACTAATTCCATTGTGACATGCCTTTTGTTTCTTCACCCATTTAACTATATATTTTTTCCAATGTATTGACTTACTACACTATATTGTACTCCTTGTCGCCTCTCTCCTCTTTTATCCATTTTTAATGAATACAGAGCTGCATTAATTTTACCTACATAGAGGTCAACTTTAACAAAGCTGCTCAGTTAACATAAGGATTGTTGATAAGTGCACAGTACAGTAGCTGCGGTATGTGGAATTGCTAAGATTCACTGCACTCATATTCAAAGCAAGCTCACCCATCCATCCACGTTTCAATGCTTTGCTTTGTTGAGAAATTACTTTGAAAAACAGTCCCCTAGCATTCTAGTCATTGCCACTTTGAGTAAGGGCAAAAGATTAATGCAGCTTTTAATTCCTGGAAACCATCTGCCCTTGGCTCAAACATGCACACAGAAAGGTGTGTTTAGCTGAGAAAGCCCCTCCTTCCTTCCTCCAGATGAAAGAAAAATAAAAAAAGCCCATGAAGACTCATAAGATCTATGACATCATTTTGGCCTAGACCCGAAACCAAGAAGCAACTGAAGTAAAAAAAAAAATAATAAGTTTAAAACAAATATATTATACCTTTCTATGTATCTACTAATGTTTGTAGCATAATGAATAAAAATAGTTACTGTGGAATGAGAGAGTTTAGTTCTGCTTTAAAAAAAAAAGCTACAACTATACCTGATCATAAAACTCTTAGTTAGTTAAAGTAGAACTCCACTCTCTCAATCAACATGGACTATTTCTAGTCCTTATGCTGCCAGCATTAGTTAATAGATAGGAAAGTATATCATATTTACTTGTTTTACACTTTTTTTGCATTTCTTCAGCTACTTGCTGGTTTTCATGCCTAGGCAAATGATGTCATACATCCCAGAAGTCTTCAAATGGGGAGGGAAGGTTCTCAGCTCAGCCCATACCTGAGACGGATTCCAGAAAGTTAATGCTACATGAATCACCTGCCCTTACTCAAGATGGCCACAGCCAGAAATGCCAGGGGGTGTTTTTCAAAAGTATTCTTCAGAAAAATAAAGCATGGAGACATGGATGGAGGGGGGGTTTTCTTTAGGTACTAAAAATGAATGAAATTGCATTTTTGGTTTGTGGTGCTCAGATACAGCACAGTTCCACTTTAACTCCTATCAGTACTCTTGCTTAATTCTAAAAATGCTAATTCATTATGGTAAAGGGCTGTGATGCCATATGCAGTTCAAAAATTAATATAAATCATAACATGGAAGAGTGACACAAATCAAATTATTTAGACAGGCTACATTGCATTATTATAGCATAAAACCCATCATAAAGGAAAAAAGCTAGAAGAACGCGACAATGGACATGCTGCAACAGTGTGACACAGTTAGAGGACAGAGCATGTCATCTTGATTTCTGGTTTTAAGAATGACACCAAGGAAGAGAGTTTAGGTAACACTGACAGAAAAATACACAAAAATACTGTACAACAGTGACTGTTTGTTCAAAAGCTTTATTGTGAAAAAGAACAAGACAAGGTTACATCCAGAGTTATTTCAGGAATGGTAATATCCCATAATCCATTAAAATTCTTATATTTTATTTATGTTCTCATGGGTGGATGGACTGCCCACCAGTAACTGAGTGAAATGAATGGAATGGGGGGGGGGGGGGCTGGAAGATCTTTGCTGACAGGGGTATAGCATAAAGGGGACAGGGGGATCTACAGGCAACCATTGATTACTGTATGCCCGGTCAGGGTAGAATAGGCAACTGATCAAATATAGAGCTCTCAAATCATTAAAGAGGGACGCATATAGGCTTCGATCCATGGATTTGATGAATTTAGCTATGGTATTGATTTGTAGTGCTGGAGGTTTCTCTTAGGTAAAAACTTGCCAAACTAGGGCCTTGACCTCTGCAAAAGTGATGGCAAGAGACCTCCACGTCCAGGCCAACATCTCCCAAGCAGCCATAAGAGTGTGTGTAACTAGTCTGAGTTAAAAAGCTGTGCAGACTTCAGTTTTTTCCTGAGGAGAACCCTGTAGTGTACTGGTCCTTTCAGGACGAGACACCAACTACCGTGTACAACGCTGATATACCCTAATCCAGTACCATTTTGCCTTAGAGCATTCCCACCAGATGTGCAAGAAAGATCCCTCCAACTGACAAAAAAACAAAGGACTAAAAACCAGGGACAGAACAAGAGATCCTCAAAGGGAATAAATACCAATTCAGCAAAAGCTTGTAGTTCACTTTGACCACTAGAACAGCAGAACTACAATTGGTAGAGATCTAGATTTGTTGCTAATCTGCTACATCCATGGATCTCTGTAGACCTCTGTCCTACTTTCTTGCATATGGAGGTAACTTGGCCTGCAAGTGGGAAAGGAGCACACTATGATGAAACAAGATAAGACGTGGACTCTGTAAGTTATCCAGAAACCAGTTTTTGAATAACATTAAAGATCCTCTGCAAGAGTGATATAACTTTGAAAAAGGTGTTTAAAACAGAACTAAACTGCATCTGAGCACCACAAACCAAGAACCCTATTTAATTTTAAAATTTAAAGCAAACTCCCCCATCGATCAATGTCTCCACATTTTCTTTTGCTGAGAAAGTACTTTAAAAAGCAAACTAGCATTTTTGGCCGTGACTATCTTGAGAAAGGGCAGATGATTCATGTAGCATTTACTTCCTGGAATGCATCTGCCCTTAGCTCAGGCATGCAAGTAGAAGGGTGTGCTTAGCTGAGAAAACCCTTCCTGAAGACTCCTGGGAAATGTATGACATAATTTCCTTAGACCTGGAAACCAAAGAAATAACTGAAGAAATGTAAAAAATATATATATATATATATATATATATATATATATATATATATATATATATATATATAGTTTAAGACAAGTAAATATTATATAATTTTCTACTTACTAGTGCTAGCAGCAGAAGGATTAAAAATAGTCTTGATGGAAAGCGTTTAGTTCTGCTTTTTGATCTGTAGATTTTGAAAAACAGCCCCAGGTTCCAAGCAGTGGGCAATTGAAGTGTTCACCATAGTACTCAAAATATGTTGGCGCAAATAAAGAAAACTGCGTAACCAGTTGTTGAAAGTTTGTTGGGTCTCATAACCAGGCAATAATAACAGATTACCTAGCATAACATGAGGAGGGTTTGAGGAGATATTGTAGTCAGTAGGTTTGGTAAGGATTGCCACAAGTAAAACATGGATGTGATAAAAAAAAAATAAATTGGCAGCAATGTTTTTCCACTACAGTCACTCTACACAGCCAGGAAATATGGTATTTTCCTAAGAGGTCTGTAGAGAATATAAGTAGCAAGACTATTTTGGTTAGTGGCCTTATTACAGGGTTCCATATGAAGGGGTCAAATTAATTCATAAACATGACAAATAATCCTGGACCAAGGTGAACATAAAAGAAGTGTAAAGGGATTCTAGAACAGATGGAGACAGCGATACATACATTCAAGGCCTTGGATTTAGTCTCGTGACCCTGGATCCCTGAGAGGGCACCAAACTAGTTGAGAAGCAAAATTAGGTTTGGCAAAGAGATCAGTGGCTTAGTCAGGAAGAGAAGAGCATGATCCACAAAAAAGCAACTCGTATTGTGATAACCTGCCACTTCAATTCTCATAACATTGCTTTTAAACCGAATGGTCTGTGCCAGGGGTTCGATAGATAGGGCAAACAAGATAAGGCACAAATGGCACTCTTGTTTTGTACTACTGGCCATTAAAAATTTGAAACCCAGAATACTGGATGTAAGCCATGAGAGAGGAATAAAGGGCCTATATTCATTGTTAAAATTGGGGGTGAAACCCCATCATTGTAAAAAGTATTACCAGCCGAGGGAGTCAAATACTTTTCATATATCTAAGGACAAAAGCATTAGTGGGGTATGTCTTTGGTGGGCTAAATGTAGTAGAAGTGAGATCCTTTGAATAATGTCCCATACTTGCCTGCCTGGGATGAAACCCACTTGATCTTTTGATATCATTCAACACTCTTAACTCTAGCTACCAAAATTTTGCCTTATTCATTTCTTGTTGGTATCGATCAATTATATTGGGAAGTTTTTCCAGGAAGTGTGGTCAGTATGGAGCTTTAGAACTATACAAAAAAACGAGCTAAGGGATGACATGTAAGCGAGGAACCCCCTCTCAACTGGTTAAAAAGTATGATTAGGCGGGGGAAAGAATATGCAAAAATTGCATCCAAAAAGCCACTGGGTCCCAGCTTTTTCAAATATTTGAATGTTTTGATCATCTGCTGAACTACTAGTTCCGATATCTCCCTATCAATAGAAATTTGAGCAGATAGGGCAATTGCAGAGGATTACAGGTTTCAAAAAAGGTGTCAGTCTAAAATAATAATGTATCTATTTTTTGGTAGAGTTGGGCTAAGCAAAATAATTTTAATATCTTAGAAGCTGGTGGAGCCATCTATTCAGGGTAAGTACAGCTTTGGGATTTTTTTTTCTATAGGTATGCTTTAGAGAGCAAACAATTTGCAAATAATTTGCCTGATGGTGAAAATATGACATACATCAGATTTGAGTAGTATCTGTCTATTGTGAGACTGGGAGAAATAGAGACTATAAATAAACAAAAAAAGTCCTTCAAATAATTACCCAATAATTATTCAGCAACTTATTTTAAAAATATATATAACCCCACTTACTTAAATACACTTTTAAACAATGAGGTCAAGTTTATTTAAACTTAATTGCTAAAATCTTTTACAAGCTACAAATTGTTAATATAATTTCAAAATTCATGTACAATACTTTTAAATCTGCAACTTTAATTAGAATAATGGGTGATGATACTGCTATGAAGGTCTTTCTTCAGGCACTTCCTGTGCGTCCAGCAGCGATCATGGTAGATAAAAGCTGGCTGTGCTAAAAAGCCACGAACACCTGCAGCCGCCAGCGTCCTCTCATTTTTTTCAACCAGCTTCTCAGTGTTGCAGCAGGAATCAGAAGATTCCTGCAGCTACAATTCGCACCGGCCCTAATCACCAGTGTGAATGTAGCCTTAAGAAATGCTAGCAGCTGCTGCTAGCTCAGCACAAGACTGATTTATCCATCTTTTTTACCTATTGCTATGAACTTTCTTGTATGTTACAGAAATTTGCTAAGTTAAACGTCTATTTGCACTTTGCAAATTTAGAAGCTCATACTTGGCATATTTGTTAAGCATTAATGCTGCCATTCAGAATTCAACACTAAATCTGTAAGCAATTAGAGAATGTTATTGAATTCGAACCTTCGCAAAATCCAAGATTAATAATTCAGGTTTGCAACTTTTTACAGAACCATAAAGTTTATTTTTTCCAAAAAAGTTTATATTTGTAAGATGTCCATATTACTGTAAGAAAATAAATTAGCTGAAGTTACTAATAGTCTTCCCTGCACTTTCATTATTTCCCGTTCAATTCCTTTATCTTGTTACATAACTCCTCTCTTATACAAAAGCTAGGAGCAATGGATGTTTAATATTACTGCTCAAAACAATTAAAGGAACATTTTTTAATCAGAGTATCACATCAAGTCAATTAAACCCCTGGGATATTGATCTGGTCAGTTAAGTAGCAGAGGGGGTTGTTAATCAGTTTCAGCTGCTTTGGTGTTAATGAAATTACCAGGTGCACTGTATGGGCAACAATGAGATGACCTCCACAAAAGGAATGGTTTTACAGGGGGAGGCCAATGCCTTTTTTGTTTTCCCTACTCATCTTTTCTCACTGTTTTTCATTAGCTTTGCATTTTGCTAGGGGCAGTGTCACTACTGGTAGCATGAGGCAATACCTGGACCCTATAGAGGTTGCACAGGCAGTCAAACCCCTCCAGGATGGCACATCAATACCTGCAGAGCAGCTGATAGGGGGGGGGGGCAGGCACACAGGGGGGCCCAGAAACCAGGAGGATCGGTGGAGCAGAGAACAATGCCCTCTATGTCTCTCACCCAGCAACTGTAAGCAGGTTTCTCCCCTTCTCCCTCCCACTGGCATCCAGCTGCTGGGTGAGAGACACACATGGCTGGATTTTGGGGGTGCTGGGGTGGTTTGTGGATTTCAGTTCTGCCCCCCCTCCCCCCCAGTCTGGCCTTCCTTGGATGATGCGCCTGGCTGGGTGCCACTGAGCTCCTTCCCCAGCCCGCACTCAGAACCGGGACAAGGAGACGGCAGCCTGGAGGCTAAGAGATGAGGCGGAGGAAAGAGCCATGAGGAGGAGCGCTGTGTTGTGCTCTCACCTCTTTTCAGAAGAGCGCTGGTCTATACAGCACAAGGGAGAGGATCGCTGTTACTGTAGATCGTATTGCACTGTACACACAAACAGCCCCCTATTTCCTCCAAGGGCTGCTCACCTCCCGGCAGCAGCAAATGTGGATAGGAGGTGGTGTGTGTGCGTGTGTGTGTACAGTGCAATGCGATCTATAGTAACATGGATCTGTCCCATGTAGGCATGTGACGGTATCAGATTTCCATGCTGCGATTAATTAAGGTTTTGCCACGGTAAACGGTATTATCACGGTATTCAATTATATGAGAAATAAAGGTTGAAAATATAAACCAACTTATAAACCACCTTGAAATCCATGCTGCTTTTGCACCATGCGACCTATCTGCTAATTTATTTATTCATCATAATATTCACTGTGTACTTTCATCACAATTTGTCCTGGGGGGGATTAAGGAAAAAAAATTGTGCTGGGAGGGAAGATTAGGGAGGGGGGGGGGGTTGTGCAAGGAGGGGGGGTAAGAGAATTAGGGCTAATAGGAGGGAATTGGGTGGGATTTGTGCTAGCAGGGGGGATTAGGGGGGGGAGAAGATTTTGTGCAAGGATAGAAAGTTTGAAAAGAAAAAGGATGTGTGCTAGGCAGGTGATATTTTAGGGTGAGGGAAATTTGTGCTGGTAGGGGGGAATCGCAAATAATTTAAGCTGGGAGGGCAAAGATGTGTGCTGGAAGGGGAAGTCGGAACTGGGAGTTGGTGGAATATGTGCATTATTGTTTGGAGAATTTTGGCTTGAAGATGGAATTTATGTTTTTTATACATGATGGAATGTTTTTGTTGTCCACTAATAATGATTCCCAAGTACTTTTAGTGAAAATATTGTTTTAAAATTTTTGCCTTGGGGGGGGGCATCAGGTAGGCTGCACGGGGCCCTGTGATTCTAATAGCGGCACTGAATATGTGCCATTGCCAGAAGGTTTGCTGTGTCTCCCAGCACAGTCTCAAGAGCATGGGGGGAGAATCCAGTAGACAGGCAGTTACTCTAGGAGAGCTGGACAGGGTCGTAGAAGGTCCCTAACCCATCAGTAGGACCGGTATCTGCTCCCTTTGCGCAAGGAGGAACAGGATGGGCACTGCTAGAACCCTACAAAATGACCTCCAACAGGCCACTTGTATGAATATCTCTGACCAAACAATCAGAAACAGACTGTAGGCTTGCCACATCCATACTGTATTCAGGTTTTAGTACAAAGTTTTTAAACTGGGAGACAGGGTTACTAGTATATGGTCACAAGGCAATGTGTTTTGCATTACATTTATCCCCAATGCTTGCAATCTCCTCCGCAGTAGCTCTTATCAGTGATCCCCTGGACTCCTCTGGCTCTGCTGCAGGCTACAGGGGCCTGTAGATTGACACACGGAACTTTCGGATTGAACCTTACCCGAATTCCATTTTGACAGCAACAGGAAAATTTTTTGCATACTAATCTACCACACCAGGTTTTAGCTTCTGTGGAATGACTGTAGCTATTTTAACAATATCTAAGTAGTGTTACAGAAATCCACAAAAAAAAAAACAAAGTATTTTTTGCATCCCTACAGATAGTCATTAAAGTGGTTGTAAACCGAAATTTCAGACATGAAATATGAACAAAGCATATTCTGTAGACTGTACTTATCTCAATCCAGCACACAGTGTCATCTCTGTCTGCTGCCCCTTTCCTCTGCTATTAGCATAAGTCACTTCTGACAAGCTTTCCTGACATCAAAAGAAAAAGGGTGACAAGGGAGGGAGCTCCAGCTGATTAACAGCCTCAGTCCTGTTCCTGTGTGAACAGGAGGGGGAGGGGTGGGGGTGTCCCATCCCTCGAATTAGCTCTTAGAGCTGAGCTCTGCAGTGTGTAACTTCAGCTATTTGCCCCATTTCTGACAGCTTAGTCAAGCTTTATAAATTCTGGACTTTAAATGCCTATAGAGAAGAGAATACTGTAGATACACAGGTCTAACTTATGGAGTTCACCTCAAGGAAAGATAACTTTGCCAATTTTCACTTCTAATGAGGTCAGTGCCTTATTATGTATATGTTTTATTTACACAGTGCAAAAAAACCCCACGTATTTACTTAAGCTATCCATAACGTAGAGAACACATCAATATTTGAATATACACTACTAATAATATCCTTGTCATGTTAATCTGGCAAAAATGGGAAGAAAATTTTGGAGACGGTCTCTTTAGCCTCTGTATGGTATTTCACAGCCCAAAGTGTAACGGTAGGAGGCCTGAGAATTGCAAATGTTACAGTCAATGTTTAAGTTTCCAAATACTGTAATTAGAGGAAAAAGCTTTTTTATAAGTAGATTACACTTTTTCTTTCAAGTTACATTTTTATTACGTACTTCCGCAAGACAAAGTCTTACAAAAAGGGAATAATGATACCAAATACAGAGGTGCATTCTATAATACCATACAGTCAGAGCAAAATGGATCATAGCATGTTACAAATACAGAAACGATAAATGGAGGCAAAGGTTATTCAGCAAAATGGTGGCAACAAGACCAAAGATATCAACCCATCGTGGGAGAACCCCCTTACTATAAATGCTTGCTGTAACAGTAAGTCAATAAGTACAATACAGTACCATTATGACATTGGACATAAGTCCTCACAAAATCTCCAAAGGGATAACATACAGTAATAATCTAGTAATATGCAGTAATTCAAGCACATACTGCACCTTCATCTACTGTATGCCTAACAAAACCAAAAAAATTAAATATTAAAAATTACCCTGCCCTTAACAGCAAGTGATGCATAAAACATTGAATATGCTTAGCTCAATATTTATTTATTTATTTTTTTTAACAATAGACAGCATTTCCTTTTGGTCAGTAAAACTATTATACATGTTACAGATTTTGCATGTATTGCTATGGTTTAAACCCGTAATGCTTCCTGAAAACATGAAATTCATAAATATTATTTGAATTATGCTAATGAAATGTCAGCAGTTAGCACTACGATTGCAATGCCCAGGATACAGAAAACCATATTAACCACCACAGGAATTGACTGCAATAAATTCATCACCATGTTTCAAAAATGTAAACCGAAAATAATAAATGTAAGCAATAATAAACTGAAACTAAGCATGGAGAACAGAGCACACAACATTGGCAAAATAAATGACCTAATAAATCAAAAAGTAAATGATGAATGAATCTGAGAACAAATGGTAAAATTGTACATTTTGGAATAGTTTAAAGGTTATACATAAATGAGCATAGGCAACTGCCAATGGATCATCTTTACAGTATATGCTGGATGACTTTGCCACAAAAGTTTAGCTCATTCCCTCTATCAAAATTTTAAAAAGATAATTGAATAATAAAAAATCAGGATCTCTAGCCATGTAGCATTACTGTATAACATAGAAAACCCTCTGGTATAATATATATATTATAATATTGTATATGTCAAACCCAGTTCCAGGAACAACACAAACCTCATTGGCCAATCTGCTCACAGCCTCAAGATTAACTGATTATGAAGTGGGAGGAGGCATCAAAAATTACACAGACTGTGCAGAGCAAGGACAGATTTGAGGGGGGGGGGGGGGAGTAAAAGCAGAAGAAGTGACAGGACACATTCTGATGCATGGGAGGCAGAAAAGAGTTAAACTTACAAGCATAGTGTTTGATCTTATCTCCTTGATATCCTCTCCTATCTCCCTCAGCAGACAACCTGTGAACTTCAGCACTGTGAAGTTTCTGGCAGCCATCCTCTCTAGCTGAGCTAAGATATACAATCAAGGCCAGAAGTGCACAGATTTTAAATACAGAAAGTGAAAATTAGGTTTTGAGTCAATGGAGAGGAGGAGAGTTTCCAATAAGCAAGAGACTACTTTGGGCTTCAACAAAATGGCGGTCTCCAGCAAGAAGAAATAGGAGTATTGCTGAAGGCAATGTACAGCACACCCAGTAGAAGTTGGAAGTGACGAAACATCGGGGCGTGGCTATACGGCAAACCACAAGTGCTTGTGAAGGAGGTGGAGGACAGCGTCTGTGGTCTGTCAACCAGTGTGGAGGTGGTAAGGACCACTGGGGCACTCCACTTCCTATTGTGGATCTATCAATGTGCTGATTTATGCTTTTTATGTAAGTGCAATGGGAGAAGGATTAGCTTAATAAATTTGTTCATTTAAAACGGTATCACACGAGGAGAGTTTTTTCTTTCTTCCATATTATCTCATGGGAATCATGCACAAGAGGTCCCTCTGAGCTCATTCTACCCGGGAGAGAATTACAGATACTGTTATTCCCAAAGCACTTTTGCCCATACCATGAGAATGGGGGGGGCCACTGTCTCTGGTAAGGAACCATCTAATGAGAGTCCAATTAGGATTTCAAAGACTGAAAGGATCACCATTCCAGGATTATTGGCCACTAGCAGGAGCACTTGTTATTTATTTGTTTAATCGTTTTGGAACTTTGATCACACTATATAGCGACTCTGCCCAATTTTAGGCAGTGTGGTCGCTTTGAGCACATTATGGGACTTTAATGTTATGTTCACAGTGTGTGTTTGGAGTTTGTTCATATGCGAATCTTGCACAGCTATATTATTATTTTTTTTATATTGATTTACTGATTTTTCACATATATTTTTTACATCTATCAATAATTTTGCGCAACTTGGTGTATATCATTTGATTTATTGCACTAATTTGGTGAATGTACAGCACACACTAATTTTGGTAGCACAATTATTAATGTGGAATGTGTTAATTGTTAAGGGTAAAACAAATGTTACTGCCTAAGCACAATTTTGCAACTTTGACATGTGTTCGTAAAATTGGTGGATTATACCTTGTTTTATTCAGGACAAATGGAAATGGATATTTCCTGTTTTTTTTGTTTTTTTTATTATCAAAGGAAAACTTGCCCAAAACAGTAAAAAAAATAAAAATAAAAAAAAAAACATTTTTTTAATTTAGCTGTATATTTCTTGTTATTACTATAATCTACCACCAAAGAACAACCCAAAGTAAATTCTCCTGCTCTAGATGATCACAATAATACCACAAACGTGTATGTTAGTTGTTGTTTGTACCCGTAGTACAGCCCAGAATCAGTGCACAGTTTGCTTTTCTATCCTACCTAAAACACACTGACACTAGAGTTCAGAGGTGCGCAACGTACCGAGTGCAGAGTTCAGGGGTGCGCTATGTACAGAGTGCAGGGTTCAGCGGTGTGCTATGTACAGAGTGCAGGGTTCAGGGGTGCGCTATGTACAGTGTGCAGAGTTCAGGAGTGCTCTATGTACAGAAGGCAGCGTTCAGGAGTGTGCTATGTACAGAGGGCAGAGATTTCCGAAATGCGATATGTACAGAGTGCAGAGTTCAGGGGTGCTCTATGTACAGAGTGATTTTAGTAGTGTGCAGTGTTGAGGAGTGGACTACAGAGTGCAGGGTTTAGGGGCAAGCTATGCACAGTGTGAAGGGTTCAGATCTCTTTCACAGGCTGTCCACATCTCACTTCCAACCCCTCACCCTGCGTGCAAGAGCCACAGGAAATGGCCTGGTGTGCTGGATTCGGCCAGTAAGCCTTATATTTGACACAAGTGCTCTAGAGGGTTTGCCCCTATGCTTATATGACAAGTAAACAGTATATGCTTTCCTATCTTTTTTTCTATTTCTTGCTGCATAAGGATTAAAAATAGTTCATGTTGATTGAGAGAATACATTTCTGTTTTAGGTATTGGATGGTATCTACAAGGCCAGTGAAAGTATCTTGTGCATGGTGATGACCAAGTCACAGCTGTGTCTACAACCTCTACCAGGGCAGCATCCAACGTTCAGTGCCTTGCAAAAACCTGGCTGACAAGAAAAACTAGGGCTGTTGTATGAAAAGACTGGCCCCTCTGTGAACAATAAGGGTGCAGAAAATGGCAGAATTGATGACATCACATTGTTACTTACATATGTACATCTTCATCACAGATGAGAATTATAAAGAAACACAGAAAGTTTAAAACTTACTAGTGCATAGAGGCATAATACAAAAGGTGAAAGAAAGACATTCTAGTCACCAAACAGTGACATAGAAGTTTACTTTTTTGCCCTGCTGAAACACCAGACCATTCAACCCGAAGCACTTAAAGTCCTAGACTTTCCATGCTCATTTCCCTTTTTGAAAGACATATGAGAAGATCAAAAATATTCTATGAAACATATCCACAAGTGGTAGCTGTAGGAAGACTAATGCCCCGTACACACGTGCAGATTATCTGAAGACTTTTGTCTGCAGACTTACCAAAACCATATAATATGAGGTCAAACCTAAACACTTTCAATTTGTATGCAATCCGGCAGGCCCTTGCTCTACATAGAAAAGGGAAATCTGAAGACAAAAGTCTTCAGATAATCTGCACGTGTGTACGGGGCATAAGTCTCCATAAATCTCAAATATAATTATGGAACTATACACAGGTACATGTAAGACTTGCACAGTTACTGATTATTTTATGCTTGGCAAGTTTTAGCCACATTTTTAAGATGTTCTGGTTGGTAAGGCCGTGATAACAAGCTTTCACCGTAGAGAAAACTATGCAACAGAAATCCTCCAGAGCCCATTCCAACGCTGTTGTCAACAGTGTGCAATAGATTCTGCATAATTGCCTTTATCACAGGTTTGCAGGGCTTTACACAATCTTCAACCTGTATTCCCATTCTTCATTTTGCATACGTACATTCATTCACAGCAGTCTTGTGGTAAGAACACAAACAAGCAATGATAAATTGTATTAAGCTATTAGGCTGGTACAGGGCCAGTTCACAAATCTTTTTTATACTCAAAAGGGAGCCTGGACACACAAAAAAAATGAACAACACCCTGTACCAAGCGGGAAGTCACCAGATCAGAACATATAAATAATCACAATTACACAGCAGAATTACAGACTACTTTATCATCTGCATGGATAAAATATACTTAGGAGAATGTTTTTTGAAACTGGTTTTACAGTCGGACAAAGGCTTTACCTAATTTTTTTCCATCCTATTTTAATTTACTGTAACTGCCAAAAAGCATACACATTTTGACCATACACATTTTTTACAAGTCTACCTTTCTGTAATGCTAAACATATATTTGTGTAAATCTTGGTACATTTACTAAGCTTTCCATGAGATCTACTCAAGTGTAACATTTTTAAACAGAGCTTCTGTTACAGCTATAATTACATGTTCAATCTATCCTAAAGTTAAAATGTATTTTTTTAGGCCTGCTGGTACCCTCTAGTCTGCCAATAATAAAAGACCCCCCTAATTATTTACTGATGTCAAGGAACAGGGTTTCCTGGAGTTACAGTGACAATGCTTTGCTTTTGGTTCCCATTGTGATAAGTAAACATTTGGTATCAGGAGCCATTTTATGAGTTTGACTTGCCAATGACCTTCTTCTGAACTGCATTTGAACCGCTTCTAGGGGATTTGCATTCCCATTGTATGAGGATGGAAAACCTGCTTGAAGTGAACAAAAGCCCATTAACACAGGCTCTTAAGCCTAGTATACACTATCAGTTTTTTTTTTTTTGATCAACCCAAAAAAACCTGACACCTCAGGTCAGAGCCGCTGTACTAACAGCCAGTTGTTAGTACAGCGATCTTTGCCGCTGACCTATTGTGTTCTGACAGGGGGATGCCCCCCCTTCACCAGAACACTCCGGTCAGTGCTCTCAGCCATTGGCTGGGAGCGCTGATCAGGAGCCAGTTGGACCGGCTGCCATACACATGGTCGAATGTCGGACGGTTTTTATTGAACGAGCTGATGTCGCCCGGCCCGGTACTAGGCTACATTTTCACTGTAGGTCCAATTTCTATGCACACCAATGTGGTACAGTGGTGGAGGTCACAGTAAAATGCCTTGTGGTAAACATGATAGCATCACGCAGTTGCTGCAGATTTGTCGGCTGCACATTCATGATGCAAATCTCCAGTTCAACCACACCCCAAAGGTGCTCTATTGGATTGAGATCTGGTGACTGTGAAGGCCATTGGAGTACAGTGACCTCATTGTCATGTTCAAGAAACCAATTTGAGATGATTTGAGCTTTGTGACATGGCACATTATCCTGCTAGAAGGAGCCATCAGAAGATGGGTACACTTTAGTCATAAAAGGATGGACACAGTCAGCAACAATACTCAGGTAGGCCGTGGCGTTTGAATGATGCTCAATTGATACTAAGAAAATATCTCCCACACTATTAAACCACCGCCACCAGCCTAAACCGTTGATACAAGGTAGGATAGATCCATGCTTTCATGATGTTTACACCAAATTTTGACTCTGCCTTCTGAAGGTCGCAGCTGAAATTGAGACAGGCAACGTTTTTCCAATATTCTATTGTCCAATTTTGGTGAGCCTGTGCGAATTGTAGCCTCAGTTTCCTGTTCTTAGCTGACAGGAGTGGCACCGGTGTGGTCTTCTGCTGTTGTAGCCCATGTGATTCAAGGTTCGATGTGTTGTGCATTCAGAGATGGTATTCTGCATAACTTGGTTGTAACGAGTGGTTATTTGAGTTACTGTTGCCTTTCTATAATCTTGAACCAATCTGCCCATTCTCCTCTGACATCAATAGGGCATTTTCCTCCACACATCTGCCACTCACTGGATATTTCTCATTTTCTGACCATTCTCTATAAACCCTAGAGATGGTTGTATGTAAAAATTCCAGTAGATCAGCAGTTTTTTAAATACTCAGACCAGCCCCCATCTGGCCACCAACAACCATGCCACGTTCAAAGTCACCTAAATCCTCTTTCTTCCATATTCTGATGCTCAGTTTGAACTACAGCAAGTTATCTTCACCATATCTGTCAGTTCAGTCCAGAGAAGGGCAACAAAGATAATTAGGGGAATGGAGGACATCAGCTATGAGGAAAGACTACAAGCACTGAACTTATTCTCTCTCAAGAAGAGACGCTTGAGGGGGGATATGATATCAATGTACAAATACTGTAATGGTGACCTGAGCATAAGGAACAAACTTTTCAGAGAAAGGGAATACAATAAGACACGTGGCCACTCACTAAAACTAGAGGAAAAACGTTTAACCTTAAAATACGTAATGGGTTCTTTACTGTCAGAGCAGTAAGGATGTGGAATTCTCTTCCACAAGCAGTCGTATCAGCAGGGAGCATCGATAGTTTTTTTTAAACTATTAGATGGGCACCTTAAAGACCACAACATACAGGGGTATACAATGTACGGTTAACAGCAAACACACACACACACACATAGGTTGAACTGGATGGACTGATGTCTTTTTTCAACCTCACAAACTATGTAACATCTAGATGCCTAAATGTATTGACTTGCTGCCATGTGATTAGCACGTTGTGTTACCAAGCAGTTGAACAGGTGTACCTAATAAAGTGGTTGGTGAGTGCATATATACAGTATGTTCCTATCATCTTAGTTGTACAGTGTGGTAAACAGGATCTTTAGGCCCCTTTCACACAGGCGGACCGTTCAGATCCGCCTGTCCGTTTTTTTGGCGGATCTGAACGGTCCCCCCATGCATTCCTATGGGGCATCGGATGTCAGCGGAGACATGTCCGCTGACATCCGACCCGATCCGATCCGTCAAATCTGGACGGATGGAAACCCTATTTTCCATCCGTCCAGCGGATCGGATCGGATGGAATCGGGTGAGAACGGACTGACGGTCCGTTGACATCCGATTTCCCCCATAGAGATGCATGGGGAACTGTCAGCTGTGTCTCCGCACACAGCACGGAGACACAGCTGTCCTCCTGCTGCTCAGCGGGGGATCGGCAGCTCGATCCCCCGCTGAGAAAAACGGACTCCGTCCAACGGACGGAGTGTGTGAAAGGAGCCTTAGTCTTTACCATGGGTCGTCCAAAAGCAGTCAAACCGAGGGGTAGGGCAACAAGAAAACAAATGTGAACAGGCCCATGAAACAGATGGGCCAAGAAAGGCCCAACAGACTCAAAGAGTTGCTTATAGCACGTTATGCCTGAAACTGGCATCAGAGGAGACTTGAACATCCACCCAGTAGAACCTGTGATTAGAAGGCCAAGTAGCAGTCTTACAAATTTAGGAAAGAGATGCCCTATTCTTAAAGCCCATGAAGCTCGAAGTTCCAGTTTATGGGCGGAGTCTCCGTGTCATCACATACAATACAGAGACATTTACCTGTACAGTGCATTTTGGAGGTTGCAACTGGAGCTGGTAGCAGCTCACACTGTAGCTGTGGAAGACTGGAGGAAGCTTGTGTAGTTTTTTTTATTTTATTTGAAAATCCACTTGTTCTGCTAATATTATTACACAGCTGCTACCTAAGGCTGGCCATACATTATACAATTTTCTTATTCAATTTTCTTCAGATTTATCTTTACCTATGTAGTGCAGGGGTTTGCCTGGTTGCATAAAAATTAAATTGTTTAGGTTTTGTCTTTATATTATATGGTTTTGGTAAATATTAAAGAAAATTGTACAAGGAAATTGTATAATGTATGGGCAGCCTAAGCCTAACAGTACTACTCTGTGATTCACACACCCTTTTAAGCAAACACATTTCTAATGAGGGCAGCACTGATGTTAACTCTATATACTGTATACACACCTAACACACTAATACATATCTTAGTGCAATACTATAAAGTGCTAACAAAATACTGTACCAGCATACACTGTAGTGCAACACAAAGTGCCATGGTGCTTAAAATGCAAGTAATCTCTTCATCAGTGCATTCAAATATCATGCCGATTATCACACACACAGTCCAGTTTGATTCCTTCTGTCATGCTTCCAGTCTCCACTACTGCAATTACCATTGGTGTTTCCACCTAATGTAATCAGTAGGGATGCACTGATCTGACTTTTTTGGTCCCGATACCGATCTTTTGCTTTGTGAAATCGCCGATCCCGAGTCCAATCCGGAAGTACTGTTTTATGAGCTTATAACAAAATAATACTTCCGGATCGGTATCGGCAGATACCTTATAACATTGTGCATTCAAAATCTAAAATTTAATGGGTTTAGCCTTTAAGAGGTTAAACTTCCCTCCTCCGGCAGACGGAATGAAAAGATACATTGTAATCATTGTGTTTACTTAACTGGGAGAGTTGAAAGGCATTTGCAGGAGGCTCTTTTTTTTTCTTTGACAGCTGTTCTCTGCTCCCTCACAAGCTATAAAGAGCAAAACCGGATCTGCCCGTGGATCTGTTAATTTTACCGATTACCCGATCCAGCTATTTTGCCCGTATCGGGGCCGATATCCGATCCGAATATCGAATCGGTGCATCCCTAGTAATCAGTTGTGCAACTTTGTTTATTTCAACACGTGAAGTGTTCAAATATCCTTATTATCACCAACACAGTCCATTTTGATGCCTTCTATTATGCTTCCAACCTCCACTACTGCAATCACCACCAATGCACACACTTCATGTAATCAGCTGTGTTACTTTGTGTAGTCCAATACCCAAAGTGTACTCTCGCTTTTGGGTTGGACCTCCTAAAAATAAGATGGTCTTATTGCGTTTTTTCCCCCTTCAGGGGTTAAATGCACCTCTCAAGTTCCACAGTGGATTACTGTTATTCTCCACAGCCTTGCACTCAAAGCAAAATACAGATACATATTGCTTTCCGTAACAAATACTTTATTTTAAAAAATGGTTAAAGTGGTTTTAAAGGCAGTTGTTTTTTTTTTTATCCTAATGCAGTCTGTGTATATCTTCTGGGTGCAACTTCCCAGCCCCCTCCTATACTTACCTAAGCCCCATTTTGATCCAAAGATGTGCATGAGACCAACGCCTCTTCCTGGTCTTACTCTTCTCATTGGTTCATACAGCAGCGGGAGCCATTGTGGGGGGCCCAAAAAGAGGAGTATCTGGGCTGCTCTGTGCAAAACCATTGCACAGGGGAGGTATGTATAACGTATTTATTTAAAAAAAAAAAAAAATAACCTTTAGAATCACTTTAAAACACTGACATTATCAGCTGCAGTTACAGATTAAAGGGCTTCCGCCCTGCACTTATCCTGGCTTTTCCCTCCACAATGGGCATACCCCCCACAGAGTCTTCGGGCACAGGGCTCTGCCGCTGACAGACCACAGCCCTAGACCTGCAAAGCACCCTGAATTGCACTTCATGCCAATGGGAGTGCCTAGGCAGAGTCCAGTCCCTCAGCGGCATTTCAGGCCTCTCCCGCTTCTTCAATATGGTGGGGTCCAAGTACAGTCCCCAAAGAGACAGCTGAGGAGTGAGGTGCAGCCAGAAAACTTGACTGAGGAATCATAATTGTCAGAGAGAAAAACCTACATAGGAAAGCGGCACGCTTCTCTAAGTAGAGAAGAGGTCCATAACTTAAGGAAACTAGCAAAAAAATGAGACTAGCTGGGAGTGGCAGGGGTTATACGGGGGGGGGGGGGGGGGGATGTCCCTGCAGCTGAAAGTAGATGAATATAAATCATGATAATTAGTAAAGATCCTGCACCGTACAACCAAGAAATTGTATTTTATCTTACTTTAAACACTATAGTCCTGAAGAATTTCCTTCACTCTCTCTTTCCGCTTAATATATATGTAACATTGGATGGTAGTTTGAAGAAGGTATACATTTGTTTTTTTTATAGAGTTAATGGTCAAGTCGTTTTTGAGTGGAAATGCACAGTTGTGTCTAAAAAAGACATATTCTACAAAGCTCTCCCATACACAAATAGTTCTGCATGTTACATCACTTTACAAATGCTGCAAGTACTGAAAATAACCTGGTAATCCTTGCCAGAAATATAATCTACTCTTAATGTTTGTTACCCTAAAAAAATATAAAAATAAAAAAATGGATCCTGTTCCCTTAAAGCATGTTATACAGCACAGTGCTTGTGCTGTGTAATTTGGCTCCCGTAACACCTGAAATACCTGGCTGATCCTGCCTGGTTCTGCCCTCACCCCTGTAAACTGACCACGGTTTATCATGGCTGATGAGCCCTGACACCATGGTCAGTTTACGTGCCTCCACCATCCGCAGCTCTCCTCTTTGCTCTCCTGTGTCCTCCTCCCCCCTTCCCTCCCTACCTGTCAGCTCTGTCCACTCCACCATCCTCCCCTTCTGCTGCTCTCATATCTATAATATAAGCATGCCATCCCCTCTGTTATACGACACTATGTGTCCCTGTATATGGGCTGTATTAAAAGATGCTGATTATAACTTATATCAGAGCATCTCCAGGCGCTCACGTGACTCCTCGGATCTCTCTCCTCAGCCAGGCAGAGGAGAGAGCAAAGGAGACATGTGAGCGCTGGGAGATGCTCTAATATAAGGTATAATCAGCTTTTATACAGCACAGACACAGGGACACAGCGTTATATAACAGAGGGGATGGCATGCTTATACAATAGTGGGTAAACAACCACTTTAACTTCCTGTAGTTACTCGACAATGCTACCACTACTACACATAACCACTTAAGCCCCAGCCCTATTTTGGACACTTTTTGCTCACAAGTTAAAATCATTTTTTTTTCCTAGAAAACGACTTAGAACCCCCAAACATTATATATATATATATATATATATATATATATTTTTTTTTTTTTTAGAAAAGACTCTGGAGAATAAAATGTCGGTCATTGCAATATTTTTTGTCACACGGTATTTGCGCAGCGGTCTTTAAAACGCCATTTTTTTTTAAAAATTACGAAAAATCACATTTCACTGCATTTAAAAAATACTAAACAGTAAAGTTAGCCCATTTTTTTGTATATTGTGAAAGATGATGTAACGCAGAGTAAATAGATACCCAACATGTTACGGTTTAAAATTGCACACACCCGTGGAATGGCGACAAACTACGGTCAATAGAGATCTCAATAGGTGACGCTTTAAATTTTTTTAACGGTTACCAGTTTAGAGTTAGAGTGTAGCTCTTTTTTTTTAATTATTGCTCACGCTCTGGCGATACCTCACATGTGTGGTTTGAACAGTGATTTCATTCGCGGCTTGACTACCGTAAACGTTTTTTTTTTTTCGTGCGCGAGCTAACGGTGACGGGGGCGGCTAAAATTTTTCCTATTTATTTATTTATTTATTTTTTTACTTTATTACAGGTTTTTTTAAATAAAAAAATCTGATCACTTTTTTTGCTCTCACAAGCAATGTAAACATCCCTTGTGACACCAATATGCAGTGACAGGTACTCTTTATGGAGGGATCAAGGGTCTAAAAGACCCTCGACCCCTCCACTACACTTTCACTACACTTTCATGTATGCAAAATGCCGAAAACAGCGTTTTTGCATACAGCCGTTTTTTTAAATCTGCCACCTTTTGCAGCAGAGTAACCCGGAAGTGACGTCATGGACGCCGCCTCCGGGTTACGTCATCGGAGACCCGATCGAAGCCGCTTCCGGCTTAGATCGGGACTCCATCCAGCAGGCGGACGTGCCGGCTGGGTGCTCGGGGCTACCGGTGGGACGAGAGCCCCGAGCAAAGTCGCGGAAGGCAGCGGGAGGGGGGGGGGGGGGAACGTCCCCTCCCGCTCACCCAGGTAACGATCGAGCGGCTCCCGAGCCGCATCGGTCGTTACCGACGGAAAGCCGACCTTCGGCTGTAAACCACGGTACCGGGATGATGCCTCTAGCTGGACACCGCAAAGTTTGCCGACGTAGATCTACGTCACTTTGCGGTAAGTGGTTAAAGTGTTACTAAACCCACAAAAGAAAAATCAGTCTTTATATGTAGTAAAGCATGCATGTTATACTCACTGTGGAACATAAGGGGTAATTCTGCTCATTGTGTAAAAAGGCTGTTTAATCCTGTCCTTTCTGATCCTCCCCTTCTTCCACAGTCCCCAATCCATCTCCTGATAGTAAATAGCCTTGGGGGCTCTCTGCACATACTCAGTTTGGTGTGTATTGCTAAATAGTATTTTTTTTTTGTGAGGGTGCATGTTATCGGCACAGGGCCAATCAGGACTGTCCAGACAGAGGGTCAAGGGTCATGCCGATCATAGGACAGTCGGAGCAGAATAAACTCCTTTTACAAGCTTTAACCAGTGCTCGGCTGGACACTGATAGAAGTCATAATACTGCTATATACAGGTGATGAGAAAAGGTATTTAGCAGTTTATATTTACTAAAATAATTGCATTTCCATGTTCTGTGTACTGTGGGAGACCATAGATAGTGAATGCAGGGTCCTGGGTTTAGGAACACTTTAAATTCTCGTTACCTTCCCTGCATTAGTTCTCCTCTGTTGGACTATGTCAACACATTAGCATTGTCATAACTTCTTCTCCTTTATTTTCTAAGCATTTGCTCCCCACCCATATTAGGTTGTCATATCCAAAAGGTCCTCATTGGGGAGGATTGTAATTTTATTTCCCAAAAACAACTGTGGAAAATAAAATAAAAAATATAAAATCTTTCCTTCTATGCATTCAACATACTATGGATGTTTACACTTACAGGTGGACCTATACAGAGAAGGTGGGACCAAGCTTGACTTAAGGTTAAAGTCACAATTTGCATGTAAGTTCAGCTGCGTATATTTCTGTATCTATCTACAGTATATGCCAACGGTGTTTGGGGATGCCATAAGACTCCATTTCTCATGATGCCGACTAAGATTTTCAGTGTCAGGCCATGATAAAATGTCCTTCAATATCTTAAGTGCTGATTCATTGTTGCTGGAATTTTATATAAGTCAGGCAAAGATCATTTTAAGAAGTCAGCCTATTCAGTATTTTAATGTGCAGGGAAATTAGTGTCTTCTTAATATTACTGGGAGCTGGCACTTAACCAGCAGAGGACATTAAGTAGGATCTCATAAATAAAACGCCCTCTTGTAAGAACATGTTTTAGATATAAGAAAAAATTAAACAATTTATTGCAGACAGGAGGACACAAGCTGAGTCAGCTTTGGCAGAGGTTAAGGAAAGCATTGTGAAGCACTTAAACAGGACACAGTTGGGCTTCTGGCTTTTTCTACCTGAAAGGAGCAATTAGCAAAGTGATAGCTCTTTCCAGATCACCAGCATGAGCAATAGCAACGAGATTTAAATGTAGAAGGCTAGAGGAAAAGGGCAATCACAATGCTTAACAAATGAAATGGCGAATCAATACGAAGGAGCAGACGCAAACACCAATCCTTTTCTTCTGAGTCTTTAAAAAGGAAAAATAGCTAATTTTTGCAAGCATTCAACATTAAAAGAAAATAGAAAATAATAGAAAATAGAAATAGAGTACTTTTAGCATTTCCTGATCATCAGGACTGTCTTGGAAAGCCTGGGCTCACAAAAAAAAACTAATGCAGAGAACAGCTAGCAGCTGTTCAGCACCCAGAGCTTGGCAGGGGCTCACTTCCTCATTATCTCATCTTGTCCTTTTCCTAGTGTAGGTAGGCACAATCAGGGGAATGCAAAATAGCTCTAAGGCCCCTTTCACACAGGCTTCTCCGCTGACACCCGCTGCTATCCGATCCGATATGATCTGTGAAATCAAGATGGATGGAAACCCTATTTTCCATCCGTTTGGAGGATCGGATCGGGTAGGAGCGGATGAAAACGGACAGGGGCGGATAAAAACGGACAGGGGGTCCATTTTTATCCAATCTCCCATAGAGGAGAGTGGGGCTCTGACAGATCTGTCTCTGCAAAGTAAGCGGAAAGGACCCTAACGGTACTTTTATGGTGGTAGTTCCCTTAGATTCCTTTCACACAGGCTTTCCGCCCGTCATAGTAGACTTATACGTACTTAGGGATTCCTTCCTGCCAGTTTAGATCACCGTACCTCTATGCTGCTGATAGTGGTATCCCGCTGTGTAGGGTTGGGTTTTGGTTCCCCTGTGTTCACCCCCCCCCCCCGGCTTTGTTAAAGGACACCCTATGAGCCGCCATAGCGATGTGAGCAGTTTTTTCACACACTTATTGGAAAAAGTTATTGTTGCCCATTATATTTTGTTATTGATGTTTGTATTATTATTTCCTACATATAGCGTTGCCCTACTACTGTATTGGGTCCTGTGGAAGCCACAATTGGCGAAATGTTAACCTGTAGTGACCGGAAGTATACAGACTTTTTAGAGATGTTTATTATCCTGCTGTATATGCTGGTTATATATGGACATCTTTAGTAGGGCAAAGTGTTACTAAACCTACAACGGTAAAATAAGTCTGTACATGCAGGAAAGCATGCTTGTTATACTCACTGTGGAACCTAAGGGGTTAATACTCTGCATTGTTTGATCCTGTCTTCTTTGATCATCTCCTCCTTTCACTGACTCAAAAAGATTTCTTGATATTTACAAAGCCAGGGGATGGGCTGCATATGCTCAATTTGGTGTGTATTGCTAAGAGTTTTTTTTTTCTTGGGAGAGTACATGTGATCAGCACACGGCCAATCAGCACTGTCCAGACTCAGGGTCAGAGGTCCTGCATTCTCACAGGATAATCGTTGGAGAATGAAAACTCCTCCTACAAGCTTTAACCAGAAACTTATAAAAGTCACAAGACTGCTCTAACTGCTGATGAAGAAAAGGTATTTACCAGTTTACATTTACTAAAATAATTGCATTTCCATGTTCTGTGTACTGTGGGAGACCAGAAATAGTGAATGCAGGATCCTGAATTTAGTAACACTTTATTCGGTCAACTACTGTATTTAGATAGTGCTTTGGGATTTTATGACAAAATTTTAAGCTATGCTTTTTAATGTTTACTAATAAATGTATAATTTTTTTTAATATTTTGTGAGCAGTCTCCTATGTTGAGCCAACAAAGTCCGGTTCTTTTTAGGTAGGGGTTGAGTTAGTCAGTCTGCATTTTTTCCATTTTTTTAGGCGAAAATGACCAATATCCTACTGCAAATTCAGTCAGCAAAGAAGGATGCCATAGGAGCAGGTGATCACTCATCAGGTGATTGCTGCTCTTTAGTGACCCTGCTGCTGCCACCAAGTTGCTGCCAGTGACAGGATCACTGCATGGCCCTAAGTAAAAAATGTAACCCATACAACACAGAACAAAATAAATCCTGATCAGTAGCGATTTCAGAAAATGGTATTTTTCTTTTTGGCGAAAACTGCCTTTAAGATTAAATGAGGGCAATGAGCTAACAATATGAAAAAATTGCAGACACCTTTTGGTGCTTCCAAGTACCTTCATTAAAGTGTACTTTACCCGAACATTTCATATTTCTAGGTGTCTGTGTTACCATGTACTTATCCTGGGCTCTTCGTATTGTTTCCTTTGTGTGAAATACCTGGTGATCACCTACTTTCCTGTTTCAAACTGGCCACACTAGGCATGGAAGCACATACCTCCCAACATGGTCAGTTTTCTTCTTTGCATTCTACTTGGAAGCAAAGCCTGCCTGTAATCCAGTTGCCAGACTTGTGCTGACAAGCCCCTGTGCACAGCTCTTCACTATGAAGATCAGCGTAATGCTGTTTCTCTGTATCCTGCTGACGAACACCCATGCTCAGCTCCTCACAAAGTATCTCTGGCTCTGCATTTACACTGTACTGTGTCTGCTGCTGACACCCCTCCCCCAACCAATTTACAATGAAAAGTGATCCATGGGATCAGAGGGCAATTAAAACCGCTAAAAGTGAGCACCACAACCACGTGCACTAACTCCCGACAAAAAGCATAAACTAGAGCCGGTTCACATAGCAGCAACCCGACTTGCCGGGGCGACCGGTGAAGTCGCGGTGCGCAGCTCGCACCGCGACCTCGGAGCGGCCGGCACGGACTTCATATCACTGAAGTCAATGCAGGTCGCTCCAAAGAAGCTCAGGACCCTTTTTCTAAGTCGGAGCGACTTGTGTTGTGTCGCTTCTATTAGAACGGGTCCTGTGCTAATCTATGGCAGGCGACCCGCGGCGACTTGTCAGGCGACCAGGTCACCTGACAAGTCGCCCCAGTGTGAACCGGCTCTAGCCTCAACTTTGAACTAAATTCCTTCTACTTCCTACTGATCAGATTGCAACATTTTAACTTTGTATCAAGGTGAGGGACTGCAGCAGGATGTGGTCTACTGTATGTTAGACATTTGTGATTACTGCCAGAAACTGCATAGGCGCCTGGATTTATATGAGTGTACCATCTCTGACCTAGCATCTGGCAACACCATCTTGAATGTCAGATATCATAAAGGAGCAATAGTCCAGAGGAAGATGAATTTCATCAGATATAAAAAATTAAAAATCAGCGCTAAACTCTAAATGAGGGGGACCACTCTCTCTATCTTCAGCAACCAATGCTAGATGGTCTCAAAAAGCTGACGATCACAATGATCAAGTTTTCCCCTTTGAGAAAGCTACGGGTGTTCGTAGCGCAACGCGTCAGAGACAAGCCGTATTGACGTCACTTCCGGTCTTCGGCCGAGACCGGAAGCTTCGGATCTCACCGCATCGACGGGTGCATTGGAGACTGTCTGCACTTTTTGATCTGCTTCTTTGTAAGTAGTCTGTAACTGTGACATTAATAAAGTATACCCGACGTACTACACCATGAGAGCCTCTCTTGTTTAAGCACTAGACACAGGGATTAAGTGTTACCTGCGTGGACCGATTTTAAACCACCTAATCCATAACAGCGGGAGGATAATATACATATGTCGGAAGATTGAGAGGAGTGTGGAGATTTATACCTAACGCTCTTTTTGAGTGTTGTGGAGGTGAGCGGCCACTGCACTCGGTGTTGGATTGCGAGCTCACCGGGACACACTCACCTTGCTGTGTTTAAAAGTGTAACCTCACCTTTAGATTGCACTGGAAGATATCACTATATTTTTTGGCACCCTGCACTTTAATTATTACATTGGACTGTTATTAATTTAAGAGTGATTTTGTGGACAATTTATGCACTTTTAATTTGCACTGCTGCACTTTGTGAATTGTTTACTTTAACATTATTACCTTATACTGTTATTTGCACATCTCTACACTGCTTATTGTTGTTCATCATTTATATGAGTAGAAATCATTCACATATCATTTGTTCTTTACTGCTAGTCACTTGTGATTTTATATGAGCACTTAGATCTGGATTCAGCTGATCGTCCACTATTTGACATTCATTTGAGAATATTGTATTTGATTTTTCCACCATTAATATTTTGTTTATTCTTCACATTTTCCGTTAGTCATTCACCTACACACCTATACATATTTTCTATTACTTGATCATTGTGATCGTCAGCTTTTTGAGACCATCTAGCATTGGTTACTGAAGGTAGAGAGAGTGGTCCCCCTCATTTAGAGTTTAGCGCTGATTTTTAATTTTTTATATCACTGTGATACGTGGGGACACTATCAAAATCAGCTGCTGGCTTGGAGGAGTTCCACGTCCATTACTAGTTTCCCATTTGTAGCATTCATCGGGTCGCTTACCTCAATATAGTGCATAAGTTTATTCCTCTGAATTTCATCAGATACCACTAGACATCACCAAGAAAAATCTCAGATGCCATCTGTGACTATAGTTCTTGTAATAACGGTCCTATTCAAACCTCCTTCACGCCAGTGCAAGGGAAATTCCAATACTATAATGAAAATGCAGTATAAAGACCACATATAAAGAAAAATATAATCCATAAAGGGCATCCAGAGAGTGTACACAAAGTTCGAACCATGTGCATATAAAGCATAAAAACAAGGGCATCAGAGGGTTGATGGAGAGATACTTAGCAGTCCCAGGCGGCTAACAGAAGATGAAAATATAGATGAAGAACACACCTAAAAATGCGACATGCTAAAAACATGTGAACCGACCTTTAGGGCTTGTTTACACCTCAATCCCCACATTAAGTGTGCAGTTTTGCATGCATGCTTACATGCATTTGTGCTAGGTCTGCAGTGCATTTTTAGGCATTATTTATGGTTTTTTTTTGCATTTCCTCCTTTTGAAGGAAGCTGTATTTATTTGCATTGTTTCTTCAATTTTTTTCTTTACTGCAGTCAAAAACAAAGATCGACTTGACCACACTATTGATTGAAAAATTGCACAAATATTCCTGAAATAAAAGTTTTCTAAAAAAAATTCTTCCAGCTTATGGCCAGCTTTTTATTTGCACAATACTTAGCATGCATGCACTCAACATCAGAAATATCTGATGCTAGGTCTACTTTAAAATGTAAATGTGATTTGATAATTAAGATAGAAAAGTACATAATACAGAAAAAGATAAATTGTTTATCAGCTTTAGGAGCTGTTTGCTTCAGAGGTACTAGACATGATGCTTTTTGCAAAACAGCAAGTACCAGGGGGGCGTACAGTGCAATGCACAGAAGTCGATGCTTAACAACTTAATTGTTTTAATGGAGGTATCCTGCAGTTCTTAAAAAAAAAAACTCTAAATGACAAATGTTATTTGTGCACTTTAGCAATTAGAAAGAAATGCTGACATTCCTAGATGGAATGATCAAGTCACTCAGGCTAATTATTTTATTTTGTAGTAAATATCAACAGTGTACTAAATTAAATCTTGAGACATATGTGACAGGCAGGAGCTGTAATTAATATGTGAAGAATTCAGATAGAAAACTAAAGGTATGAAAAGAAGGATCCATTCCTGCAATTGTCTGGGAAACATACCAGGTTGTAGGTTATTGCACATATTAGATTTATCCTACATATAATTTATAAAATACTTGGGTTCAATTTTGCTAAACAAGGGAAACATAGTGGGAATACACTTATGCCTTGCTAGACTGGGAACTTGAATTCAACTCCCCCCAGACACATTATTTCCATGGAGATCATATGTATTGGTTGCCACCCAAACTGGCCTTAGCTTGTGTGTTTGTGACATCAGAAAAAAAAGCTTGGGAGGCTGGAAAAAAATGAATGGCTCAATGCTCAATCAACTGCCTGTAAACTCCATTTAATTTCTTTAAGCCCAATTGAACCTTTAGTTTAAATTATCTAAATACTGTACAATCCAGGTGCATCAAAACAAAAGGCAGGCAATTCTTATAATTTGTTATTTTCTAAATCAGCCACAGCCTAAGAAAAAACCTGTCCCCTGCCAGAATCCTGCAGAGTTGGACCCTTGCTCTTTGTATGGAAACAGTAGTCTCTCTGCAGCAGACCTGCATACCTCCTACAGCTTGAGCTAGAGCTCTCCAATTAAAGCAGGGCGAGAGTGCAATGGTCCCATTTTTCAGCATGCTAACAAAGGACAGTCTTTCCTACTTATTCTGTGGCTGTAAGACACCTTTGCTTTGATGCATCTGGAATGCTTAGTGTAGGTTCTTTAGCAACTTTTCACAAAAAGCCCAGGTATGGGTACAACCACTCCTGCTACCAGCATGTTTCAGTATATTAGCAAATCAGTACCAAAAGCATATTTTTAAACTCAGATGGGTGGGATCTGTTTCCTTCAATGGACTCCAAGAAAAGGATTTTATTGTGAGTACAAAATTCCTATTTTCTCTCTCATCCTCTGACGAACATCAGAATTCCAAAACCTTTGAGATTGTCAAAAGCAGCCCAAATGGGAGGTAGGCAATACAGGCAAAATAGAAAGCTCACAGGCTCAATAAAAACAAAAGCAAGGGACTGCCTGTAGCTGAAACAGCCACGTGAAAGACCTTACACCAGAAGCTGATATATCAAGCCTAGTGGAGTGAGCGCTAAAAGAAAAAGGGGGAACCTAATTTCTGAGGCTACAGACCTGAACAATAGTCTGTCTGAGCCACTTAGAAACTGAGAAACATAAAACCAGAGTGCCCTTCCTAGGCCCATTCTGAATGGCAAAAAGGGAATCAAAGGGACTAAAAGAAGGCATGGCTGAGAGGGAAACTTAAACAGCTCTGACCACATACAAAGAATGGTGACTGATCTCCATTTAGTAAACTAAAGCCAGACACAAGGACAGAATGACAATATCCTGTTTAATGCAATAGGCAGGAACAAAGGAAGGCCCAGGCCTTAACTCCATTGTACTATTATACAGAATCTAAAAATGTTCTTTTCTGGAAAAAGATGTCAGTTTGGACACTTGCCTAATAGAGGTGATAGGTTCAAATGGGGCTTCTGAAACACTGTGTGGACAAGATATCATTTTTACAAAAGGACAAGAGGAGCCGCAAAGGTGCACTAAAGTCTCAATCAGAAAGTGGGAGATCTCTGAAACAGAATAGCAAACACACAGATCTAGCCCTTGATGGTACTAAGGACCAAGTGTTGGTCCAAACCCAATTAAATGAAAGAAATTACCCACTGAGGAACTACTGGAGTGAAAGCCCCTGGATTCACATGTATGCCCTTCACACTCGATGGTCATCTAACTTTCTATGAGCATTGTAGGAATAACACTCTAAGTAATGTCCCTGTCCCTTAAATCTAGTGACCAAGAAGAAAGTTGGCAAACTGATCCTTGGGACAGCTGATCCAGACTGGTAGAACCCACAAGGGCTATGAGAACCACTGGAATGCCCTCCAGCCTAATACTTTAAGCAGTCAAAAAAACAGGTTTAGGGGAGGAAAGACATAGATTAAACTGTACCGATTCCACAAAGACACTTGTGCATCCTTTGCTTCTGCCAGTAAATCCATGGCTCTGGCTGAAAGCTGCTTGAGAGTAGAAAGTCTGAAGCTTCTCCTGGGGAAGGAACACCCTGGTATAGTAAGAGTCCAGGACCAGCACGAATTTTACAAACAATGGGTTGGAATCAATGACATCTACAGGATTAGGATCCAGCTAAATCCATGATTATTTGGATGGTCAGGGACACATTATACTCCAGTATGACCTTGTTGATTTCATATGGAACTTTTGGACATGAAAGTAAGCATTTAGGGCCTTAAGGTTGAAGATTGGGAAAATGTCCCCTTTGGGTCTAAGAACAGTTAAGTAGTTAAGTAAAGTAAAAAGCCTGAAAAAGATCTGCAGCAGGGACTGTGATTATTACCCTTACAAGAACACAGAAAGAGACTGATGGAGGTCACCAAGGCACTGAGCGGACACAGAGTTTCAAGATTAAAAAGAAAGGATGGGGCAGTTTGTAACCCTGTGAATGGTTGTGGGAACCAAGCTTGGAGGATCTTGATATTGAAGTTGAGTTCATAGTAAAGCTAAATAGGTTGCTTCTGAGAAGTAACACATGGAGGGGGTTTGCTAGTTTGCTCCTTAGGCTTTTTCTACTGGGGAACAAAAGTTCTCCTACTCCGAGTAGCATCTTTAAAGATAATATCCAATGTTAGTCTGAAGAAAAGCCCCTTCTTGGAAGCTAGTTCTGCAGTCCAGTGCTTTAGCCATGGTGTCCTATGCAAGTGCACTGACAAAAACCAATACAAGATAGAAGACCTGAGGTTGCCAACAACATATCACAGCTAAAGTTAAAAGCCAGAGAAAACTAGCCCTTAAAATGAATGACCTGCAGGTCTTTGTCAGATCCCGCTAAAGGTGTTTGGCCCATTCCACCATGTTTGGAACAGGAGAGCTACAGTCAGATGCAGGGTGGAGCCTGCTAAAGAGACCATCAAGCGTTTTCAGCCTCTTACTGTATTAGTGCGATTCTTAATCATAGTCTGGGCACTTATGGTAGCTGCCTTGTTAAGGTGAGAAATGGCAGATCCACAATAGGCACAAACAACTTTGTGGTAATCCCCTTAATAAGAGGCACAGAAATCTGATCAGGGTGCCACAAAAACAACTCAGAGGATGTGAAGAAAAGGTTTTGAAGGCCTTAGGAGCCGTGTAAGACCCAAGGCTGGAAACAGGGGTGGTAGAAACAACAGATTGGTGCTCTAGCTTTAGGGTGTGGAGCACTGCATTAATAGGTCACAAAATGTCTCCCTCAAATTAGTGATAGAAGACTATATCTCTTTTGGAGAGAACGCATCAAAGACTTGAGCAACTCGAAATAAGAAACAGTCTCCATGTCCAAAGACACAACTGGTGCTGCAGGTAGTTCAGGCACTGCATTAGGGCAGTAGAGCACTTGCGGCCTGTGCAATGAGAGTCAAAAATCAACTTGGCAATCTGAATTATAATTTCCAGTGTGAATGCAACAAAGGCCTCTTCCATGAGGGCATCAGGCCCAGCAACACCCAACAGAGCTAGAAAGGACTCCATAAAGAAGATAGACTCTAAAACGACATGATCCCAGGTTATGGGACACTATCAAGTAGACAATGTCCTGGAGGGACCCCAGTACAGCAGAACTCTCCCCAACTTCCGCCCCTCCCTGTTTTAGGTCATACATGTTGCAGGTTTGCTAAGCTACACAAAGGCTAAAGGTAGGAGGCAAGGCCTCAAGTACTCATGGAATATAGACAGCATGCTCAAGACCCAAGGGTCAAATAGATAGGGGTGACTGTAGTATCACTGCAGGAAAACAGAAAGGAACAGATTAGAGATCAAAGTTCTATGTGGCTTTGGTGGCAGGAGCAAGGAGATATTACTTCAATGCTGTCACCACGGAAAGAAAGTGCGCAGTGCAACACTTAGTGGAATGATGTCAAGACTCTATCAGCATTAACCCCTTGTGCAGCCATCCGGCAGGAAATTAGAAATACAGTGAGGCAGACCCAGCAACTAAAAAAAATGGCAAAGTCAAAAATGAAAGTGTCACCCCGGAAAAAACAGGATGTCACCACGGAAATAAAGTGCGCAGTGCAACACTTAGTGGAATGATGTCAAGACTCTATCAGCATTAACCCCTTGTGCAGCCATCCGGCAGGAAATTAGAAATACAGTGAGGCAGACCCAGCAACTAAAAAAAATGGCAAAGTCAAAAATGAAAGTGTCACCCCGGAAAAAACAGGATAACATTTTTGTTATAACCAATGTATTTTGGGGGGCCAGAACACAACCCTTTCATCAGGGGGGCTGAAAAAAATGTCCATGCACATAGGACACTTTCAAAAGTTGTAGTGGTCCTGGGATTTGAAACCCCTGCTCTTCTTCTTTCAGCATAGGTATCAGTGCAAAATACGTAAAATACAGCAATTCATGTATTGTACGACAATACTCAAAACAGTTAATATAGTGATATCCACATCTAAGTAATACATTCATATATTATCCAATGGTGTTCATATACAGCTGCAAGAAAAAGTATGTGAACCCTTTGGTATGATATGGATTTCTGCACAATTTGGTCATAAAATGTGATCATCATCTAAGTCACAACAATAGACAATCACAGTCTGCTTAAACTAATAACATACAAAGAATGAAATGTTGCCATGTTTTTATTGAACACACCATGTAAACATTTACCGTGCAGGTGGAAAAAGTATGTGAACCCCTAGACTAATGACATCTCCAAGAGCTAATTGGAGTGAGATGTCAGCCAACTGGAGTCCAATCAATGAGATGAGATTGGAGGTATAGGCCCTGCCCTATAAAATACACACACCAGTTCTGGGTTTGCTTTTCACAAGAAGCATTGCCTGATGTGAATGATGCCTCGCACAAAAGAGCTCTCAGAAGACCTACGATTAGGAATTGTTGACTTGCATAAAGCTGGAAAGGGTTATAAAAGTATATCCAAAAGCCTTGCTGTTCATCAGTCCACGGTAAGACAAATTGTCTATAAATGGCGAAAGTTCAGCACTGCTACTACTCTCCCTAGGAGTGGTCGTCCTGTAAAGATGACTGCAAGAGCACAGCACAGATTGCTCAATGAGGTGAAGAAGAATCCTAGAGTGTCAGCTAAAGACTTAAAAAGTCACTGGCAAATGCTAACATCCCTGTTAGCGAATCTACAATACGTAAAACACTAAACAAGAATGGATTTCATGGGAGGATACCACAGAGGAAGCCACCGCTGTCCAAACAAAACATTGCTGCACGTTTACAGTTTGCACAAGAGCACCTGGATGTTCCACAGCAGTACTGGCAAAATATTCTGTGGACAGATGAAACCAAAGTTGAGTTGTTTGGAAGAAACACACAACACTATGTGTGGCGAAAAAGAGGCACAGCACACCAACATCAAAACCTCATCCCAACTGTGAAGTATGGTGGTGGGGGCATCATGGTTTGGGGCTGCTTTGCTGCGTCAGGGCCTGGACGGCTTGCTATAATCGAAGGAAAAATTAATTCCCAAGTTTATCAAGACATTTTGCAGGAGAACTTAAGGCCATCTGTCTACCATCTGAAGCTCAACAGAAGATGGGTGTTGCAACAGGACAATGACCCAAAGCATAGAAGTAAATCAACAACAGAATGGCTTAAAGAGAAAAAAATATGCCTTCTGAAGTGGCCCAGTCAGAGTCCTGACCTCAACCCGATTCAGATGCTGTGGCATGACCTCAAGAAAGCGATTCACACCAGACATCCCAAGAATATTGCTGAACTGAAACAGTTCTGTAGAGAGGAATGGTCAAGAATTACTCCTGACCATTGTGCACGTCTGATCTGCAACTACAGGAAGCGTTTGGTTGAAGTTATTGCTGCCAAAGGAGGTTCAACCAGTTATTAAATCCAAGGGTTCACATACTTTTTCCACCTGCACTGTGAATGTTTACATGGTGTGTTCAATAAAAACATTTCATTCTTCGTATGTTATTAGTTTAACCACTTGCCGCCCGCCGTCAATTGACGGCGGGACGGTGCGGCCATTGTTCTGGGAAGACGTCATATGACGTGATCCCGTTCAGCAGGGCAAGCGCGCGATCGTGTGCGCGCCGCCCTGCACTGCCGGTGTCGGCGTGTCCCCGGGACACCCCCCGTCACCGGCAGGGGGGAAACAGCCAATGGGCGTGGCTGTTTCCCATGTGATGGCCTGTGTTCCAATGACACAGCCGATCACAATACAGGAGCCCGGAAGATGACCGCGCATGCGCGATCGGGAGCGCGCAGCGCGGTCATGTCGGTGGCGCTGTGTTCCGTAGGAACACAGCTAGTCACCCGCGGTAGTAAACAGTCACTAACAGTGACTGTTTACTAAGTGATTGGCTGTGAATCCATTCACAGCCGATCACAAAATGTAAACAAAGAGCAGTAACTCACTGTTACTAGCTCTTCTCCCCTCACACAGTTTCCAGTGTGAGGAGAGCAGAGCTAGAAATAGTGAGTTACTGCTCTGTACACATGTGACAAAGTAAAATCACACAAATAAATGTCCCCACACAGTCCTCAGCCCCCCCCAATTGCACCTGTCACCCAACAGTCACCTCATCAGTGCCCATAAATTGACACCCATAAGGCTACGTTCACATGTGAGCGTAGCGATCGCGGGCAGAATCACTGCGATTCTGACCGCAATCTGGAAATCATTGCAAATTGCGGGACGCCTGTGCGTTGCCCATGATTTGCAATAGCACCCCAAACGCTGTGCGATGCCACGATTTCCACCTGCCGAATCGCGGTAACATTGAGCGCAAACATCGCATGATGCCCAAAAAAGGTACAAGAGCTTTTTTGGGGAATCATGCGTTGTTTGCGTGATGTTACCTCGATTCGGCAGGCGGAAATCGCAGCAACATCGCACAGCGTTTGGGGTGCTATTGCAAATCACGGGCAACGCACAGGCTTCCTGCGATTTGCAATGATTTCTGGATCGCGGGCAGAATCGCAGTGATTCTGTCCGCGATCGCTACACTCACATGTGAACATAGCCTAAAGTTCACCGGTCACCAGAGACTGCCATCAGTACCGCCGTGCACCATCGCTCGTCACCTGTCACCCATCGGTGACCATCGCCCATCACCTGTCACCCCATCAATCCCCGTCACCTGTCACCCCATCAGTCATCGTCATCTGTCACCCTATCAATCATCGTCACTTGTCACCCCATCAGTGATCGTCACTTGTCACCCCATCAATCATCGTCACTTGTCACCCCATCAATCATCGTCACTTGTCACCCCGTCAGTGATTGTCATCTGTCACCCCATCAATCATCGTCACTTGTCACCTCATCAATCATCGTCACCTGTCACCCCATCAGTCATCGTCACCTGTCACCCCATCAGTCATCGTCACCTGTCACCCTATCAGTCATCATCACCTGTCACCCCATCAGTAATTGTCACCTGTCACCCCATCAGTCATCGTCACCTGTCACCCCATCAGTCATCGTCACCTGTCACCCCATCAGTCATCGTCACCTGTTTGCCATATACATGCAACCACTTACCGACCGCCTAACGACTATATGCGTCGGCCATTAAAAGCTAAATACTGGGGTTATGGCAGCAGATAGCTGCCATAACCCCGGTATTTTTTTAAACGGCGGGCGGTCGGCTTTCAGATAAGGGTGGTCCCAGTGGCGGATTCGCCGCGGAATTACCCTTACGGTGCAGGGGAATAGGTGCCCCCCCCAGACGTTTTCCCAGCTTACCGGACCCGACGGCAGCGGGGAAAACTATCCGGTCCCGGATCTTCAGAGACAGGAAGTCGAGTGAGGGCAAGATGGCCCTCACTCAACTCTATGGTCTTGGAGGACCGGAGCTACGTCAAAAGTCGTTGCCTAGCAACCGGTTTAAAGGACCGCTTTTTTTTTTTTTCCTTTTTGAACAATTTTTTTTTTTTTTTTTTCTTTTTTAGTGTAGTTGTGAGGTGTGAGGTCTTTTTGACCCCAGATCTCACAATAAAGAGGACCTGTCATGCCTATTTCTATTACAAGGGATGTTTACATTCCTTGTAATAGGAATAAAAATGATCAAAACATTTTTTTTTTAAACTGTGTAAAAATAAAAAAATAATAAATAAAATAAATAGGGAAAAAAAAATTAAAGCGCCCTGTCCCCGTTAGCTAGCGCGCAGAAGCAAACGCATACGCAAGTCCCGCCCACATATGTAAACGGTGTTCAAACTATACATGTGAGGTATCTCCGCGATCGTTAGAGCGAGAGCAATAATTTGAACCCTAGATCTCCTCTGTAACTCTAAGCTGGTAACCTGCAGAAATTTTTAAAATGTTGCCTATGGGGATTTTTAAGTACCAATGTTTGGAACCATTCTGTGAGCATGCGCAATTTTGAAGCATGACATGTTGGGTATCTAATTACTCGGCGTAACATTATCTTTCACATTATGGAAAAAAATTGGGCTAAATTTACCGTTTTCTTATTTTTTAGTTCAAAAAAAGTGAATTTTTTAAAAAAAAATTGCATTTGGAAGACTGCTGCGCAAATATGGTGTGATAAAAAACATTGCAACGATCTCCATTTTATTCTCTAGGGTCTCTGCTAAAAAAAAAAAAAAAAAATATATATATATATATATATATATATATATATATATATAATGTTTGTGGGTTCTAAGTAGTTTTCTAGCAAAATAAAATGATTTTAGCTTGTAAACACCAAGTGTCAAAAATAGGCCCAGTCTTAAAGTGGATAAATGGACAACTTTGTGAAAAGTGCTACTTGGATGTTAGGCCTCTGTATGTGGCTAGGCTGTGTAAAAGTGTTACACATGTGGTATCGCCATACTCAGGAGGAATAGCAGAATGCATTTTGGGGTGCAATTTTTGCTATGTACATGCTATGTGTTAGAAATATTGCATAAATTGACAGCTTTGTGTAAAAAAAATGCGTTTTCATTTTCTTTCCACATTTTCCAAAAACTTGTGGAAAAAAATGACATATTCAAAAGACTAATTATGCCTCAAAAATTATACGTTGGGCTGTTTGCTTTCCAAAATGGGGTCATTTTATGGGGGTTTCCATTGTCCTGGTGCTCCAGGGCCTTCAAAAGTGCGATAGGTTATCAGGAAATTATATGTGTAATTTGTGCTCCTAGAATGCCGGACGGTGCTACTTGGATGTTAGGCCTCTGTTTGTGGCCAGGCTGTGAAAAAGTCTCACACATGTGGTATCGCCATACTCAGGAGGAGTAGTAGAATGTGTTTTGGGGTGTAGTTGCAAGTATACATATGCTGAGAAGAAATAACCTGTTAATACGTCAATTTGTAAAAAAAAAAAAAATAAAATCTTCATTTTGCAAAGAGTTGTGGGAAAAAATTACAACTTCAAAAAACTCACCATGCCCCTTATTAAATACATTGGAATGTCTACTTTCCAAAAATGGGTCATTTGGGGGGTATTTGTACTTTCCTGACTTTTTAGTGTCTCAAGAAATGAGATAGGCCTTCAGTACATCAGGTGTGGTCAAGTGTGATAAATTTTCAATGATTAGCACCATAACTTGTGTACTCTATAACTTTCACAGAGACCAAATAATATACACTTATTTGGGTTATTTTTACCAAAGATAAGTAGCAGTATAAATTTTGGCCAAAATTTGTGAAGAAAAATTACTCATTTGCTAAATTTTATGACAGAAACAAAGAAAAATGCGTTTTTTCACAATATTTTCAGTCTTTTTTTATTTATAGCACAAAAAATAAAAAACCCAGTAGTGATTAAATACCATCAAAAGAAAGCTCTATTTGTGTGAAAAAAAGGACACAAATTTTATATGGGTACAGTGTTGCATGACTGAGTAATTGTCATTCAAAGTGTGAGAGCGCTGAAAGCTGAAAATCAGTCTGGGCAGGAAGGGAGTGAAAGTGCACTGTAGGCAAGTGGTTAAGCAGACTGTGATTGTCTATTGTTGTGACTTAGACGATGTTCAGATCACATTTTATGACCAATTTGTGCAGAAATCCATATCATTCCAAAGGGTTCACATACTTTTTCTTGCAGCTGTATAAAGTAGAAAAGGGTGCAACAATTTCTAGAAGTTGATGTAGGTGGTCCCCTGAAGACCCACTGACATCACGCCCCCGTATTAGGGTTTCGGATTGGCGGACTTCTTGGTATGTTTGGCCACTCTATTACTTTTAAGTGCTATATGCTTTACTGATTTAAAAATAAATACTATACTATCATACAACTCTTAGGCTCCTTGTGGTGAGCTCTTTTCCACCAAGGACGAGTTGCTCAGCCATACCCGATCGGTATAGGGCAGAGGTCTTCAAACTATGGCCCTCCAGTTGTTTAGGAACTACAATTCCCATCATGCCTAGTCATGTCTGTGAACGTCAGAGTTTTACAATGCCTCATGGGATGTGTAGTTCCGCAACAGCTGGAGGGCCGTAGTTTGAGAATCCCTGGTATAGGGGAACCCAGTGTGGGGATCAAAGTAGAGCCTTTGTGTGATGGCCAAGCTATAACAGGCTGATGTTATTGATTGTTCAGGTGAGTGCATAGTCTTTCATCAGTTTGTGAAGGCCTAAGAACAATACTGCAAATGGGGAATGTGCAGAAGAAAATGAGGAATGTAAAGAATATTTAACCTCTGCTACCAGCTAAATAACTCTCTTCAGATCCAGAACTATAATTAATGAACTCCAGAATAATAAACAATGCAGGCTGGGGGGACATATATAAAAACCTGCACATAACAGCTGAGAATGTTGCTAATTGTCTACCTCAGTGTTTCTCAACCTTTTTTTCAGTCAAGGCACCCTTTAAATTATGGACAATTTCAAGGTACCTTTTAAAATTATGGACAGTCTTGAGGCACCCCATTATAAAATGTAAAAATCTTTTCTAATGGTTTTACATAATACATCAACATCCACACGTGTAGGACATCCAACATTGGAGGTGATTTATTCTTCCAAATTTAATACACCTTTGGACACTGGTACAGACTAGTATCCCAATGTTTCTCTTCTCCCTCAGTTTTTCTCCATCACTCAGCTAATGTGCTCCCAGCACTGACAGAGAGGAGAAGGGGAGGGTCATTGGTTGTTCAGACACCAGCGGCAAGAAGCCTGTATAGGTGTACAATGAGAACCTGTGGTTTTGTGTACCTAAAAGGCAGGCTTCATCCATCTGTTGGCTTGTATACAATTTTCGGGTAATTTTTAGGCATTTTGTCAAGGCAACCCTGAAGAAACCTCAAGGCACCCAGGTTGAAAAAGGCGGGTCTACCTTACTAAACAGTAAACACGTGCAGCTTTAAACAATAAATGAATTTTTGAAGTGTAAGTTCATTCTTATAGGTGATCATATAAACTATAAATCAGGCATGTCCAACCTGCGGCCTGGGGGCCGCATGCGGCCCAGAACCGCAGGCAATGCGGCCCACTGCCTCCTGACAATTATTTATTTATTTTTGCTGAGAGGAAGAAAGTCGGGTCGGGGGCACGGCCACAGCGGCTTCCAACTAACTGTAGGCAGAGGCTACCTCGGAAGGGATCATCCTCTAGTTGTGTTAAATTAGTGCTGGGGGGGAGGGGCAGCGCGGGAAGGGCGCGGCAGCGTTTTATTACTTATATACCTTAACTATAGTATATATTTATATGCGGCCCGAGAAAATTTCTCTACACTCAATGTGTCCCAGAGAAGCCAAAAGGTTGGACACCCATGCTATAAATCATATTTCAGGCAGTCCACCCAATACTAATATTTCAATTTTAGGTGAAAGCTAACATCACTTTGTGTATTTCCCAACTCTACCTCTTTACTATGTCCACTATAAGAGATGAGAAATCTTCACTCTTCACATTGATACAGAATCCCACCCTAATTGACAGTGAAAGGAGAAAGTAGGAAGCGCTAGAAAGGAAGTCTGTTGTCTAATATTTTTTTATTTTAGGTACTTATATAGCGCTGTCATTAATGCAGGGCTTTACATATTTATTATACATTCACATCAGTCCCTGCCCTCAAGGAGCTCACAATCTAGGGTGCTTGACTCACAGTCATACATACACATACTAGAGCGAGTTTAGACAGGAGTCAATGAACCTACCAGCACGTCTTTGGAGTTGTTTGAGGAAACGGGAGTACCTGGAGGAAACCAACGCAGGCACAGGAAGAACATGCAAAAACTCCATGCAGGTAGTGTTGTGGTTGGAATTCGAACCAACGACCTTAGTGCTGCCAGATGGAAGCACTAACCACTTATCCACCGTGTTGCCCGTCAAAGAAAATAATTCCGTTAACCCACATTAACCAGTAACAAAAATATCCATTTGAAGTGGACTTGGCATTTAATAGCAGCTGAAAAAATACTATATTGATCTCATTACAGATGCAAAATGACACACAATGAGAAAGGAAGCTTTCAAAGAGTTCTTTGATTGGTTTGTTTACCATCAATACTATCAGAACAGTAGTCAGTGACATCAATGACATCCTTGGAGGCAATATACACAAACTGTTATTGGTAGCACAAACTTTGGGTCCACTCATATAAGCACCCAACATGCATACATAGCTTTGAGATCTACATCTATTACATTATGTATTACATTTACAAATTACTATTACAAATGTAATTTTCTACATTAATTTAAACTTACATATAGCAATTCCTCAATTATAATATGTGCATGTTGAACGTCACTCTATAAAACTGTGGGAAAATGTTCATAACAGCACCTGTCAGAGGAGATTACCTTCGCAAGAGCTGTTATCACTGTGAATCCAATTAATACTGTACACAGAAAGGAGGAGTACAGAAAATACAAAAGGCTCCAGGGACCTCGTAATAACACTACAATGTGCCAGAGCTGAATGCTGAATATTAAGATGGATACATGTTTTAATAATGAAAAAAATGTCCTACCTCACGGTGAAATCATAGGAGCATGATGCCAAAACACTTGGTTGAAAGGGTGAAAACTAAAGGAAAAAGACATGCAATTAATTAAGCAAGTCAACCATTTTTTTTGTTTTATCACAAATGTTTTAGGTCACAAGACATTAGCAAAGATTATGGTTGTCAATAAGACTCTGAAAATTCTACTTGCCTGGCTGTTTGGTGGCAAGTCAGTAAGGTCAGAGCTCCTTATTGAAGCCAATGCATTTTCCAAAGGAAAGGTTTACAATGGCAACCAGTGTTTTTTCTTAGCACATATATATTTTAACGTGACATTCGTTACTGTAGGTCTGTCTTCATGTGTGCTATGTGGACCTATATTTGTCAGCAAATTAGCTTGTAAATTCTTTACATATAAATGCAAACAATACTCCTTGTGCTCAGTGTAAAATATTACATTTTAGAATTAACTGATAAATATTCAACTTGGAAAAAATAAAATGAAAATACAATAAAGCAAGGAACGCTGCACACTAACACTAGTGTCAGGATATCTTAACACATGGACAACCTAAAAGCAAAAATAGGTGTGCTGTCCCTTTAAATTATAATCAAAACTAATAAGCATGAAAAAAAAAAATGTGTGTGTGTTAAAGCTCAAATATTCAAAAACAAAGTGCAGTTAAAATTGTGTATAGTCCATACAACTGGTGAACCACAAGTGTCAGAATTATTATTAATTGTCCATATATCAGGTGAACCATAAGTGCCAAAGAATGATGCAGATCCAGTGCTCCGAAACCACAAATACACTATATTGTTAAAAGTATTGGGACGCCTGCCTTTACACGCACATGAACTTTAATGGCATCCCAGTCTTAGGCCGTAGGGTTCAATTTTGAGTTGCCCCACCCTTTGCAACTATAACAGCTTCAAATCTTCTGGGAAAGCTGTCCACAAGGTTTAGGAGTGTGTCTATAGGAATGTTTGACCATTCTTCCAGAAGCGCATTTGTGAGGTAAGGATTTTTGGATGGGAAGGCCTAGCTCACAGTCTTTGCTCTTAATCATCCCAAAGGTGTTCTATCGGTTTGAGGTCAGGACTCTGTGCAGGCCACTCTGGTTCCTCCACCACAAACTCACTCATTCATGTCTTTATGGACCTTACTTTGTGCACTGGTGCACAGTTATGTTGGAACAGGAAGGGGCCAACCCAAACTATTCCCACAAAGTTGGGAGCATAAAATTGTCCAAAATGTCTTGGTATGATGACGCCTTAATAGTTCCCTTCACTTGAACTAAGGGGCCAAGCTCAACCCCTGAAAAACAACCCCAAACCATAATCTCCCCTCCACCTAATAATTTGGACCAGTGCACAAAGCAAGGTCCTGACCTGAACCTGACAGAACACCTTTGGAATGAATTACAGTGGAGACTGCGAGCCAGGCCCTCTCGGCCAACATCAGTGCGAGACCTTACAAATGTGCTTCTGGAAGAATGGTTAAACATTCCCATAGACACACTCCTAAACCTTGTGGACAGCCTTCCCAGAAGAGTTGAAACTGTTATAGCTGCAAAGGGTGGGCCAACTAAATATTGAACCCTACGGACTGGGATGGCAATAAAGTTCATGTGCGTGTAAAGTCAGGTGTCCCAATACTTTTGAAAATATAGTGTAAGTCCACACGCTTACCAGGAGTTAACCTCCAGAATTATAAAAGGTCAGCTAATAAGAGGTGTAAATTCTTTACATATAATAAAATATAAAACATATTCAATTCCCACCAGACCTGCATGACAGCTATCATTCTAAGTTGTTGCTAAAATAAAAAGTATGCGGGGAGACAGCTCTTTCAGTCTTCACTCACCTGCATGATGGGGGATACTTATAGTTCAATGTCTAAATCTATGGGGTTACTGAAAAGTAGAACTTGCAAACCTGGTACCTGTGCTAAAAGCTAAACATGTGCAAATCCCAACTTCAAATGTTGAGCGGTTGTGATTCCCAAAGCAGACACTTCCTGGTTGTGCTAAAGCCCGCTCACCCCATCCTACTTACAAAATGTTTGAATTGTAGAGTAAAGCATCATAGTGATGGTTCAATAGGAATAAGTGAGATGCAGTAGGGAGCGACAAACTTTGACACTACCATAAAGGTTTGTAGCTTTGAAGAATAGCATGGCCCCACATTTGGGTATAATGAAAGAGATTTGCCCACTAGGTACCTGCAAATTATACTTGTTTTTTTTTTTTTTTTCATTTTTTTAGGTCACTAAATATTCCTCAGACATGTGGTTATTCATGTAAAACAGTATCCAGTTAACCATAGGGATGTTTTGGAGCTAGCCCCTAAGTGTACATATTCAGACAGCAAAGCTCGTAATTAACTGGAAAAGCCCAGAGTAAAACATTAAAACAAAAATCTGGTAATTTACTATATTTGTCTTCAGTCCGTATGGCCTTTACAACATTATCTGGCACAAACATACATTTAAAAAAAAAGTATCATTATTGACAGATGCAGTGCCCCAAGCAGCATGTTAAATCCATTCTATAATCCTTCCCCTCTTTTACATGATTGAACATGTGTTCATATGATGAACCAAAGTCTTAGCATTCAAATACTGTGGTTCCATGCAAAAAATTATAACTCAAGGTGAGATGAACCAGTTGACACCTAATAATTAAACAACTGTTAATTTCCAAATTACCATTCCTTTTAGGCAGCAGTGGATCCTACTCCTGTTCATAAGGAAATGTATGAGGCACACATGCAGAATATCTAGAAAGGGTTAATTTCAGACCTTGTCTGCCTTTATTTGGTCTTTGTGTGGGACACTGATGATATATTGTCATACACTCGTTATTGAATGGTCTACAGGAAAATGTCGTTATCATGGGTCCTACCAGAATATGTCTGTGTCCCTCATACAATAGCATCTTGTGTCCTTACAAAACATAGAACAGAGGTCAACAATCGCCCTGGTCTCCAATATCTGCCAATAACTATTAACATACACTATTGTGCAAAAGTTTTAGGCAGGTGTGAAAAAATGCTGTAAAAAAATAATGCTTTAGGAAAAAGAAGTTTAATAAATTATTGATATCAACTAAGAAAACAGTAAGAAAATGAACAGAAGAGAACTTCAAATTAAATCAATATATTTGGTGTTACCACCATTTGTCTTAAAAACATCATCAATTCTTTTTGGTACAGTATCTCACAAAAGTGAGTACACCCCTCACATTTTTGTAAATATTTTATTATATCTTTTCATGTGACAACACTGAAGAAATTACACTTTGCTACAATGTAAACTAGTGACTGTACAGCTTGTATAACAGTGTAAATTTGCTGTCCCCTCAAAATAACTCAACACACAGCCATTAATATCTAAACCATGGCAACGAAAGTGAGTACACCCCTAAGTAAAAAAGGCCAAATTGGGCCTAAAGTGTCAATATTTTGTGTGGCCACCATTATTTTCCAGCACTGCCCTAGCCCTCTTGGGCATGGAGTTCACCAGAGATTCACAGTTTGCGACGGGAGTCCCCTTCCACTCCTCCATGACAACATCACAGAGCTGGTGGATGTTAGAGACCTTGTGGTCCTCCGCCTTCCGTTTGAGGATGCCACACAGATGTTCAATAGGGCTTAGGGCTTAGGAGATATGCTTGGCCAGTCCATCACCTTTACCCTCAGCTTCTTTAGCAAGGCAGTGGCCGTCTTGGAGGTGTGTTTGGGGTTGTTATTTTGGAATACTGCCTTGTGGCCCAGTCTCCGAAGGGAGGGGATCATGCTCTGTTTAGTATGTCACAGTACATGTTGGCATTCATGGTTTCCCTCAATCAACTGTAGCTCCCCAGTGCTGGCAGTACTCATGCAGCCCCAGCCCATGACACTCCCACCACCATGCTTGACTGTAGGCAAGACACACTTGTCTTTGTACGCCTCACCTGGTTGCCACCACACACGCTTGACATCATTTGAACCAAGTTTATCTTGGTCTCATTAGACCACAGGACATGGTTCCAGTAATCCATGTCCTTAGTCTGCTTGTCTTCAGCATCATCTTCTGGGACAACAGCCATGCAGACCAATTTGATGCAGTGTGCGGCTGACCCCCCACCCCTTCAACCTCTGCAGCAATGCTGGCAACACTCATACATACATCTATTTCCCAAAAACAACCCCTGGATATGACGCTGAGCATGTGCACTCAACTTCTTTGGTCGACCATGGCAAGGCCTTTTCTGAGTGGAACCTGTCCTGATATACCGCTGTATGGTCTTGGCCACCGTGCTGCAGCTGAGTTTCAGGGTCTTGGCAATCTTCTTAAAACCTAGGCTATCTTTATGTAGAGCAACAATTCTTTTTTTCAGATCCTCAGTGAGTTCTTTGCCATGAGGTGCCATGTTGAACTTCCAGTGACCAGTATGAGAGAGTGAGAGCGATAACACCAATCTTAACACACCTGTTCCCCATTCACACCTGAGTTACATGACACTGGGGAGGGAAAATGCCTAATTGAACTCAATTTGGACATTTTTACTTAGGGGTGTGCTCACAGTTGTTGCTAGTGGTTTAGACATTAATGGCTGTGTGTTGAGTTATTTTGAGGGGACAGTAAATTTACACTGTTATACAAGCTGTACACTCACTACTTTGCATTGTAGCAAAGTGTCATTTCTTCAGTGTTGTCACATGAAAAGATATAAAATATTTACAAAAATGTGAGGGGTGTACTCACTTTTGTGAGATACTGTATATTTGTTTTTTTTTTTAACACTACCCTCCCCCCCGAATGACAAGTCTGCTGTCTGTCTGCTGTGCCTACTATTCTCATTCCTCCAGAGCTGTGTCTTACTGGCCAGATCACTAGTTTTAAACAAAGGGAAAAAGCCAGAGAAAACAAATACAGCCACTACATCTAATGACTGGCAAGCTGCAATATAATACATTTTTGGTTTAATAACGCTTTAATGACATTGGCTGTATGTTTGGGGTCATTTGCTGAAGAGCAAATTTGGTGCCAATCACACGCCTCCCTGATTGTATGGCATGATGGATGAGTATCTACCTGTATTTCTCAACATTGAGGACACCAATGATCCTGATCAAATGTCCAACTCCATTTGCAGAAATGCAGCCCCAGACTTGCAAGGAACCTCTACCATGCTTCACTGTTGCCTGCAGACACTCATTTATAGCCAAATATTTTGATTTTTGACTCATCGGTCCAGAGCACCTGCTGCCATTTTAATGTACCTCAGTTCCTCTGTTTTCATGTATAAATTAGTTGCTTAGCCTTGTTTCCACGTTGGAGGTATGGTTTATGGCCCCAGTTCTTGCACGAAAACCACTTCTTGCCAGACTTCCCTGGACAGTAGATGGCTGTACCTGGGTTCCACTGGTTTCCACCAGTTTTTTGTTGATGGTAATGGATGGAAAGGATGATGGAGAGAAGACCAACGTCTGGGATTGCAAGGCAGGTTGCACTTGTTATCCTTATGTAGGGATCATTGAATGCCAAAATTGTCAAACATGTTTACAGGACCACCATATATAAAGCATGGTACCCTCAGCTTCTCCATAACACATGCTGGGTATGACAGGAAAACTTTGTGGAATGTGGACGTCTACTAAATGAATACTATTTTAGTTGACCAAAATAAGACTAAAACAATTCAGATGACTAAAATATGACGAAAACTAAAATGGCATTTTAGTCAAAAGACTATGACGCAAATCAAATCAAAATTTGACGTCAAAATGAACACTGGTTGCCTACAAAGGGGTGGGGGTGAATTTGCAGAAATATCCACGGGAAGTATGTTAAGGGCATAAGAGCATCAACAGTCACTTAGAGTTTAGGATGGACACAGGAGAACCAATCAATAGTGCTGCCAAAGGACTGCTGATATGCTGTTCTGCTTAAGAACTTGTAACGTTTTCCCTAAAGAGTAAAATATTTTAGCAATGTCCTCCAGGCAAAAACAGAATTTTTGTGTATAGCCCCTTTCACACGAGAGGCTGGACCCAATCGGACCCTCCATTCTCCTCTATGAGAAGAGATGGTAGAACAATGTCATGCATACGGTGAAGGAAAGAAACCATCTTGGGGTGAAAATAGGCCCTGAGCCTCCAAACACTCTTGTCCTTGTATAGCAAAAGAAATGGTCCTTTACAGAAGGCCACCAAATCTGAAACTCACCTTGGGAAAGTGAGGGTGACAAGAAAGGTAACCTTGAGAGTAAGGATAGACAATGGAATATCCCTGGTAGGTTCAGGGTTGGTCTTTGAAGAGCAAACAGAACTAAGTTGAGATCTAATGGAGTCATGGGTAAAATACAGAAGGAACAATGTGGGTAACAACCTATACAAAGGCTTGCACTAAGGAGTGAGAGACAAAGAAATGTTAAGACAGAGTTAAGCATTGATTGTACTGAAGGCTAAATGCTAATCCAGACCAGACTAGAGAGAAGACAGGATTCGACACACAGAGAACTTCCTGGGATGGAATTTCCTTGTCTTGCATTAGGGGAAATAGACTTTTTAAGATTCGATAGTAAACTTTGAGAAACGTCGATTTACTATTTTTTATGACCAATAGGCCTCTGTCCTTATGGCCTTGGCTTTAACACACAAGCTATGAATGTAAAGGTGCTCTGAATGGAAATTTTGGTGCCGAAATCCAAAAATGCAGGATGACAGATTTAAAAAATATATATATATAAATATATTTTATATATAATTGTATTATATTTGCCTTTTAAATAATATAATGAATTTAAATAAATAAGAATTTATTGTCCGCCATTATTGGCACCTTTAGCGCATGAAAAGCTCAAGAAAAATGCATCCCTTTAAATTCTATGTATGTCTTCCCACTGGTCCCTTGTGACTCTGTTGTGGCGTTAAAAATCATGCTTGCTCATTTTTGATCAGTTAAAAGAAATCGCACCAACAAAGTCTGTTGAAATGCATTGAAAACGCAGCAAGAATACATCAATAACACACCTGTGTTACACTTCTGATGTAGTTTTTGAGTCACATGACCTATGGTAAACACACCATAAGCACAGTAAAACTGTGGTAAAATCACAGCAAGATCTGCGCCATTATCACCACCTTTTTTTCTTATCGGCAAAATGCTGTCAACACCATTTCGCCGCTGAAATTTCGGTGCATCTCTACATGAAAGACAAAGACTGAGAAGCAGAGTGGTGAACTGGCACCTGGGACAGAAGATCTGGATGCTCTGAGACAACCACAGACAGTCAGCCAGGAGACTAACAAGTTCCAAGTACCACGGCCTCCAGAGCATTGAAAAATACCAGACTGCCCTCCATCTTGATCCTGCGAAGTATGCGAGAAGGAGTTTCAGAGAAGGAAAGCGTAGATCAGTTAAACTGATCCCATGCACCCCCTGCGAAGTCTAGATAATCCCTGGATCTGCAGACAAACCTGCTCAATTTGCTTTTGAACTTGGAAGCCAGGAGATCCAGCTCTGGGTCTGGCATTCCCACCTGCAGCTTGAAACACCTTGGGGTGAAGAGACTATTCTTCTGACTCCAAATATTGACAGACAGACTGAGGAAGTCCATCTTGCAATTTTCCATGCCTGGGATGTGCACAGGACGTTAACAGGGCTGAAACAAATGTCTGCTAAAGCCAAAAGCAGTACATTGCAAAGAGCCACAAGACTTCTGGTTCCTCCTTGATGTATGCACCTAAGCAACAAAGGTTGGATGACCTTGTAGATAATGACCTTACAGCAATGAAGGGTTAACCAAATTGCACTGTTAGGTTGGATGGCCTTGCAGATATTGACCTTACAGCAATGAAGGGTTAACCTATTTGAACTGTGAGGTTGGATGACCTTGCAGATAATGACCTTACAGCAATGAAGGGTTAGCCAAGTTGCACTGCATTCCAGAATATATCCCCTGAACCAAGAGGGTACCTAGGATTCTGTCCCAGTCGGATAGGCTGGCATCCATCTCCATTACAAAAGTTTTGAACCACAATGGCAGGGCAAGCCTGAGACATAGCCCACTTGTTCCACTCTGCCAGAATGTTGGATTGCAACAGTCTGGAGTGAAAGTGAAAATATGGAACTGCCTTGAAGGAGAACACCATTATGTCCAAGATCCCTACTCAAAAACAGAGCGTTGTTTGGCTCCTGGACCATAGAGTCTGAATATAAGAGAGGAGAGACTGGAGTTTTTGCAGGGGAAGAACAACCTTGGACGGGCCTTGTCTAATCTCTGGAGATTCGGGATTCAACCACATTACAGTCCATTGGACACTGGCTGACAGTGTCTAAAGCCCTCTCAAAAGGAGGATGTCCAGATAACTCCTATGGGATATCCTGGGAGCAAAACAGTGTGAAAGCAGGGACTAGCGCCCAAGGCGCACTGGACAGGCCAAAATCAGCAGTAACTGATATGTTTGTGTGCCTACAGTGAATAGCAGGTAGCATTGATGTGATGGATAAGTAAGGACATATAAATAGGCCTCCTCAAGGTCCACAGGAGGCCAGGAGGTTTCCTTAATGAAGGTAGAGGATGAATGAGCTGGCTGATTCCATATGGACTTTTGCACCAAGAGAAGGGTGTTGGGAACCTTCAGGTTCAAAACGGGACAGATGCGCACTTATTTCCTTGGAAATTGTGAACAGGTTTAGTAACAAAAATGTTAAAACCTCTCTGTTTCCGTGACAATAGCTGAGACCCTCTGAAAGAGAAGATGTGCCAAAACAGCATGAAGGCCCATTCATTTTGGCAGTGATGTTGGCAAATTTGACCAAAGTAAGTGAGGTTGGAGCAAAGACTAAAATTCCAGCTTACAGCCTCTGGATACCACATTCTGTGCCAAAATGTCCTGTGACCAGATGGCTGTGAACAGACACCCCCTTACTCTGACTAGTCCCCTCATAAATCCTCTTTGCTTGGACAAAATTACGATATAGATCGATAAGGGGTGGGAAACAGAAATAAGGGGATAAGTAGGCTGTATATAAAATTGCAATAACTGCCTTATCAGACGGTGAAAAAAACAGGTATGTTTTAAAGTATATCTAAATTCAGGCATTAAAATGTAATATATTACCACATTGGAGCTTACCAGTTCTTAGTTGTGGGAGCTGCATTAGTTTATTCATTTTCTTTTTTTCAGGCTTTTTTTTTGCCTGGTGATCCTGCCTGTGACACACTTCCTGTTTTAGGGCAAAAACACTCCCTGTACTTTATCTACAGAGCAGCCATATCCTTATAGGACAGGAAGAACTACAGAGTATTCCCCTTTCTCATCTTTTCCATGACACTGGGGAGGGGTGAGGGTGTTCTGTATCCTAAAAAAACGGCCTGCTAAAATTTTTTAAGACAGGGCTGCATGATGCACAGAACAAAGGACAGCACTAGCCTTCTGGCAGGATCCACAAGTATTGTATTGCACTTTTTGAACAGATACAACAAATTTAATACGATGGTATTTTTACCAGACCAAAAATAATCCAGTCCACAGAGATCTCTCAAAAACAAGAGACAGAACTGTTGTCCATGCATTTAGGCCCTATAACAGTGGTCGGGAACCTTTTTGGCTGAGAGAGCCATGAACACCACATATTTTCAAATGTAATTCCGTGAGAGCCATACACTATATTTCAGGGGTCGGGAACCTTTATTTAATATTCATATTCATGGGCCGCAGCTATACAGTTAGTAGATGGAGCCGTGAGAAAAGTGCCTGGAGTCCGGTCGGGAAGACAGCAGAGCAGGCAGGTATGCAATGACGCTGGAGTGGTGAAGCGCCTGCAGGCCTGCGAGTGATGGAGGTGAGTATAGGCCCTGAGAAAATGGCGGCCGCCCGCTGAAGGCCTCAGAAGTGGATGTGAGAGGCAGCTCCCGCAGGTCCCCGGGTGTCGGAGGGGAAGGAGATCGTGTCAGAGGGGCACAGGGAGCGGATGGCAGGTCTCCTTACCGAGCGGTGATTGCCAAGGCCCTCGGACGCACAGCATACGAGCCGGCGGCGGTACCGCGAGTAGGCCGTGGGGTCTGTAGCATGGCAATTGGGTCACCCAGAGACAAACTGAGGATAGCGGTGGGTAGCCCACAAAGTGTGCCGTCGATGGGTGCAGAAATCTCCTTGGCACCAGGCACAGCTATGCCGATAGCACTGGATTGAGTGGTAGAAGCGGTGGAGCTCAGGGACTACACGTCCAGCGCAGCTCACGTCCGGACACGCCCCCCTTTATTAAAGATTTGTCTGCGAGCCAGATGCAGCCATCAAAAGAGCCACATCTGGCTCGCGAGCTAAAGGTTCCCCTATGCATGCCCTAGAAAGTGTATTAAAGCAGACATCCTCAGGTTCTGCTTGTCTGCAGCTCATAATACAATAGCTAGATACTGGAAATCAATAGAGATTCTACCCCTGTTCACATGGGTGGCCATAACAAGTAAGATCATGCATATGGAGGGCCTTGTGGCTTCAGACTTCCCGAGTGAGGCACATAACTACATTCTATGCATGAAGGTAAAAAAACGTCTGTGTGCAGCAGCCCCCCCTGATACTTATTTGAGCCCCCTCTTGATCCAGCGATGTCCACGAGAGCCTTGTCTTTCTGCGGATTCGCACTCCTGATAAGCTTTTTGCAGCAGTGGGAGCCATTAGCTGTCAATCAGAGCCAGTGAGCCAATCAGAAGACAGAGGGGGCATGGCCGAGTCACGACTCCATGTGTGAATGGACACACAGAGCCGCGTGTCAGGAGCGGGCCTGCTTGCGTGCCCCCATAGAAAGCTGCTTGCTGTGAGGGCACAAGGCAGAAGGGAGGGGCCAGGAGTTCCGGCATGGAACTCTAAAAGAGGAGGAACTGGCTGCTCTGTGAAAAAACATTGCACAGAGCAGGTAAGTATAACATGTTTGTTATTTTAAAGAAAAAAAAAACAAGACTTTAATACCCCTTTAAGAAAAATGCAACATCTCCACAGCTGTGTGAATTTTAACCCTGCTCTTCTTAAAAACCAAAAGGGGTTCTTGCTCTTCCCTAATCTATACAAAAATAAAAAATGTTTGGATTTAGATACACTTCAGTCATAGATGCCATTGCTAAATGATTAAAAAAAAAACTGGAGAGAAGAATCATGTCATTCCTTATAATAATGTCACTGCAAGTATTGGTTTGCCAGAGTTGGTTTATATTCCCAGCAGGCCCTGCTGATCATTAACAATAGTAGGGGCCAGATGTCACTATTGATTGTCCCATGCTAAATAAAGGGATTTAATCAAAATATAGAATTTGAGAATTATTGTTACTCAATGCTAAAAGGGGAGTTCTTTTATCGTACGTAAAAGGAATCCAGTATATTTGTGTCTAGGGCATTCAGCAACTCATGCATGCAAGTTTAGTCATTTTATAAATGAATGCTTTGTAGAAACAATTTACTAGACAATTATACCATATCATTACAAAGTTGTGAGATTCTCAAAAGAAAAAACTAGATTAAAATAAATATTTTATTGCATTCCCAGTTTTACACCACTGGTCTATAGAAGCTACACACAAATGTAGAATGTTTTGTCTTTGTAATATACCCCAGTGACACTGCAGGTGTGATAAGGAGAACATCAGAAGTAGTGCCAGTTAATAGTGAACAAATGACAGAAGCTTCTATAGGGGCAGCAGTGACTATAAAACCGTAACGACAACTACTGGGGGGAATGAGTGTACAAACCACAAACCAAATAGGAATAAATGTAATGATAAATCAGTATCAACTCCAACATCACTAAGAGGGGTATACACAAATGCCAGGAGCCTAGAAAATAAAATGGAGGAATTGGAACTGTTATTACACAAGGAGGACATAGGCCTGGTAGGAATAACAGAAACTTGGTTTGACCCGTCACACAACTGGCTGGCAAATATTGAAGGGTATTCTGAACACCTCAAGCTGATAGTGAACTCCCTAAATGTGAGTGGATGCTACGTTGTTTCACCCTAACAAGGATATACTACGCAATGGAGGCTTATTTTCTGTTCTAGTGACCAGGGAGTGCTGAGCCACCTTCTTAAGAGTGCGGTAAGCAACGGTGCAATCGGTGGTACACCCACTGGCGCCAAACTTTGTTATAGCACGCAATCACACACGTGGTTATCAATAGCACTCAGCACTTTATATGTACACATGTGTTTTTATATGGTACACTGAGCACAGCCCATGCGAATATATTGGAAGTTTTATAGCACGCAGCACTTTGGTTTAAGCACTATATGCACTTTTATATGAATTATACAGTTTATGGAATTGCACAGACATAATATTTATGTGGTAGCGCCGGTCCCAACATCACTTGCACTTTTTACCATTCTGTGTATAGGAAGGACAGGGAAGGCAAAAGAGAGGGAGGGGTATGTCTCTATTTAAAAAATAACGTAAGGGTGGTAGAGAGGAGTGACAAATATGGAAGGGATGAGGGCGGAGGTGGAATCCGTGTGGGTAGAACTCCATAAGGAAGAAGGAAGGGGGAAAGTAATAGTGGGGGTATGTTATAGGCCACCCAACCAAAGCGAGGAAGTAGAGCTGGAATTTCTTTCACAGTTGGGAATAGCAGCTAAGCAGGGACAAGTCATCGTAATGGGGGACTTCAATTATCCTGATATTGACTGGGAAGAGGGGACAGCTCACTCTGTAAAGGCCAGGCATTTCATGAATGTCTTACAGGACAACTACATGTCACAGATGGTAGATTCTTCTACTAGAAAGAATGCATTGCTAGATCTATTAATTATGAACGATTCAGGCCTAATCTCAGATTTAGAAGTACGGGACAACTTGGGCTCTAGTGATCACAGGATGATTACATTTAAAGTAAATCATAGAACAATAAGACATGAGGGTAATATAAGGACTCTAAACTTCAAAAAGGCAAACTTTCCTAAATTGTGCTTAACAATAGAGAACATAGACTGGGACCTAACCCTAGGAACATTGAACACGGAGGAAAAGAGGGAATTCTTTAGGAACATATTAAACAAAAGCATCGCACAGTGCATTCCATTGGGAAATACATTTAGAAGAGCCAAGGTCAAACCAGAGAGGCTAAACCGTAATGTAAAAATGCTTATTAGAGCAAAAAAAATGGCCTTAAAGAAATACAAATCGGAGGGGACATAACAGGCGGTCCCCAGGTTACAAACTAGATAGGGACTGTAGGTTTGTTCTTAAGTCGGATTTGTTTGTAAGTTGGAACCGGTACAAGTGTAGTCGCAGCCAAAATAATAATTTTTAAGTTTTTTGGATAGCATAGGGAAGGGTTAACACCCCTGTACCATTTGTTTTGCTGTCTGTGCCCCTGTTCAGAAATTTCACCTCACTTTCTGTCCTTATGACAACTAGCTTTTGAAAATTTTGGGTTTTTGTTGAAACAAGGATTGGTGATAAAGCTTCAGTGGAGACACCTTTTTCCCATGAGAACTCTTACAAGAGTGAATTTTCCTTCCTAGGGCTAGATTTCCTCTCACTTCCTGTTGTCTCTCTCTGTTTGTAAGTAGGAGTCGTTTGTAAGTTGGATATTTGCAACCCAGGGACCACCTGTATCAGCTTTTCACCAATACTAGGAATCTAACAAGAAATGTAAAAACGGAATTAGGACAGCTAAAAATGATTTTGAGAGACACATAGCAGAGGAGAGTAAAAAAAAAAACCTAAGAAATTCTTTAAATTCATTAATAGCAAAAAAGTGAGGTCAGAACATGTTGCACATATAATTAACAATGATGGGAGGATGGTTACAGAGGACACAGAGAAGGCATCTGTGCTAAATACTTTCTTCTCGGTTTTTACACACAAAAAAGGAGGGGTATACAGACCAGGACTGTCTGGTTAGCACAACACTGCAAGACTTACAGCAGTGGCTATAAGAGGGCGAAATCACGGAAAGACTTGATAACATTAATACTAATAAATTGCCCAGGCCCAATGGCTTGCACCCGAGGGTACTCCAGGAACTCAGTAGGGTTATATCTAGACCGTTGTTCCTAATCTTCACAGACAGTATATTGACAGGAACTGTACCAGGTGAATAGAGGAAAGCTAATGTGATACCAATATTCAAAAAAGGGAGGAGGGATATTCCGGGAAACTATAGACCGGTCAGGTCAGCCTGACATCAATTGTATGCAAATTATTGGAAGAGTTGATAAGGGACTATATCCAAGAATTTGCTAAGGACAACAGTATCATCAGCAGTAATCAGCACAGGTTCACAAAAGGACGTTCTTGCCAAACCAATCTGTTAACATTTTACGAGGCGGTGAGATGTGAGCTAGATGGGGGGGGGGGGGAGACCTGTGGATCTAGTGTATCTGGATTTCACTAAGGCATTCGACACTGTTCCCCACAAACGCTTAATCTACAAGCTAAGGTCTGCAGGCATCGACCTCAAAGTTTGTTTTTGGACAGAAAACGGGTTACATGGGCGTGTCCAAAGGGTGGTGATAAAAAAATACGTACTCAGACTAGTCTGGAGTGGTAAGTGGGGTCCCCCAGGGCTCAGTCCTGGGACCAATTTTGTTTAATTTATCCCAGACTTGACAAAGCACAGGTGCGCAAAACATGTAGCCATGGTAACAAGGAAGCTTGAGTTCCACGCTGGTTCTTGCTCTGGGCTTGGTTGCCCAGCGACCGAGCGACATCATCCCCGGAAGCTGTGCGGTCTGCGGCGTTGGTGTGTTACGGCCGATACATATGCCAACAGTCTATCTGGCTTCACTCCTTGTTTACACCAGGGATTTCTCCATCTATCCCAGGGGTCCACACACCCCAGAAAAGCAAGTCAAAATAGTGTCTACCAGCTCCTATTGTTTTATGCGGGACCTCATCAACGTCCTCACTGACATCCAGGACCAGGTGGCTACTTTTTATTTTATTATCCTTTATCTGGTATTGTGAATAAACTAACTTTTATTTACCCCCTGCTGACTGTGCATAAATTTTGGGATATATTTACATCTATACCACATCTGTGCGCCACCCTTTTTTCCAGTCAATATGTCTTGCATTCACATCCCATGCCAAGGATTGGCGGCATTGTTAGTGGTGGATTCACAATATTGACCAGAGATTTTATGGATTATTTGTCCAAGGGTCTTTATCCGGATGACAGGCACCAGGACTATATTTTATTTTCTTGCAATGTCAAGCTGCAGCTGTAAAAGCTGACAGAATATTAGCATGCATAAAGAAGGTGATATATTCCAGGGACAAAGCTATAATCCTACCACTTTATTAAACCCTGGTCCGGCCACACCTGGATTATTCAGTCCAGGTCTGGTCGCCAATCCTCAGAAAGGATGTGCTGGAACTGGAAAGAGTCCAAAGAAGGGAAACTAAACTAATAAGGGGATTGGAGGGCCTTAATTATGAGGAGCGATTACAAGCGCTTAATTTATTCTCCTTGGAGAGGAGACGCCTGAGAGGGGACATGATAGCGATTTACAAATACCTCAACGGCGATCCCAGCATAGGTAAAAAAAACTATTTAGTATCAAGGAGTGCAAGAAGACACGTGGCCACACAATGGGATTAGAGGAGAGGCGGTTTAACCATAAGCTGCGTAAGGGGTTCTTCACTGTAAGGGCAGTGAGAATGTGGAACTCTCTTCCACAATTGGTGGTAGCTGCGGGGAGTATGGCTACTTTTAAAAGACTCTTGGACGTGCATCTCACAGATCACAACATTCAGGGTTATGGGAAATGATCAGGCCACTGACACACACACACCTGTACAGGTTGAACTGGATGGACTGATGTCTTTGTTCAACCTCAACTACTATGAAACTATGTAACAGAAATTGATGCAGTTTCAATGTACAGTATAGTTAATGTATACAGTGCATATGCTGTATAATACTGAGCATATATAATAATGGAAGTGACACAGAGAGTAAGGGACACACTATGAGAAACAGTGGGAATAAAGTAACATATCATGTAAACACACTTCTTTCTATCAGGATAGAGCTCTTCAAAATATGAATGTCATTTGTTTTCCTCAATAAACCTTTAATCATATGCAATAAAGAATATGCTGACAAGACGGAGACAATGAGAGGTGTGGCCATTTTTTTTGAAAGTTTTTATTATATTTTAAAGGGGTTACATTAAGCAGAGGAAGGTGTCCTGGCTATGCAGCTGAGTGGACAAAGGTGAACTGAGCTGTGTGCTGACTAAACAGTCCCACCGGCATTTAGTGAAGCATCCAGGGGTGTTAATTCATGTCTGTGCGGCGAAGGTCCAAGGCAACTGCCGGCGATCCATCCCAGCAGGATTTGCGGGAATACCTTGCCCCATCAGTCACTATATTACCTGCGCTCCCGCTGTACCAGATACCAGCTCTATGAGCATGGGATAGACAAAGACGGCTGCTAAAAAAAAAGGAGCAGGCAGTGTATATGCCAAAAATCCCTGCAGGTTTGGAGGGTTCTGGGCGGCAATCTATTTCCCCCACAACTGCTTCTGCAGGGCTACCCATATCCTTAGTGCCAGCTATGCTTCAGCATACAGACTTGGCTCTAGTAGTTTCAACTCAGGAGCTTCAATCCATGATAAGAGCCCTCCCTACTATGATATGAATAACTGGGCAGCAGAGATTAACGATGCTTTTAGGCTGGAAGTGGACACTATAAAACAGCTGGTATCAAACATAGCAGCTACAGCAAAGCAACTACCATTTCAATGCAACTATGCACTCGGTTGGATGTGCTAGAGAAAATGCAGGTCCAGTAGTGTCAAGCTCTTATAGCTATCCGATTGAGAATGGAAGATGCGGAAAACCACTCCAGAGAAACAGTGTCAGATTATATGGTATTACTGAGGCTATTCCTAACTCTGGTCTATATGCTACAGTTTTGACAATTCTGAATAAGGTACTGGAAAGATGAGCCTATTGAATTGGATAGGGCGCATAGAGTTGCAGGACCCGCGTTATTGGCTCTTTACCAAGATCGGGGGCCGCGCTGTGTCCTAGGTACACGGCGTGGCAGCAATCACCACGCTGCGCGCCCCCGCCAGCACGTGAGAGCGGCCGTTCTGGGGCACCGTCATATATACATCGTCCCAGAACGAGAGCTGCACCGCTCCGCCATCATTTGACGGTGGGCGGGCGGCAAGTGGTTAAAGATATCTCTGGTGTCTCCCTTAAACAGGACCCAGTAGCATGTGTGTTACATCTCAGCTCTCTCACTCTCTTGAGGGGTAGATATCACCAATCGGTGGTAAGACACCTCTTTAACGTGGTGTGGACCAGCACATTGAAAGTTCTCCTCCCCACCAACCGTGGGACGCTGGATTAGAGCAGTGAATAAGATAATGGATATGGAGGAGCTTACGGCATCATTGAAAAGACAGGAAGCTTGTTTTCGTAAAACTTGGAGTGGCTGGATTAATTTCACCTCAACGGTGAAATATTAGGCATTCCCTGATCCTGTGTCTAAAATATCATCATATAATGGGGTGGTCGATTACACTATAAAAAGAAAAATCTTTTTTTTTTTTTCTTTTTTTTTTTTTTGGAGGGAGGAAAAGGGGAAGGAAAAAAAAAAGAAAATGATGCGGGGCTACGTAAATCACCCTGCAAACAACATATACATAATGTTATTAAGTAGAATTTTTTTTTTTTTTTTTTTTATAAAATCATTTTTTTTTCAAACATACAAGTAAAAAAACAAGAAAACAACAGACCATGAGAAAAGAAAAATAAAAGGACATCACCACACCTATAGGTGCAACCAAAACAACCCCCCACCCCAGTGCAATGCTCATGTACTACAATACATATAGGAAAATGCAAAAGGAAAACCTTCCAGGAGAATCTCAACGCAGCAGTGCTTCCCCCACACATACGCTTACCCAGGTCCACAAGTTAGCCTCCCCTACCCCTTCCCTACTGCTTGTCGTCTGCTAGGCATAGACTTAATTTTGTTACCACCCTAAGTATCAGGGGACCTCAACTCACCCCTCTAAGGTAACCACCACCCTTACCAGTGGCGGACCACACTCACCTCAGAGAAGAGTGGATGGGCTCTCAGTCCAACCCTGCCATATCTTTTGAAACTTTTTAACGCATCCTCTATTCAGGTATGTGGACTTGTAAAATGGCAGCATCTTGTTCACTAACGACTTCCAGTACTCCACCGATGGCGTTTCGGCCTTCCTCCAATGCAAAAGAATAGCCTTGCGCGCATAGAACAGAGTAACCAACAATAAAATTCTTTGTGCCCTTAGGGGTGCCATTTCCTCCACCAAACCCAGCAAACACACTGTCAGCATTAAGGGCACCCTCAATGTGGTAATGTCTTCAAGAGTCCCAACCACCCCCTGCCAGAACCTCTGTATGAACGGACAATGCCAAAATACATACCCAAAGTCCGCCGGAGCGTTCCGACATCGCCAACACTCCCTACATTTATTGACTGCCTTTGGGCGTTTAGTAAATAACTCCCTATATACTGTGGACAACGCTTTAGGTAAATGTTCCGAGGCCAAAAACTGCTCCAGATCAGAAAGTTGGGTTTGCAACGGAGTGCCTCCAAATTGAGAAAGGAAGGCATGCCGCAGCTGCAGGAAGAGGAAGAAATCCCAGTTAAGAAGTTGGAATTTGGATTTTAGTTCATCAAAGGTAAGTAACTGCCCTCCTCCCACAATATCCCTCAGCTGTTTAATTCCTTTTTCTGCCCATATACCTGTAATCGGTAAGGTGACAAAGTGAAGTAGATTGTAAATAAACCAAAGCTGCATAGCCAGGGAATGCCCGCCATCCCCTGGTTGCATAAGCAGCCGTACCTTATCCCACGCTTTAATTGTGACCTTCATGGAGTTTGTGAGTGTACCACTGCCCCAAAGTCCCGAAACAGTAAGTGATGTAATCCCCCATACAAGCCCACTAATGCTGCCTCCAGAACATTGGCTGCATCTCCATCATTCCCAAGCAACCATCTATGAGCATATACCATCTGACCTGCTAAGAAGTATTTATGTAGATCTGGTAGCGCATGTCCACCCTGTCCCAAGGGTTCCTGAAGGACTCATATTCCCAGTCTAGGGTGCGCAGAAGACCATAGGAACATAGGAAGGAGCTAAACAGCCCTTTTTAAAATAGGATCTAGGAACCCACACTGGTGACACCCTAAAAAGTACAGAATAATGGGCAAAAGCTTCATTTTTAATCAGGTTAATCCTTCCTATTAAAGAGAGGGGCAGATGTTTCCAGGCCTCCAACCTCCTTTTAAATGTCAGATTTAAGGGATGTACAGCTGCAAGAAAAAGTATGTGAACCCTTTGGAATGATATGGATTTCTGCACAAATTGGTCATAAAATGTGATCTGATAATCATCTAAGTCACAACAATAGACAATCACAGTCTGCTTAAACTAATAACACACAAAGAATGAAATGTTGCCATGTTTTTTTTGAACACACCATGTAAACATTCACAGTGCAGGTGGAAAAAGTATGTGAACCCCTAGACTAATGACATCTCCAAGAGCTTATTGGAGTGAGATGTCAGCCAATTGGAGTCCAATCAATGAGATGAGATTGGAGGTGTTGGTTACAGCTGCCCTGCCCTATAAAAAAACACACACCAGTTCTGGGTTTGCTTTTCACAGGAAGCATTGCCTGGCACGCATAGTGAGGATATGCTGCAGGCCCATTGCTGCCCAGCGTCTTTAGGAGTCTTTGATTTATTGCACGTGTTACCTGCCTCATGTTTGATACATGCTACTTGCAGCCTTTAACACACAGGATACTGTGATGCACTCTGCTTTTGGGAACGTTCCCATGTATTCTGGCCGTATGCCACGATTACAATATATTAAGTAGCCAGTTAAGCCCTGAATATGGATATGAATACGGACATATGTATGTTGTTCTACTGAAGTTTCAGAATTACTATCCTGGGTATTTTTACAATATTTTACCAACACTGATCTCGGATTATTGTCATCCTCTTCTTTGCATTTTGTCTTGCACCTGAGTCGCATCGGAAATATCGGTCTGTTCTGGTCTCTCTGGCCCTGAGGAAGCCTTGTGCGAAACGCGTCGGCTTGCTGGGGACCCTAAGACCGTGTTCCATCAGAGACCTTAAGTCATCTTATATAAGTTATCAGCATTCCCCTGCTGGAAAGTATTTCTACAATGCGATTCTATATGTTTGTTGTTTTTTATGTTATACATGGGTAACCATCCCTATGCATCATTTTAATATGTATAATAAAATTATTTTTTAGTTTATATTGAATTGTCGTGGATCTTTCTCCTCCCACTGGCCCGTAAAGCCCCAGCTTTTCTATTTTTCTATGGTATCTACTATTTAGGGGTATGGGCCCTTTTTACACGGTCATTTTTTGTCTATAGGTTATAAAAGTATCTCCAAAAGCCTTGCTGTTCATCAGTCCACGGTAAGACAAATTGTCTATAAATGGAGAAAGTTCAGCACTGCTGCTACTCTCCCTAGGAGTGGCCGTCCTGTAAAGATGACTGCAAGAGCACAGCGCAGACTGCTCAATGAGGTGAAGAAGAATCCTAGAGTGTCAACTAAAGACTTAAAAAAGTCACTGGCAAATGCTAACATCCCTGTTAGCGAATCTACAATACGTAAAACACTAAACAAGAATGGATTTCATGGGAGGATACCACAGAGGAAGCCACTGCTGTCCAAACAAAACATTGCTGCACGTTTACAGTTTGCACAAGAGCACCTGGATGTTCCACAGCAGTACTTGCAAAATATTCTGTGGACAGATGAAACAAAAGTTGAGTTGTTTGGAAGAAACACACAACACTATGTGTGGCAAAAAAGAGGCACAGCACACCAACATCAAAACCTCATCCCAACTGTGAAGTATGGTGGTGAGGGCATCATGGTTTGGGGCTGCTTTGCTGCTTTGTGTGTTATTGCTGCCAAAGGAGGTTCAACCAGTTATTAAATCCAAGGGTTCACATACTTTTTCCACCTGCACTATGAATTTTTACATGGTGTGTTCAATAAAAACATGGCAACATTTCATTCTTTGTGTGTTATTAGTTTAAGCAGACTGTGATTGTCTATTGTTGTGACTTAGATGATGATCAGATCACATTTTATGACCAATTTGTGCAGAAATCCATATCATTCCAAAGGGTTCACATACTTTTTCTTGCAGTAAGTTTAAGACCAGGAAATCCAGCACTTTTGCTGCGATGACCACCCCCAAGATTTGATTTGATCCATCCAAGGAATCAGGACATCCGATGCTGCCAGCACCCTAGCACGAATATCAGTGGGCAGGATGCTAGACTTTCCCCAGTTTACTTTTAATCCTGAGTATTTAGAAAAAGTGTTTAAAATCTCAAAAACTGCCTGTAGGGACAGACCTGGGTCCTGCAGAAATATTAAAAGATCATCAGCATATAAGGCTGTGCATTCCCTGATTCCTCCCACCGACAGGGCCTTAACAGCCTGGGACCTTCGTAGGTCAATCACTATCGGTTCCATCACCAGGGCGAACAGAAAGGGTGAAAGTGGACACCCCTGTCATGTCCCCCTCCCAATGACAAATGGATCCGACAGCCCAATTCCTATCTTCAAGGATGCTTTGGGGCACCTATATATTAACGATACCCAGGCCATGAAACGAGGACCAAAGCCCATACGAACCAAAACCGAGGTCATATAGCCCCAGTCCACCGAGTCAAAGGCCTTCTCCATGTCCAAGGAAACCATGACTCTAGCCCCCGAGTTCTCATGTCTAATTTGCAAATGGGCAAACAACCTCCTAAGATTGGTGTCTGTTGATTTTCCCGGTATAAACCCTGTTTGGTCTATATCAACTAGAGAGGAAACAACCTGTGAGAGTCTGGCAGCCAAGACCTTGGTAAGAATTTTCAAATCCTTGTTGAGCAGGGAAATTGGCCTATACGAAGCACAATCCAGTAGGTCTTTACCTGCCTTAGGGAGCAGAATCACATGTGCCTCCAATAAGGAATCAGGTAGTACATTGTGGTCAAGGCAATATTTGTACGAAGCCTGTTATCGGGGCCCCAAGGTCTCAATGTGAGCCCGGTACCACACGGCTGAAAAACCATCCATCCCGGAGACTTGTGAGGAGGGAAAGAAAGTATAACTGACTCAATTTCTTCTATAGCAAAATCTCTATCCAGATTCTCTACTTCACTCTCCAAGAGAGTGGGGATAGGTAAATCAGCTAACAGCAGTTCCAGCTCCAGCTCTGATTTTTGTAATATGTGAGAAAAGTGTCAAAAATCCCTTCTGGGCATGAGGAAAGTTCCCCAGTGGGAGTATGGATGCATGGGATGTTTGTTTGCACCCTCTGATCTGCCACTATCATGGCCAAGAGCTTACCATTTTTATCGCCCTGCTCAAACACAGATTCCGCCCTCCGCTTCCATGATGTCTGAGTCAACTTTGCGATGTACAAGACCAGGTTCCTGCTTGCCTCCAATAACCTAGAATACGTATCAGGAGTGGGAGTCGTAGCATGAGCAATTTCACAGCTCCACTCCTTCTCCTGTAGCCAGCGCTGAGTCGCCCCATAGTCATACCTAACTGCCTTAATAGAAGAGATATATTGCCCTCTCATATAAGCCTTAGAGGCATCCAATAACGTTGGCGGAGACGCCGATGTGGCGTTATCCTCCCAGTACTCTTTAAATGCTGGGGTGACTTGTGACACTACAATTAAGTAGAAATGTAATAGTAATTTTTTGTTTATTTTCCTAAGGGCTGTGAGCAGAGCAGGCATGCCAGGTACATATGGGTGTATTGTAAATGTGTATGCTACACTTGGCAATTAGATTGTTGGGTACCTGGATGGTAGTGTATATTTATAGCTCTTGATTTATATATAGTTCTTATGTATTTATACTCATTATAAATAAAGAGTATTAAAAAAAAGGGTTGCATTATGGACACAAGCTAATAAATTCAGGTATAATGACATATATAAAAGCAGTCCAACTGAGGGGTGGGTAATACAGCAAACAAACACTAACAGACCTAAATGAACAACGGGTAATTAGAAGGTACTCACGAGAGCTTAAAGAGCCAACTGAAAACCCTTACAACAGAATCAGACAAGGTCCAAAAAATCACTTGATTAAAAACTGATGCCCTCCTGCTGAAAAGCCCAGGAAGCACTAACTAAATTAGTGGAGTGTAATTTGACAGGAAAAGGTGGAGTCATGCCCTAAGTCTAAAGTCTAGATTGTTGAGCTTCAAAATCCACCTGGAGATAAGATAATGGAACCAGAGCAGGTTGTCCCCTGCAGGAACTCTCGGGAATGACAAACAAGCAGTAGCAGAGAGTTAGACAGGGCATACTGCATCTTGACAGTGGAGGCAAATCTCCGCAGGATTTCATGGAAAAGGACCTAGGGATGGGAGAACAATGTCCTGTTAAGGTGAAAGGAAGAAATCCCCTTGGGAAAAAGAGGACTTATGTTTATCAAGACCAGATTGAAAAAACAAGATTTATCCCACAGAGTATTTTCTACAATGGAAATTACCTGTCTTACATCATGAGAAATATGCTTCCCAGCTACTGTACAATGGTAGACTTTGTGAGAGGCCAATTTTCAAGCTTTCAAGAGAGTAGGGATAACTACGTGCTGGATCACTTAATCAGCGCTTCCAGGTAAGGCGCTGCCCAAACCCGCTGCCCCTGCTGTGCTGTGATTTGTTACAGCACAAGCTGATCAGCAGGTCCCAGACAATGACTGATCGCTGGGACCTGCTGATCGGCTTGGTCATTCACAGAAGAGAGCTCTGTGTTGTAAACAACACAAAGCTCTGTACACTGGCAGGAGATCTTGCTGTTTTTTTTTTTTTTAACTCTATGCAAAGCGGGGCAAAAAACAAGATCGATTAGTAAAAGCAGCACATATCACACACATTACACATCGTTAGGCACACAGTGAATAACAGTCCAATGAATGATTTATAAATAGACTCTTTTCAGTCTTCTATCCTCCACCTCTTTGTGAATACTCCATGTAGAGAAGTTTGAAATGATAGTGAGGTCTAACAAACCACAAACTGTGTGGAGGGAAGCGATTGATACTCAGAAGCTGTCCACCCAAGGATGTCAGCAGCCAGAGAGGAGCTCTGGGACACCATATCGCTGAACTGAAGAGAAGTATAGTTCTACTTTAGGTATATGATACTGCTAACAATGAACTTCTAATTTGCTCCTTTTTGGTCTGTTAAATATACTATTAATTACTTCTAGTCTGGGCACATTCTGTCACTTCTCTAATACATGTAAAAATGTATTTTGTTAGAAAATTAAATGGAACCCCCAATCATTACATAACTTTTTTAAACAAAGGGGAATAAAATGATTGTTGTTGCAATTTGTTATGTCGCATAACATTTGTGCCGCAGTTTATCAAACGCAAATTTTCAGGAAAAAAAAACACTTAAATGAATTTTAGTGCACACAAACACAATATAATACCTTTTTTTGTAAAACAAAAAAGATGATGTTATGCCAAGTAAATAGAAACCGAACACGTCATGCTCTAAAATTGCATACGCCAATGGAGCGGAGCCAAATTACGGTAGCTAAAAATCTCCATAGGTGGTGCTTTAAAAGCCTTTACAGCTTACCAGTTTAGATTTACACAGGAAGTTTGGTACTAGAATTATTTCTCTCCCTCTGACATTGGCAACGATACCTCATGTGTGGTGTGATCACCGTTTGCATATGTGCGCAGAATCTACAAGCGTGTTCGCATTTGCGCATAAGCATGGGGAGACAGGGGCGCTTAAAACATTTTTTTAAATATTATTATTTCTTAAACAGCAGCCTGCAAAACCTTGCGGCCAAAAAAAGCACCGCAGAAGCCAACACATCCACTTTATAAAACTTTGTAAAAGTGTGCACTGATGACCAGGTATGCAGGACCTGCATCACTGACGCCTGAGGACGGAAAGCCCAGGAGACACTAAGCGACCTAGTAGAGTGTATCTTGACAGGGACAGAAGAAACCTGACCCCTGATGGAATAGAACTGAACCACCGTCTGTCTGATCCATGTGGAAATGGTCGCAGAGGAAGTGGACAACCCTTTTCGAGGTCCATCCTTGAGCACAAAGAGAATCTGACTTCCTAAAAGCTGCCAGGTACACCCTAATTGCCTGGACCACATCCAAGGCAATTTCCTTCGGATGTTTAGGCCTGGGACACAGGGAAGGCAACACAATGTCTTCATTCAAATGAAAATCAGAGACAACCTTTGGAAGGAACGACGGACGGGCGAAGAACCACCTTATCCCTGCGAATCACCAGGTAAGGTGAACGATAGGATAATGCTGCTAGTTCTGACACCCTGCATGCAGAGGAGGTAGCCAATAAAAAGGCCACCTTCTGGGACAGCGTAAGCAGGGGAATCGCCCGAATATTTTCAAAGGGAGGCTTCTGTAGAGTGGAAAGCACCAATTTAAGATCCCAAGGCGGCAACAGAGCCCGCACTGGAGGAACCAATTTTCAGGCACTCTGAAGAAAGGTACGCACCAGGGAGCATGTGACCAAAGGGTATTGGAAGAAGACCGCCAAAGCCAACACCTGGCTCTTGAAGGTACTCAAGACAAATTTCTGTTCATCCCCCCGTTGAAGGAAGGGCAAGATCCGAGCCACCGAGAAAGAGGGAGGATGAACCCCAAGAGACTCACACCACGCAATGTATGTCTTCCACATACGATGGTAGGTCTTCCTAGAGGTAGATTTCCTAGCTTTCAACAGTGTAAGAATCTAGACTCAGATAAACTCCTATCCTTCAGCACCTGGCGTTCAACAGCCAAGCAGTCAAAGAGGATCCCTTGACCAAGCCACAAACCTCTGCGTCTTTCTGTTGAGCTGAGACGCCAACAGATCCACCTCGGGGATGCCCCACCGGAGACAAAGCTGATGAAACACCTCCGAATGAAGGGACCACTCCTTTTGGTCCAACTCCTGCCGACTGAGGTAATCCACCTCCCAATTCTAACCCCCCCCCCCCCCCCTGGAATGTGTATGTCGGAGAGGGCTGGAAAGAATCGTTGTGCCCACCTTAGAATGACAGCTACCGCCAGGACAATTCTTGTGCCTCCTTAGTGATTGACATAATCCCTGGCCGGGGCATTGTCTGATTGAATAAGCACTGAACAACCCTAAAGTAGATCCGTTCAATGATACAGAAACAGTCTGATTGCTCAAAGTTCCCAGACAATGATTAGGAGTCTGGACTCTGACAGCGTCCAGATCCCCTGAACAGAATGCTTGCCGAGGACGCCTCCCCAGCCAGACAGGCTGGCATCCGTGGTGATCATTGTCCAATACAAGGGGAGGAAGGATTTTCCCAGCCGAAGCACCAGAGAACGAAGCCACCATATCGGGACTCCGTTGTGCCCCGACTCAGCCGGATCTGATTGTCCAGAGACTGCTGAGTCTTGTCCCATTTGGTCAGAATTTCCCTTTGCAGGGATCTCCTATGGAACTGGGCATACGGAACTGCCTCAAAGGTAGACACCATCAGGCCCAGCACCCACATGCAAGTCCGGAGGGATGACCATTTGTTGGACAGCAGGAGGCAAATTGCAGCCAGAAATTTCAGGAGTTTGTTCAGAGGAAGGAGCACTCTGGCTAAGGCCGAGTCCAGAGTGAGGCCCAGATAGTCCAGCTTTGAGGACAGAACCAGAGCAGACTTCTGAAAATTCAGAATCCAGCCGAACTCCTGCAGAGTTTGTATTGTGATCTCCAGGTTCTCCACTAGAGAAGAGGGAGACTCCGCTCGCAGAAGGAGATCCTCCAAGTAGCCCAGTACCGGGATCCCCCGTTGGCGTAGCAAAGCTAGCACCTGGGCTAACACTTTTGTGAAGACCTGAGGAGCAGGTGAGAGACCAAAAGGTAACACCACAAACTGATAATACTCCTCTCCCACAGCAAAGCGGGGAAAACACTGGTGGCTGGCACATAATGGAATGTGAAGGTAGGCATCCTTGATATCGATAGAGGCAAGGAAATCCCCCAGATGCAGGGATGCTTCCACAGTTCGAATGGACTCCACTGTGAACTTCTGTACCCGCACAAAGCAGTTTAGCGCCATTAGGTTCAGGATTGGACGTACTTTGCCTTCCTTCCTGGGAACTGTGAACAGGTTTGAGTAAAAACCCTGAAAACATTCCGAGGTCGGAACCGGGACAGTCACCCCTTGAAGAAACAGGTCTTGTACTGCCCCAAAACAGGCCCTGTAAGCAGTATGGGGACAGGCGCAAGTTGGAAGGAAAAAACCTTGTCGGGGAACAAGAACGAAACTCAATCTTGTAGCTGGACCGAATGACTTTGTGGACCCACTTGTCTTGCACCAGGGAAGTCCACAGGTCCAGAAACTAGTGAAGAAGTGTCCCCACCCCCCGATACTGGGGAGGGCGCACCTTCATGCAGAAGGAGCCTTGTCCACAGGTCTGGAGAAGCCCGATCTTGGCTTGCCAGACCAGGTTTGTTTGGATCCTCCAGAAGAGGCCCTGAAAGGCTTCGAGCTCTTATTAGTCGACCCTGAGGGAGGAAAAAACTTCTTATGAGCTGAGAAGGAAGGCCCATGTCTATGACAAGGTTCCTTGACCTTAGTAGCCTGCAGAAAAAAAGTACTATTCCCCCCTGTGAGACCTTTAATGAGGTCATCCAGGGTAGCTCCAAAAAGGCGATCCCCTTGAAAAGATCAGTCAAGGCCTTTTTTGAAGTCTGACCTGCAGACCAGCACTTGAGCCAAAAGACACGCTGAAGGACCACTGCCAAAACAGAGAGGCGAGCCATCAGGGGAGCGGCATCCAAAGAAGCATCACAGATAAACTGCAGCCCCTGGACCAGCTATTTTGCCAGCTCGGCAAAGGCAAGGCGGAGCTGTTTCTCCTCCAGGTCACGGTGTAGGAGCTTAGCTAACTCGGTCAGAGTTTGAGACACTAGGGCAATGGTGAATACCAGCCTTATTGCCAAACAGCCAGAGTATACATAGTGCGGGCCACAGCCTCCGCCTTCCAGTCAGTAGGATGCTTAAAGGCCAGGGATTCTTCAACTGGAATCATGGTTGTCTTGTTTAATCTGAAAACTGGAGGGTCAACCATCGGTGGCACAGTCCACTTCTTAAGAAGGGACTCCTCATAGGGGTAACGCCTAGTAAAGAACTTAGGGACCCCACGGGGACTCTTTGGTCGCCCCCCACTCTTTAGCAACAATTCTGTTAAAATAGGCGGGGAAAGTAAACACCTTTGCCGCTTTGGATGGTTTGTGAGTGCCAAAGGGTACCTGCGCCTCCATCACAACTTCAGCTGTGTCCTCCATCTTCAGGGTCTCACGCACAGATACAACCAGTGCATCCACCAGCACCTTTCGTGCGCGGTTGCAGACATGGAGGAATCATCCTCACTATCAGAGGATTCAAGGAGCCTTATTGCAGACCCAGCAGGGTGACCCACGTCCGCAGCGGCCAAATCAGATTCAGGATCTGATGAGACAGATAAGGCAGGGGAAAGAAGGGGGGGCACATTTTGCTAGTCACCTCCATCTGGGACACAAGGGACTCCAGGACCGCCGTCAATGCATGCATGGATGGTTGGGACCCGGAGGGCCCCACAGCCTCAGAGAGGGGATCAGGTGGGAAAATGTGCTCCAAAGACACCATGAGTCACCAGGGGAACTCTGCAAACAGTGTAAGGCACTGCTAAGGGAAACCTCAACGCGATGGCAGCACCACCTGGTCACCAGGCATAAAGTACCAAGCAATCCTCAGCAGAGAGGAAGAGGACCCCACCAGACTCACCACCCACAGAAACAGGCACCTGCAGCCACCAGGGGAATCTGCACTACACGTGCCGCAATTAGGAAGTAAAATGATCCAGGAGTAAGCACCAGGGGCTCCAAGTGCCGAAATCGCTGCCCACAGTGCTCCAATGTCATAGCTGCCACTATTTCTAATGGCAAACCACAATAAAACGGCCACCGGACTACACGATCAAGGCAGTCCTATATAGAAACACAGGTTACAACAAAATGGCAGCCCTGCGCAACACCATGAGGCTTACAGGGAACAAGGAGGGAGACCAGGGCTAAAGGACAGATCAAGGCAGGACAGGGGGCCCTGGCAGGAGCCCCCACCAGGTACAACCCCCCCCCCCCTCCCACACACACAGTCGATCGTCCGGTCACCGGCGGCGCATCCCCCCCTCATGCCCACATCACCAGTAAGCGCCCTGCCCCCATACCAGGAGCGGAGGGGCAGGATAAGGGACATGGCGGGGGGGGTGCCATGACTATGACTATGTGGGAGCATAGGAACCCTAGCTCTGACAGAAGACTATTACAGACAGTTATCTCCACACCCAGTGTAACTGCTGGACTTTTTTCAAGTCACCTAGGACTTCCATGTTTTCACCCCTGCTATGCCATCTGACACTCAGCTTCTTTTAGCAATCAGCTGTGAGCTCTGTTCCAAACTATACTTTATTCCATGACAGGAACCTGTGTGGTTCACTCATGAAGGAAGAAAATGATATTTACTACATAAATAATAGGAATAATGCTTTTGTCATAGTTGAATGACTGCGTATATGGATGTATGCATGAGCAGCTGCTATTCCCACCTCCAGAAAACGTTCTTTTTCATCAATTTTAAAGGTATGGTGAAGGTCATTATACTGAATTGACATTTTTGATCATTTATATATGATGTGAGTTGGTAATAAAGCTGCTTTCTATTCAACCACAGTGTCCCGCATAGTGAACTTCTTGGTAGACACTAGCCTCCCTTTATGTATCATTGGCATTTGGTCACGGGGACTGTACTCTTCAGTCTTACAGTGAATGCTTGACACTCACTTATACTGCTGCCTTATTACTCACAGTTAATCTGAGATTACCCTTTTGATTAATTACTAGCTTCTACACCCCAGAGGATCTCCACAGTCTCCTAGGCTTGAAGTGTCAAGCAACACAAATTTAAACTGAAGAACCACACCGCTGCTAAGAGGTCCAGATACAACTTTATTTTGATTAAGGTAAAGGGGAAATGCAAAAAGTACCAATGCGTTTCGGGGATCCAAGAGCACCCCCTTCATCTGGGCTTGATTGACAACAATGTGAACAGACTAAAAGTGAACTGTTTTTTTTTTTTTTTTCGGAGTGATTACAAGCACAGGCCTGGTCAGCAGCAGGTTTGGCTGTCATGGGAAGGCATAAACTATCTGTGTTCACATAGAAGTTGGCAAGTCAAGATGTATACTCAGACAGCTTTGATCTTAGGAAAGAAAACTAATTAGGCATATGATACCCCTGCCATTTACCTAATTATCTAATGAAAAGAATTTCTCCGCTTGTTGCAGGAAAGATTTAGAAACACCTCTGACTCATGTAAGTAAATGGGCAGTTATTAAATGAACAACAAATGAGAATTTCGTTGGAGCCAAAAAGGCTTTGTATCACACAGATAATGGTGGAAAATTGTCTAATATAGGATAGTTATCTATGGTCTTTTTTACACTCCTGATTCATGAGGTGAATTGTGACAAGGCACCAAATGTGAAAAGCTAAAAAAAATAGGAATATTGAAGACTCATGTGGAAAATGTCTATGTACGGTATATATACTTATAGGGATCCTTTTTTTTTTTTTTAACAAAAATAATCAAACACTATGCTTGCACCAAATATATGGTTTTAAACAGATAATACAGATAGTGATACCCATGCATATAGGGCATTTTTCCTGCCGCTTTTATCAGGATCAGGCATTTTTTTACAGCCTAAAAAAACACTACTCCATGGTATTCTATGTGTCCATGCACACTATGGCTATTAGAAGCTTTTAGCGGTAAAGGCTTTAAGAGGCAGGAAAAAAAAAACAGCTGCCAGTGCCAGAAGCAGACATTGGGCAAAAAAATAAAAAATAAATGCTTGACGCTACTAAAAGCTGCTAGAAGCTGCTAAACAAGCCTAAAAGCTAGTGCTTGAGCATTAATTAATTTCCATGGCCAGAGTGAATTGCTTTTTTTCCTGCCTAGTACTACTCCTGCAGGGGGCAGCATAACCCAATGGTCTAAGAAGGATAAGAGCTGCGTCTGTCAATGGACGATAGAAAAAAATTATTTATTCTGGCCAGTGAAATTAATTAATGCCTAAGAGCTTGACACCTGTAAAAGCTCCTAAAAGCTTTAGATACAATCGACAGGCATTTTTCTGAAAAAACACTGCTGGCTTCTAAGAAAATTAAATAAACGTCCTGTGTGCATGAGGCCTAATTCTTTAAATTGCTCAGTGGGTGGGGGGGGGGGGGGGGTCCCTCATTTTGGATAACTACAGTTCTGCTAACAGCCATGCTTCAGAGGAAATTAGCAATCTGGACTTGATGCCTTTCTTGGTTTTAAGGGGAACCTGGTCACAATGGTGGCAAAAAAGGTATTTTGTGTCAATGCCATGTCTTGGTGTACAGTACAGGACATAAGCAAAGTATTCACAGACTCTGAGTTAGAGGCTCCTACCATCAAGTACAGTGCCTTGCGAAAGTATTTGGCCCCCTTGAACTTTTCGACCTTTTGCCACATTTCAGGCTTCAAAACATAAAGATATAAAACTGTAATTTTTTGTGAAGAATCAACAAGTGGGACACAATCATGAAGTGGAACGAAATTTATTGGATATTTCAATCTTTTTAACAAATAAAAAACTGAAAAAATGATTCAGCCCCCTTGAGTTAATACTTTGTAGCGCCACCTTTTGCTGCGATTACAGCTGTAAGTCACTTTGGGTATGTCTCTATCAGTTTTGCACATCGAGAGACTGAAATTTTTGCCCATTCCTCCTTGAAAAACAGCTTGAGCTCAGTGAGGTTGGATGGAGAGCGTTTGTGAACAGCAGTTTTCAGTTCTTTCCACAGATTCTCGATTGGATTCAGGTCTGGACTTTGACTTGGCCATTATAACACCTGGATATGTTTATTTGTGAACAATTCCATTGTAGATTTTGCTTTATGTTTTGGATCATTGTCTTGTTGGAAGACAAATCTCTATCCCAGTCTCAGGTCTTTTGCAGACTCCATCAGGTTTTCTTCCAGAATGGTCCTGTATTTGGCTCCATCCATCTTCCAATCAATTTTAACCATCTTCCCTGTCCCTGCTGAAGAAAAGCAGGCCCAAACCATGATGCTGCCACCACCATATTTGACAGTGGGGATGGTGTGTTCAGGGTGATGAGCTGTGTTGCTTTTACGCCAAACATAACGTTTTGCATTGTTGCCAAAAAGTTTGATTTTGGTTTCAACTGACCAGAGCACCTTCTTCCACATGTTTGGTGTGTCTCCCAGGTGGCTTGTGGCAAACTTTAAACAACACTTTTTATGGATATCTTTAAGAAATGGCTTTCTTCTTGCCACTCTTCCATAAAGGCCAGATTTGTGCAGTATGGACAGAGTCTCCCACCTCAGCTGTAGATCTCTGCAGTTCATCCAGAGTGATCATGGGCCTCTTGGCTGCATCTCTGATCAGTCTTCTGCTTGTATGAGCTGAAAGTTTAGAGGGATGGCCAGGTCTTCGTAGATTTGCAGTGGTCTGATACTTCCATTTCAATATTATCGCTTGCACAGTGCTCCTTGGGATGTTTAAAGCTTGAGAAATCTTTTTGTACCCAAATCCGGCTTTAAACTTCCCCACAACAGTATCTCAGACCTGCCTGGTGTGTTCCTTGTTCTTCATGATGCTCTCTGCGCTTTAAACGGACCTCTGAGACTATGACAGTGCAGGTGCATTTATACAGAGACTTGATTACACACAAGTGGATTCTATTTATCATCATTAGTCATTTAGGTCAACATTGGATCATTCAGAGATCCTCACTGAACTTCTGGAGAGAGTTTGCTGCACTGAAAGTAAAGGGGCTGAATCATTTTGCACGCCCAATTTTTCAGTTTTTTAGTTGTTAACAAAGTTTGAAATATCCAATAAATTTCGTTCCACTTCATAATTGTGTCCCACTTGTTGTTGATTCTTCACAAAACATTACAGTTTTATATCTTTATGTTTGAAGCCTGAAATGTGGCAAAAGGTCGCAAAGTTCAAGGGGGCTGAATACTTTCGCAAGGCACTGTAATTGGACACTGGCAAAGCTTTTGAGGACAAATCCCCTGGGTACCTCCCCTAAAACTAATCTTCACTTCATGAGTCCTCAGTTTTGTAGAAAGCAATGCAGAGTAACCCAGGAATTAAAGGGAGGGTGGCCTGTAAACCTGTGCTGTACATCATGATATAGAATTTACAGGCAAGTCAAAATTCCTCTTATCTTCATCTTATAGTAAAGAACCCAGGCTGAGTATTTATAGACCCTGGGATGTCCCAAAGCAATGAATGAAAATGGTGAGCAATAACTAGGCAAACAGAAACAAGGGACAACAGCACTGCTTTCAGAGTGTTACTGCAACAATCTTGCAGCCAAAAGCCATGCCTGCAGAAGATTGGACATTTGCCTCATGAACAAAGGACCAGGCGGCAGCCTTACAAAGCTGGCTATAAAGACTTGGTGCCAGAAAGCCCAGGAAGCACCCACCAACCTAGTGGAATAAGCCCTAAAAATGCAGGAGTAGTTTTTTCCTATAGAGTGTAAGCTCTGGTGATGAATTGTCTTATCCATCTAGCAATGGTGGCATTTGAAGCAGCATGTCCTTTGCAAGGTCCTGAGGGTAGGACAAATAGGGAGTCCATTTTCTGGATAGAATCTGTTGCTTTCAGATAAACTCTGATGGATCTGACTGCATCCAGGTAATGGAAATCAATTTCCTTTGGGTACTTTGGAGTAGGACAGAAAGATGGAAGACTAGGTCTTCATAGAGGTGAAAGACTGATACAACCTTAGGAAAAAAAGATGGCTTTGGACAACAGCCTACTTTGCAGGAGAGGTCCCATGATGCTCAACTACACTGCAGAGTGCCTGTGCATCATGGGAAATGTAGTTCCAAAACATCTGGGTTGCAAAGTTGGCCATCACTGGTCTAGGCATTAAAATTTGAATACACACGCTCAGGGGGCTGTCCCCCTAGGCAAAAACCTCAACTGCACAACCCAGCACATCAGTTTAGTTTAAAAGCAGTGAAGACAAAAGAACCAACCCTAGAGGGGCGGGTGCTGCGTCTGTCGATGGAACTCAAAGAAAAGGATTTTATGGTATGATCTTACAAAAATCCCCTTTTCTCTATCGACCATCGGCAGACACAGCCTCATCTCCATGAGCTGAGTGGGATGTCCCAAAGCAGTGTAGGCATGAGGGGTGGGAAAAACGCAACCAGACAATAACGTCAACTCCAAAAGACTAAACTTAGCCAACCGGGCAACATGGAGCTCAACCAAACAACAGGAGCTCACCAAGATAAAAGACCCCGAAGAGAAGTACAAACAAACGTTCTCTCATGAAACAGCAGCCTGCAAAACCTTGCGGCCAAATGAGGCATCCGAAGATGCCAACAAATCCACCTTGTAAAATTTAGTAAACGTGTGCACAGATGACCAAGTCGCTGCCTTACAAACTTGTACAACAGAGGCCTGATAGCGAAACGCCCAAGAGGCACTCAGCGCTCTAGTAGAATGCGCCTTCACAGGGAAAGGATGAACCTGACCCTTGATTGAATAAGCCTGAACCACCGTCTGCCTGATCCATCTCAAAATGGTCGCAGCGGATGCAGCCAAACCTTTGCGAGGACCGTCTGGAAGGACAAAGAGAGAGTCCGACTTCCTGAAAGACTCAGTAACCGTCAGATAAACCCTTATCGCCCGAACCACATCCAGAGAGTGCAACGCAACTTCTTTGTGATGTTTAGGCATAGGACATAAGGAAGGCAACACAATGTCTTCATTGAAGTGAAAATCCGACACCACCTTAGGAAGAAAAGACGGATTAGGTCGGAGGACCACTTTATCCCTGTGGACCACCAAATAAGGAAAATGACAGGACAACGCCGCCAACTCAGAGACTCTGCGGGCAGAAGTGATAGCCACTAGGAAGGCAACCTTCTGCGACACAGAAAGCAGAGAAATCTCCGTTATATTCTCAAAAGGAGGCTTTTGCAGAACAGACAAAACCAGATTAAGATCCAATGGAGGCAACAGGGAACTCCTCGGAGGGGCCAGATGACACACCCTCTGAATGAAGGTGCGAATCAAACTATGAAAGTAAATAGCCAAGGCCAACATCTGGCCCTTGACAGTCCCCAATGCCAATCGCTGCTCAAACCCTTTTTGCAAAAAGGCCAGAACCCTAGCTACCGAAAAAGTGCGAGGTGCAGCTGCAGCGATTCACACCATGAAATGTACGATTTCCACATGTGATGATAGATCTTCCTAGAGGTTGATTTGCTGGCCTTCAAAAGGGTAGGAATCACTAAATCAGAGAGACCTCTATCTCTCAACACCTTGCTTTCAACAGCCAAGCCATTAAAGCCAGCGACCATAAAGCAGGATGGAAGATCGGTCCTTGAGATAGAAGATCTTCCTGCAAAGGAAGACGCCATGGAGGATCCACGACCATTTTTACCAGTTCTGTGTACCAAGACCGCTGAGGTTAGTCTGGAGCCACAAGAATGACCAGAATGCCTTTCATCGCCACCCGGTGAAGAAACCTCGGCAGCAGAACAAGCAGAGGGAAGGCATATAACAGGTGATACTGACCCCAAGGAGCCACTAGAGCGTCTGTATCGTCGGCTAGAGGATCCCGAGACCTGGTCACTAACCTCTGAACTTTCCTGTTGAGACGAGATGCAAACAGATCCACCTCCGGAGTCCCCCACCGGGCACACAGGAGATGAAACACCTCCGGATTCAGGGACCACTCCCCCTGATCCAACACCTGCTGGCCAATTCTCGACACCCAGGATGTGGACTATGAAAAAAGAGCCGGAACATTGTGTTCTGCCCATACCAGAATCTCGGCCACATCCTTGGCCGCCAGGGCAGTCCTGGTGCTCCCTTGATGATTGATGTAAGCCACGGCTGTGGCGTTGTCAGAATGTAGCCGACTCGTCCACTGAAGCAGGGAGAGCCTAATCGCTCTCAGCTCCAGGATATTGATCGACAAGGAAGACTCTTCTGTCGTCCAACTTCCCTGGGCACAGAGCTCCCCAGCCTGACAGGTTGGTGTCCGTGGTGACCACCGTCCAAAACACCGGCAGGAATGACTTGTCTTGGCATAGGACAGGGGATTGGAGCCAATAAGAGAGAGCTGACTTTGTGAGATGGCTCAACGGAATCTTCTGGTCCAATGACCAAGGATCTCTGTTCCATTTTGACAGAATCTCTTTCTGCAGCTGTCTCATGTGAGACTGAGCAAACGGGACTGTTTCGAAGGTTGAGACAATCAGACCCAGGGCCTTCATGCAACCCCGAAAGGAGGACTGATCGACCTCAATCAGCAACCTGACTCTGCCCCTTGCAACTTCTGAAGCTTGTCCAAGGGAAGGAAGACCCTCGCCAGAGCAGAGTCGAGGATCAGCCCAAGATAGGTGACCCGCACAAATGGAGTCAGGGCAGATTTGGTGACATTGATCGTCCACCCGAATTCCTGAAGGGTCTGAATGGTGATGGAGACGTTGTCCAGCAGATCTGAATGGGAAACTGCTCGCAACAGGAGATCGTCCAGATACCCCACAATGGAGATACCTCGTTGAAGCAACAAGGCCAGCAGAGGGACTAGGAACTTGGTAAAAACTCTGGGAGCCGAGGCGAGACCAAAGGGTAATGCCACGAATTGAAAGTGATCGGAATCGCTGATATCCCTCGAATATGGGGATGTGGAAATACACATCTTTGAGATCGACGGAAGCCATAAAATCCCCCTGATTCAAAGATGCCACCACCGACTGAATGTACTCCATTCAAAACTTCTGCACCCGCACAAAGCGGTTGAGAGCCTTGAGGTCCAGGATTGGACACACTTTGCCCTCCTTTCTGGGCACAGTGAACAGGTTTGAATAGAAACCTCAAGAGCGTTCCTGTTGGGGAACCGGCACAATCACCCCTTGAACCAGGAGATCTTGCACAGCCACCCGCAGATCCTTCAAATGCTACAGAGACAGGTGAAGAGTTGACTGAAAGAACCTGTCCCATGGCCGGGCCCGGAATTCGATCTTGTACCCAGAAAAAAACAGTTTGCTAACCCAATCGTCCTGAATAAAGGAAGTCCAGGGTTCCTGAAAGAAGCGCAGATGTCCCCCCACCCCTGAGCCGGGTGAGGGCGCCCCTTCATGCTGAAGAGGACTTGTCTGCTGCACCAGACTGAACGGCCTTGGTCTTGCCCCAGGGCTTTTTAGCACCTCCAGAAGTTATGAACAGCTTACGTTTTTCTTTTACCCCGGAGGCACAAAAAAAACGTTTGTGAGCAGAAAAGGAGGGACCCCACTTAGGATGGGGTGTCTTACCCTTGGAAGATTGAGGAAGAAGAGTACTGTTCCTGCCAGTCCGTCCCTTGATCAACTCATCCAATGAGTCGCCAAATAACCTGTCTCCCAGAAAGGGGAGATCAGCTAAGGCTTTTTTAGAAGCTTGGTCAGCCGACCAGTCCTTCAACCAAACCATGCATCTTAAACAATGCCCACGGCCGAGACCCTGGCCACCAGGGGAGCCGCATCCATAGATGCATCACACAGGAACACTAGAGCCTGGATCACCTTATCCAACAGTTTCAGCTGTTCTGGAGGAACAGTCTCTGGGACCAAAGACTCCTGCAACCCCCTAATCCATTCCGTTACCGTCTGTGAAACCAACACAGACACAAAAACCGGTTTCAAAATGGAACCCGCCAGCACATGAATATGGCGGGAAAAGCATTCCACCCGCCTGTCCACTGGATCCGTAAAAACTGGGGAATCCTCAACAGGCACAAGGGTAGATTTCTTCAATCTGGAAACAGGATGTTCCACTTTAGGTGGCACTGTCCAACGTTTGGAGACCTTTTCAGCAAAAGGATACCGGTGATTAAAGCGTTTTGGTACCACTAACACGTGCTTAACGCGCCGCCATTGGTCATTCACAATATTGTGAAAGGTGTCAGGACAAGGGAAAACCTTGCCAGATTTATTAAACTTTTGGGAGCCAAAAGCCAACTGCGTCCCTGCCGGCGTGGGCTCATCAGCATATTTTAAAGTATCCCGCACTGAAATAAAGCACTAAAGAGTATCCCGCGCTGCAGCTGAAGAAGACCGGTCCTCTTCACCATCTGACTGAGGACAGCGACCCCTCAGGTAGGGGGGCATCCAGGGCAACCCCATTAGCCTCTGAATCAGAGGACACCTCCAAAGGAGACGGCAGCGGCCATTTTCGGCAATCAACCTTTTTCATGACTAAATCAACTTTTGTCGCCAGGCTTTCCAGGGCAGCTGAAATCGAGGCCAGCCACTGCGCGGACTGTCCGGGAGTTGCACAGAGTGGGTCTGAGGGAGATTTTCCAGTTTGGGACTCCATAGTGCAAATCGCGTAAAACTGAGTACTGTAACTATAAGAGCGCAGGTCGTGGTATCCATCACCGATTGTAGCGGTCTGCAGGGATCCCCTTTAAACCAAACTGATAGCAAAAAGTGTAAGGATATGCCCGCAGGGACCCCCAATACATTTCCACCTCAGACACACTTCCTCCTGAATATTCCACAGCATGGAGAGAAAAGCAGGAAGTGACCTCTGCATAGCAGCAGGAAATGACCACACAGGAAGTGATGTCGCCTGATAGGGAAACACTGCCGAGTATAGCACCAGGGCTACACAAAGATGGACGCCCAAAGAAAACAATAGGAAGCTGCAGGGAAAATGGCTGCCCCATACAAGTCTATGGGGAAAAAATTGAATTGCCCACATCTAAGATAGCGGCGCCAACGGCTCACCATGCAGCTAGGGGCCGACACATGAAGACCTCAGGAACCGCAACAGGGACCAGCAAGCCCAAGGTACCATGTCACCTCCCCCCCCTCCCTTAGCGCCAGAGCACTCCAGACACACAGCCCCCGCAGGGGCAGGGAGAGGGAAAGACACAGACCGGGCACCTTGCAGACCAGTGGGATTTCTTGCACAAATCACATTATCCCCACGGGAGGGCCCATATCCCCCCAAGGCCAGCAGGGGCAAGGGGGGAACATTTACTCACCATATCATGGCCCGGGTGGGCTCCGCTCTGGGCAGACTGCCTCCCACCCGAAGAGGGGGTGCTGCCAGCCGATGGGTACGCTGTGACTCAGGGTGTTCCAGGTCGATTCGTCACAGCCAGGCATCTGCTCGCAGGCTCGTTCCCCTGCGGACCAGGGGGCACCGTCATGGTTAGGGCTAGGTCGAAAATATAACCTGCTAACGCTCGTGGGCCAGACTGAGGGGACCATAAGGATCTATATTATCCAGTGCAAAGCCCCAGCCGGCATCATTGCTTGTAGACCACCAGGAAAATTCTTCCCTGAACACTAGCTAGCAAGTGAGTAAAGATAAATAAAAGAAAATATTCTGAAAATAATAAAAAAACTGAGACCGGAGTCCCAGCAGGAAACCAAGGTCCTACTCCTTCTCTAGGCAGAAATAAACTGATGTGCTGGGTTGTGCAGTGGGGGGTTATGCCTAGGGGGCAGCCCCCTGGGCGTGTGTATAAAAATTTTACTGCCTAGACTACTCCTGATGGGAGGAGCATAAACCCGCTCAGCTCATGGAGATGAGGCTGCATCTGTCGATGGACAATAGAGAAATGAAGTTTCATTTTTAATCTGTAACACTGTAATTTTTTGTAAAATGCAGTGCAATATGGCAACCTAGAGGCATTTTGTACACAGAACACAGTGTACAAAATGGTGTAAAGTACCAACCCCCCCCCCCCCCCCCCAATTTGTAATTTCCTGCTTGTGTGATTGGCTTACTGATTTTCCCAGAAGTCTGCACTAAGATACAAGTCAAATTTTGGACATTGCTTGCAACAAAAATGTCATTTGATACTCCCAAAGGGAAATCACGTCTACAGAGATGCAGACCCTCCAACTTTCCTCATTAGAACCCTGGAATATATCGATGCACAGTACTTTATTTAGTATTTTAAGATTTTCACACATTTCTATATTTTAGCTTGTGTATAGTTTATGTTTAAACCATTAAACCAGTAGTGGATATAAGGAGCAGTCACTGGGAGGCGGTGGTTCACGTAGTAATAAATAGCGAACTGGTTACACCCCACATTAAAAGCTCTTACTTTTATGGTTTTATGTATCCCTCTTGTCATAGTTTATTTTTGTTGTTGTTAATGTTCTCAGCTTTTAGATTTCAAAATATTTACTACATTTTGTAAGAAAGAAACACAAAGATGCTTAGGCTACATTCACACCTGAGCGTAGCGTTTTTCGCGCGTTTTTTACCGCGATTTTACCGCGATTTTTGCGGCGTTTTTTACCGCGATTTTACCGCGATTTTTGCCGCGATTTTTGTGCAGGCGTTTTTAGATTGAATAGAGATCAATGGAAAACGCCTGTAATCTGCCCAAAAAGAAGCTCATGTACTTTTTTGAGCGTTGGGCGTTTTGTATACAGCTTCAAAATGCTCAGATGTGAACAGGGGCCATTGAAATGAATAGGATTTGTCTTGTTGGGCGTTTTGAGAGCTGATCCTAGAGCAGAAAAACGCCCCAAAAACGCCCCAAAACGCCTACATGTGAACGGAGCCATACGGTCAATAACCATAGTATAAGATAACATGGAATAGTGCTAAACAGTCAACATAGCCTGCAAAGGAGCTTAAAGCAGTGGCACCCACGCCTGGAAAACACATTGTTGGCTTTCTCCGTGGTCTAAAGAGGTGCCAACCGGCCCGAGCCCCGCCACACCCCCTCCGGCACCCCCAGCAGCCGCCCAGCCTCCCGCCCACCATACCACAACTAGTATTAGTGGCCTGCACCTTTCGGCAATGCTACAAAGTAGACACTTACATGTCAAATATTTATAATAGCCAAAACAGGCAGCAGCAGAGGGTCCCCAATGGCCCTAAGACGACCATGTTTTCATAAATCACTTTGTGGTAGAGAAAGGAAGAAGGTATAAGGAAGAGAGAAATGATAAAAAGAAAAGTAAGATGAGGAAACGGAAAAAGGAAAGAGAAAATAATAGGAGCAGCAGAAGATTGGCGTCCAGGTCCGCGGAGTAGAGGATCAGGTGACTCAAGCAAGCCACCCGGTCCCTTTATATGGCGGATGTCCCCACTGTTCATGGGGGGCCCACCAGGTATCTCACCCAGGGTTCCCAAGTTTTCTCAAAGAGGTGCATTTTATCTTTCAGGATGGCCATCATCCTTTCATTAATCATGATCCAGGTCAGCTTAGCCTTAAGCAGCTCAATCTGTACCACCGGAGATCTCCAGGAACGGGCTATTGCCATTTTGGCTACTGTGAAAATAAACGATACGAGGCGTTTGGTATGTCTCGAAGTCCCCTTAATAGGTTTGCCTAAAAGCGCCTGTAGAGGAGACTTAACCAAGTTAATGTGTGTGAGGGAGTATATGAAATTGTATATACGGATCCAGAACCATCGGACCTTAGGATAAGTCCACCAGGTGTGCAGAACTGTACCCATTTGGCCACATCCCCTAAAGCAGCTTGGAGAGGCTTCTCGAACCACCGCAGCCAATCTGACCGGGACCATGTACCATTGCAAGAACAATTTATAATTAGCTTCTATCAGAGATGTATTAATCAAGGATTTTGAGTTGAGCTGTGCCAACGTATTTCACTCAGACCTGTCCAATTCCTCACCCAAATCCGCCTCCCAGCGTATCATGTAAAGCAATTTAGTTTTGTCTTCATTCAATATATTATATATTGTAGATATAAAGCCCGCCTGTTTATCGATCGTATAGCATAGATGCTCTATAGGGGGCGAAGCAGTTATATCACAAATACGTTTCATAGAGTTCACATAGTGAGAAATCTGGGAGTAGCGGAAATATTCCCTTGCTGGAAGAGAGTGTTTTTCTTGTAATGTAGCTCTATGGAGCAGGCCCTTCCTATCACAAAGGTCCGCTAACTGGAGAAATCCCTTGTTTGTCTACCACTCAAATGCTGGAGGACAGAGGCCCGGAGGGAACAACAAATTGCCCAATAAGGGTGCTAATGGAGCATGAGGGGACTTGAATTCATGTCTTTTCAACAATCTGTCCCATATTCCTAAGGACAGGGACAAGGTGAGGCACAGAACCCCAGGGTGATCTCTGGGCCGCAGCCACAGCAAGTGACTAATCGGGCGGTGGGTAAATGTGTGGCTTCTAGCTGCATCCATGTTGGGTGAGGTCTCTTGGAATGGAATCTAATCAGGTGGGTGAGGTGAGCAGCATAGTAATATTTTACCAAATTAGGGACCCCTAGACCTACTCGCAATTTAGGTGTAAAGAGAGTTTGCTTGTTCACTCTAGGCCTCTTATCCCCCCATATTATTTGCACAACCTTGCTTTGAAATACTCTAAGATCCGACATATTGAACGTTATCGCTAGAGTTCGAAATAGATAGAGCAACCTAGGCAGTACAGTAATTTTTACAGAATGCAATCTGCCGAACCACGACGAAGAGCTAACCGCCCATTGAGTACGATCTGCCTGCAAAGTTTTGTACAAGGGTGGGTACTTAGATGTGTAGAGTGTGTCCACAGAGGCTGTGAGGTGAATGCCAAGGTATGGTAGTGACTTTTCCTGCCACTTGAAAGAAAAATTAGTTTTAAGTGTGGATACTGTGGTGCCATCCAGTGTCAAATTCAGGGTCTGAGATTTGGAGTGGTTCACACGCAATCCAGAGAGCGTGGTGAACAACTCCAGTTCCCTCAGCAGATTAGGGACAGAGACCAATGGGGTCGAAAGATACAGCAGGATATCATCGGCGAATCCTCTGGGCTTTGAGTAATCGTGTGCACGCATATGGTTGTGATTGATAACATCTGCAGTCTCCTGCTGTTATCCGTGCGACATGTAAATAAGCATGGATGGTAGTGGACAGCAGCAGTTGAAATATATTTGGGAAAGGCTTTGCCTGAGTAGTAGGTCACTCTAGATAAATTCTCCTCTTTTGATCACTGGACCTACCCCTGATGATGTCATACATGACAAAACATGTTGAGCAGAGCTTAGTGATCCTGGAGTGAACTGGACCGCAGCTCTGCATGGTTGTTTGGCTTTGTACTTCTCCTAGACAGTGCTGTTCCTCTGCCTTATGCAGGTAATTCATGAAAGCGGTTTCTTCTTGTTTAAATTGGTAATAAACACCGATTGGTCATTTGTATCTACAGGTAAGCTTTTAATTAAGCTTACCTATAGGTACAATGAATATTTCCTAAACTGTGCACTATTTAGGAGTTATTCACAATTTCTGCAGCCAGTGATGTCACTGGCACATGCGCACTGCGCTCTGAATTAGGGGCAAACTGAATGTGCCATCAATCCAGAGCACTGTGCCTTGGGAGTGATGTCATCAGTATAAGAGTGAGGATATTTTATTGATCAATTACAAGTTTATTAGTGATGTCCCCTGAAGAAGCCCTTTCAGGGTAAAATATGTTGGGGTCAACAATCTTCTAACTGCTATAAAATGATGACAATGAAACTATGTACTTTGAAATGTAGCTTTTATGTTTTTACTAATTATAAAACATGTCTTTGTTTATGAGTTGTATACTACCTTGCTAACCAGAAGACTACACACATTACACAAAGTGCTGAGGTGAGCACCCATGCGGATCCATTTCAAAAGGCAGCATTACAGGCCATCCCCACAGAATGGGGAATGGGTTGCACTGATCCAGGTACACTGCTTATGTTGTTGTATTAGAAGACAGTGAAGAGTTGATTGAAGAACTTGAAGAGTAAATAATAAAGTAGTAAGGTTAAGAGTGATTTCTCTGCAAGGAAACAGGTCCATCATCTTAGGACACTTGCAAAAAAAAACTGAAGATTAACATTGTGGGGTAGGGTTATAAGAAAGGTACCCATGGGGCATGTCTTTATAAGCTTCAACAGTGTCCAATGACCTGAAGGTAGGAACCTCTAACCCTCTGTGTCCTGTGCAATCAAGATAGGCACTTAGGGCAGGGGTCCCCAACCCCTGGGCATTGGAATGGTGCCACTCCATTTCCTGTTTGATGCCGGTGTCCTGTGGGATAATGCCTCCCATCGAAAAATGCATCCCACGAACTGCGCATGCTCAGTGAATTACGTCATTCCAGCTGATCTCAGCTGAGATCAGCTGGCGGTGACGACACTGGCATGCGCAGTATGTCGGATGCATTATCCGGCGGTAGACAGAGAGTGGAGGGGACAGAATCAAATGTTCTAATGTCAGATTCTGCCTTACTCGCTGTACTATCTGCGCATGCGCGGGACAAGACAGCCTATTCTTATGTGAGATTCATATTGACAAATGCTGGGAATATTATGTGATTACAGAACAAAGCTCTTATCGGGCCACATTAAAGGGGCACTCTCACGGCACGGGAACACAATGTAAAGGAGAACTCTTATGGGGACACGGATGTAATATATAAATAGGACTCTGACGTGGACACGGATGTAAAGGGGCACTCTGATGGGGACACTGATGTAAAGGGGCCCTCTGAAGGGGATACACTGGAATGAAAAGGGGCACTCTGACGGGGACACTGATGTAAAGGAGGACTCTGACAGGGGCACGGATGTAAAGGAGGACTCTGACAGGGACACAGATGTAAAGGGGAACTCTGATGGGGACACGGATGTAAAGGGGCACTCTGACGGGAACACACTGGATGTAAAGGGGCACTCTGATGGGGACACTGATGTAAAGAAGGACTCTGATGGGGACACGGATGTAAAGGAGGACTCTGATGGGGACACACTGGATATAAAGGAGCACTCTGATGGGGACACGGATGTAAAGGAGGGACTCTGACAGGGACACAGTGGATGTAAAGGAGGACTCTGATGGGGACACGGACACAGGCTGAATGACAGCGGGGGACACGGGCTGCATGACAGCGGGGACACAGGGTGGATGACAGCGGGGACATAGGCCGAATGGTGGCGGGGACACAGGATGAATGGCGGCGGGGACACAGGCTGAATGGCGACGGGACACAGGCTGAATGGCGGAGAGGACACAGGATGAATGATGAGGGACACACTGATGTTGCACAGATGAGGCACTAATGAGCACTGAGGAGGCACGCATGGGCATGAATGAGGCACATATTGGCATGAATGAGGCAGAGATTGGTATGAATGAGGCACAGGTGGGCATGAATGGGGCACAGGTGGGCATGACTGAGGCAGAGATTGGCATGAATGAGGCACAGATGGGCATGAATGAGGCACAGATGGGCATGGGTGAGGTAGGGGTGGTTCCGATCGGTGTGTACAGCGTGCGAAGAGAGAGCTGAACCAGACATGCAGCGGTCTGTTGACAAATGATCGCTCCGTCATTAGATAGAGCGATCACGTGGTAAAGGGTCGCTGTTGTTGGCACTTTAACACAATCTCCGGGAAGCACGATTCTGGGAGGATGTCTCTATACGCCCTCCCAGAATAAGCTGACCGCGCTGTAGCCATCATTGGGCTATGCCCCGGTCAGCAAGTAGTTAATCCCCATAGTCTTAGCTATCCGATAGTACCCGAGAAGCGGGGCTTTGCATTACCTATGTTCCGCAATATTTGGCCAAGCTTGATCACCATACCAGTCCCTGTGAAAATTAGGCATTGCCCCCAAAAAATTTGTGTGGCTACTGGAGGTCCTCTAGTATAAGTTTGCCAAGTATGGTGCCCTGAAACCCCCTGGTTTGGGCCCTACATTTATAGTAGCTTGGCCTGCTTTGTTAATCTATAGCAGGGTCTTAGTCTGGAGATTTGAGGGGCTACAGCTTGGACCACAAATGAGTCTGGGGGGGGCATATTTGGCACAGAGGGGGGTCCTTCCTTTACCCCCCCAAACATCTTGGGATTTGTTAGCCCAAAAGCCTCAACTTTTTCTAGGGCCCCTTGAGAGTATGTGGCCCCTGGGCAGTACGGCACAGCAAGGGAGTGCTGGATACCGCAGGAATCCCTTGACTATTCTGCAGTGGTCAGCTAAAGTCTACCCCAATGCAGGTCCCTGTGAAAATTAAGCATTGGCCCCAAACAAATGTATGCAGCCTCTGGGGATCATATAGTATCCCTGTGCCAAACTTGGTGCCCCTGGGCACCGTGGTTCAGCTACCACAGGGCCCTACATTTAGGCTAGCCTGGCCCGCTATATTAATCTATGGTGAAGCCGCGATCAGGAATTTGAGGGGCCACAGATTGGGCCCTGAATGAGTCCAGGGGCCCAAATTTGGCACAGAGGTAGGGAAGGTCTTCCTTTACCAACTCTACAATTTTGATTGCTAGCCTGAAGATTTATGGTCAGCTTTTTAGGGGGCCCCTTGGGAGTGTGTGGCCCTGGGGTGCTACTGCGGAGTGTGGATTGGTGAGTACTACAGGGATCTCTGGACTCTTAGCTATTTAACAGTATTTGCAGAGCAGGGCTCTGCAGTTCCTGTGTCCTGCGGTGGTTGGGCAAATTCCACCACCATGCAGGTCCCCAGGAAAATTAAGCATTGGCCCCAAAAAAATTATGTGGCCCCTGGGGTTCCTCTAGTAACCCTGTACCAAGTTTGGTGCCCCTGGGCAAAATCGTTCTGCTACCACGGGGCCCTACATTTTGGCTAGTTTGGCCTAGCCTGTGTTAATATACGGCGCAGTAGGGAATTTTGAGGAGCCACAGCTAGGGCCCCAAACATGTCCAGGGCCTTATGCTGTGGGAGCCTGGACTCTTTTGGGGCCCGAGCTGTGGCCCCTCAAATTCCCACCCGTGACCGAGCCATGGATTAACATAGCGAGCCAATCTACCATCAATTTAGGGCCCTGTGGTACCCGAATCACGGGGGTTTTGGTCACCAAACTTGGTACAGGGATACAAGCTGACCCCCAGGGGCCACACACATTTTTTTGTGGCCAATGCCTAATTTTCATGAGGACTGGCTTAATTATTATGGTACCCACCAGTCCCTTCTCCACGGTACTGCCCGAGGGCCACAGACTCCCAAGGGGCCACTGAAAAAGTTTACCAGAAAATTTCAGGCTAGCTACTCCAACATTTTACGAGTGGTAAAGGAAGATCTCCCCTACCACTGTGCCAAATATAGTCCTCTGGACTTGTTTGGTGCCCTAGCTGGGGCCCTGCAACTGTGCCCACTCGAAGATTGCCATAGAGCACCAAGCTGACTTAAATTATGGGCCTTATGGTACCTGAACCCTGGTGGCTAGGGGCCTCAAACTTGGCTCAGAGATATAGGATACCCAGGGACCACATGCATTTTTTGGGGCCAAAGCTTAATTGTTACAGGGACCTGTATAGGGGTCAATTTGGCTAACCACTATGGCAAACGGGAACTGCAGAGTCCCGCTCTACAAATACTGTTGAATAGCTAAGAGTCCAGGGATTCCTGCGATACCCAGCACTCCCCGCTCCATGGTACGGGCCGAGGGCCACAAACTCGCAAGTGGCCCTGGAAATAGTTGACGAGGAAATTTTGGGCTAGCGACTCCAAAATGTTTGGTAAAGGGAGACCTCCCCTACCTCCTTGCCAAATATGGCCCCCCAGACTCATTCGGGGCCAGAGCTGCAGTCCCTCAAAAGTCCAGACCACGACCGTGCCAAAGTTTAACATAGCGGGTCAAGCTACTATAAATTTAGGGCGCTTAACCACAAGAGTTAAGGGCACCGTACTTGGCAAACTAATACTAGAGGACATCTAGGAGCCACACAATTTTTTTGTGGCCAATGCTTCATTTTTACATGGGCTGCCATGGGGATCGACTTTGGCCAAATACTGCAGAATATAGTTATCCGTGAAGTGGGGCTTTGCATTACTTAAGACTATGGGGATTAATATGGTACCCAGCACTCCCCGCTTTGTGGTATTGACTGGCAGCCATATGCTCCTAAGTGACCACAAAAAATTTGACAAAGATATTTTGGGATAATGACTCCAACATTTTTGGGATGGTAACGGTAAACCTCCCCTACCTCCCTGTCAACTTTGGAACCCCTGGACATGTTCAGGGCCCGAGCTTTGGCCTTGCAAATGTGCCAATGCCAAACTTGCCATACTGCACCAAGCTGACCCCCGGGGGCTAGGGGCACCAAATTTGGCACAGGGATACTAGAGGCCCCCAGAGATAGACCTCTCCTATATCTGTGCCAAATTTGGGACCCTGGCCCCTCATAGTTCGCCTACTATGACTTCACCTATAGTAATGTAGCACCCGCCTAGGTAGGTGCTAGGAAAAGTATGTGCGTGGCCCTGTCTGCTTATCAGGGGGGCCTGATCAGTTAGTTAGGTTGTCATGTGTTTCCAGGTGTGGTCTGTTGAGTCTGGGAAATCTCCCCACTGTATACAATGAGGGATCGTGTTCGACTGTGGAGGAAACCTGGCTGATAGCGCACCAGCGTTTATAGCTGTCCCAGTGGGCGGAGTTCGCCGCAATGCACCCTGGGATTGGGTATAAACCTGGAGGGAGCATGTGACAGACCGTCTTTGGCAGGAAGCAGAGTCCCAGGAGGAGACTGACGGCTGTCACTCCTCCTGTCAGAAAGTGAAGGTGTCCTGGGTGGTTGGCCTAGGTAACCGGAGGTTGAGCAGGACTGCAGAGAAAGATCCAGAGTGTTGCTGACCGAGTGAAGCTGCTGGGCAGAAGTTTTCAGGAAAAACAGTGTTGTGAGTACTCAAAATCTTCCCAGGGGAAATCTTCTGCCTAGGATAGGGGGCCACTCCGGAAGGTCAAAGGGATCCAGGAGCCAGCAAACCGGTAGAAAACTGTGGCATAGAAAGAGGGTGCCAAGTGTAAAGCCCTGAAGACAAGGGAATATAAAGGGGTGCCAGTGTGGGCCCTGAAGCGTTCAGCAGTGCAGCAAAAGTGTACGAGTAGCTACCTCAGGAAGGAGTACCTAAGGCAGCTAAGAGAGGATTTCTTTAGTTGAAGCTCAGTTACAAGAATAGGGCAGAGTTAACCGGCATCCGGCCAGCGTTAACCAGCGGCAAGTCAGCGTTGGTGGGCATTCAGTCAGCGTCAAGCCAGCATCAAACAGTACTATTTAAGTGTCTCCGCCAAATTGTGCATAGTTGAATTAAAGGAGTATCCCACTCATCCCTTCTCCTATCCAAGTTACAAAATAAATATTAAAAAACCCAAATATACTGGACTGTTCCTTGTCTCAGTGCTCGCACTTTGAGAAACATGCTTAAATGCGCTGTTGTTGCTAGCGGTAACCCAGGGGGACCCATATCAAGCAAAACAGCTGGGAATTGTGCTACAGTAACATGATGGGCCTATCATGCTACAGCCACTGTGAAATCCCCAGGAATAAGCACTGGCTGTGTCCCCCCCCTAATCCAGCCTGTATCCCCCCCTCATCAAGCCTATACCCCCCCCTCATCCGTCATTCAGCACATGTCACCGCTGTCATGCAGCCCGTGTCCCCCGCTGTCATTCAGCCCGTGTCCGTGTCCCCATCAGAGTCCTATTTTACATCCAGTGTATCCCCGTCAGAGTTCTCCTTTACATCTAGTGTGTCCCTATCAGAGTCCTATTTTACATCCGTGTCCCCATCAGAGTGCCCCTTTACATCCAGTGTGTCCCCGTCAGAGTGCCCCTTTACATCCAGTGTGTCCCCGTCAGAGTGCCCCTTTACATCCTGTGTCCCGTCAGAGTTCTCCTTTACATCCGTGTCCCTGTCAGAGTGCCCCTTTATATCCAGTGTGTCCCCGTCAGAGTGCCCCTTTACATCCAGTGTCCCCGTCAAGAGTTCCCCTTTACATCCGTGTCCCCATCAGAGTGCCCCTTTACATCCTGTGTGTCCCGTCAGAGTGCCCCTTTACATCCAGTGTCCCGCCAGAGTCCTCCTTTACATCCAGTGTCCCAGTTAGAGTGCCCCTTTATGTGTCCTGGTCAGAGTTCCCCTTTATTATTCCAGTCAGAGTTCCCCTTCATTTTTTCCGGTAAGAGTTCCGCTTTATTTTTTCGGTCAGAGTTCCCCTTTACTTTTTCCGGTCAGAGTTCCCCTTTAATATTCCAGTCAGAGCTCCCCTGTAATATTCCAGTCAGAGTTCCCCTTTAATATTCCATTCAGAGTTCACCTTTAATATTCCAGTCAGAGCTCCCCTTTAATATTCCAGTCAGAGTTCCCCTTTATTATTTATTTATTATTTATTACATCCGTGTCCCCATCAGAGTTCTCCTTTACATAGTGTCCCCTTTAATGTGCCCCGATAAGAGCTGTGTGACTGTTCTGTAATCAGATAATATTCCCGCCTTTTTTGTCAATATGAATCTCACATAAGAATAAGCCGTTCTGTTCCGTCCCGCGCATGCGCAGATAGTACAGCGGGTGAGGCAGAATCTGACATTAGATTCTACCCGCTCTGTCTCTTCCGTCGAAAAATGCATCAGACAGACTGCGCATCGATTACGTCAACCCCAGCTGATCAGAGAAGTCAGCTGGAGTGACGTCACCTGCTGCGCATGAGCAGTTCGTGGGATGCATTTTTCGACGGGAGGCATTATCCGAAAGGACAGCGGGCTGCACAGGTTGCTTTGAAGGACAGGAGCGGCAGACAAGCAGCAAACAGGCTTGATGTACCTTCGCCCGCATCACCACCAGCATCACTGCTGTTGGGTCCGCCTCTATTACATTCTTAATCTCATTGGAGCAGAACCCTGCAATTAACTGCTCCTGGACTTGTAATGTCCAATTCCTTGCAAGGCTATAGCCCTAGGGAGAGGCTGCAAGAGGCTTTACTTTTAGCAAGCTCTTTTACATTTGGTGGCTGCGGTAGCAGGCTACAGTGACAAGATACATATAGTGGCTGCTGTGGCAGGCTACAGTGTCAAGCTGCATCTGGTGGCAGGCTGCAACAGTGACACGCTGCTTTTGGTGGCAGGCTACAGTGGCAAGTGGCATGCTGCATCTGGTGGCAGGCTACAAGTGCAAGTGACAAGCTGCATCTCGTGCCAGGCTACAGTGACAAGCTGCATTTGGTGGCAGCACTATATCACTAGTTGCATGAAAACACGCTCGGGACTCCCATTGATTCTGCATTATGGTAAGTTGAACTATTTCATTATATATTACAATGTAATAATAAAAATAATGGTACAATCGGTATAGGAAAGAATCACCCCCTCTAAAATAATCACGTTTTGTTGCTTTGAAGCCTGAAATGAAGACAGACACAGTTTTTTGTTTTATCCAGCTGTATTTTTTCTCAGTGCAACTTGTAACATCCAAATAAAAGATATAGTGCCAACATGTCAGAAAAAAAAAAACTAAAACAGAATCATTGAGTTCAAAAAAGGATCACCCCTCCTAAAAATGACTTGTAAACTAAATCAGGTGTAGCTAATAACCTTCTCAACGGCACACAAAGCCATTTGACTTTTAACTTTGATCAGCTGTGGTCATTTTGATTAGCTCAGCATGAAAAGAGCTTTCCTAGAGCATTTCAGTCCCCATTAGTGCAACTGAAGCAAACAATCAACTATGGGTGGCAAGGCCCTGTCAGAAGATCTGCGGGATTATGTTGTGGAAAGGCATAAGTCAGGAGATGGATACAAAAAAATGTAAAAGGCTTTATCAATACCTAAAAGAACAGTGAAGTCTAAAAGTGGAAGGTATTTGGTACAACACAGACCCTCCCTGGATCAGGACATCACTACAAACTGGAGGAAAGAGCGAGAAGAAAACTGATCAGAGTCTACCAAGAGGCCTACAGCAACTCTGGAAGGAAGGAAGGAATTTATGGCAATGAGTGGTCATTGTGTGCATGTGACAACAATATCACTCATTTTCAACAAATGTGGTTTGTATGGGAGGGTTGCAAGAAAAAAAGTCACTCCTCAAGAAAAGCCACATGCAGTCAGGACTGAGCTTTGCTAAAACCCACCTTGAAAATTGAGAGGCCACATGGAAAAAGGTGTTATGCTTAGATGAGATTAAAATGGAATTATTTGGCCTCAACACCAAACAATAAGTCTGGCAGAAATCCAATACAGCTCACCATCCAAAAAACATAATTCCTACAGTAAAGCATAGAGGTGGTAATATCCTGTTATGGGCAGGGCCATCTTAAGAGCCTTATAGGCCCCTGGGCAATGCAGTGCACTGGGGCCCCCTGCCTACACAATCACCCACGAGAATATACTACCAGAAAGTACAACTACCTGGAGTATATACCTTACTATATACATATTACAGGGAACACTATATACTACAAGAGTCTCTTGTAGTATATAGTGTTCCCCGTAATATGTATATAGTAAGGTATATCCTCCAGCCTAGTTGTACTCTCTTGTAGTATATATTGGTCCCTGTAATATGTATATAGTAAGGTATATCCTCCAGGTAGTAGTTGTACTCTCTTGTAGTATATAGTGTTCCCTGTAATAGACTATATACATATTACAGGGAACACTATATACTACAAGAGAGTACAACTACTACCTGGAGGATATATACCTTACTATATACATATTAGAGGGACCAATATATAGTAAGGTATATCCTCTCCAGGTAGTCGTCTCTTGTGTCGATGGAGAGAGGTAAAAAAAGAAAGAAAATCAAGCAGCCTGGCAGCTGGGCTGGCTGCCTTACCTTTCCCAGCGGCTGCACGTGAAGGGAGGAGGTGGGTGGAGGCGGAGCCAGTCTTCTAGGCACGGAAAGGAGAGGGACGAGCCGATGAGGAAGATCCTCCTCCGCTGTGCATCATGGGTCTGCTCTCACAACGTCACTGGTTGCTAGATGCGAATCTGGCTGGCCTTAGCAACCAGTGTGTGCAGTGCAGACTCGAGCCACCGCGGACAACAAGGGGGGGCCCGGCGGACAATGGGGGGGCCCTAGACCACCAGGTAAATGAAGTCATCTGGATTCTGGCCTGTTGGGGGACAGTAATTGCCAGCCACCATGTGTGTGGGGCCCCTTGGCAAGTGGGGCCCCCGGGCCACCGCCGGGCATGCCCATTGGAAAAGACGGCCCTGGTTATGGGGGGTGTTTCTCTGCAGCAGGGACTGGAGCACTTATCAGGATAAAAGAAAAAATGGATGGAGCAAAATACTATCAAATTCTTGAGGAAAATCTGTTGCCCTCTGCCAGAAAGTTGTCAATAGGATGACTCAATGATGACACAATGACTCAAAGCATATTGCAATGTCCTATTCAGAGCTCAGACTTAAATCACATTGAAAATCTGTGGAATGACTTGAAGATTGCAGTCCACAAACAGTCACCATCAAATTTAACTGAACTTTATCAGTTCTGCAAAGAAAAGTGGGCAAATATTGCAAAGTCTAGATATGCATAGTTAGAAGAGACATTTTTCAACAGACCAAAGGCTGTAATTAAGCACTTGCCGACCGCCCCACGCAGATTTACTGTGGCAGGGAGGCTCGGCTGTGCATAATCACGTAGATCTACGCATGTGATTAGACACAGCGGGAGCCAGACCGCAGGAGGAGCAGGCTCGATCGCTGCCGGCCTCCCGCGGTCTTTGGGGAAACTGACAGAAGAGCCGCTTCCTATGTAAAGAAAGCAGGCGGCTCTCCTGTCAGACAGGCACAGTAAGATTGTGTGTCTCAGCTAAGCTGAAACACCGATCTCTGTGTGCCTGAAACAGAGAAGCCCCCCCCCCCCCAACAGTTAGGAAGTAACTATTAGGCTTACACTTAACCCCTCGATCACCCCCAGTATTAACCCCTTCTTTGCCAGTGTCATTTATACAGTAACAGAGCATATTATTTAGCACTGATAACTGTATTGGTGTCACTGGTACACAAAAAGTGTCACTTAGTGTTAGATTTGTTCGCCGCAGTGTCACAAACCCGCTAAAAATCCTTAATTGGCACCGTTACTAATAAAAACAAAAAAATAAAAAAAAGGTTTTTGGACTTTTTTTTTTACATCTCCTTTAAAGAATGAACTAGTTTGTCTACAATGTTACTGTTTTATAAGTAACATTTAGGTAATGAGGTCAATTCACTACACATCATTTTTTTTCTACACTTTAGTTTTGCCTTTTTTAATACATTTCATATATTTAGTTTGAAACTAAAGGTATACTATTTATCCGATAACGTCAGTTTTAAGACAAATTGTGTCAAGCGGTCACGTACGTCGCTACGTTTTTGCGCTTCAGCCCCCAACGCACGCCGGAATAGGCTCTTCTGGTGTGGCGAGGCTCCCTTTTGTAGTGCGGGAAAGTGCACGGGAGCTGGATTTTTTTAATACAGTGAGTTTCTTTTACTGGACTGGTTTAATTGGTTTGTGTAATTTATATTTGCCTTATTAGGGCTAACTCAGGGGCGTAACTACAGGGGTTGCAGGGGTTGCAATTGCTACCGGGCCCCATGCTCCAGGGGGCCCAGTAGCAAACCAGTGGGTGAACTTCCAGGATCTCAAAGGTCACACTTGCGACCGGGCCCTGGCATTGCACCACTGTGGGGAGGCCCCAAGATTGCAGGAAGGGGGCCCACTGCAGAACTTGTGAAAGGATCCTGCTGCGGGACCGTAATAAAGGGCCATGCAACGAGAGTAAAGAGCCCCAGGATTAGTGGGAAGAGCCCCAGGCTTGAAGGGAAGGGCCCCGGCCAGGGGTCTGGGGGGCCCTTCATGGTTTCTTGCATCGGGGCCCTGAAGGTTCTAGTTACGCCTCTAGGCTAACTTAAATATAATTGCCTAAAAAATACTACACCATGAGGAGATTTTTCTTTTTTCAAGCTTAATATTCCTGAGATTGGTGCCTGAAAACAGTCAGTGCATGAAAAAGACCCTCTGAGAGATCACAACAAGCATCCCACTGAGATCAAGGGGATCTTGTAGGCTTATCTGGACCCCTCCTTTGCCATACGGTAACATCATCTGGTGAGTGTGCATTTCTGCTATTTTCTTCCCAGCACGAAGGGTGTCACCATCACTGTCATTTTTGAAGATTTTGCACATTGCAATTTTTGAACTTTATAGAAATTTTATCTGAAGGAGCACGGGCAGAAGGTGGAAGATTTAAAGAAACCAGTATGGTGTCTAAATGTTGGACTTTTTTTATGGGGACTGTAGTTGCAATATAGTATTTTTTGAAAACAGGATTGCACGATTTGATATTATTTATTTTCATTTATACACGCATTGTCCTAACTGCACTGAGCACTTTAAAAATTATAGTATAGTATAGTGCTATAGAATTATTAGAATTGTTTTTTCATATTATATGAAATCTGATGCACTTTTTATGTTTTTGAACATGCACTGTTGATCGAATAACTTTGCGATTGTTTTTAAATACCATTTATCAGCTTTCTCAGTAGAATGAAAATCACCCTTAAGAAATACTTTTTTTATGTCAGGCTTGACTGAGAGAAAATCTAATGTGTTTTAAAAGCTTGCATTTTTCTATTCTCTGTCAGACAATGAATAGTATCAGTTGAATTCCCAACATTATGCTTTTATTGATGACTAACAAAGTAAAATACATACAGTATGGTAGTAATATGCTGCATATATTTAGTTTGAAAGAGCATTCCTTTTTCATTCTAAAACCCTAAGTAAAGGAAAAAAATGTTCACCCAAAAACATACTTGCTGTAATGATACATGGTCATCAAACAATAAACAATATGTACAGACCTGTGCAAATTGAATTTATGTTTTCTTGTCATGAGAGCCCTGAAATGCATCTAGAAAACATACATAATGTACTTCCAATGGCCATGGAATGTATAAAAGACGTACATTTGAAAATATTGTTTATGTCTACCTACGAAATAGGGCTTTCGCCTTACCAATTTTGTTTCTCATCATTTTCCTGTTTTTTTAAATGCATGACATGATTACAAGAAAGTAGCCTGACTGCACACCCAAATATAGATTTCACAATGAGGTAGGGTGACAGAATGAGAATTTTACAAGAAAGAAAGCAGTATAACAATTCTAATTTTGTGTATGGCTCTGGTTATTGAGGCAATACATAGCAAGAATAAATAAATTAACTAAAGCATTAAAGCAAATTATTAAAGAGCACTCTCAGAGGATCAGGGAGGCTGCCTTACAGAACTCTCCTTCGGCTGTCATTTTGATGCTTTGGTTTTAATACTGTCTGAGCAACTGACCTGAAGCCAATATAGCAGAGAGCAGTCTGCCAATTTTCTGACACTTATTTAAAGCATACTTTTTCAGAGTCTATGATACAAAGGTATCCTAGGGGTTTTTTTTGTAGATTATTGCATTCTTGACGGAACAAAGTACATGTAGTACTTTGTTCCATCTCCTTATGTACCCTCTAACACTAACTACAATGTAGAGCAGGAGACAGCCCCCCTCTTCCATTCTTGGTGCACAGCCATCCAACAACACAGCTAGGTAAGATAAAGCTGTGTCTCTTTGCTAGCTGCAGCATCAGATGATTGTGCACCAAGTGGGGGGGGGGGGGGGGGCTGCCCAACATCGCAGCTAGTGTTAGAGAGCATCTAGAGGGCACCTAGGGAGTTTAAAGTGATTGTAAAGTCTTGTTTGTTTTTTTTGAATAACAAACATGTTATACTTGCCTCCTCTGTGCAGTTGGTTTTGCACAGAGCAGCCCAGATCCTTCTCTTCTCGGATCCCTTTTCAGTGCTCCTGTCCCCTTCCAAGCAGCTTGCTATGGGGGTACCCTGGCTGAGTTGCAGCTCTGTGTGCCCATTCAGACACAGAGATGCCGTTCGGCCCTGCCCCCTCTCTATCCTGATTGGCTCATTGACCGCTGCAGGCAGGGCCGCCATCAGGGGGGTACAGCCAGTACTCCTGTATGGGGCCCCGGCACATAGGGGGGCCCGGACAGCAGGAAGATCGGTAGGATGACAGCATACCTCCCAACCTGGGCAGGACTGTCCCGCTGCACAGAGGCTTTGTCAGGCATAATTCTGGTGATAAATGTTACCTTCTAGCTCAGAAGGACCTGCAGCAGTGGGAACATTTAGAACAGCCAGGGATTGGCTAACAAACCAGCTGGGTGTGCACTATGCAGCAACAATGAGAGACTGCACCTGTCAAATTCATGCTGTGATGTCGGTAATGGGCGGTACTGCTACTAAGACCTGCCCCCTGTGTCAAGCAACACATGCATAGGGAAGAAGGAGAAGGAAGATATGGCAGCCAGCAACAGAAAGGTATTTTAGAAAGGTAGTCATGTGGAAGATGGGGGACCTTTGGCGAAGATAAGGGCAGAGGAGAGGTGTGTGTGTTGCAGAGGTTGTAGCAGCTGTAAAGAGGTGCAGTACAGAGGCATTTACATACATTCGCTACTATGTACAGCTTGGTATGGCACTACTCCCGATTTTTAACATTGGCCTCAATGGAGAATCTTGGTCACCTTGGTATAGCACTACTCCCGATTTTTAACATTGGCCTCAATGGAGAATCTTGGTCAACTTGGTATGACACTGCTCCCTGTCTAACATTTGCATCTATGGGAAATCTTGGTCAGCTTAGTAAGGCACTACTCCCTATCTAGCACTCTCCTGAACCCTGTGCATAATGCACTCCAGAACCCTGCATTCTGTATCTAGCATTCTCCTGAATGTATTCCTGACCCCTGCACTCTGTACGTAATGCATTCCTGACCCCTGCACTCTGCACGGGGATGGGGTTGTGAATTTGCGCTGTGAGGGGTGATTGGGAGGGATTTCTGCTAGGAAGAGGGATTGGGGGAGGGGGTGATAATATAATTTTGATATTTTCAGTGGAAGGGGGGGGGGGCTGTCAGGTAGGCTGTATGGGGCCCCAGGATTTCTAGCGGCAGCCCTGGCTGCAGGAGCCAATGGCGCCGCGGCTATATCTCAGACAATCAGGAGGGAGAGAGTCCCAGGATGGCCGAGGGACTCGTTGACATTGCTGGACAGAGAGGGGGCACAGGTAAGTATTAGGGGTGCTGGAGGGGAAGGGGGGCTGCTAAACACAGAAGGCTTTTCATCTTAATGCATTAAAAAAAAAAAATCTTCCTGACTTTACAACTCCTTTAACAGTTTCAATAGATTACGTATATATACTCGAGTATAAGCCATCCCGAATATAAGCCGAGGCACCTAATTTTACCACAAAAAACTGGGAAAACACATTGACTCGAGTATAAGCATAGGGTGGGAAAAGCAGCAGCTAGTGGACCCAACTGGACCACCACGAGACCCAAAACAGGAGCAGCGGGCATGGTGCAGGGGCTGCTGACATGTACAGGAGATGCAGGGCTGTGGACATGGTACAGGAGATGGTTTAGGCATGGTACAGGAGATGGTATAGGCATGGCACAGGAGATGGTACAGGCATGGCACAGGAGATGGTACAGGCATGGCACAGGAGATGGTACAGGCATGGCACAGATGGTACAGGGGATAGTACAGGAGATGCAGTGCTGCAGGCATGGTACAGGAGATTCTCCTGTTCCATGCCCACAGCACTGTATCTTCTGAGGAGATGCAGGGGCTGAGGAGGAGTCTCACTTACCTTTCGGTGAGCCGCCTTACATTTAAAAATGGCGCTGCACGGCGCCAACATGTCACCGTGCATGCATCGTCTGCCTGGGAATAGCCGAACGTGTATGGGCTTTCCCGAGTGGCAGGGGCACATGCGCACTGACCGGAGAACAGGTGAGACCGTGACTCGAGTATAAGCCGAGGGGGGCTTTTTCAGCATTAAAAACATGCTGAAACAGTTCGGCTTATACTCGAGTATATACGTTAATTCCTGGCACGTGCTGGGTATGTCACATTGGTTGTGCTCTCAACAAAACTGTCAAACCATGCAATGGCTGGCGTCCTAACTGATCACATGTGCCGCATCATGGCAGGTAAAGATTAACTTGGCACTGCGCGAATTTAACTGACAATTGCGCGGTCATGAAATGCTGTACCTAAACGAAATTGACGTCCTTTTTTTCCCCACAAACAGCTTTCTTTTGGTGGTATTTGAACACCTCTGCTCTTATTTTTTGTGATATTAATAAAAAAACAGCGAAAATTTTGCGAAAAATTTACATTTTCTACTTTGACAGTTAAAAAATATCCGATTTTTGTCATATATTTAGGTCAAAATGTATTTAGCTACATGTCTTTGACAAAAAAATTCTCAATGAGCGTATTTCTATACACTTTAAGACTGGAAGATTTTACCCCCTTCCTGACCAGGCCATATTTTGCGATTCGGCACTGCATTACTTTAAACGGACAATTGCGTGGTCGTGTGACGCTGTACCCAAATGAAATTGACATCCTTTTTTTCCCACAAATAGAGCTTTCTTTTGGTGGTATTTAATCACCTGTGCGATTTTTAATTTTTGAAAAAAAAAAAGAGCGACAATTTTGAAAAAAAAAAAACAATATTTTTCACATTCTGATATATAACATTCCCAAAAAAAAATTAAAAATCAAAATTTTGTAACATTTTAGGCCAATTTGTTTTCTGATACATATTTTTGGTAAAAAAAATCGTATTAAGCATATTTTGATTGGTTTGCGCAAAAGTTATCGCGTTTACTAACTACGAGAAGGATTAATGTCATTTTTATTGTTTTTTTTTTTACTAGTAATGGCGGCGATCTGCGATTTTTTGCGGGACTGTGACACTGAAGCAGACAGATCGGACTCCTAACTGACATTTTTGACACTTTTGGGGGGACCAGTCACATTACTACAGTAATCAGTGCTATAAATATGCACTGTTACTGTAATAATGACACTGGCAGGGAAGGGGTTAACACTGTTGGTGATCAAGGGGTTAAATGTATGCCTCATGCTTACTGACGTGTGGGGGGAGGGAGTTCTGTGACACAGACAGAGATCACAGGTTCAGCTATGCTGAATCCTGTGATCTCTCCCTGTCTGTCACAGAGAAGATCCGCCTGCTTTGTTTACACAAGTGGGCGGATCTTCTTACACTTTCCCCAACGATCGGGGAAGAGAGGCGGTAATCGCCGCCTCTCCTCCTTCGGCCTGACTCCCGCTGTGTCTAAACACAGTCGCCAAGACCACTAGGAGTCCAGCGACGTAGGTCTATGTTGCTGGACCCAGGGGGGCTGCTGTGCCGCAGTAGCAGCACAGTGAGCGGTCCTAAAGTGGTTAAACAAATGCCAAGATGGCAGCTTCCTTGCTTTAAAATGATAGGAGGGTTTACTTCCACTTTTAAGCCTACGTTTACACTGAGGCAAGTTTAAAATTTCAAACCGGCATTTTCAGCCAGACTTCGGGGGTTCCTGCACAGATGTCTATTGAAATTGCGCCCCCCCCCGAAGTCGCCAAAAGTAGTGCAGAAACTACTTTTGGGAATCGGTGGGGTGCCTCAAAGTCGGCGTCACACCGATTCGGACAGTGCTATTGCCGGCAATTGGCTCCGATTTGACATACGATTTGGCATGTCAAATCGCATGTCAAAACAGACCAATCTGAACATGGGCTTAAGGGCCTCTTCAGACAAATGCAGAGATCCATCCTCTGTGCTGAGCCACTTTTTGTTTTGTGCGCATCCATCTCAGAGCTATGTGCAGGCAGCCCCTATAGAAGTGGATGCAGACGCAGTAACTGCACAGACAGTCATATGTCAAAATTTTACATGTCAGTAATAATTGGTGCACGGATCTAAAAGCAGAGACTGTGCATTAGGATTAATTCACCCACTGTTGACTGTATGTCAAATTTTGACATGTGAAGCCCTGAGGTCGATGCAGATGCATCCAAAAGCAGCTCAGCATGGAGGACGGGTCTCAGTGCCCATCTGATTGAGCCATAAACCAAAATTATACATTTAAAATGGCAATCTGACTACTCAATTTGTTGCCCCACCTCCTGAAGTGGGACCTCATCAGAGTTTGACAGCTGCTGTTTTACTCTCACTTCCAACTTGCCAAGCTGCAGTGTGGATCTTTGTAAAGCAGAGGCATAGATTGGCTGCCAGTCAGTATCTCTGCCTCTCACAGAATCCTGAGGCTTTATTCACACCTGACTATTTTGTAGCTTGAAGCTCACAGATGCACTACAAGATCCATTCATTTCAAAGGACCCTGTTTGTACCTGAGCATCTTGTTGCATGTAGCAAAATGCCTGTCGCTCAAAAAAGTGCATATGCTTCTTTTTAGGTAGATTGGAGCACTTCAATGCCTGAAAATGTGTGACCTGAGCCTTTTACGAGTGCTTGGTCATGCATTTTCTGCCAAACAGCAGCTCTCCACCTCAAATAATCTCCTCCCCCTAGTACTTTTTATTAGCTAAAAAAAACACCTGAAGCCAAAGTACACATACAAAACACTTGTACAGTAATACACTTCTTTACGCCTGCAAAATATTCAAATAAAAATGCCTGAAAATTACTTTACTCAGATATGAAGGCACCCTGAGAGGTAGAATTAGCAGAGGTAGCCGAAGGGTGAGGTAGCTGAAGGTCAAGCTCTGGATGATGCCACACCATCAGAGAGGTAAGTAAGTATTATTTACTTTGGTAGCAGCAGAATACACTGGAATACATAAAGTACATTTTTGACTTTACAATCACTTTTATTTGTTTTATTTGGTGCTAATGGCTGTTATTGGTAATTTTGTTGTGTTTTTTTGTATCTTGTTCAGTTTATTGTTGTGATCTTGTGTTGTCTTTGTTAAGTGTGTGCAACAATTTCCCTTTGGGAAGTATTCTGTAACCCCTTGGAGCGGGCGTCTGCTGGTCCTTTAAGGGGTTTAGAGTGCTGGGAGATGGGGCTTATGGTCATGTGACCGTTGTGACTGGCTGTCATGGCAGTCACATGATCGTAAAGTTTCCGATCCCAAGCGGCGATTGGGAGCTGTTAGCTGCCAGTAACCAGGGTGCGCGCTCTAGACACAGCTCTATTTGCACTAATGAACGCAAATATGCGGCCGCTCAGGGCCAAGGCCCACGCGCCATATAATGAATTGTTTACTTAATGATTTACTTCTTTTTTGTGTAACTTTCCCATCTTCATATGCTTGCTTTATGTTATCTCCTTTGTTTTTTTTTCTCTGTATTTTACTGAAATCTGGTCAAAAACTGCCAACTTGGAATGAGAAAGAGGAACAGTAATAAGTGAGCAGTTGGACACCAAATGCATGACCCAACTCTCTCACAGTGCCTTTCATGCTACCTTGTGCCAGAGACAGAAATGGAGGAGAAGGCAGGTGTGCTTAAAAAGTTTAGGACAAGGCCAGATCTAGCCGGTTTAATGTGGGGGTGCAGTAAAAAATGTCAGGCGGAGGCAGAGGATGGGAGGTCAGCAGGACAGTATACAGAAGTCGGAATCATTAGGACTACAGTTGGTTACCAGGGCAGGGTCAAGTGGGTGGATGGGGAAATTGAGCCATTTTTTTTTTTCAACATGCTGGTTGAACAAAAAAACAAATGACTGATGTATGGGCTTAGCTTACTTTAAAGAATAATGTCATTAAAGCCAGCAACAGTGAAGACAATGAACACCTTAGTCAGGTCTATGTATATCTATGCATAATGTACAGAGTACAAGGGTTAGGAGTAAACGAAACAACATATAGGTGTATAGCAGTCAGAATGAGCACCACGTTCACATCATAGTCCCCCCATACATCCATGTTTACTAAAGTCCCACCTTACATCAGAGTCCCCCTTTATAGCAGAGTATAGCCCTTTGCATCATGGTCTGGCAGAGTTCTCCCTTTGCACATACCTTCACCACTGGTTGGTGGCTGGCATAAAAAGGCTTTAAAAAATCCCCTATTTTCTAGCTCTGAACTGTGAATGCGCAGTTGTGGAGACAGCCAATTACTGAATTGTCAGGCTCGACCTAAACTGGTGAAATGGGGCGTGTGAATATAAGCCACGCCCGATAAGTGCCATAATGTCACTATGCAGGCGCACACCTGGACCTGCTCATCTGCCCGATCTGAGGCCGAGCCTGGCAGTTCTCTAATAGGCTCGCTCCAGAACTGTGCATGCGCAGTTCAGAGCTGATGACAAGGGGATTTTTTACAGGTACTTTTCTCTAGTTCACAGACATTTATGGACAGGGGAAAAGTTCCTGTTGTTTTCAAACCATCTATAAATTTACAGATGGTTGGCAAAAGAGGGCTGAGGTGTAGACACACTGCCACTGTGATATTTTGGTTTATGTCCATGGCAGAATGTTTTTTGTGGACAAAGCTCCTGCTTACCATGTCCCATTTAGGTGAATGGAGCTGCTCTGCAAGCACCCCACAACTGCGTACTAGACACACAGTTGCAGTGCACTAGTGTGGGGTTCTAGAAGTTAAAGCAGGTGGTGAGCAGGTGATACAACACCTCCTCACTGCCTGTCAAATGCTCTCTGAAGAGCGATCTGAATGCAGATTGCTCTGCAGAGACCAAAAAACATGTAGGAAAGACCCTAAAGGGTTGGGCAAGAATCACAAACTTGTCAGTAAAAACGCCATCAGTTTATCCAGCTATCAGTTTGTCAGCCATCCCTTAATTTAAAAAAAGTTGTCCCTAGAGTGCTAACTGGACATGAAGAGAAAGGGGGAGGGAGACTGATAGGGGAGAGAAGGGAGGAATTTATGGAGAGTTCAGTCATAGTGCAGAGGTCAGGAGGAGGAATCAATCTTGCAGCCACCATGGCTGCAGTGTTTCGAAAATTTCCAGTCCACACATCTTCTCAGCACAGTACAGACCGGGAAATTAAGTGTGGGCGGGGCATACAGAAGGAGAAGGGCGGGTGGAGGCGATGCACATGGATCTCTCTCAACTCTCCTGTCCATGCAGGGAAAGAGGGGGTATGAGTGTGCAGGCTGGGCTGAGACTGTCACAAGAAGCAGCTTCTCCTGATGGACATTGTCCATGGGTTGCCTGGGGGGCACAACTGAAATGGGGGGGGGGCATAGCCAACCCCAGCACTCCCTTAGATCCGGCCATGGTCCAGGCACTGGCCTAACCTGGTATGCCAGTACAGATCAGGCAAAGCCTGTCCAGTCATTTTATCCCTAGGAAACAACTGTTGCCCAGTCCAACTGTCAACTAATGTCTTTTAGTGACTTACAGCACAACCAAGGAGCAGCACTACTACACAGACAGTAGAACCTGCTTAAATGATAAACAGATATGGCTTTTACATACATATGTATATTATTATAGAGCACCTAAAGAAACATTTTTTTTTTCAGGTGATAAGACTGCTGTAAAACCTTGCAGGTGTATCCTTTTTAATTGTATTTGTAGAGATAAGTAACAAGTAGTTGTCAAAATGCAAACTTACTTTGACTCGTCTAATAGCATAGTTATGACCATGTAGTTCAAAGACGGGCTGCCTTATTGTCCTTATATCCCATCCTTTTAGACTGCAGTCAACAGCACCAGTCACAAGAAGGTTCTAAGGGTAAAAAAACAAGAGTAAATTACAGAAATCATAAATGGAACGATGAAAATGCTCACTAGCAGGCAGCATTTTTTAAAGCCTATTTATAAATATGCTTGCTCTGTTCTGCACTTTTCTGAACTAGATCAAAAGTAGTTGAAACGTGCAGGGACCCATCAGCACTGGAGGATTCTTGCACGCATTCAGTTTAATGCCCTCAGTAAGTATAATTCACCTCAATCGAGCAGGGCCCTCCTGTCCCTTCTGTATTGTAATGTCGCTTTTCCACTGCATGGAACCGAACGGTTCGGCTCGCTTTTGTGCTTTTCCACTGCTGGTACCGCATGCTATGGTGTAGGAACAGTTCGGTACAGTACGGTACAGCGGCGCTTTTCCACTGCATGGAACCGAACGGTACGGCTCTCAAAAACAGTACCACCTCGATTGTGGTTCCAAGAGGTACCATAACCGGTACCATATCCCACAATCCTTTGCATGCAGTCACTACTAGCCACTGATTGGTGAGAGAATCCCACCCACCCCGTTGTTATCCCACCCACTTAACTTTAGTACTACTTTAGTGGAAAAGCAAACCATACCGTACCGTACCGTACCGAACCGTTCCAACACCGTACCATGCGGTACCAGCAGTGGAAAAGCAAACAGGGCCGAGTAGAGCCGAGTAGAGCCGAGCTGGTACTTGCAGTGGAAAAGTGCCATAATTGTACTGTCCCCCCTCTTCATTGAAAAGTGCTGCACAAACTGTTGGTGCTATGTAAATTCTGTATAATAATAATAATCTGTGCATTTCACCCTAAAATTCCACTCTCCCCTCCATGCGGTCTTTTGTCGGAGAACACCTTTTGTTTCCTGACAGCAGTAGAAGATTCACCTTTACATTTTCAGGCTCCTGCACCACTTACTACACTTTTATACTCTCATCCCCAGTGAGGCACCCCACTTTCCCACACTTAAACTTAACATCACAACATCACAAACTGAAAAATTGGATTTTTGTTACCGTAAAATCCCTTTCTCTGAGTTCATTGACGGACACTGCACTCCATATTCAGAACCATAGGGTTATATTGCCCCCCTACAGGAGTAGGCCACTAGGCATAAAACAAACTTGGCTACGCCCATGGGCAGTCGTAGCTGCTATAAGTCCCCCTCTCTTATATGGGCCTCCAGCTTAGTAACAAGCAGTATCAGAAGTATAAAAAACTCTATGAAGGGGTGAGTGCTGTTTCCGTCAATGAACTCAGAGAAAGGGATTTTACAGTAAGTAACACAATTCCCATTTTCTCTTTCGTTCATTGACAGACACAGCGCTCCATATTCAGAACCATAGGGATGTCCCCAAACAGTGCCAAAAAGGAAAAATGAGGGGTGGGACAAAAAACCCAAGGCTAATCCCAAGAAGCCAAAACGGTTAACAGGAGCTCAACAAGAACAACAGGAGCCCCACCTGAAAAAAACACACCCCCAAAGAGGGAACTGACCCTCTAACCAGTAGCCTGCAAAACCTTGAGTCCAAAGGAAGCATCCGCAGATGTCAACACATCCAACACATTTTATAAAACTTTGTCAAAATGTGCACCGACAACCAAATGGCCACCTTGCAAACTTTCGACACTGAGACCTAATGACAGAAGACTCAAAAAGCACTAAACGCCCAAGTAGAGTGCGCCATCACAGGGAACTGAAAAACCCTTCCCTTGATAGAATAGGCCTAAATCACTGTCTGTCTGATCCACCTAGAAATAGTAGCAGATCACAACTATCCATAATCACAAAAAGAGAGTCTGACCTACGAATAGACTCAGTTGCAGTCAGATACACCCGAATCGCCCGAATCACATCCAGGGCTTGCAAAGCAAACTACTTTGGATGAGAAGGCCTGGGACACAAGGAAGGCAACACAATGTCCTCTTTCATATGGAAGTCAGAGACAATTTTAGGTAGGAACGACAGACATGGATGAAGAACCACATTATTTTTGTGGACCACCATATAGGGAATAGGACAATACAAAGCCAATAGTTCCAACACCCTGCAAGCAGAGGTGATAGCCACCAAAAAGGCCACCTTCTGTGACAACGTAAGCAAGGAAATCTCCTAAATATTCTCAAATGGAGGCTTCTGGAGATTAGAGAGCACTAAGTTCAAGTTCCATGGTGGCAAGGAGACCGCATTTGGTGGAGACATGCGCCGAACCCCTTGAATAAAAGTACGAACCAATGAATGCGTGGCCAGGGCTGCTGAAATACTCAAAGCCAACTTCTGCTCAACACCGCATTAAAGAAAGGCCAAAATCTGAGCCCCTGATAAGGATTGAGGGTGAGCGCCTACTGACTCATACCATGAGATGCACACCTTCCAAGTAGGATGGTATATTTTCCTAGAGGTAGACTTCCTTGCCTTCAGAATAGTCGGAATCACTGACACCTGGCTCTCAATAGCCAAGCCGTCAAAGCCAGTGATGGTAAAGCAGGATGGAAGATTGGCCCTTGGCACATCAGGTCCTCCCTAAGAGGTAGTCTCCACGGGACGTCTGCATCCAGCCACACTAGGGTGGCGTACCACGATCGGCGGGACCAGTCCAGGGCCAGCAGAATGACCGAAAGCCCATCTGACTCAATCCTGCGCAGTAGCCGTGGAAGAAGCTTGAGAGGAGGGACGGCATAAATCAGATGACCCGGTCTCCACCAGGGTATCTGTGGCGTCTGCCAGAGGATACTGCGACTTTGCCACAAACCTCGGAACCTTCCTGTTGAGCCGAGACACCAAGAAATCCATGTCGGGGTGCCCAACTGCCGACACAGCAGATGAAACCTGTCTAATGCAGGGACCACTCCCCTTGGTCCAGCGCCAGCCGATTGAGGTAATCCGCTTGCCAATTGTCCATGGCTGGAATGTACACGACGGAGAGTGTCGGCATTTGGCTTTCTTCCTACCCAAGGATGCCTAGGGCTTCCAGTTTCGCCAGCACACTTTTTGCACTGCCCAGTTGATTGGCATAAGCTCCCCCTGCAGCATTGTCTGATTGGATCCGTACCGGGCGCCCCCGGAGACGCTCCGTCCAGTGCTTCAGGCACAGCCTGATCGCCTGGAGTTCCAAGTTATTGATCGGTAGCCTGGACTCTTCCAGCATCCAACACCCCTGAGCTGATCTCAGCCCCAAGACACATCACCACCTGGACAGGCTGGCATCCATAGTGACCCCTGTCCAAGACAAAGGGAGAAAATACTTGCCCTGACGAAGAGCTGGAGATCAAAGCCACCAGATCAGAGAAACCCTGGCCTCCCGGCTCAGATGAATCGGATTGTCCAGGATATCCTTCTGGAGGAGCCTCGTATGGAACTGAGCAAACTGTACCGCCTCAATGGTAGACACTGTTAGGCCCAGCATCCACATGCAAGTCAAAAGGGAGGACCACCTGTGGGATAGCAACAGATGAATTACGGAATGCAACTTCTGGAGTTTCTCTGGCTAGTGTTGAATCCAGAGTCAGATCCAGGTAATCCAATTTTCTGGATGGGGTCAGAGCGGACTTCTGGTAGTTCAGGAGCCAACTGAACTCCTGTAAGGTCTGTAGTGTGAACGCCATATGGTCCATCAATGCAGACGAGGATTCTGCCCGCAAGAGAAGGTCGTCCAGAAAATCCAGCACAGCAATCCCCTGCTGACGCAGCAACGCCAAGACGGGAGCCAACACCTTTGTGAAGACCCGAGGAGCAGGGGTGAGACCGAAGGGTAAAGCCAAAAACTGATATTGCTTCTACCAGACAACAAAACTGAGGAAACACTGGTGTCGGACACACATCAGAATGTGCAATTAGGCATCTTTGATGTCGATAGAGGCCAGGAAATCCCCTTGATGAAGGGAAGCCACCACAGAGCGAATGGACTCCATCCTGAACTTCTGCGCCCGCACAAAACAATTCAGGGCCTTGAGGTTCAGAATCAGACAAACCCTGCCCTCCTTTTTTGGGACCCTAAACAGGATTGAATAAAACCCTTGAAACTGTTCTGGAACGATTACCCCCTGACACAACAGGTCCTGCACTTCCCTGAAAAGAGCTTGCAGACGTCTAGGTGGCAGACGCACATTGGAGGGAAAAAACCTTTCCCGGAGGACAGGAACAAAATTCTATCTTGTATCTGGATAGAATAACTTGGTGAACCCATTTGTCGTTCACTAGGGAGGACCATGGGGCTGGAAACCAGTGAAGACACCTCCCAACCCCAGACATGGGTGAGGGGGAACCTTCATCCTGAAGATGCCTTGTCTGCAGGTCTGGAGAAAACTGCTCTAGGCTTGGCAGACCAGGGTCGCATAGAGCCTCCCGGGGAGAACTTGAAGGATTTATCACCCTTGTCAGCAGCCCCAGTGGAATGAAAAAACTTTTTATGTGCTGAGAAAGAAGGGCCTCATCTAAGACGAGGCTCCTTTCCCTTTCCAGACTGTGGAAAGTACTCTTTCCGCCGTGATGTCATCAAGGGTAGCCCCAAACAGACGGTTGCCTTGAAAGGGCAGATCATTGAGGGCGTTCTTGGGGGTTTGGTCCCCAGATCAACACTTAAGCCATAAAACACCCGAAGCACCACTGCCGAAGCGGAGAGCATGGAAAGCAAGGGAGCCGTGTCCAAAGATGCATCACACACAAATTGCAGTCCCTGGACCAATTGGTCCACCAGCTCAACATAAGCAGGGGGAACCTGCTTACCACCCAGACCGTGGCAAAAAAGGATAGCCCAGAGTTTGGGACACCAGGGCAGTGGCAAGGACGGGCTGCAACACCAAATAGGCAATGGTAAACATGTTGCAGGCCACAGACTCTGCTTTTCTTTCACCTGGGTCTCTAAAAGCCAGGGATTCCTCCACCAGAATCATGGTTGCCATAATCAACCTGGAAACAGGGAAGTTCATCACCGGTGGAACAGTCCACTTCTTCAGAAGTGATTTCTCACAGGGATACTGTACAGCAAAATATTTTTGGGCACTCCCAATTCTTGTAGACAAATTTGTCAAAACAGGTAGGATAAGGGAAGGCTTTGGCCAAACGAGACGGATTGTGAGTGGCAAAGGAGATGGCCACATCCACAGCTGCCTTAGCAACATCATCCATTTTTGACGTTTCACACACTGAAGTAATAAATGCATCCACCAGCGCCTTCTCATGCGCTGCTGTGGCTGTGGAGGAGTCATCCTCACTATCGGACGGATCAGGGAGCATCGCTTCCAGGCCCACAGGCTGGGCCACATCCACAGCAGCAGAGCCAGATTCAGGATCTGACGAGACAGATAAAGCAGGAGAGGGCAGGGGACACTTCCTGCTAGACTTACGCCCAAACGCCCACCTCAACCTGGGAAACAAAAAGACTCCAGGACCACCGTCAATGGGGACCTGAGACCCCGAGGGACCTGCCGCCTCCAGGAGAGGATCAGGTGGGGAGATGTGCTCCTGAGACTCCAGGTAGAAAATGGGGTACCCACAGACAAATAGGTTTTAACACCGCCAGAGGACCCACCTATACAGCGCCTGAACCCCCCACGAGAGGAGCGCCGGTCACCAGCAGTAGAAGCACCAGATGTCCCATTTGCACAAAGCCTCCTGAAGGGAAGAAGCTTGGGAATCCACTAGGGAGATGGAGGAGAGGCCAAGGAGCAGTGTCTGCTGCCACTCGCTCCAAAACAATGACCGCTGCTATGTGCCAGTGCATTACATTAGCATGGCCGACCAACGAAAAATGGCTGCAAGACCACAAGAAAATGGCTGCTCGGGAGAAATCTATAGGCCCCGAAAACATGGCCCCTGTGCCAGAAGACCAAACCACAGAAAAATGGCCATCGTGCACCACACCACAAAAAATATACCAGAGAGATCTGATCCCTGCGGGAGCAATGGCCCACCACAACAATAAAAAAAGGGGGGACCAGGTATGTGGACCCCAAACAGTCCCATCACTCACCCCTAGGAAGACCACACACCAATCAGTTACAACGCCCACGCAGCCCATAATAGCAATCCCCTCAGCCCAAAAGGCCTACCCATGAAGGGAAGGGAGGGGGAGAACAGGATGGAAGGGGGAGAACCCAGCAAACCACTAGGGGGCCCATGTGGGGGAAGGGGATCCAGAGGTCCAACCATCCCAGGGGGTACCCCCATCCGCCCAACACCGTGCCAGGGGGGGAAGGGGGAAAGTATTCACAGATCCACGCATGCAGGTACTGCTCCAGACAGAATCCCTCTCCACCGAAGTGGGGGGCTGTCGGCCAGGGGAACGCTGCGACTCGGACCAGGCTCCTGGTCATATGTGACCCTGCAGGGGCGTTTAACTCACTGGCTAGCCCCTGTCTGATAGCGCTATGTCGCGGCCAAACTAGTGTGCAGCTGGTCTGCATGCGCTCAATGGCCAGACTAGGGGGACCACTGGATCTAAGTATCCAGCCCGTCCCCCAGCTCAGCAGTTGATTGCAGATCTCCGCAGGAAAAAAACAGGAAGAAAAATCAATAAGGATGCAAAAAGACAAAAAAATCTAAAACCAAAGATCCCACCAAGAAGCCTTACTCCTGACACTAGGCAGAAAAAACTGGAGGCCGATAGCAGAGAGGGAGACATATACCAGCTAGGATAATCCATAGGTATAGCCAAGTTTGTTTTTTCTGCCTAGTGTCCTACTTATGTAGGGGGCAATATAGCCCTATGGTTCTGAATATGGAGCGCTGGGTCCGTCAATGAACGAAAGAGAAATGCTATTTAATTGTTTTTTTAATATTCAAAGCAAGTTTACCCATCCGTCTTCATGCTTTATTTTGTTAAGAAATCACTCTGAAAAACATCCCCCTCCCATCATTTAAAGCTGCAGCCATCTTGGATAAAGAAAATGATTCATGTAGCATTTACTTCCTGGAATCCATCTGCCTTACCTCAGGCGTGCAGGCAGAAGGGTGTGCTTAGCTAAGAAAGCCCCTCCTGTCCTCTGGCTTACAATACCACTTATTAATTGGGTGGTTGTTAGAACAGCATGGAAGAAATACAATTCCTGCCCTTAATGTAGCAATGAAAATATTTCACTTCCAGTTTAACGGGCAAACAATGTGAAGTTATTTCAATGATGAAAAGACAGTACACTTATTGTCAGATGTTTACTTTATCCGTACCTTGGGCTGACAATATGACAATATGTACAATCTCCTTGAGATCTACCATCAACTATGTAGTGCAAAAAAAACGTAACAAAATCGAATGTGGCCTGGTGCATCCAGTGATGTGCCTTCATCCCTTCCATTAATATCTTCATACAACCAATTTATTTGCCCTGGGACTTTAAATGAGGCACAGCACATACGACCAATGAATAGCTAGTTTCCAACATTGCTCAAAAAGATGATAAAATGATAAAACACTGATTTGTAATGAATCCATATTCTTGCATGTCATACATAATTAAATATAATGTTGACCATATACAATCCAACTGGCAATATATGATTATATGAATATATATGAATATGAATATATAAAAAATCTTATTTATAGCGTAACAAATGTATTTACAGTAGCCTAGCTGCCAATTGTCCAGCTAAAATTTATGGAGGTAAACCATTATTTCTGGAGTGGTCCATAGTGATCTGGAGATCAGCAGGAGAACCACTAATAGCAATGGAGAAAAGGGAGATTGAAACTTCCAGAAGCGTCAGTTTCTTAGGAAACTTTAGTATGGCATAAAAAAAGTATATACAGAGCTAAATGGTTTCTTTTTTATATATAATTTTGATATGCATTGGTCCCTTTAACACTCTATGTTTATAACTGTCCCTATAAGGCACATTTTGATGCAGACCTTAAAGTGGAGCTCCATCCAAAAAGGAAGCTCCGCTTGTCTGCCTTCTCCCCGTTTCCGCTGCCACATTTGGCACCTTTTGTGGGGGAGTGTATACCTGATTTTGACAGGTGCCCGCTCCCACTTTCAGCTCAGTTAGCCACGGCAAAACTGAGCTGGAAGTGGGAGCAGGCACCTGTCAAAATCAGGTATGCACCCCCCCCCCCCAAAAGGTGCCTGCTCCCACTTCACAGGTCCCAGAAGACTACAGCCTATTCACAAAGTGCAGTGCGCTTTGTGCATGTGCAGTAGAAAACTGGCTGTGAAGCCAAAAGGCTTGGGTGAGGACACTGCTGGATGCCTGGACAAGTTAAGTGCCCTAATAATAAAAGTCAGCAGCTGCAGTATTTGTAGCTGCTGACTTTAATTTTTTTTTTTTTGGGGGGGGGGGGGCAAGCCTGGAACTCTTTAAAGTGTCATGTGCATTGTACATGTAACGATTTAATATACTGTATGTGTTACAATCACAATATGTACAATATGCTTGAGATTAACTATGAACAGACTAAGGTGCAACCTGGCGGCATCGGATGGACCAAAACATAATGTCCCAGAGATGTTATATTGGATTTAGGTCAGGCAAGCGTGGGGGCCATTCAATAGTATCAATTCCTTCATCCTCCAGAAACTGACTGCATACTCTCGCCACATGAGGTCGGGCACTGTCGTGCACCAGAAGGAACCCAAGACCCACTGCACCAGCATAGGGTCTGACAACTGGTCTATAGATTTCATCCAAATACCTAATGCCAGTCAGGGTGCCATTGTCTAGCCTGTAGAGGTCTGTGCATCCCTTCATAGATATGCTCCCCCAGACCATCATTGACCCACCACCAAACTGGTCATGCTGAACAATGTTACAGGCAGCATAACATTCTCCACGACTTCTCCAGACCCTTTCACGTCTGTCACTTGCTCAGGGTGAACCTGCTCTCATCTGTGAATATATCTGTGACTCTGGGTGAGTCTAGGATGGAAAAGGGTACTGGGGGTACTGGTAGACAACGGGCTTGGCAGTGGCATGCAATGCCAAGCCGCTGCAAGCAAAGCCAACAGAATGCTGGGATGCATAAAAAAGGGGATTCACTCCAGAAATAAAGAGATTATTCTCCCGCACTACAAGACTCTGGTCCGGCCACATCTGGAGTATGCTGTCCAGTTCTGGGCAACGGTCCTCAGGAAGGATGTGCTGGAACTGGAAAGAGTCCAGAGAAGGGCAACAAAAATAATTAGGGGAATGGAGGACATCAGCTATGAGGAAAGACTACAAGCACTGAACTTATTCTCTCTGGAGAAGAGACGATTGAGGGGGGATAATTGGATTTTTGTAAGAACTTACCGTAAAATCCTTTTCTCTTAAGCTCATTGACAGACGCAGTCCTCTTGATTAATATCAATTGGGTTATACTGCCCTCTACAGGAGTAGGACACTAGGCAGAAGAAAACGTTCTGGCCACACCTTAGGGACAGTCCCAGAGGGTATATCCTTTCTCTCTCTCTGCTACAGGATGTCAGTTATGTCACAAAGCAGTGTCAGAGAATTTAACCCAACCCAACTCAAAAATAGAGGGGTGGGTACTGCGTCTGTCAATGAGCTTAAGAGAAAAGGATTTTACGGTAAGTTCTTACAAAAATCCAATTTTCTCTGTTGCTCATTGACAGACGCAGTCCTCTTGATTAATATCAATTGGGACATCCCAAAGCAGTGCCACAAATGAGGGGTGGGATAACGGAAATCAAAATCCAATCCAGAAGGCCCAACCGGTGCCAACTAGAAGTCTTAAGGGCTCATCAGACAAAAGGATGAGACTCAACTGAAAACCCAACAGAAAAAAACCCTCGAGGTAGACCAACGGTCTCCTCAAACAGCGGCCTGCAGAACCTTGCGGTTCCTTCAAGTATACCCTGATCGCCCGAACCACATCCAAGGAATGCAACGCAAACTCCCGAGGATGAGTGGGCTTAGGACACAGGGAAGACAATACAATGTCCTCATTCAAATGAAACTCTGAAACCACCTTAGGAAGGAAGGATGGATTCGGACGAAGAACCACCTTATCCTTATGAACCACCAGATATGGGGAACGACAGGATAATGCGGCCAGTTCTGACACCCTGCGTGCAGAAGTGATAGCCACCAAGAAGGCCACCTTCTGGGATAAAGTAAGCAAGGGAATCTATCTGAATGAATCCGCGCTAAGGATGTCAAAGGATAGATAAACCGTGTGCACAAAGAAGCTGCTGCCTCCCTTAAACTATAGCCAAGGCTATATAAATAGATAAGTAAAATGGAAGGTGGTGGCGCTGCTTCTTATATAAAGTGCAAATAGTAATAAAAAATGTAGTATTAAAAAATATATAATTGAGGAATAGATGAAGTGGTAAAAGATTAAAAATCAATAACCAAGTAAAAGGTCAGACATACGATGTTATAAGGAATATAAAATAATCTGTAAAATGTATGATGTATAAGAAACAACCACCAGAGGGCGTAATGCAAACTACAAGCTGTAACAATAAATGTGCTTAAATGTATACCAAGAATTAAATAAATAAATAAATAAATATGTAACAATACAGAATAAATTGATAAAAACTTCCAAAACGTGCTGATTCTACAAGTGGTAATATAATAAGTGGTATAAATAAATAAATAAATAGTGAAAATGTGCAAAGAAAAATATATTTTATATATATTGAAAGTGCGGGAAACTGATATGCACAGGGTGGGTGTGCAAAAAACTATGGATATAAAGTGCAGCAGAAAGTGATGTAAAATCAATAAATATAATAAGGTGAATCCAAAAAGGATAAGTGAGCAAGAAAATTTGCGGGCAAATGAAAAAGTGCGGGAAACTTCTTTGTGCAAAATGCAATGAGGTGATATTAAATCAGTCCATAAGATGAAAATAAGTCCATAATTAGAGATTGTGTCCAAAAAATATTAAAGTGAACAGATATCTCATGGTGACCCCCAGGTGGGTGACTGGCGAGTGGTGGAGTGGCCCCTAGTAAAAAGACCTACTCACCAGATGTACCCACCCCACACAGGGGTATAGAGCGGGTACTGTAGAGGTGTCCTGTTGGGTCCTGGCTCTGTATGATAATTCCCTTCCTGGGGGAGATGTGGTGTGGGGTCCGAAGTGTCCTGAGATAGGGTCCAGTAGTGGGGTCCTATGTAAATGGTGTGGTATCCAGACTTCGTAGGTTGGTCAGGTATGGCCACTCAAGGGTGTATAGATGGAAGGATCATGGAATAAGAAAGCTCGATAGTGTAATACCGTAATAATAGGCGTTTATTCCAGCAGCAAAAAATGGGTACTCACATGTATACAATAGTAATAAAGCGAGGTATCGGCGTCCCGGAACGCAATGCGTTCCAACTCAAGACCGGAACCGGAAGTGACGTGACGGCGCTGTACGCGTTTCGTCATGTGACGTCTTCTGCAGCGTCCTATCACTTCCAGCGTGGGTCCTTATGTACATGGTGGTTGCTGGGCAACGGAGCTCGTTGTCGAAACACAACGAAGAGAAATACTGCCGTGGGTCATAGTAGATGTAAAGAACAAGCAGTGGGCTTCATTCATGACAAAGATCAGCCCACTGCTTGTTCTTTACATCTACTATGACCCACGGCAGTATTTCTCTTCGTTGTGTTCCGACAATGGTGGTTGTTTCTTATACATCATACATTTTACAGATTATTTTATATTCCTTATAACATCGTATGTCTGACCTTTTACTTGGTTATTGATTTTTAATCTTTTACCACTTCATCTATTCCTCAATTATATATTTTTTAATACTACATTTTTTATTACTATTTGCACTTTATATAAGAAGCAGCGCCACCACCTTCCATTTTACTTAAGCAAGGGAATCTCCCTGATATTTTCAAAGGGAGGTTTCTGAAGAACCGACAGCACCAAATTAAGATCCCAGGGTGGCAAGGGTGCGCGCACCGGCGGAGCCAGGTGCCGCACCCCCTGGATGAAACTCCGCACCAAGGAATGAGTAGCCAGAAAAAAACTGACATCCTGTAGCAGAGAGAGAGAGGATATACCCTCTGGAACTGCCCCTAAGGTGTGGCCAGAACGTTTTCTTCTGCCTAGTGTACTACTCCTGTAGAGGGCAGTATAACCCAATTGATATTAATCAAGAGGACTGCGTCTGTCAATGAGCGACAGAGAAATGATATCAATGTACAAATACTGTACTGGCGACCCTAGCATAAGGAACAAACTATTCAGAGAAAGGAAATACAATAAGACACGTGGCCACTCACTAAAACTAGAGGAAAGGCGATTTAACCTTAAAGTACGTAAGGGGTTCTTCACTGTAAGAGCGGTAAGGATGTGGAATTCTCTTCCACAAGCAGTGGTATCAGCAGGGAGCATCGACAGTTTCAAAAAACCAAAACATACAGGGGTATACAACGTACGGTTAACAGCAAACACACACACACATCATAGGTTGAACTGGATGGACGGATGTCTTTTTTCAACCTCACTAACTATGTAACTATGCAACAGGGCACCAGTAGCGTACCTGCCAATTCTGGTGCTCATTGGCAAATGCCAATCGAGCTCCACGGTGCCGGGCAGTGAGCACAGGGCCCACTAGAGGAAGTCAGGCCCTCAGGCCACCCTCATGAAGTCTGTTTCTGATTATTTGGTCAGAGACATTTACACCAGTGGCCTGCTGGAGGTCATTGTGCAGGGCTCTGTTCATCCTGTTCCTCCTTGCACAAAGGAGCAGATAACGGTCCTGCTGATGGGTTAGGGACCTTCTACAGCTCTGTCCAGCTCTCCTAGAGTAACTGCCTGTCTCCTGGAATCTCCTCCATGCTCTTGAAACTGTGGTAGGAGACACAGCAAACCTACTGGCCACGGCACGTATTGATGTGCCATCCTGGAGGAGTTGGGCTGCCTGTGCAACCTCTATAGGGTCCAGGTTTTGCCTCATGCTACCAGCAGTGACACTGACCCTATCCAAATGCAAAACTAGTGAAAAACAGTCAGAAAAGATGAGTAGGAAAAAAATGTCAGTGGCCTCCACCTGTAAAACCATTCTGTTTTGGAGGTCGTCTCATTTTAGCCCATCTAGTGCCCCTGTTGTTAATTTCATTAAACCCAAAGCAGCTGAAAATTATTATCAACCTCCTCTGCTACTTAACTGACCAGATCAATATCCCAGGTGTTTAATTGACTTGATGCTATACTCTGATTAAAATATGTTTCTTTATTTTCTTGGAGCAGTGTATATTTGTTGCAGGTTTTGTTTTATTGTATTGGGCTATTATTCTTTTTCTCCTTCTTTTTATCTGATTAGGAAAAATCAGTGAGCGGCTGGCTCACCTACGTTCTTCCTGAGAAAGCAGGCATTGATTCATGCGAAACACATTGAGGAATAATGTTTATAGCTAGAAGTGGACATTATATCTATTGAGGGGATTTATTACCGCATGTAAGAAATTACGGATTTATCATACATGTGCATGGTACAAAGTGGGGGTGCCGTTTTAAGTCATTTTGTTTCTTTTATACTATGAATTTGTAGTCCAGCCTCTGTCTAGTTTACATTGTTTGGACTTATAAAATTGTAAAGGGGAGTGTCTTTCCCCCCATATTTTTAACACTGTATAAATGTGACTTATTCCTGGGGCACTTTGAAAGACCCTTGTGGGTTTTAAACATAAGGATTTGCAACATTGTTAGTATGCGGTGCCCCCACAAGACAGCCCAGGTCATCCCAGATTCATTTAATCTGGTTTTCAGATTCTTAAACATAAAAGTCATTTTTAAATTAAATAGGTATCCCTTTACTTACATATAATTGGATTCCACTTCCTAGTTTAGTGAGGAACTGGTGACATAGCCCTTGCCTCACATATGCCTCTTTTGAAGGCTATGATACCAGTGCCTTTCAGGAAGATCCTGTCAGGGTATGCTTTTTTCCCCTCAAGTGGGGGCATGGAGGCAGTAGCTAATTCTAGTAAAAGTAAAACAAATTCCTCTGCACCTACTAACAATGGTCTCCAGGAGAAGAGTGTAGGATATATACTAAAGTAAAATGATTTCAATAATACAAAAACCTGCTGGGAAGGATAAAAATATCTTGATAGATTGTTGTTTCAAATTGTTTTTAAAGTTGCCTTTACATCATTTTAAGGATATTAATGAGGGTTCACTTTAAAGGTTGTTTTAGATCTTCTCCTAGCGTCAGTGCAGCATTAAGAAATTTATTATAACCTGAAACATGGCCAAATGTAATTAAAACGGTAATGTAAAATCATGAGAGACAAAAACTAATTAATATAAAACAAGAGAAATTTGTTAGAGGTGTTTTAAAGTTAGGCTGACATATTATATGCAAATGTCTGTGGACTGACCCCATTGTACGCAGCTTCATTCAGGGGCAATTATAGGTTTTAGTCTACCCTAATGAAGACTGTAGTTGTCCTGATTAAAAAATGACATTATTCTCAGAGGAGAGCACATACTGAAGGACGCATGGTTTTGTTTTCTGAGCTGAATATCAAATGAGTTAAGCGGTAAATTTGCATTTGCTTCTGCAGTGTCTGCAGCATACACAGTATTTACTTGAAGGCGCATTTAAGGTTTTAAATTGGGAGCAACAAAGATTACATGAAGTTTAGCCAAGTTAAGCACCTTTTACTGGATTATACATACTGTATTTATCACATATTTAAAAACATAACTGAAATGTCTGGCAATGAAAGCCAAAATGCATGTTCCATTTTATTAAAAGTTATCTTCACCGACTGTGTTAAATGCTACTATATAGGTGGCCTCATTGCAATACTGGAAGTCAGGAGCTTGATTGATTTCTGGCAGGACCAACAGATATTTTTCTGCACTTGCAGCATATTTAAAGAAACAAATGTGAATGTGAAATGTGAGTGTGCAGGTATTACTGCAATGCAGAGCTGTATTGAACATTTTTTTTTGTTATTTTGTACAGATATATTTGAAGGGCTTATGCACATAGATGCATGGTTTTACGTAGGATCTTGCTAGCATAAACATTGGTCTATACTGTACAAGCCATACCGTACTGACGTTTACATCAATATTGCGTAATCAGCAGGTGCTGCCCACTGATAAAACACTATATACCTACAGTCATTCTACGCATATGCTGCATGAATGACTGTATTAGGGCTGACATGTAAATGTATACAGTGTGTAAAGAGTGGCGCAGGCATTGATTACGATACAGCGATCATTTTGGCATGTTGCCTTTCCAGAAGATCTGAGAGGCAACGTCAAATAAGATCCATTTCTGTCACAAACTGCAAATTAGCTAGCTCTAATCACATTAGTGATGCTAACATTAAAAAGTTTTAAGACAACCAGAGAAATATGACAATGTTAAAGTAAGTCATCCTATTAACTGATAGAAAAAAAACTGAATTGAAATTATGAGATCTACTTCAAGTCTTGTTTGTAATGAGCTGAATATCTGAATATCTTACAGTTGTATAGCGAACTAGGACAAAATGAAAATGTCAGGCATGAGCAACTTTGATTTGAAAACAGGGAGGCCAAAATCAGTCTTGTAAGTGAGGAGGAATAAATAGAATCATGACAGTGATAAACCATGAAAAGGCTTTCTAATTTCATCAGCAAGACAGCTTTTTTAAGATAATTTAATGCATCATCTGCACATTTATATCATAAACGAATTGTTAATTTCAAATTTTAATGTAGCAATGTCTTTTTTAATTAATGTTCAATTATCAGTTAATGTTACATGTTATTGCTGACTGGAAGGTTCCATACAAAAATTCAAGAGATAGATACCCTGTTTTTTAATTTAGGATTTTTATTTAGTTTTACAAATGTTAACATATAATAACACATATAAAAGGTACAATAAAGCATCCAAGATATTTTGCAGGGAAGCCTACATATATCCTGTATTTTAAAATACTGATAACGGTTTCTGTTGATGAGGTGCATTTATTCCATATAAATCCCCCAACACCCTGCATTACTGATCCTCATTACAGCAAGTTCTGTATAAGGTTAAGAGTAATATGATAGAGGTTGAGGTTGACATTAATGAAAGAATGCATTGATGGTTGGGATAAAACAGGAACTGACCATCAATTGAAATCATTTTATTAGCTAATACCATTGCAAGCAGCAGTCATCCATGGAGAAAGCACAAAAATATAAGGTGCTTATGTAGAAATATGGAATTCCAGTCCCAAATCAATAAAGAAGCTTTATTATATGGCACTTGAAAACAATAAAACAGTTGGGTGTATTTCACATGACAATAAATATTTCAACTTGTAATGCTGAAATTAGATTACCCTTTTCCGAATGAATGTATGAGGTTACCTAGAAAAATCTTTAAACATTAAAATGAAACTTTAATGGTTTTGGGCTTATTTTTGGTTTAATTTAATTTTGTTTTTTTGGTTTAATTTAATTTTGTTTGTCAGCTTTGAACTGCGATTTTCTCTCAGTTTTCTTTCAAAACCTATATAATCTATAAAATCAGTGCTTTACAAATTAACATTACCCCTTTAGCTCCGGAAGGTTTTACCTCCTTAACCAGTTCTGAAACTGAAGATTTTCCCCCTTAATGACCAGACCAATTACATTGAAAATGTACGATTTCCACGCACAATGATATATCTTCCTGGAAGTCGACTTCCTAGCTTTCAATAGTGTAGGAAAGACTTCTAGCCCTTAACACCTGGCTTTCAACAGCCATGCTGTTAAAGCCAGTGACTGTAAAGCAGGATGGAAGATCGGACATCAGACAGCAGATTTTCCCTGAGAGGAAGTCTCCAAGGAGCATCAGCGACCAACCCTACTAGGTCTGCGTACCAAGATCGGTGAGGCCAGTCTGGAGCTACCAGAATGACCAGAATCCCTTCCACCTCTATCCAGCGTAGAAGCCTCGGCAGGAGTTTCAGTGGAGGAAAGGCATAAATCAGCCTATACCAACCCCTAGGAGCCACCAGTGCATCTGTGGCGTCGGCCAGAGGATCTCGAGACCTGGCCACGAACCTCTGCACCTTCTTGTTGAGATGAGAAGCAAACAGATTGACCTCCGGTGTCCCCCACCGGACACACAGGAGATGAAACACCTCCGGGTGTAGGGGCCACTCCCCTTGATCCAACACCTGATTTAATCAGGTAATCCGCCTGCCAGTTTTCCACACCTGGGATGTGCACAGCAGAGAGGACTTGAACAAACTGTTCCGCCCAGGCCAGAATCTTGGCCACCTCCCTGACCGCCAAGACCCTCTTGGTGCCCCCCTGTTTTTATTTTAAATGTATAATTTTATTGATTTTCATAGATAGAATAACAAACAGAACAAGCATTACACATTCCAACAAACAATTACCAAATGCATAGCCATATAATAATGAAGATTCCCAAAAAAAAAAAAGAAAAAAAAGCCCTCCTATATTATAATTGAAGTGTAAGGTGACGTCTTATACAACCGTGTGATATAACAAATCATTTAAAAAAATAAATACAAACGCATCCAAATGCATACTTATGAGATAAATCAATCCATGGGAATCTCATTTACCACAGTGAAAATGCCAAAGTGCATATAAAATAGTAACTATTTGTGAGCCATGACACATAAAAATGTGTTTAGTGAAAAAAAAAAAGGGGGAGGAAATCCCCCATTGGGGATGCCAAAACAGGGATATATATTCATATATTCCATACGGCCAACATCATCGAACCCAGTTATATAAGCGCTTGTTCATGCCTGGTTCTGCATCCCGGAGAGACGCTCATTTATTATACCACAATTATAAAAAAGAAAAAAGAAAAACAGAAAGAAAAAAAAAAGGAAAAAATAAACGTAGAAGAAAAAATAAAGCGAAAAAAAGAAAATAGAGAGATAGCTATAAGCAGAAAGGGCCAGGGCCTCCCAGGCGGTCCATCAAATAGTCAGATAAAGCTTCACAGGGGGTCAAGTCCGACAATCTCTTGCTTATAGGCGTCAGTACCACTGAAATGCACCCAAGGCATCCACCGATCTCTAATCTGCTCCTCCATATTCCTCAAGGTAGCAGTCAGCTCTTCCATCCTGTAAATCTCATTAATTTTGGAGAACCACAGCTTATGCAGTGGCAGTTGGGTTTGTCTCCACATAGCTGGGATACATGCCTTTGCAGCATTGAGAAGTCGGAGTGTCAAGGACTTCTTATATTTTCTGAGTGAGCTTCTCGTAAGGTGGAGCAAACATAATACAGGGTCATCTCCCAGTTCGACCGCAGTTAGTTGTTTGATAACCGAGGCGACCATAGTCCAAAAAGATTGCAAAGAGGGGCAAGCCCAAAAAACATGGAGCATTGTCCCCTCCTCCGATCCACAACGCCAACACCGTTCCGAACAACTCACATCCATCTTATGCAAGACCACAGGGACCCTTTACCACCTAGTAAGAATTTTGTAACCTATGTCCTGATATTTGAAGTCCATAGAGGATTTATGTACTTATGTCAAAATCTTATTTGTTTGCACAGGTGTCAGAGAAATTGCGAGCTCCCGCTCCCATTGACGCAAAAACGGCAAATGTTGCCCTTCGGACTCGTCTGCCAGCAGTGAATAGATTAAGGACATAGTATGTCTAGGCGAATCCCCTGATCTGCAGATGGTTTCAAATGGGGTTAGGGCTTGTGGTACATAGCCCCGCCTCCGAAAAGATAGAAGAAAATGTCGCAACTGACAAGTACTAAGATGGTCCAGTACCAGTCCGGGCCAAGCAGCAATCTCCCCTTGAGTGGGCATAGAGCCCTGCTGCCATACATCCAAGAGGCGTGTCCTACCAATCTGGGCCAAACTACGCACCCTAGCACTCATACACCCTGGTGGAAAATCCGGGTTGCTCAATATGGGCGTAAGGGGAGAGGGAGTGGGTGCCACCTTCGGGTGTTGTTGCACACGCCGAGTTTCTTGGAGAGTGGCCCCTACCGTGGGGTGTAAAAGTATGACGTCTGAAGGCGAGAAGGAAGACCAGGGGGCCGGAGGGGTTGGCTGACCGGCTTCACCAACCTCCAAACCTACCCAACGCTTGGAACCTACATTACAATGCCAATCCACAACTCGCACCAAATGCAAGGCCCGATAGTACCGGAGAATATCCGGGAGGCCCACTCTCCTCTTCAACTTTGCCAGAGACAAAGTCTGCAGCCGAATCCTAGGAGACCTAGAGGCCCAGATAAACGAGCCTGATGAAAAAAGGAAAGGGGGACGGCAATCGGTAAGGCCTGCAATACGTAAAGAATCCGGGGTACTGCAGTGCCCAAACCAGGTCAAGTGAGCGACTGCCATACGCGAAGGTCTACCTTTATGCTTCCTAACAATGGGAGATGGTTCTTCCTGAATAAATCTAGAGGGTCGGCCGTGATCTGTACCCCTAGATATTTGAATGAGCCCGCAGCCCAGTGAAACGGAAAAGAAGCGCAGAGAGAGTGCTCCTCATATGCGGAAGAGGATATATTAAGCACCGCTGACTTAGTAAGATTGATTCTATAATTAGATAGCGCACCGTAAGTCTGAAGGGCACCTAGGATGTTCAGGAGTGAAATGATCGGGTTGGTGACGAAGAACATCAGGTTGTCCGCATAAGCGGCCACCTTTTGCTGATCGCCTGCAACCTGCAACCCTGATATATCGGGAGACCAACGTATCGAACACAGGAAGGGTTCCAGTGTCAAAATAAAAATAAGAAGCGACAACAGGCATCCCTGTCGGGTGCCGTTGGAAATTGAAAAATAGTCCGACTGCCATTCATTAACCCAGACAGCCGCCGATGGGGTGGAATAGAGAGCCAGAAAGTATTGCATGATCTGAGGTCCCAGGCCAATATATGACAGGGTGGCCCGGATAAAGCTTCAGGCCACCCTGTTAAAGTCCTTCTCCACGTCGGTTGACAATAATACTAACGGGTTGCGTGATACACGAGCCGCATGAACAAGATCAATAACCCGTGTCGCGTTGTCCCTGGCCTCCAGGGACGGCAGGAAACCCACCTGGTCAAAATGTACCAGGTGAGGAATGTGGGGAAGAAGGTCGTTCGCGTGTATCTTCGCAAACAACTTAGTGTCTGTATTAAGGAGGGAGATGGGGCTGTAGCTGCCGCATAACAGAGGGTCCTTCCCCTCCTTATGGATAAGAGCGATATATGCCCAAAGGGAGTCTGTAGGCATTGAAATACCACCACGGACAGCATTAAAATGAGATAGAAGGGGTTGGCCAAGATGTGTCTTAAACTGCTGATAATAGGGTAGGGTAAACCCGTCTGGGCCAGGGGCCTTATGAGGTTTAGATTGCGAGAGGGCAAGAGATAGCTCCTCTTCCGTAATCTCCCCCTCCAAGGCAAACACCTGTTCCACTGTAAGGGAGGGCATTCCCGACTCTGACGAGGTATGCACCTCCCGTCCACCAGCCGTCTGTATATGTGAGATATGCATTCGCTTCCTCTGGCCCATTAGAGCCCGTGCTAGCATCGCCCCAAGTTTAATCAAAAATTCATAGTAGTGTCTCCTAGCCAATGCCATACCCCGTACCGTCCTCTGAAAGAGAAGATGGTTCAGTTCTTCCCTAGCTCGAGTAAGAGGAACAAAATGCTCCGCAGCAAGAGACTGCTTGTGTTGTTTACTAAGGGAAGAAAAAAGGGCTGCCAGTACATTCTCCTGTTCCTTTTTACGCTGCGTACTGATTCTAATGAGAACCCCGCGAATAACACACTTACAGTTGTGTTCAAAATAATTCAACCCCCCAATGCTGTAAAGGGTTTAGGGAATTTAGTGTACATTTGTAATTGTATTCAGAATGAAATCATACAAGGACTTTTTAAAGAACAATATGCAACTAAAATGACATCAATTGGTTTTGTAATACAGTAGTAAATGTTTCTTTTGTGAATTCTTCATTGACACAATTATTCAACCCCTTAAAGACTACCACTCTGAAGAACAGAGGTTCATTGAAGTGTTTTCAATCAGGTATTGAAAACACCTGTGGATGTCAGGGAGCAGCAATAAAACCTAATAAGCCCAATTAGACAGCTTTAAAATTACTGTGATACTCAGCTCCTTCTAGACATTTACTGGTGTGGTTACAAACATGGTGAAGTCAAGAGAATGGTCCAGGAAGACAAGAGAAGAGGTGATTACACTTCACAGGAAGGGCAATGGCTATAAGAAGATTGCAAAGATGTTAAACATAACAAGAGACACCATAGGAAGCATCATTCGCAAATTCAAGGCAAAGGGCACTGTTGAAACGCTACCTGGTCATGGCAGAAAGAAGATGCTGACTTCGACTGCTGTGCGCTACCTGAAGCGTAGAGTGGAGAAAAGTCCCTGTGTGACTGCTAAGGAACTGAGAAAAGATTTGTCAGATGTGGGTACTGAGGTTTCTGCTCAGACAATACGGCGCACACTGCGTAATGAAGGCCTCCATGCCAGAACTCCCAGGCGCACCCCTTGCTGTCTCCAAAGAATAAGAAGAGTCGACTGCAGTATGCCAAAAGTCATGAGAACAAACCACAGAAGTTTTGGGATAGTGTTCTGTGGACTGATGAAACAAAATTAGAACTGTTTGGGCCCATGGATCAACGCTATGTTTGGAGGAGGAAGAACAAGGCCTATGAAGAAAAGAACACCTTGCCTACTGTGAAGCATGGCGGGGGCCAATTATGCTTTGGGGCTGTTTTTCTTCTGCAGGTACAGAGAAGCTTCAGCGTGTGCAAGGTACCATGAATTCTCTTCAGTACCAGGAGATATTGGATGACAATGTGATGCAGTCCGTCACAAACCTGAGGCTTGGGAGACGTTGGACCTTTCAACAGGACAATGATCCCAAGCATACCTCCAAGTCCACTAGAGCATGGTTGCAGATTAAAGGCTGGAACATTTTGGAGTGGCCATCACAGTCACCAGACTTAAATCCGATTGAGTGACCAGAAGGTGCCAGCCCACCTAAAAATCTTGAAGGCTGAATCCCCCTAGCCCATAGGTCAGCAACCTGCGGCTCCGGAGCCGCATGCGCCTCTTTTGAACCTTTGCTGCGGCTCCGGGGCGGATGCTAGCGAGGGGAGGAGGCGCACTGTGCGCCCCGACACTCCGCTGTCCTGGCTGTGACGTCGCGTGGGGGGTGGTGCGTGCGTTAGTCACGCATCGTCCTGACGTCACCTTCCCGCCTGCTGTAAGAGAGAAGGGCAGCGGCGCGCATGCAGTTCGAAGAAGACGTCCGTCCAGACTCCTGTCAGCAGCAGCACGCCAGGCACCAGTGTGAGGTAAGTGAAGTGATGCCTCGGGGGGGGGGGGGGCACACACTGCTTTGAAGGGGGCACGCATGCACGCTGGTCTCTGCATTGAAAGGGGGCATGTATGCTGGTCACTACATTGTAAGGGGGTATGTATGCTGGTCACTACATTGAAAGGGGCATGTATGCTGGTCACTGCATTGAAAGGGGCATGTATGCTGGTCACTACATTGAAAGGGGCATGTATTCTGGTCACTACATTGAAAGGGGCATGTATTCTGGTCACTACATTGAAAGGGGCATGTATGCTGGTGACTACATTGAAAGGGGCATGTATGCTGGTCACTGCATTGAAAGGGGCATGTATGCTGGTCACTGCATTGAAAGGGGCATGTATGCTGGTAACTGCATTGAAAGGGGCATGTATGCTGGTCACTACATTGAAAGGGGCATGTATTCTGGTCACTACATTGAAAGGGGCATGTATTCTGGTCACTACATTGAAAGAGGCATGTATGCTGGTCACTGCATTGAAAGGGGCATGTATGCTGGTAACTGCATTGAAAGGGGCATGTATGCTGGTCACTACATTGAAAGGGGCATGTATTCTGGTCACTACATTGAAAGGGGCATGTATGCTGGTCACTGCATTGAAAGGGGCATGTATGCTGGTCACTGCATTGAAAGGGGCATGTACGCTGGTCACTACATTGAAAGGGGCATGTACGCTGGTCTCTGCATTGAAGGGGGCATGCATGCTGGTCACTGCATTGAAAGGGGCATGTACGCTGGTCTCTGCATTGTGGTATGATCATTGGGCATAGCAAATTTTGCTATGGGGCCCTATGATTTCTAATTACGTCTCTGTTTTCGACCCTCCGGTAGGTTTTTGTAGGTTTTGCGGCTCCCAGTTTTTGTTTTCCTTCGGAAACGGGTCCAAGTGGCTCTTTATGTCTTAAAGGTCGCAGACCCCTAGCCAAAACAGTGTTTTAACCACACAGTCAAGGCACCTGCATAGTTCGCAAGGTCAATACACATCCTGTCCCCCCAACCCCCTCCCCTGACCCGTAGTCACTCAGCAATCCCCTACCCCCCAAAAGTCCACGGCAAGACTCCAAGGCATTCAACAGCCGAGGATCCATCCTCGGAACAGGGGTATATGGAACACACAGTGAAAAAAGTCACCACGAATCCAAGGTACCCAACCCCCAGCCACCCAGACCCGGGGGTTAGCCCAGACAGGCAATGGGGGGTCGGCGGGAAGGGGGACAGGGGAGGGGGGAACAACATGGGAAACCAGACAGACCATCTAGCAACATGTCAACATATAAAGAAGGGCAGAAGGGATTTCCTGATCGAGTCTTATGGTTCGTTGGAGACCGAGGTCCTAGCAGAGACCCCCTCACTGCCGCCCTGGTGCGTCTTCTCCGGCGACGTTGGGGACAGAGCGATGGAAGTCCTGACGGACCCTGACTCCATGGAACACTAAGCCAGTCAGGGATAGGAACCGGGGGAAGTCTCAAGAAAGGAAAACAGTTCAGGGAGTTGATCAGGCCATCTTAGGGTAAATGAGTTCCCATTCCACAGGACCACCAAATAAAACGGGTGACCCCAATGGTATGTAGCATCCACATTTCGGATCACATCCAGCAAAGGTTTTGATATAGCCCTCATCCGTAGGGTGCTGCGGGAGAGATCCGGCAGGAGCCGTATGGAGGCCCCATCAAAATCTAACGGCCTATGGTTCCATGCTTGTCGCATAATGTCCTCTTTGAAGGAATAAAAGTGTACTCTAGCTAGGACATCACGCGGGTGGTCCACTCCTGCACTGCGGGGGGGCCTTGACTCTATGCACTCTATCTATTTCAATGAATTCTGTAGGGAGACGGTCTATCAACTTATTAAAGATCCCAACCACAGTCGCCTTGAGATCAGAGCCCAGGATGGCCTCCGAGAGACCCCGCAGCCTGATATTATTTCTACAGCTGTGGTTCTCCCTGTCATCCTGCTGAAGTTGCAGAGTAATTAGATGTTATTGTAGTAAGGCCTGTGAATGTTCTAAGTCAGAGACTCTGGAATCTAATGAAGATTGTGCCTCCTCTACAGCTCCCACCCTGCTATCCGCCTGATCAATTTGTTGTTTAAGAGAGTTAATTTCATGTTTGAGATTACTTACAATTGAAGCCGCCATTCCACTAATGTCCTGCTTAGTTGGAATGAGAGATAGAAACTCTCTCCATTCTGAAGCCGGCGGGTGTTGGGATTGGTTGAGAGAGCCAGAGGCATCAGGAGAGTCTGCTGGTAGTTTATCCAATGAAGGATCTGGGGAGAGGGAGCCCCGAGGAGAGGAAGGGTGATCCACAGACTCACTCGGAGCCAGCTTGGGAGATTTCTTCTGTGTGGCAGAGCCAGTAGTAGGCGGGCATGTCGGCACCATCTTAGACGCTGCAGGGCCCTGCAGTAAGGAGGGACGTCGGAGAAAATATGAGGTGATGTCCGGTCTTCTGCTTGTCTCCGGAGGCTTCACAGGCTTGTCAGTTGCGGGCATGTGAAAAAAATGCAAGGCAGGGTCACGATCGCTGGCTGTAGAGGCTGGAGCACTGCTCTAGATCACGGAGTTCCTGATACACGACATGGTGGATGTTGCAGGATGGTGCAGGTTGGTGCCGAGTGAACTGGGAGGGGAGGAGCCAGCCGGACGGTCCGGCTGAAAGGTCCGGCTGGCTCCTCCCCTCCCAGTTCACTCGGCACCAACCTGCACCATCCACCATACATGGGAGATAACACCTACCCGATTCACTATATATGGGACACATGGTAAAGGGATACGGGGCAAATTTCTAGAGAATCCTTAGAAGCGGTGATTGTCACTATTCCAAAACCAGGACCTTGGGGACTCGATCTACATATCGTGGAGAATCCCGGTCTAGGGGGACCAGAGCCCAGCAGTTACCATTTCCCTGACCTGGATGGTCATAAAGCACTACTGGTCTCTTTGTCATATGACATTTGAGACCCACCATATCTGGTGAGTTTACATCTTATTTCTCCTTAGAAAGTCACCTTTGTGATTGGATTTCCTGGAACATTGGAGGATCCAGCACCAAGCACTTGCACTTTTCCTGGCACTTTCCTTGGACTATTTATCACACCGTCACCTATGAACTATTTTGGACTTCACCATTATTACACCTATTTATTTATTTTGTCATTTATTTATTTATACTGTCCTACTGTGCATTTTTAAGGGCATATTTTAGCTATTTATGCTTTTAGCTTTCTGATTGGTATTGTAGCCCATTTGACAAGAATCTCTTTTAGCAAAGGTCTTGTATGGAACTGAGCAAACGGAACCGCCTCGAAGGTTGAGACCATCAGACCCAAGGCCCGCATGCAAGTCCACAGAGAGGAAAGATTTTTTGCCAACAACAACCGGATCGCCCCCCTGCAACCTCAGCTTGTCCGAGGGAAGAAAGACCCTCGCCAAAGCCGAATCCAGAGTCAGGCCCAGATAATCAAGTCTCAAGGAAGGTATCAGAACGGATTTCTTGAAATGAATGTTCCACCCGAACTCCTGCAGGGAGCTGACAGTGATCGTCATATCGCTCATCAGGGCTGAATGAGAGTCTGCTCTCAATAGGAGATTGTCTAGATACCCCAGTACCGCAATCCCCCGTTGGCACAGCAATGCCAACACTGGAGCCAGTACTTTGGTAAACACCCTGGGGCGGAGGTGAGACCAAAGGGTAACGCCACAAATTGATAATGCTCTTCCGCTACTGCAAAGCGAAGCAACCGCTGGTGGCCAGCATAGTTAGGGATGTGTAGATACGCGTCCTTGATATCTATGGAGGCCAAAAAGTCTCCCTGGTGTAGTGACGCCACTACCGTTTGAATGGAATCCATTAATCAAGAAAGTCCAAGGTTCTGGAAAGAAGCAAAGATGTCCCCCCACTCCAGAAGCGGGTGAGGGCTCACCTTCATGCAAACAAGGATTTGTCTGCAGATCCAAACTGGCAGGTCTTTGGTTTACCTGACCATGGCTTCTTGTAACACCCAGAAGACCTGAACGGCTTTCCTTTTTCTTGCGACCCGGAGGTACGAAAAAGCCGCTTATGAGCAGTGACAGAAGCCCCTTATCTATGACGTGGCGCCTTGCCCTTAGAGGACTGAGGAAGAAGAGTATTCTTCCCTCCCGTAAGGCCTTTGATCAACTCATCGAGAGAGGATCCAAAAAATCTCTCCCAAATAAAGGGAAGATCCGTCAAAGCCTTCTTGGAAGCCTGGTCCACAGACCAGCTTTTTAATTACACCATGCGTCTAATCGCAATCCCCACTGCCAACACTCTGGTCACTAGGGGAGCCGCATCCAGAGACGCAACACACATGAACACCAGGGCTTGAGCCATCTGGTCCATTAGTTCCAGCACCGCTGGGGGGGAGTTGCTCAGCTTCCAAGTTACCTTTTAGTAACTTCACCCATTCAGTAACCGTCTGTGACACCATAACATTCACAAATATTGGTTTCAATATGGAACCCACCAGCACATGTAGATGGTGGGACAGAGACTCCACTCATCTATCCACAGGGTCCGCAAAGGCCGGAGATTCTTCCACCGGAACCACAGTAGATTTATTCAGCCTGGAAACCAGGTGATCCACCTTTGATAGCACGGTCCACCTAGTGGACCTGCATCTTCAAAAAGATAATGGCGTTTAAAGCGCTTAGGCACCACTAGCATGTGCTTGATGCACCGCCATAGTTCATTGACAATATCGTCAAAAATGTTCTGAATTTCCAGGAGCCAAAAGACACCTGCGAACCTGACCCTGTAGATTCATCTGCCAATTTTAAAGTTTCCCGCACTGAAACTATAAATGCTTCCACCAATGTGCGTTCCTGGGAGGCGGCTGACGAGGACAGGTCCTCTTCACCATCAGAATGCAAAGACACCGACCCCTCATGGTGGCTTGCATCTGCGGCAGCTATATATGCCTCAGAATCTGAGGAAACTACCGATAGAGGATGTTTGCAGCTAGCAACACTTTTACACACAAAATCTACGTTTGATACTAAGCTTTCCATGACTGCTGTAAGCGCAGACGGGCTGCGACCCAGAAGGGTCTGCAGCCCCACCTAGGGGGTCTGTAAGTGAAATAGTATCCTGGGACTCCATTTTACAATGAGATGAACAAAATGCAGTGTCGCGATCCCACCGCTAACTGAGCAGTATACCTAGTCCCAATCTATACAATCTAAAAGCAGAGTGGATGAAGAAACCTACAGGGGACCTAAGAAAACGTTACCAAACTGTTTAGGAGACTGCCAGCACGTTCTGTGAAACAGAAAGTAAGACTTTGATACAGGAAATAGAAAGCATAGCATGGATCATTGCTAGATCTTGTGTGTCATGCCGTTTGCTTGTCCAGCGATCGTGGACTACAAGAAAATGGCTGCCCCTGCATTCCTATGGGGAACTAACAAAAAATGGCTGCCCATGCATTTTAATGGGAGAATGGGACCTCACAAGGGCAAAGCCACCCCCACAGAAAACCGCCGCAGCGGCCGCAATATTTCCGCCCCCCGGAGGTAGGACCTGCTATGGGTAGGGGAAAAAGACTTGGAGGGGATAGGCATAATATCCCAGAAGCCAGGGGAACCGAGGGAGCCCCAAGGGCCCGACTATTCCAGGAAGAGGGCCCATGTCCACCCCGAGACCGCCAGAGGATTGGGGGGACAGTATTACTTACCATACCACGGTACCAGGTGGGCGCCACTCTGAACAGTCCACCTCCTACCCCGGGTGGGGATGCTGCCAGCCAGGGGGTATGCTGCGACTCAGGGCATTCCAGGTCAATCGCGTCCCAGTGAGACTTGTCCACTCACAGGTTTGTCCCCATCCATCAGGGCTCGGTTGTGGCGAGGCCTAGTTCTGGACTATAACTAGAGACCTAGTTCTGGACTATTAGATGCACTAGTGCATTTTAGATGGACTTGAATAATAAATTAAAGCCACACTCTAGCTAACCCTTTTTAAGGTATATCAGCAATACTTTTTTCCTTTTGGGATAAAGATTTTCATTTAATTTCAGCTAATTGTAAGCATCTCTGTCAGTGGTAACTAGTTTGTCTAAAAACCTCCAACTGCTACTTTTGTTGGACAGTTTAATCCGTTAAAGGAAGTTGAAAATGAATAGCCAGTAAGTTAAATCTTTATCCCTTTGTAAATCTACCCCATTCTGTTTGTTTCTGTTTGAGGCTTGTAAATTGCAAATTTTCAATAAAAATATTTAAAAAAAAAAAACCTTTATCCCAAAAGGAAAAAAACTGTTAACTGTAACTGCTTAGAAAGTATTAGCTGGAGTGTGGCTCCAATTTGTTAGTGTATTTAAATCCCACCCCGACTGACAATGCTGCAGTCCAAAGGTGCCCCCTGTGTTTATTCATCCAGAGTGGGGGGCTCTCTAATACAGAAGGCGTGTTACCAGCCTGACAATGCTGCAGTCCATGGTGCCCCCTGTGTTTATTCATCCAGAGTGGGGGGCTCTCTAATACAGAAGGCATGTTACCAGCCTTATCACCAGATGAAAACAGAGGGGAAAAAAAGCCCCAAAAAACTAAAACTAATGCAGCCATTTTATTGGGATTTTATTCAGCATTATTTATTGGCATTTGTATTAAGCCCCCCTGAGTCAATACTTTGTAGAACCACCTTTCACTGCAATTACAGCTGCATGTCTTTTTGGGTATGTCTCTACCTGCTCTGCACATCTAGAGAGTTACATTTTTGCCTATTTTCCTTTACAAAATAACTTAAGCTCTGTCAGATTGGATGGGAGTGTCTGTGAACAGCAATTTTCAGTCTTGCCACAGATTCTCAATTGGATTTAGGTCTCGACTTTGACTGGGTCATTCTAACACATGAATATGCTTTCAATCAAAACCATTCCATTGTAGCTCTGGCTGTATGTTTAGGGTCGTTGCCCTGCTGGAAGGTGAACCTCCACCCTAGTCTCAAGTCTTTTTATTCTAAGATTGCCCTGTATTTGGCTCCATCCATCTTCCCATCAACTCTGACCAGTTTCCCCGTCCCTGCTGAAGAAAAGCATCCCCACAAAATCATGCTGCCACCACCATGTATCACGGTGGAGATGGTGTGTTCAGGGTGATGTGCAGTGTTAAGTGGAGTACACACTAGTAGAAAATCTGCCGAAAATTCCCGTCCGAGGTAAAATCATACAATTTTCGGCTAGTGTGTACACAACTTTCAGCAGCCGATGCCGACATTTTCAACGAAAAAAAGAGGGACAAACACCAAAATTCTTATCGTCCGTCCCCAGATGACCAATTTTCGTTTAATGTGTATGCAGTACGTCCGCGAAAAATCGCATACGAAAGACCACCCATGATCTGAAGTTGCTGACGACCCGGAAGTCTAGGAACAAAAAAACAATCGGACGAGAAATTCCATGAACATTATGCACTGTCAACTAAAAACGGTTATGACCGCTGAGCATGAGAGAAAAAAAATCGGAGAATATATCGTCCGATTTTCATCAAGTGTGTACGAGCCTTAGTTTTCCGACACAAATAGCATTTTGCTTTTAGGCCAAAACCCTCTGGGCAATTCAATGAGTTCTATTGTTTTCAATTAATAAATAGCAAGCTCAGGTAGATGGGAGGGAAGACAACTCATAAGATCGATCACACACACATCACTCACACCCATCATTTACAGGAGAGGACATCATCTCATTTATCATCAGACATCTGGGGACACAGATCCTCCATCTTAGCTTGATGCCATTTTGGGAAGACAGACTCCACATGAGGCTCTGCCTGTCTCCACCCATTGATTGGCAGTCATCTTAAGGCAATCCATTCACAGTGTTTCACTCTATTGCTTCTAAGGATACCTATAGTATATTATTATCTTGATGATTTTTGTTTGCTTAATTAATAGGCCCATTTCAATAGCCTTTGCTGTAATTTAATATTCCTCTCAGGATAACATAACCTCTAGAGTTAGAAATTTTTTAAAAAATGTTTTTTGCTGTCTAAGAGGGGAAATTATTTATTTATTTAATCCAATATATATATATCCATGTTTTACCAGGATACCCTAAACTGGAACTTTAGGCCAAAATTAAAGATGGGTGAACAGGTAGGAATTTTAATGCAGGAGAGAAATTTTATTCTTCATTAAAGTTACTTACCTGCCAGTATGCCCTTGTACAGTGAGCCACACACATGCAGATAACTGTACAAAATCGTCAATTCTGAATGCGACTGAACTCCCGTGCATGCGCGGGAATGACATCAACCCCGACCGACCAATGACAGTGGCCAATACCTGGAAGCCGGCCGCCCAAAGATGTCAGCAGCCAGGCTGGGAGCTTGAGGATACCACATCGCTGGAGCCCAGGTGAGTATAGTTCCACTTTAGGTAATTCATTATAAGATGATTTCAATGTCTGTGTCAACCTCTTAATCCATCTGTTACTGGTGTTTGTAAAGTGACTTATTGTAAATAAATTTTAATGTATTTTCTAGTTTTGTAGTCTGTACTTTCATTCAATTTTATAGTGTTTAAAGAATATCTGCATTGGGCAAAGAATCCCGGGAATAACTAATTAGTCAGCTTAATTATTTTAAATAATGTATTTTTGTATTGGAGGCACAGCCATACAACAGAATAATCAATCCATATAGCTGACTCAATTAATCCTTCTAACATCCCTGACAGTGCATAACTTTGCTAGCATAAAGCATTAGTTCCTCTTTACCAGAAAACTGCCTATGCAGGTAAGTATCACATGTAGATAAAAACAAAGCGTGCAACTATGACTAAAGTTGAATAATGCCCTTGCCATAGGTTTAGGCCATTTGCGTAAATCCTGAAGCCTGACTGAAAAATTCCCAAAGATGGCATCATCCCGTCCTGCCTTGTTGCTAAGCCATTGCTAACACACTTTTAAATTTAAAGGCTTAAAGAGTTTTATTTTCACTGAAATTGCAATGTATAGCCTAAAAGCTTAATTTTTTATTTATTTTTTTTCACTTCAACCTTCCACAACAAGGTGAAAAGACATAACTCAAAGGAAGATGTATACAAATTGCTTGTAATTTCAATTGTGGCTGTGGTTGTACTTTGGATCAAATTTAAATAGGTTAAAAACACCTGCTTTTTGTGTGGTGTATTGAAAGAAACCTCTTACCACTTGCTGACTGCGCCATAGCCTAATGATGGCTACAGCCCGGTCGACTAGTTCTAGGACACTGTCATATGACGGTGTCCCGTGATCGTGTACGCTGCGGGGCGCAGGTGGCGCGCTCTGTGATCGCAGTATAGGACATTGCTGATCACATATTGAGGTAAAGAGCCAATCAGCGGCTCTTTACCACATGATCAGCGGTGTCCAATCACAGCTTCTCAGGGATGTGAACAGAAGCCGGTTATCGGCACTCTTTTCTAAATGCTGACAGCATGAGGAGAAGGCCGATAACTGGCTTCTCAAGTGCTGGCAATCAATGCCCACAAGCACTGCCAATCAGTGCCTCCTCATCAGTGTCACCTATCAGTGATGCCTAGAAGTGCCACCTACCAATGCATATTAGTGCCCATCAGTGACACCTATCAGTGCCAATCAGTGACACCTATCAGCGCCCTTCAGTGTTGTCTATCAGTGCCCAATCAATGCTGCCTATCAGCGCCCATAATTGTCTCCTATCAGCGCCCATCAGTGCTGTCTATCAGTGCCACTAATCAGTGCAGTCTCCTCAGTTCCCACCAATGCTGCCGCATCAGTGCAGCCTACCAGTGCCCATCGATGCCCATCAGTGCAGCCTATTAGTTCAGCCTCATCCGTGTACATCAGTGAAGGAGAAAAATTATCTGTTTTCAAAATTGTTTAGCAAACTATGAAAAAGTTTTTTTTTTTTGTTTTTTTTAATTTTCGGCCTTAATTAGTTTGTCAAAAAAAATGAAAAAACCCCAGTGGTGATTAAATACCACCAAAAGAAAGCTCTATTTCTGTGAAAAAAAAAATAATAAAAATTTAGTTTGGATACATTGTTACGTGACCGCGCAATTGTCATTCAAAATGTGACAGCGCTGAAAGCTGAAAAGTGGCCTGGGCGGGAAGAGCGTTAAAGTGGCCAGTAGGCAATTGGTTAAATTCACGTTTAAAATTTTCACTAAATATAAAATAAAACAATGGAAAAATTGTTTTTGTTTTCATTTTGGATAGAGTAATGGGGGGTTATATCCACTGTCTGTTTTTTTTTTTTTTGCTATTTGTGTCCCATTGGGGAGATCTCCCCTCACATCCTGCTCCATAGTCAAAACAGGAAGTGAGAGGAAATACCTCGAAAGTGAGGGGAGATCTGGATTTTACTCAAGATTTAGGTTTTTCTTTTACTTCAGATGACAATAAAGCAGGACAAATAGAAAAGGTGAATCTCATTAATGGGGGCACAGACAGCAAAAAAAACCTGACAAGTGTTCTAATTCCACGCCGCTGTATCCAAATTAAAAAAAAAATAATAATATTAATAATTTGCTATAGTTACACATTAACCTAATCTCTGTTAAAATCTAACAAGGGAAAAAAAAGCTGGTTATTTACTAAGCACTCTGAAACAATTACTGTACTTTTAACATTACAACTTTCTACAATGCAGTACAGACATCAGTGGACATCAGGAAGGTCAAGAAATATGGAGAATTGAGAACTATGCTGGTCTAAGATCGTTCACAAAATATACACTAATCATTACATTGTGAGACCCAATGAAATCCACTGATGAACATAATTACCTGTAAATGCTAATCATTTCCATACCATTCCATTTCTTCCACTGGACTTGACAGTGGAGATATTGATATACATAGCCCTTGGGGGTTCTTACAAATCAAAAGACAAAAAGATTTGAAGCACGCCAGTCCTTCATTTCCACTTTATTAAATATCAAAGCCTTATTACATCACGGTCCTCAACTGTTAGAGCAAATATTGCTTTTTGCACCTAACATTTTAGCAAAAATTAATCTATATAATTTTAATGATAACATTTCCCACCAGGCAATTCTGTAAAGGTCAAAGTATAATGTTCTTTTACAAAAAAAAGCTGTGCCTTTTATAAACTTAAAATATTACATTATTAGGTAATAGACAAAAAGTAATAATAACGTAAGTGATAATTCACAAGAAACGCTAATGGCTTTTGAGCACTTGTTTTTGTAAAGTTATAACATTTATATTTAAAAAAATAAAAATAAAATAAAAATATAAATATATTTTATTTACAAAAAAATTACTACTGAAGGCATCCATTGAGCTTGCAAAAGCATGGTAGGCACTCTCATAAGAAAGCCAGGTATTGCCTACTTGCTTTTGGGCAGACTGTGTTAATTTACAAGTGTTGTTGTCTTCCCCTCTGAGTAATGTAGGTGCTTTTTTTTTTTACTACAGTGAAGACCTAAGCTTTTGCAGTTCTTGCTGGTAAAACCAATTGCAATAAGATGTATTTTTTTATATTTAACGAATTAAGCAGAAATGCAAAAATACCTTTTTTCATACTGAACATAATAAATAAACTAAATAAGATTAACCCCTTCATGATCAGTGTCAAAACAAACCTAACCGCCTAAACCCAATTTTGCAACTTTGACATGTGTTAGTAAAACCGTATATATCATCACAACTACTTTATGTATCCTAGGCAGATTATATCTTGTTTTTTTTCAGGACAAATTGAGCTTTTCCTTGGTGGTACATTTTAATGTATATCTACTGATTTTGTTTTATTATGAAAGGAAAACTTACTCAAAGTATAAAAAAGTATCACTGTTTAAATTTTTTTTTATATTTTTATGCCATTACCATGATCCACCACCAAATAAAAACAGCATATTAAATTCTCCTACTTCTGTTGATCGGATCGATACCACTGCCATTAACTAACACTGCCATTTGCACTATAACGGACAGTAATTGACACATTGACACAGACACCTACAGTGACCTAAAACCTACACTCACTAAACTACCTTGATCTAGTTTATCTTTATTATCTTTTTTTTTTCAAAAGACCTTTTTTTTTTTCCAGACAAAATATATTTTCCAAGTGGAGAAGTTTGTTGCTTCTCCTCTTCACAAAAAAGAAACAAGACAGGGAGGGGCTATAGAGTGAATGATCACAGTGATAGCCTATCACAGTGGTCACGTGTTGGTAAGCTGGTTCTTTTGCTTCTCGATAGGCAGTAGAGACCTGGAGCTCTCATTGACAGCTCGGTTTTATTGCTGGAAGCGTGATCGAGAGCACTTTCAGTGAAAATACAGGAACACATATATGCGGCACCTAGGATTCAAGTCCACTTTCTGGACGCCGCATATATGTGTGATGTGGTCATAACGGAGTAAGGAACTAGGGTACTTTATTTATAAAACATTTTAATCTTCTCACTGGGCATTCTTCTAGTAATTCACAATTAGATGTCTTTTTTTTTCAGCTCAGAAACGTTTCTTAACCCCTTTCCAGTGAGCATACATAAACTGTATATTCGGCGCCTTGGACGTGAGTTTTTATCTGTAGGGCTGCATATATCCGCTGTGTATGCGCTGACAGCGTGCGAGAGTAAGCTGTCAGCGAAAGCTTTGGGTCTCCTACTAACAATTAAGAACCGGGAGGTCTGTTTTTCGAGCATCTGATTGGCTATCAAAGAGATCAGTCACTGTACAGCCCAGGCCCTATGTTGTTTTCACCTCTTGAATGGAGAAAAAAAAAACACCCAATCTTTTTCCTCTTGCTAGAGGAGAAAATTGTAAACAAAAAAAACTGTGTGTGTAAAAAAAATAAATAGAAAAAAAGGTGAGGGTTTGAACAAGGTCAGTGTCAGTTTTAGGCTCCTTTCACATGAACATTCTGATCAGGTCCGCCTGTCTATATTTTAGGCGGACCTGATCCGACCATCCACAGTTCTCTATGGAGAAGTGGATGTCAGGGGACATGTGTCCACTGACACCTGCCGACATCAGATCTGATCTGGGCCACCAAAAACCGAGGGAAGGGGATCCATTTTCCATCCATCCAGTGGATCAGATTGGATGACAGTCGAATGGAAATGGATAAGCAATCCGTTTCCATCTGACTGCCCCATAGAGGGGAGCAGGCTGTGTGTCTGTCTCCTCTCTGCATAGTGGAGTGGACATGGACCTGTCATCCCCCTGCTCAGAAGGGAACAGCAGAGAGATCCCCTACTGAGCAGGTGGATCCACTGGATGGAGTCCGCCTTAGAGTTAGAGTCAAGGTTAGGGTCAAATGTCATTCTTAGAATCAAAGGTTGGTGTCAAAGGTCAGGATCAGTGTATTTTAGGTAGGATTAAAAATATATTTCTTTTATATTTAGTATCAGTGTCAGTTAGTGCCAGTGATGTTGTGTTTTAGGTAGGTTTCTGGGCCCTAGGATAGGTACAACCAACAAAAAACATACACATGTGTGTTATCACGGCAATCACCAGGAGCAGGAGAATTTTTTTCGGGGGTTGTTCCTTAGTGGTAGGATATGGTAATGGCAAGAAATATACTGCTAAATTTAAAAAAAAAGAATAGATTTATTTTTTACTATTTTGTGGCAGTTTCCCTTTGATAATTAAATTGTGAAACTGTGTTCAGGCATTTAGATTTGTTTTACCTTCCGTCATGAACTAAATTAAACCATTTATAAATAATGAGCAACTGCAGCTGCCACCTACGTCATTTCCCATGTCCCACAGCACCCTCTGGGGAGAAGCAGTTTCTTTTCTGGAGACTAACTTCCCATGGTGCAAATTTGTCTCTTTCTTGCTCACTGCCAAAACACACACTGACGGCCTTGTACATTCCCAGCCACTCAGTACAGATTTTTGCATGTAAAGTAAATGAGTCAGAACTGCCAGCAGTTTTCCCTACCCTATCTCTCTCTTTCTCATGCAAAAACATCCACTGCAGGAAACAGCATTGTGCCAGCTGATCTGTATCTCCTCCTTCCTTTAGCCCGTTGAAAGCAATAGGAAAGGGGAAAAGCTGCAGCCACGTCATAGGCTCATCAATTCCTATGAAAATTTAAGAGGCATGTCACATAGGTGGGTGTGCTCCAGCCTACTTTTTGCCAACGCCTGCAATATATCAGAAAATCAGAGATATACAGTGAGGGAAATAATTATTTGATCCCCTGCTGATTTTGTAAGTCTGCACAATTAAAAAGAAATGAAGGGTCTAGAATTGTTATCATAGGTGTATTTTAAATGATAGAGACAGAATACCAACCAAAAACCTAGAAAAACACATGATAAAAATGTTATACATTGAGTTGCAGTTCAGTAAGTAAAATAAGTATTTGTTCCCTTACCAACCAACAATAATTCTAGCTCCCACAGACTGGCTACAGTATGTGCTCATGTGGTATACAGATTAGTCCTGTTCATTTAGGAAGGTGCTCCGAACAACAACTTGTTGTGTATAAAAACACCTGTCCACAGGCTCTCTTTCTTCCATTCAAACCTCGCCATCATGGGCAAGACCAAAGAGCTGTCAAAGGACATCAGGAAAAAGACTGTAGACCTGCACACGGCTGGAATGGGCTACAAGACCATCAGCAGGAAGCTTGGTGAGAAGGAGACAACTGTTGGAGCGATTATTTGCAAATGGAAGAAATACAAAATAACCATCAATCGCCCTCAGTCTGGAGCTTCATGCAAAATTTTGCATCATGGGGTAAGAATGATCATGCTAAAGGTGAGGGATCAGCCTAGAACTACACGGGGAGAGCTTGTGAACGATCTCAAGGCAGTTCTAACCACAGTCACCAAACAAACCATTAGTAACCCAATACGCTGCCATGGATTGAAATTCTGCAGTGCCCACAAGGTTCCGCTCCTCAAGAAGGCACATGTACAGGCCCCCCTAAAGTTTGCCAATGAACATCTAAATGATTCAGAGAAGGATTGGGAGAAAGTGCTGTAGTCAGATGGGACCAAAATTGAGCCCTTTCGCATTAACTCGACTCGACTCGACTTTGGAGGAAGAAAAAAATGGATTTTTGTAAAATCTTACCGTAAAATCCTTTTCTCTTAGCTCATCGACAGACGTAGTCCTCGGTGATACACCACCTTCGGGTTATGTTACCTCCGCAGGAGCAGGACTAGACAGGAAATTAAAAAGCTCTGGCCACACCCTAGGGGCAGTCCCAGAGGGTATATCCTCTCTCTCTCTGCCTCAGCATATCAGTTATGTGAAAAAGCAGTGCTTAGAGAATTTAACCCAACCCAACTCCAAAACAGAGGGGCGGGGACTACGTCTGTCGATGAGCTAAGAGAAAAGGATTTTACGGTAAGATTTTACAAAAATCCATTTTTCTCTAGCGCTCATCGACAGACGTAGTCCTCGGTGATACACCACCTTCGGGACGTCCCAGAGCAGTATCACAACTGAGGGGTGGGAAAATGGAAATCAAATCCCAATCTAGAAGGCCCAACCGGTGCCAACTAGAAGTTTACAATGCTCATCCTTAATGATGAGACTCAACAAAAAAATTTTCAAACAGAAAAAAACCCTCGAGGTAGACCACCGGTCTCCTCAAATTGCGGCCTGCAAAACCTTGCGGCCAAATGAGGCATCCGCCGATGCCGTCACATCAATTTTATAGAATTTAGTAAAGGTATGTACCGACGACCAAGTGGCCGCCTTACATACCTGGACCACTGACGCCTGATGGCGAAAGGCCCAGGAAGTACTGAGCGCTCGAGTGGAGTGCGCCCTAACAGGGAACGGAGGACTCTGACCCTTAATAGAATAAGCCTGTACCACCGTTTGTCTAATCCATTTGGCAATGGTCGCGGCAGATGCAGGCAAACCCTTTCTGGGGCCATCCGTGATCACAAAAAGTGAATCCGTCTTACGGAATGATTCCGTAGCTTTCAGGTATACCCTGATTGCCCGAACCACATCCAAGGAATGCAACGCATGTTCCCGATGATGCTTGGGCTGAGGACACAAGGAAGGTAGTACAATATCTTCATTCAGATGAAAATCTGAAACCACCTTAGGAAGAAAAGATGGCTTAGGATGAAGTACTACCTTATCCCTATGAATCACTAGGTATGGGGACTGGCATGATAATGCAGCCAGTTCTGACACCCTGCGAGCAGAAGTAATAGCCACCAAGAAGACCACCTTCTGGGATAAAGTAAGCAAGGGAATCTCCCTGATGTTTTCAAAGGGAGGTTTCTGTAGAACCGACAAAACCAAATTAAGAGATCCCAGGGCGGTAAGGGCGCGCGGACTGGAGGAGCCAGGTGCCGCACCCCCTGGATGAAATTCCGCACCAAGGATTTGGTAGCTAAAGGTTTCTGAAAGAAGATTGCTAATGCTGAAACTTGACCCTTGATGGTGCTCAAGGCTAGCTTCTGCTCAACCCCTTGTTGCAAAAAGGCCAATATTCGAGACACCGAATAGGTACGTGGAGGAAATCCTAAAGATTCGCACCACGCAATATAAGTCTTCCATGTGTGATAATAGACTTTGCTGGAAGTCGCTTTCCTTGCTTTAATAAGGGTAGGAATGACTGAAGTAGACAAACCTCTGTCCTTCAGTACTTGGGTCTCAATGGCCAGGCCATTAAAACCAGCGACTGTAAAGCACGAAGGTAAATAGGTCCTTGAGACTACAGACACTCCCTGAGACGAAGTTCCCACGGAACGTCTGCGACTAACATGTCCAAGTCGGCCAGGCCGGCTTGAAGAGGCCAGCCTAGAATTTCTAGGACCACTGGCGCTGATTGGATCTGAACCAGGCGTCCCTAGAGCTATCTGGCCCCGACCATCCGAGAAAGTCTGGTCGTTTTCTGTTCCCACACATTTATCAGATACCTGATAGTTATCAGGAAAGGTGATCTTTTCTGGTTGAACCTCAGGGACCGAAGTCACCCGACTAGAGGCTACTTGGCCTATCTGGTCAATCAGATCCGATTCCTGTGAGGTATCGGGACTAATCTTAGGAAAAGGTAAAGGAAAAGATCTATACAGGGAACGGTAACTACCGCTTCCTGTACTTAAATGTTGGAAGGGAAGAATCGCACCGGTAGTAGTGGTTGATGCTCGATCTAATGTCCTGAATACCGGTGAAAACGTCCCCCCACCCTGAAATCGGGTGGGGGCGCACCTTCAGGCTGTGTACTCCTTTACTTCGGGTTTGGCTGGGTTGGTCCTCTGCTTGTCCGACCAGCCCTTCTTGAACCCTCCTGGAGGAGTCTTGCCTTTCCCGGAAGTACCAGCCGGGCGCCCTTTATGGGCGGTAAAGAAAGGTCCTCGCTTGTTGCGAGGTTCCTTAGCTTTTGCAGCCTGTGGCAAAAAAGTACTCTTGCCCCCGGTGGCATCCTTAATGATTTCATCTAGGTTGGCTCCAAATAGACGATTCCCCTGGAAAGGGAGATTGGTCAAAGTCTTTTTGGAACCTAGGTCAGCTGACCAGCATTTTAACCACAGCACACGTCTGAGGATCACTGCTAACTTAGATGCATGCCCTAACAAGGGAGTAGTGTCCAAGGCTGCGTCACAGATAAACCGTAGCCCTTGTATGATCTGTTCTATCAAATCAGATGTCTCCTGGGGAATATCTTTTCCCCTAAGATCTTGGCGTACCATTTTCGCCCATTCTGTAAGTGTCTGGGAAACTAGACCAATAACAATTACTGGTCTAAATGCTGACCCTATCAGAGAAAAGATAGTGCGGGACTCCGCTTCTATCTTTCGATCCACCGGATCCTTAAAGGACGAAGTGTCCTCCACTGGAATAACCGTGGCTTTATTCAGCCTGGAAATAGGCGGATCCACGACTGGTGGTACCGTCCATTTCTTAATGATGGATTCCTCAAACGGATAGCGTCTAGCAATACGCTTGGAAATAGTAAAGGTACGTTTAGAATGTTCCCATTCTCCTTTAATCTGATTTCCAAAACATTTAGGTACAGGAAAAGCCTTCGCCGTCTTGATGGGCTTATTAGTCCCAAAAGGCCTCTCTGTTTCAGTTGCCTCTGCCGGTAAAGCCTCAAGTTTTAAGGTTTCTTGCACTGCCACAACTAGTGCGTCCACCAATGCTTCTTCCTGAATTATAGCAGGAGAAGAAGCGTCCTCCTCACTGTCTGAGGGGGCTTTACCTGGGATAACAGCCCTTGCAGAGGAACCTGCAACTGCAGTGACCATCTCTGAATCAGAGTCAGAGGTGTCAGATAGTATAGGGGTAGGCGGGGGTCGCTTCCTTGACCCCCGTCCCTGACAGGCCGCCTCCACCCGAGCCACCATAGACTCCAAAATTGCTGTAAATGACTCTATACTCTGTACACCGGCGGGTCCCGAGGCCCCCTCGAGGGAAACAGGTGGGGGAATATGTGTGGCAGGGTCCATAATAACTCCAGTTACTTCCTGGATGATATAATTCAAAGTAAAGAAAAAACTTTTTTTTTTTTTTTTTTTTTTTTTTGACCCTCAGCGCCACAAAAAAAAACCCCTTAGTGTTACCTGCTAGGGATCCCTATCGATCGAGAGAGAGAGAGATAGACCCCCAGGCTCACCACTTGATGTTCAGAGTTGAACTGCAACAGCTTACAGCGCTGTCTTAGACAAACAGGAAGTCTTTTGGCTGGCTGCCCAGGAAGAAAGGAGGCGGCTCCGCCCCTCTGCACGCCTTCCGGCGCCTCCCCCAAGCTCCACGAGGTGTAGAATCACCTAAAACATGGCCGCCCCCATGCTGGAGACACGAGGCTACGCCAAAATGGCGGCTCGTGCGATCCAGCAAAAAAAAAAATGGCGGCGGCCTGTGCTGACTAGCGGTGTGCTGCAGGCACACAACACTCTCTCTGCATGGGGATATGGCGTGGTTGGCGGTACCGGCCCTGGCGGACCGCATGGCCATTCGGGAGGCCTGCTATTAGCTGGAGATCTGACTTGGAAGGCAGTCTACATGTCCATGGCTTCTGACTGGTAGGTAGCTTATACTTAACCCATAAGATTCCCAGAATGCCACAGATTACATTTTTAAAAACATGTATACAATAGATTGTTAGCTCCCAAACCAAGCCTCCTGGCTTTTTGCACACATAAAATCACACTCAAAGTAGGAGGATTTGTGACATGTTATAGGATAGAAAGAAACTCTTTCTTACCATACAGAGAGGGGCCCGCGTTCACCACAAAACCCGTCAGGGAAAAAGGGGGAACATACTACTCACCATACCGGAACCAGGCGGGCACCAACTCCTGACAGTACCCCTCTCCACCGGGGCGGGAGGGCTGTCGACCGATACGGACGCCGTGACTCATGGTCTTTGGCGTTTCAGCGAGACGTTTAACTCGCGGGTTCAGTCCTTTTAATGGGACTTTGTCGCGGCCGACCCAGCGCGGAGCTATGGCCTGCACGCGCTCGTAGGCTGAACTGGGGTGACCACCGGATCTCAACATCCAGCCCGTCGCCCAGTTCAGCTTTCTTGCTTGAAGATCTCACAGGAACACTGGAGAAAAAAAGCTGTCCAAAAATCCTTTTAGAAAAAAATTCTTGCCAGGACCTAAGATCCCAGCAAGGTATCTAGGTCCTTACTCCTAACTAGACAGAAAATAACTGATTTGCTGAGGCAGAGAGAGAGAGGATATACCCTCTGGGACTGCCCCTAGGGTGTGGCCAGAGCTTTTTAATTTCCTGTCTAGTCCTGCTCCTGCGGAGGTAACATAACCCGAAGGTGGTGTATCACCGAGGACTACGTCTGTCGATGAGCGCTAGAGAAATGCTGACTATGACACTAAGAACACCATCACTACAGTCAAGCACAGAGGTGGAAACATTATGCTTTGGGACATTATGCTTTGGGGCATTATGCTTTGGGGCATATATTATGTATTCGGTCTGACCAGACTATCGAGGTTGAGCAGCCCTCCCCACCCCCCACACACACCTGTACTCAATCAGTGTCCACCATCAAGTGGATATAGGAGGAGTCCCCTGTAGTGCATTTGCACATCTCTCCCAGCAAGGAGTATTATCTCCAAGGGTTAGAAAGGCTGGATTCATCTCTTTTTCATGGATAGTGTAGGACCCACTGATAATGGGGTACTTTGACGCAGTAGTGGGCTTGAGCACGATATGGCCATATGGTGGGACCAAACCCCCATTTTTATTTATGGACTCTCTTCAGATTTGGTAGTAATTTCTTTTGCGCGCTATTCTTTTTTAATATACATGTCTTTTGGTTCATAGCTGCAGCAGCTTTGGAAATACATGGGTATGCTCCCCCAAATTTTTTGCCTGTTTATTATGCTTTGGGGCGGTTTCTCTGCTAAAGGTACAGGCCGACTTTGCCACATTGAGGGGCAATCGACGGGGCCATGTATTGGAAAATCTTGGATGAGAACCTCAGCCAGAACACTGAAGATGGTCGTGGATAGATCTTCCAGCATGAAAATGACCCAAAACCTACCCCGCCAAGGTTTCAAAGGATTGACACATTAAGGTCATGGAGTGGCCTAGCCAGTCTCCAGACCTTAAAGTAGAACTATAGGCAAAACTTTTTTTTCATGTTGGATAGAGCAAGGGAGGGTTATAACCCGTCAGATTTTTTTTTCCACCATCTGTGTCCCATTGCGGAGATTTCCCTTCACTTCCTGTCCCATAGCCAAACAGGAAGTGAGAGGAACTTCCTGCAAATTAGGGGAATTCCTTGGGGACCCCCAGGTCACCAGAACTAGTATCACCATTGGAAGATGTCCCCTATTACTTTTCTGGGGACCACCCACAATATGTGATTTTCTTTTACTTTCACTTTGAATCATAATGGTAAACAGGCAAATAGGGTGGGTGAATCTCCCAAACAGGGGCACGGACAGCAATAAAAACTGACAGGTGTTCTAATACATCTCCACTCTGTCCAAAACTAAAAAAAAAAAAAAAAAAAAAAAAAGGTTTTACCTTTAGTTATACATTAATCCTATAGAAAATTTATGGAGGGAGCTGAAACTTTGAGTTGCCAAGTGACAGCCAAGAAACCTTAAAGTGATTGTAAATTCTGTTTTCTTACCTCCTCCGTGCAGATGTTTTTGCACAGGGCAGCTTGGATCCTCCTCTTCTTGGGTCCCTCATTGCTGCTCCTGGCCCCTCCCTCCTGCCGAGTGCACCCACAGAAAGTAGCTTGCTTTGGGGGCACCCGAGATGAGCTGAAGCTCCGTGTGTCCATTCAGACACGGAGCCGTTCGGCCCTGCCCCCTCTCCCTCCTGATTGGCTAACTGACTTTGATTGACAACCATGGGAGCCATTGGCACCACAGCTGTGTCTCAACCAATCAGGAGAGAGAGTCCCAGACGGCTGAGGGACTCGTGGACATCACTGGATAAAGAGGGACCTCAGGTAAGTATTAGGGGGTGCTGCTACACAAAGAAAGTGTTTTTTATCTTAATGTATAGAATGCATTAAGATAAAAAACCTTCTGACTTTACAACTTCTTTAAGGATTTAGAGAGGATCTGTAAAGAAGAGTGGACCAAAATCCCTCCTGAGATGTGTGCAAACCTGGTAACCAACTACAAGAAACGTTTTACCTCTGTGCTAGCCAACAAGGGTTTCTCCACCATGTTTTTCAAATATTTATTTTACTCACTGAACTGCAACTCAATTTATAACATTTGTATTGTGTGTTTTTTTGGGGGATTTTTGGTTGATATTCTGTCTGTATCATTTAAAATACACCTATGGTAACAATTATAGAACCTTCATTTCTTTGTAAGTGGGCAAACAACATTTTTTTCCCCACTGCATATATAACCTATATTAGTATATCCTTCTCTCAGTGCCAGGTACAGTGCTGTTTTTTTGCTCTCACAGCTCAGAGCTATCTGATGTGTTGATGCAGACGCCAGCACAGAGTAGGCTGGAACATGCCAACCTCTATGACACCCCTGTGAAATTTGCAAAGCAACTGCAATGGACTTTGGGACCTGTGGTCCAGGAGCAAAGGCAGGATGATGAAAATTGCAGTGCAAGTCATGTATGATTGCTGAATATATTGCAGGAGCTAAAGAGATTAACTGGCAAGGGAAACCTGTCCCAAGCATGCAAGGGTATGAATGCAAATAGCAGAAGGGTTATGTGAGTGGAAATTACTCATGTTTAAATTACCACAAATTCATTTTAAAAGAAAGTACATTAATGGGTAATATAGATAACCAAAACATTAATGTAGGATCACAAGCTGGCAACAGAAAGGGACCTTTGTCTCACAAGCAGGACATCATGTTGCCCTAAGAACATATTGATGATAGGTTAAAATGAAGCAAACAAGATGGAAATTGTGTCTACAAGCAACGTGTAATACATTCAACTTACCTGATCATACTTGCACCAGTCACAACTTAGAATCTCTGCTTGATGTGCTGGGATAACTAGCTTAGACACAGGCGCTTTCACGTCCCATATCCTTAAGGTCTGATCTCCTGAAACAGACACACACACAAAGTAGTTAGGCAAGTGTGGGTCAAGTACAACATTTTAAAGCTAATTCCAGGTATGGATATTTTTACAGAATTACATTGGTCCAGCTTGGACAAATGTAACTATGCATATACCATATCTGGCCAATGTCCCTGGAAGCTGAACATCGCAGAATCATTGTCTGAATAGCACACGTGCTAAAGGGCTGACCTCCAGTGTTGAAAATGCATCATGCGGGTGGCTCAGCATGGGACCTGGCAGCAAGTGGAGATCATTGGATTCATGATTTCCAGCTTCCAGAGAGAATTGTCCAGATATGGTAAATACATAGCTACAATTTTCCAAGCTGAACCAATGTAAATATATACCATACCTGGAATTCATTTTAATTCTCACTTCAGATACAGTGTGGCTAATTTCAAAAAGCAGCTTAAGAACACTGTCAGACTTTCCATCTATGAAGCAGCACCTCTGCAGTACAGGGCGCTTGCGCTAAAAAGGAAAGGGGTTGATGTTGGCTTAGAAATAACAGAAATATTCTTGAAAAAAGTACCAAGTTAAGAGGGGAAAACATAAAAATAACCCTTTCTACTCCAGGTCCTGCTAAACCCATTCAAAATAGAACTACCTATATATTGTAAAGCGCTGCGCAAACTGTTGGCGTGCGCTATACAAATCCTGTATAATAATAATAAACTCAACATTATCTTTCAATAAAGAAATACAGTGCCTGCCACTGCTGACCTTCTACTAAAAATGACAGTTATCTGGCAGTTATCATGCACTGGCTTTAATACTTTCTGGGTCACCAACCCAAGACAGCTGTGCAGATCAGAGAAAGGTTATAAGCCAGGTCAGTGAGTCAAATTTCTGAAGACAGAATGAAGGCCAGGCAACTAATAAATTCAGGAGGGGGTAAGCCATGGCAGCCTTTATGTTTCCCTCATTACATATTTATTTTATTTCAGCAAATACACAACTAATTTCAACATTAAGTTATATTTCTAAAATAACTTTCTAAATATTAACCAGTTGCTGACAATCCACTGCAGTTTTACTGCGGTAAGGTAGCTCTGCTGCGCGAATTGACGTACCTGTACATCGGTCGCGCACAGGGGGAAGGGGGCACGCATGTGCCCACCGACCTGGCGGTGATCGGATTCACTCCAGAACCGATCACTCGTCAGGTCCAGGCCAATGATGGCATGGACTTGCTGATCTGTTCTGGCGAATCAAAGAACGTCCTGTGCCTGTGCAATGTAAACACAGGCACAGGAAATTATGCAATCTTCTCTCCTGGAGCCCTTTTCGGTTCCAGCATGAGAGGAGAGAGCATCCACCTGTTAGTACACAAGCGCTACACTGACACCACTACACATAGGCACATTTGTCACCCCCCTGTCACAGTGTCACAATATACAGTGTACAGATAATTTACTGATCACTGTATTAGTGTCACAGGTGAAGTCAGTTAGTGTTAACGTTAGTTAGCGTCATTTCAGGATAGCGTCAGATTGTCCGCCACATAGTTAGAAATACATTTTAACCCTTTGATTGCCAGTGACACACACACACACTAAACACCTCCATTACTAGTATAGTGCCTGAACAGATCAGAATTATACCAGCGTCCCAAATAGTTTATTATAGTGTTCCCAAAACGCAGCCTTAGCAGGATCAGCCCCGACACCTGCCAGCACCTGCGTTTAGCCCATCCGTCCAGCCCCCAAGAAGTGCAGTATCAGCAGATCACTGTCACTTCAGATACACAGCACACAAAACCGCAGCATTAGATGAGTCAGGCTTGATCTCTGCTAGTGCTATCAATTAAATTTTTTGGTAGCGGTTCAAACAGGCTTTGACAACCAGGTGCTTTTTTACCTGCGAGTCACACTAGGTACCTATATATTTATTGGCCAAAATGTCCAAACAGAGGTTCACTGGTGAAGAGGCCTACATGATGCTGAGCATGACAAATGAGAGGGATGGGGAAGAGTCAGGCTCAGTATTCGAACCTGTAGAGAGCAGCAGCACCCTAACAGATAGCTCTGACAACAGAATAGAGGTCTCTGCTGAGGTCAGTCATACCCGACCCTGTTCTTCTGTTGCTGAGGTGCAACAATCGCATGGTTCTCGTATGTAGCAGAGTGTCGGTACTAGTGCCACTTAACCTTCTTGTGAACTGGTTGAACTCCTGATTGGGAGCCCACCACTTCTGCAGCGCCCGTACATCCCCCGCATTCACTGGCCAACCAGGAAATTCAGGTGGAAACAGATGATTTTACTCTCCTTGGTTTTTATGAGCTGTTTTTCATGGAAGATCTGTTCAGATCTTTTGTGGACCAAAGCAATGTATATGCTGATCAATTTATCGCTGCAAACCCAAATTTGGATGCTGGGAGGGCTAAGGGTGGGCATTCCACCCACTTTCCAGCAGAGATTTCTTCATCCCCACTGATCGATGTGAATAGAGGAATCTGTTAGGTACTCTTTTTTCCGTTCAGCTCACAAGCTGCTTAAAAAAAAACCTTACAATATATGCCCAACAAGGACCAGCAACGTACTGGTATGTCACTGGACTTTGAATGGTCATACCAGGATGCCTGCAGGTTTAGGCATCATCTTGGTATCAATAAAGATCATACAGAACTCAGTCCTCTAAAGATAAGATCCTGCCACAGCACCTCAGCTCAAAGTAATTAGGGTAATTAAACCTCTAAAGAAAACCAATAAAGAATGCAAGCCATCAATAAATAATAAAAATCTAAACAAATAATCAAAAATTCACACACAGATGAAATTAAGACATGCGGCGCATAGATTCACAGTCCCATATAGGTTAGTTGTTACTCATAAAAGATGAAGTGTTACACAGTTCATGTTGAATTGTTCACTTAGAGAAGGGAGATAACCATCCACCAAACCAAGTGCAGATATCACCACTCCCTATGGTAATAAACTTACCAGATAGCTGGTAAACAGCACTTAACACATATATATATCTCTAAAGATGGTAAAGTTGATGTCCGGGGGTGACTGCAGCTCAGTTTGTCTCCATATGGGGGATAAAAACAAAGCGATCCATAGCGTAATATTGTCACAAAACTTTTATTTAAATAAAAAATAAAATGGATACACTTACATTTAAGATGCAATAAAATCGCCTTAAAAACATAACAGACACATGAAGGGGGCTAGAGATCGGTCGATGATCAGCCTCAGGTCCTCCGCTCATCTGCCCGCCCCCGGAGACCTACGTGACTGCCTCGGTCCCTGCACTACAGGAAGGGGGCTGGTAAACACGTTCATTTTTGGTGAGCTACTCCCAAGGGGTTTATTTCTTCTAAAGGGATGCAGACCCTGCAACGTTCCTCATTAAAGCGGAGTTCCGCCTCCCCCTCCACCCCCTCCAAAAATTAAAAGTCAGCAGCTGCACATACTGTAGCTGCTGACTTTTAATATTAGGACACTTACCTGTCCTGGAGTCCAGCGATGTTAGCACCGCAGCCAATGTGTCCATCGGCTGTCGGGTGCTGCCGCTGCCATTGCCGGTAAGGGAACCTGGCAGTGAAGCCTTGTGGCTTCACGGGCGGGTCCCTAATGCGCCTGCGCGAAGCGCGCTGCGCAATCCTACTGGCTCGGCGGCGAAGGAGGGGGCCGAATTTCCAAGGAACGGCGCCACGGTTCCGTATGCCGGAAGTGGGGAAGGGTACCTGTCAAAAACAGTTACCTGTTCCCCCCTGAAAAGTGCCAAATGTGGTACCGGAGGATGGGAGGAAACAAAAGAGCAGAAGTTCCACTTTTGGGTGGAAATCCGCTTTAAGGACTGTTTCACACCTAACTGCATTCCTATGCGATATCTGTCATGACATCATCTATGAATACATTGCAAAAGGGCTGCACCATGCACCACATCCCCATAATACATCAAAAAAATTAAACAAAAGAAAAAAAATGGGGATTTTTAGGTGCAAATCACAAGAATGGACCACAAATTGAATAAAAGCATCACATTTAATTCAGTACAAATGTTAAAATTATTATAAAAACACATTACTGAGTTAAGTATGACATAACAAATCTCAGACAACGTTTCACATCCAGCGATATCTCATAAATGTATATCATATAATCCACTTAGAATGCAGGTAAATCAAGTACATAATATTAAAGTCCAGAAGTGAATCCTCACATTCAAACTTTATTATGTAGAGTAGTTGATATCACAGCCAGTGTCAATCGCAGGTAGTGAGGAAGGAGTGGAGGGCAAGGACGAGCTCTGTCTTTCTTACGGACACACTGAGCCACCTCAGGAGCGAGCCCACACGAGTCCCCCTATAGCAAGCAGCTTGCTATGCGGCACTCGGCAGGGGGGCCAGGAGTGCCGGCAGGGGACCCCAGAAGAAACGGATCAGAGCTGCTCTGTGCAAAACCATACAGCAGGTAAATATGACATGTTTGTTATCAAAACAATAAAAATAAAAAATAAATTATATCCTTCACAATCATTTTAAAATGAGTGAAATTAATTTTGGACTTTCAAACATTCTGGTGCTGGGGTTTTACTTTGCACATCTAGTCTTTACTTGAGTTAAAAGCTGACCTTCAGCCACCATTCCTGGGATTGCTGCCAACCATGTAACCATTCCCTGCACACTACTTGAGACCTGGGAATACCCACTGCAATACAAAATCCAGCCAAGCAGATCTTCTTGCTACTTTCAGCATTTAAAAATTCTAATCATTTTGCCCTGAAGATCATAAAATAAGAATTTTGACCTGTAAATTCCATATCTTGATCTGAAGTACACAACACTGACTGGACACTGGTAAAACGCTTAGCTGGGAATGTCCTAGTGCACCGTCTTATAACCTCACCCACTCTGTTGAACTCCAGAGAAACAAAGGACAGAGGGGAGGGTCATATGTCCTGTACTCCCAGATATGGAATTTACAAGTAAAATTTTCCATTATCATAATCATACAGTCCATGGGGACATCACCAAGAAATACAATGGGTATAGAAGAAAAATTACCCTTTAAAATAATCACATTTTATTGCTTTGCAGCCTGAAATGAAGACAGACACATTTTTTGTTTTATCCAGCTGCATTTACTTATAACATCCAAGTGAAAGATAACACCAACATGTCAGAAAAAAAAACAGAATCACCAAGTTGGAAAAAGGATCACCCCTCCCATAAAAATTACTTTTAAACTCAATAAAGGGGCAGCGAATCACCTTCTCAATGGCACACAAATCCACTTGACTTTCAACTGTGATCAGCTGTGGTCATTTTGATTAGCTCAGTATGAAAAAGAGGTTTCCTGGAGCATTTCAGTCGCTGGTAGTGCATCTGAAGCAAAAAGTCAACTATGGGTGGCAAGGCACTGTCATAAGATCTCCGAGATGAAGTTATAGACAGGCACATGTCAGGAGATGGATACAAAAAATTTTCCAAAGGCTTTATCAATGCTCAGAAGCACAGGGAAGTCTATTATTAAAGGATAAGTTCACCTTTTAGAAAAATATAATAAATGCATTGGGAACATGTTATATGTTCCACCCTAAAAACGGGTGGAGCATGTAACATGTTGCCAAAGGTGAACTCCTCCTTTAAGAAGTGGAAGGTATTTGGAACAATACAGACCCTCCGTGGATCAGGATGTTGTTCCAAACTGGATGAAAGAGCCAGGGGAAAATAGTCAGAGAGGCTACAAGAGGCCTACAGAAACTCTGAAGCAGTTACAGGAATTTATGGCAAAGAGTGGTTCTTGTGTGCATGTGACAACAATATCACAAGTTCTCCACAAATGTGGCTTGTATGGGAAGGTTGCAAGAAAAAAGCCACTCCTCAAGAAAGGCCACATGCAGTCATGACTGAACTTTGCCAAAACGCACCTTGAACATTCTGAGGCCACACAGAATAAGGCATTCTGCTCAGATGAGACTAAATTCAATTATTTGGCCTCAACAGCAAGCGATATGTCTGGTGGAAATACAATACACCTCACCATCCAAATAACACCGGTTATATCTTGCTATGGTGGTGTTTCTTTGCAGCAGGGACCTGAGCACATGTCAGGATAGAAGGAAAATAGATGGGGCAAAATACTGTCAAATTCTTGAGGAAAATCTGCTGCCTGCTGTCAGAAAGTTGTCAATAGGAAGGTTTACCTTCTAACATGACAATGACCCAAAGTACACAGCAAAAATGACCACACACACAGTGGTTGAAAGAGAAAAAGATGAATGTCTTTGCATGGGCTACTCAAAGCTCAGACTTAAAACCCATTGAAAATCCATGAAATTACTTGAAGAATGCAGTCCACAAACAGTCCCCATCAAATTTAACTAAACTTGAGCAGTTCTGCAAAGAAGGGTGGGTAAAATTTTAAAAAAGTTAGTAGACATATATCCAAACAGAATAAAGTATGGAATTAAAGAAAACGGTGGTTCAACAAAATACTGAAATAAGAGGGTGAAAAACTGTATCTGTCTTCATTTCAGGCTGCAAAGCAACAAAATGTGATTATTTTAAAGGGGAGTGATACTTTTCTTTAACGACTGTAAACTGAAGGATGGGCAACAACATAGTAAACAGACCCACAATGGAGGGATCAATGGACCTGAAATGCTCAGATGACAGCTTGAAGCACCTTGTGGTCAAAACCTAGCATCAGCAGAGGCCTGAACATCCACCAGGTAAAACCTTAGAAACGGATGCTTGATGCTGAAAGGCCCAAGAAACACAGACAGATCTGGTGGATTGGAATCCTATAGGGAAGAGAGTAACCTGTTCCTTGAGAGCATAAACCCAGGAAATTAAAAGACTGAGCCATCCAGAAATGGTGGAAGAGGAAACAGGATTTCCCTCCTTGGGATCTTCAGGGAAGACAAAAAGGGTCTCCAGTTAGCTGAAGGAAGATTTTGTAGCTAGGTAGCCCCTAACTGCTCTGACCACATCCATTCAGTGGAGAGGATTCCTTCTTGGTGGGTTTCATAGCAGGATATAGGGAAGGTAGAACAATATTCTCATTGAGGTGAAAGTAGGAGACCATATTGGGTAGGAAAAAGGGTCTGGATCTCAGAACCAACTTGTCACTAAAAAAAAACAAGAGAAGACTCCTTACAAGAAGGAATCGCAAACTTGGGGACACTCCTGACAGAGGGAATGGCCACCAAAAAAGGACACCTTCGTAAGATCTCCCAATGTCCTAAAGTATAAGATCAAATTAATCAAATGTCCTGAACCGAAAACACCAGATTTAGTTTCCAAGTTGACACAAGGTTAGAATGGGGGATTAACATGAGCAACTCCTCGTATAAAATTCTTGACAACAGAGTGCAAAGCCTGTCCTTTTAGAGTACAATGAGCGAGATGCTGGTCCAGACCAGACTGGAGGAAAGCAAGGATAATGGAAATATGGAATTCCCAGAGGTTGAGGTGCCCGTTCTTGTACCAGCTTAAGTATGCCCTCAAGGTCTGATGGTAGATCCTAAGAGAGGAGGGAATGACAGGGTCAGAGATGCCCTTATACTTTAGGACATGAGTTTCAACTGTTGTTAAAGTCAGTGACTGAAAAGCAGGGTGGAATAGAAGGCACTGTGGCAGGAGGTCTGACGTGGTTGTAAGAGGAAAAAGCTCATCCATCAGGAGTCTGTGTATATCTGCATACCAAATTCTGCTGGGCCAGTTGGGAGCCATGAGGAACCTTGCATTACTTTCTTCCTCTATTTTGCAGAACACTTTAAGTAGAAACTTCACTGGAGGGAATGCATACACCAGTCTGAAAAGGGACCAAGGTATTATCAGGGTATCCATTACAAAGGCCAGGTGATCCCTGGACCCAGCCAAAAATTTGTCCAGTTTTTTATTGAATCTGAAGGCTTTGATGTCCAGGCCTGGTGTTACCCATTTCTGACAAATCATCAGGAAGATCTCAGGGTGTATAAACCACTCCCCTGGGTCTAGGTGCTGGCCACTCAGGAAGTCTGCTTATCAATTTCCAACATCTGGGATGAGATTGCAGAGAGAGTTGGAATGTGGTTCTCTGATTTTTAGCACTCCTTGATGGTTTATGTAGGCCACAGCTGTGGTGCGGTCCGACTGCACCCTGATTAGGTGACTGTGTAGGAGTGGGGTCAAGTGTAGCAGAATCAGTCTTATGACTTCAGTTCTATAATGTTGACGAGGATCAGCCATACAAGCAACATAGCTCATTATTTATTGAAGATGAAGGCTGCATCTTCTAATCCACTTAGGAAGAAAACTAGAAAAAACCTATTCAGCTAACATGAATAAGAATAAGGTGAGAGCTTTGACAAGACAAATATACAATCTTGTCAGTGTGTGAAAGATTATTAACAAAAAAGCCTATTAACGTGGTAGTAAAGGCACATTTTGAAAACTTACTGAGAGGCAGAATATTTATGATAGAAGAAACCCTATTGGTCACTTCTGTCATAAACGTTTCCTCCTGCCTGTGAGCGCTTGCGCAGCTCAGTGGACATTTACGGCCCCCGTGCTGCAGCAATGTGACTCCCGCGTGCATGCGCAGGAGTGATTTAATTGCGATCTGTCTACTTAATTGGCTGAAGACAGAGAACCTGGAAGGAAGACTGGGTGAAGATGGGAGCGCCCAGGACCTGCCGGATCGATCACACCGCAGAGCTGGAGGGCTTCTTTGACAGGTAAGTCTGCCATAATGTGCAAAATATGCTGTGCATACTAACACATTATGGTATATACCTGCAAAAACATTTACCGGACTCTACTACTGCTTTAAAAGCTTTATAGAAAGTCAATTAGTCTTGAGCAAAAAGCTAAGGTTATACATAAGGTTTGCCACACATGGCCCCCAAAAAATCAAGCAATGCAACCAATTAAACAAAATGTTTTTGATGAGGCTTCTGCAGTTTTAGACTACCCTAACATTAAATAACTGTACTGCAGCAAAATAGAAATGGTTAACTCAGTCACAGTCAGGACACTGCCTTAAGGTAAAGAAGTCACATTTTCAAAGAGATTAGATACTTAAAGGATTGATGAACACTGCAGTATCTAAAGGCTTGAGATACTGAGCGGATAAAAAAAAAATCAAGTTTGTATTAGACTAAGGAATTTGTTATCTGGAAGACCTCTCAGTAGAACATCTTTTTAGGGTTTTTAAGGAAAACAAGCAAGATACTTCAACAACAGCTATTTAATGTGTATATATATATATATATATATATATATCTATATATATACACACATAGAGAAAGAGAGAGAGAGAGAGAGAGAGATTTTGTTGAATTTCATTTTTATACATACATATACTTTGTATATATATATATATATATATACACACACACACACACATAGATAGATTGATATATGTGCGTGCATATAAATTGGTAAGTCGCATGTCTCTAAAGATTAACAAAGTGTGCATTTGCATCCAATGGCCTCCCAATCTCTGGCAATCACTAAATTCCCAACCAAATTGATAATGTGGCACCAGTGTCTTTTTTCTGCTGCTTCTAATGCAATGTAGAACCATATTGCTAAATAATAGAATGACAGTTTTGCGCATTCCTGCCCTTCCTCAAATTCACAATACGAATATAATAGAATAAAAAGCAAGAGGAAAAAAAAACTGGTTTATACAGTGCATGTGTGTATATATGTATATATATATATATATATATATATATATATATATATATACACACAGATACAAACAGCGCCTTGAAAAAGTATTCATACCCGGAGGAAGTAGGCGGAGTCTTCAAGCACAGACATGTCTGGCTGATGCTCCACTCCTAGGGGACAGAAAATCACATACAGCAGCGGCTGCCCGCCGAATATTCGCTCAGTCTTTACAGCATTAGTACAGGATACTGTGCTGTACATAAAGGTATGGTTTTCAGCGGGTCTCGGACTAAATTTAAGTCCAAAAGTGGCAAGGAAGTGCTGTCCAGAGCCTCAATTAAAATGGCGTCAGCTCCCTCTCCCTCAGTCGCCTCAGAATCACCTCACAGCGCTGACAGAGCAGTGAAACTATTCCCTCCTCTCCTCACATATCAACCTGAAACAGTTTGCAGTACCTCAGTTTCACAGGATGAAAAGGATATTGAGTCAGTCTCTCCCAATATATTATCACATATTGAACGTATGTTTCAAAAGGCACCTCTGACCATATTACTAATAGCCTGACTAAAGAGATAAGGGAGCTGGGCACACACATAGCTAATCTTGAAACAAGGATAGAGGATATTGAGAATTTTACACAGGACCAAAATACAGAAATTGAGAATCTTAAAGAGGAAAACTTAGTACTTCAGTCTCGTCTAGAAGATTTTGAAAACAGGTCAAGACGCTCCAATTTGCGAATAAGAGGCATTCCTGAATCCATAACTGACTTACAAGCGACAATGTTAGCCTTGTTTCAGGAATTACAGAATGCTATTCCAGTCGAACGCCTGGAAATGGACAGAGTCCATCGCGTCTTATGTCCTAAAAAATCAAAGGGTCCACCCAGAGACATCATCATTAAATTCCATTATTACCGTACAAAGGAACAGCTCTTATCAGCTGCTAGAGAAAAAGGATCCTTACATTTTCAGGGTCACAAATACCAAATCTTTGCGGATCTGTCTCCTATCACCATAAATAAAAGGAGAAACCATTATTACAAATATTGCAGCAAAAACATATCCCCTACCAGTGGGGCTTTCCTTTTTCGGTGCGTTTTACTTTTCAAGGTATTAAGTACAAGGCTCAGAAAATGCTCGACGCAGATCTGCCTCTGGCTCACCACGCACTTTCTTAAAATCCTCTGGGAAACAAAATCGTCGTGATTCACATAAACGTGGTCGCTTCATTTCTCCTTCTCCATCTGCTGAAGATTCCATGGACTGATGGACCAGATAATTCTTTTATCTCCTCTGTCTTATGCCAATGTGTCCCATGTTGGTCATCCAATTTATTTTTCCTAGAAAATGAAATATTATCTTGCCAGTATAATATTTCATGGATCCAATCCCTTTTTGCCACATACTTCTAATTTGTTTTTTGAGCTAAATGCTCAAGCTCATACATGTTATAGCAAACTACACTGTGGCACAGAATTCCATTTAGTTCTACTTATTGTAGATTAATCCCTGTTGCTTGGTTCAAATCAATCTTCCTTTTTTTTTTTTTTTAATATGGTTATTATTCAGTTTCACTGTGCTACACCCTTTCCTATCTATAATTTGTGCTAGAACAGGGATTCCCAAACTACGGCCCTGCAGTTCCTCAGGAACTACAATTCCCATCATGCCTAGTCATGGCTGTGAATGTCAGAGTTTTACAATGCCTCATGGGATGTGTAGTTCTGTAACAGCTGCAGGGCCGTAGTTTGGGAATCCCTGTGCTAGAAGACATGGATAACTTCCATTAGAGCTCTATAAAGTTCTTTATAGTTGATACATATTCCTATGAAATGAATTCTTAGATTCACAGTATCTTGCACAGCTACTACTGGCAGGAGTACTGTGATTTCTGCTCGTTATTATAGCATAAGTCGCTTATACTACTGTATATTTTTTAGTGATTATTAACTTGTGGTTTTCTGTACCTTCCTAGGTTGTTCCGTGCGTCCTCAATTTGTTACCCTCGATGGCCTCTCCCTTTCAGAGACTACTGACGGTAGCTGTTTGGCCTTTGTTGGGGGATTTCCATCTCCCATCAACGGCATACGTTCCTATTGGTTGTGCCTTAACTATTTGTTTTATATATTACCTTCTATGCTAAGCACACAATTGTCCCTTCTGTTTAGTTCTTCCCTTTTCTCTACACATTTCCTCCCCCTTCCCACATCGAGTATGAAACAATCGACAAATTCCACAATGGTAGGGTATGCTAGACATTGTTTATATACAATCTTATGGCCCCCCTAAACATAATGTCCTTGAATGTTCAGGGACTAAATAACCCAAACAAACGTACTAAAGCTTTTCGCAACTTTGCATCATTAAAAGCACACATTTTGTGTCTTCAAGAGACACACTTCACCTTACAATCCACTCCCAAATATTTTAGTCCTAAATATCCTCTAATTTTCACTGCCTCTCCCTCTACAAAACAACGAGGTGTGCTAGTGGCCTTTCATCGGTCTACTCCATTTACTCTTGTACATGAAATCAAGGACCCTGAGGGCAGGTATCTGATTCTCACGGGATACCTTATTGACTCCGCTATCACTATAGTGTCATATTATGCTCCCAACAAAAATCCAATTCCATTTCTTTCTCATCTTTTTCAGGTTGTGGATTCTCATAGAATGGGTGCAGTTATGATTTGTGATAATTCAAATCAAGTTATTTTCCCATTTCTGGATAAATCCCCTATATCTTCTTCGAGCAGCCCTAATAAACTCTCATTCTCACAACTGCTTGCAAAACATAATATGGTAGATTCTTGGAGAGAGGTGAATCAAAACAAGCGTAGATACACATATTATTCGCACCCTCATAAAACATTCTCCCGCATAGACCATATATTTCTCACTATAGGTCTCATACCTGAAACGATTGCATCTATGGTCATACCAATCACATGGTCTGACCATAATGCAGTATGCACAGTTATTGCTTCAACTATTCCTAAAGCACATGACACTACGTGGTGCCTTAATGACTCTTTATTAAAAAATACATCTCACTGTCTGGATATTAAAATGCTCTCTCTGAATATCTATTACATAATTCAACGCCAGATGTGTTTCCCCTTACTTTATGGGAGGCACACAAACCAGTTATTCGTGGTATTTGTTTGAGACAGGCTGCACTCTTTAGACGTGAACGTAAAACACTTAGCCAGAAATTAGAAACAAACTTTAATACATGCTACACAGTATATCAAAATAATCCTACTTCTTCTAACAAAACCAATCTTGATAAAGCTAGGCTTGAATTTGATCTGTTTCTTACAGAATCTGCAGATAAGACTTCGGAAATCGCGTCACAATTTTTACATTAAAGCAAATAAACCAGATTCACCCATGGCCTGCATGCTCGCGTCACTCCATAAACCATTTAAGCCCATACGTCTTAAAATCTCGAGAGATACATTTTCCAGCAACCCTATAAAAATTCTTAAGAAATTTAAAACACACCTAGCTACTCTATATTCATCTGAAAACAATTTGAATTTTTCTGCGGCAAATGAATTTTTTGCTCAACTATCACTACCGACTCTTTCTCAGTCTTAGATGGAATTTATGGAAAAATCAATAACACCAGATGAAGTGTCCCAAGTTATAATATCACTAAAATTAAATAAAAGACCAGGCCCTGATGGTTTTCGGCATTATACTACTGGGTTTTTTCCGATTCCCTTTCGACTATGCTAGCTAATGCTTTCAATACACTTCTTAATGGCCAATCCTTTAAACAGGAAACTTTAACAGCAATCATCTGTATGCTCCCGAAGCCTCAAACTGATGACACGATTTGGTCGAACTATCGACCCATTTCCTTATTAAATTTAGATATTAAAATTTTAGCCAAAATTATAGCTTCCAGACTAAATAACTTCATAGGACAACTCATTCATAGGGATCAAGTAGGTTTCATACCTATTCGCCAAGCTACTGACAACATCAGACGTGCAATTCTGTTATCTCATATAGCTAAAACACGCCACATCCCCTCGTGCTTCCTATCACTAGACAATAAAAAAGCCTTTGATACCATATCCTGGCCATATATGCAATATACTCTTAGTAAATGTGGTTTTGGCCAAAATTTTTTTAAATGGATCTTTGCGCTTTATAACAAACCTAAAGCATATATTAAATACGCAGGATATAAATCAGACTTGTTTAACATAGAGATAAGCACGCGTCAGGGGTGCCCTCTCTCCCCTCTCTTATTTGCCCTTCTCATAGAACCTCTAGCACACAGTATTAGAAGTAATCCCTCAATTTCTGGTATAGAACTAGGTGGTCACCATCATAAGTTATGTTTATTTGCAGATGACATTCTTCTTTTTCTATCATCTCCCCATATATCAGCCTCTAATCTCATTGCTACCCTTAATAAATTCGCTGCTATTTCAGGACTAAATATAAATTTTCAAAAATCCACGGCCCTTAATATCTCATTGAGTGAATCTGAGTTAAATTTAGCGCAGAATGCGTTACCGTTTTCATGGTCTTTGAAGCACATTCCATATTTGGGTATAAAATTTACTCCCAACCATTCTGATCTTTATGCAGCCAACTTTACTCCATTATTGAAAAAAGTTACTGAACTACTGACGAAATGGGCATCACTTCCATTGTCATGGTTTGGGAAGATAAATGCAATCAAAATGGTTATTCTACCCAAATTTTTATATTTATTTAGGGTCCTGCCAATTCATATACCTGCACATTTTCTTCTAATCTTACAACGTAAAATAATTAAATTCACCTGGGGTTCAATCAAACCTAGATTGCCCGAATCCACATTGATTCTCCCCAAAACAAGGGGTGGACTGGGTCTCCCCAATTTTGCCACATATTACAAAGCTGCGCAATTGGCACAATTAACTAAGTATCATGCCACTACTGAAATTCCCTTATGGGTTACGATAGAATCTATCGAATGTGACCCCATCTCAATTTCCAATCTCTTATGGTTTCCACCATCAGATCGAAAACATATTACTAATCCATTACCAAGCATTCTCTCTCTTTATGGGATAGACTAAAGACTAATTATAATTTACAGTCTACACACAATCCACTACAATCTTTTCTGAGAAATCCAGCCTTTTATCCGGCTTGGGAATTAACAAATTCATTTCGGGCATGGTCTAGGTCAGGCCTGTCAAGGCTATTTAATCTGGTCTCTAGCTCTTCTATCTTAAGTTTTCCTGAACTTTGTGAATCACATCATTTACCACATTCAGAACTTTTTCGATATCTCCAAATTAAAAATTTCTATACCCCATTTATAACAAATGGTACCATTCTGAATCAGCTCTCTCAATTTGAGCGTATCTGTATCAACAACCCACACTCCAGAGGTCTAATTTCTAGCCTATATTCTCAATTGCTTAACAATCGAGACGTAGATACACCAAACTATGTCAGGAAATGGGAAACAGACCTTGGCCATACACTTAACCATTTAGAATGGTCTGAAATCTGGTCTGTAACGAAATCTTCTTCTTCAAATATTATCTCAATTGAATCATCATACAAGGTTCTTTCACGATGGTACTTGGTACCAGCTAGAATCGCCAAGTTCACACCAAACTATCCGGCCTTTTGTTTTAGAGGTTGTACGGAAATAGGTACACATGTTCATATATGGTGGAATTTCTCAATTGCTACAGATTTTTGGAAAGAAATATTCTCTCTAGCATCTAAAATGTTTGAAATAGATATTACGCCAGATCCGGTGATTGCCATTTTAAATTTAAAACCTGCATGCCTGACACGAAAACAATTCAAATTATTCCTTCAGCTTCTTAATGCCGCTAAACAAACCATAGCCAAAGCTTGGAAGACTACAACTTTGAATCTTGTAGAAGTTAAACATAGGATGAATAATGCATTATTACATGCAAAAATGGAAGCCATGGATTGCGATAAATTTAGTACTTTTATAAGCATTTGGGACCCTTGGATTAAACATAGCCTATCACCGGGTTTTGAGGAACAGGTTCTGAATGCTTGGTAGCTAAGACTTTATATTTTATTTACTTTGTATTAACTTTTGTGGTACAAGTTCTATTCTCAATGCCCTCTCCTTTACCCACTTTACCCTACTCACACCCTGCTGACTTCTTCCTTTTCCCTTTTTTTCCCCCACAGCAATGTTCTGAATACCTTCTCAAAATCTTAATATCTCCGAATATCATATTAATAATTCTACCTTTTTCTTTTGTTCCTTCCTTTTGTGCAAACTTCACTATACAGTATAACATTTATAATACTTCTGTAACAATAACAGTATTTCTACTTCTGTTTTTGTTTTGTAACTTGCTTTATGGCTGTTTTATAAAACTCAATAAAAGTATTGATCGAGAAAAAGTATTCATACCCCTTGAAGTTTCTCACATTTTGTCATGCTACAACCTAAAACATAAATTTATTTTATTGGGATTTTATGTGATAGACGTACACATAGTGGCACATAATTGTGAAGTGGAAGGAAAATGATAAATGACTTGGAAAATGTTTTACAAATAAATATGTGAAAAGTGCAGCGTGCATTTGTATTCAGCCCCCTTTACTCGGATACCCCTAACTAAAATCGAGTGGAACCAATTGCCTTCAGAAGTCACCCAATTAGTAAATAGAGTCCACCTGTGTGAAATTTTATTCTCAGTATAAATACAGCTGTTCTTTGAAGCCCTCAGAGGCATCATAAAGGCCAAGGAACACACCAGATACATCAGGGATAAATTTGTAGAGAAGTTAAAAGTATGGTTAGGTTATAAAAAAATATTCCAAGCTTTGAACATCTCAAGGAGCACTGTTCAATCCATCATCTGAAAATGAAAGAGTATGGCACAACTGCAAACCTACCAAGACAGGCCAGGCAAGGAGAGCATTAATCAGAGAAGCAGCCAAGAGATTCATTGTAACTCTGAAGGAGCTGCAGAGATCCACAGCTCAGGTGGAAGAATCTGTCCACAGGATAACTATTAGTCATGCACTCCATAAATCTGGCCTTTATGGAAGAGCGGCAAGAAAAAAGCCATAAGAAGTCCCATTTGCAGTTTGCAAGAGGCCATGTGGGGGACACAGCAAACATGTGGAAGAAAGTGTTCTGGTCAGATGAGACCAAAATTAAACCTTTTGGCCTAAAAGCAATATGCTATGTGTGGTGGAAAACTAACACTGCACATCACCCTGAACATACCATCTCCACCGTGAAACATGGTGGTGGCAGCATCATGTTGTGGGGATGCTTTTCTTCAGCAGGGACAGGGAAGCTGGTCAGAGTTGAAGGGAAGGTGGATTGAGTCACATACAGGGCAATCTTAGAAGAAAACATGTTAGAGTCTGCAAAAACTTAAAACTGAGGTGGAGGTTCACCTTCCAACAGGACAAGGACCCTAAACATACAGCCAGAACTACAATGGAATGGTATTGATCAAAGCATATTCATGTGTTCAAATGACCCAGTCAAAGTCCAGACCTAACTCCAATTGAGAATCTATGGCAAGAGTTGAAAACTGCTGTTTACAGAAGCTCCACATCCAATCTGACAGAGCTTGAGCTATTTTGCAAAGAAGAATGGGCAAAAGTCTCACTCTCTGGATGTGCAAAGCTGGTAGAGACATCCCCAAAAAGACTTGCAGCTGTAATTGCAGCGAAAGGAGGTTCTACAAAGCATTGACTCAGGGGGGCTGAATACAAATACACACCACACTTTTCACATATTTATTTGTAAAAAATGTTGAAAACCATTTATTGTTTTCCTTCCACTTCCCAATTATGTGCCACTTTGTGTTGGTCTATTACATAAAATCCCCATAGACTACATTTACATTTTTGGTTGTAACGAGACAAAATGTGGAAAATTCCAAGGGGTATGAATACTATTTCAAGGTACTGTATTTATAGATATTGCTGGTGCATAAGAGGAGCAAGCTAATGGGAAAGCAACTCTCTTCTGAATCACTAAAAGATAACTGTCCTTGATAATGACAGTTGTTTTTAACTATTGACTACTAGTTAAAGAAGACTGATAAGCCTTAATGGGAAACTGTAGTGTATTTTCTGTACATTCATATTTTACATTATCATTTTGAGATTTATCTGGAAGTATTTTCTTATGAGACTTTTACATGTTACTTGTTTGCTGTGCAATGTTTTCATTACTGTATTTTACACACAGACTTGTAATTGCTTGTTGGAGCAGTCATATTTTTTATTTGAGTGATATAACTAGCATTATGCTGCTTTATGACTGTTAAGAAAGCCAAGTTATTCCTACAGACTACGGTTTCCAATCAGGTTAGACCTGACTCACAGACTTGTATTGAAAGAGCAGTAATGCAAAATCCTTTTTTTACCATTGAAACCCTTTCAACTTTTGAATTTTGGGTATAGTTGAATGCATGTAATACTACAAAAAAAAAAATAAATGATTGAATTTTTTTTTTTTTTGCCTCTTTGCGCCCCCTTCCTCCCTTACACATATACATTCACCGGACACTTTATTAGGTACACCTTGCTAGTACGGGGTCCTCTTTTTCCTTCATTCTTCGTGGCATAGATTCAACAAGGTGATTCCTCCCCAAATTTGCTTCAAGGTTCGATGTGTTGTGCATTCAGAGATGGTATTCTGCATATCTTGGTTGTAAACGAGTGGTTATTTGAGTTACTGTTGCCTTTCTATCATCTCAAACTACCCTGCCAATTCTCCTCTGACCTCTGACATCAACAGGGCATTTAAGTCCACGCAACTGCCACTCACTGGATATTTTCTCTTTTTTGGACCATTCTCTCTAAAACCTAGAGATGGTTGTGTGTGAAAATCCCAGTAGATCAGCAGTTTTTGAAATACTCAGACCAGCCTTGTCTGGCAACAACAACCATGCCACATTCAAAGTCACTTAAATCCCCTTCCTTCCCCATTCGGATTGCTCGGTTTGAACTTCAGCAAGTCTTCTTCACCACGTCTAGATGCCTAAATGCATTGAGTTGCTGCCATGTGATTGGCTGATTAACAATTTGTGTTACCAAGCAATTGAACAGGTTTACCTAACAAAGTGTCCGGTGACTGTAAATACCTCCATGGCGTCTCTAGTGACCTGTATATTACCCTTCACCTCCCTTATCTTGCACATCTGAACATTAACCCCTTCATCTCCATTCTTCCACTGTATTTGACCAGTACATAAACCCATTTATCTCATATTTCCTTTGAGTAGAACCTGTACATTTACTGTACCTAATGCACCATTCCTAAGCATTGTGTTTAACCCCCAAAACACCTGCACATTCCAAAAAAATTGTAGCAAAAAAATTAGATCACCTTGGAATGTCTGCTTTCCAAGATGGGTCCTTTTGGGGTTCTTATAATTTTTTACAGAAATTAAGGGAAACGAGTTTTCTTTTCTTCAAATAGGGAAAAAAAACAGTGGTAAAATATACCATTAAAAGGAAGCTCTGTGTCAAAGAAGTACACGTAATTAGTTTGGATACAGTGTTGCATGATAAAATAATTGTCAGCCACAGCACTAAAAACTGAGAAATACCTGGTAAGCCCCGGAAGATTTTACCCCCTTCCTGACCAGAACCTATTTTGCGATTCGGCACTGCGTGACTTTAACGGACAATTTCGCGGTCGTCCGACGCTGTACCCAAACGAATTTGAAGTCCTTTTTTTCCCACAAACAGAGCTTTCTTTTGGTGGTATTTGATTACCTGTGCGATTTTTTGATCATGCGCTATAAACAAAGAAAAAGCGACAATTTTGCAAAAATAACAATATTTTTCACATTTTTTTATATGAAATTCCCCCAAAAAAATGTAAAAATCTAAATTTTTTAACATTTTAGGCCAATTTGTTTTCTGTTACATATGTTTGGTAAAAAAAATCGCAAAAAGCGTATTTTGATTGGTTTGCGCAAAAGTTATTGCGTTTACTAAGGGAAAGATTTTTGTAATTTTTATTGTTTTTTTTTTTTTAACGAGTAATGGCGGCGATCTGTGATTTTTTTTGCGGGACTGCGACATTGCGGCGGACAGATCGGACCCTTGACTGACATTTATGACACTTTTGGGGTTACCAGTGACATTACTACAGTAATCAGTGCTATACATATGCACTGTTACTGTAAAAATGACACTGGCAGGGAAGGGGTTAACTTTATTTGAGAAGGAGGAGTTAAGTGTGTCCCTAGGGGCGTGATTATTACTGTGATTGGATGTGGCTGTGTGTGTAACAGCACAGGTCTATGGTCCTACATAGCAGGACCGTATGATCTGTGCTGTTACACAGGGGAGAAAGACAGGCGGCTTTGTTTACATTAGCCGCCTGCCTTTCTCCCGGTGTAACCGATGATCGCGAGTGACCGGCTGGCACCAGGTCCGCCGGTCACTCGCGGGGGGGTCCGTAAGCGAGCGGGAGCGCGCCTCCAGCAGCGCACGCTGGTTTCCTAGAGCCTCACAGGCTAGTGACGTAGATCTACGTCGCTTTGCCTGTGAGGGGCTGACTGCCGACGTAAATAGTCGTTAGGCAGTCGGCAAGTGGATAAGTCAAACTATACCAATGCTATTTTTTCATCTTACATTCAGAGGTCAGTTACGTAAATCTAATAGATAACAACTACTGCACTGGCTCAGATCATTTCATTATCTTCAAGGATTCATATACAGGTGAAAATGAGCCAAATGAAACTCAGTCCAGATGTAAAATGCAGAACTAAGCTCGCTATACGCTAATAGATATTTTGCGTCAGCCTGCAGGCTAACAGCATGCATGGAGGAATACCTTATGCAGGGTTACTGTATTCTGACAGCTACTGCTTGCAGCTGTCAGAATACCAGCCCAATGGCTGCATCTGATTGGGTGCAGACGCTGTTTGAATGACAATTTTCCGCACAGAACTTTTACATTTTCAGTCAAAACCATGTCGGGGCAGGAAGGGGCCACCTGCGGAGCAAATTTTGGCCAGTTCATCAGAAAGCAAAAGAAATTCACTGTGTATGGCCAGCTTTAAACGGGCCTTTTGTGTAAATATATCCTCCACCAGAGGACAACTCAAACACAAGTTATTCTGTTGGCTAACAAACTATTTGCACTGCCTGAAGTGCACAATCTGTGGTTCCATAAAAGAGACCCACAATAAATAAAGGATACAATATATTGTTATTGATTATCAAATAGTATAGTTATCACACACTTGGTAAAGACTGTAATGTTGTGGAGACCTCTCTTGCACCTCCTGCTAAACACTTTTGAAGGTGGAGACAGTGTGAAGGCACAGAGTGACATGAGTGCCAGAGTAGCTTACTGGTGATGTTCGCAAGGTACCAATTTGGCAGACAGAGCAAGTCCAGAAGACAGGCCAGGGTTAGTAACAGGTTGGGCAAAGCGGTACTGGATCAGCAGGCAAAGACAAGTCCAGTAAACAAACAGAGGTCAGAATATTCAGATGAACAAAGTAGAGGCAGGAGCAAAGTCAAAGTCCAGGGGAAATCTGGTCATACACGGGTAAGCAAGTGCAGCGGATCAGGTCTCAGGAACACTGGAACACACGTGCAATGTGCACAGGTCGGCACTGGTTTACCTTACAATAGTAAATTCATAATGTCCCTTGTAAACCACCTCAAATACTAAAATCAGTTGGTAACAGCTGCTAAAATACAGGGAAAGAAGTCGAACAGGGGAGAGTAACTGAGGACAAAAGGTTTTAATCTATGCACTCTATTTAGGTGGCCTCAGAAAGGAGAGACAGTTCAAGCATGTCAGAGCATGTTTTAGCTTGGCTTAATCATAAAGATGAACAAGTAGCAGGTACATAAGGTAGGCAGTGTATATAAACCCAAATCTAATTTTTAACATGTGTGGCATTATCAGCCACAGTCAGCTAAGACACTGCCTTGCTTTTAGCAGCGGCGTCAACAATTCGCCATGGCTGCTTCTTCAGTTGGCTGTTGGGATGACTATCTGTTATACCTGATAATCAGCTCAATAGCCAGCTGAAGGAGTGCACAAGGCAAGCTGGCAATGCTGCTTCTAATGGCAAGACAGAAGCTTAGAGTTACAGTTACGCCCCTCAAAGTCACCAAAAGTAGTACAGAAACTACTTTTGGGAACTGGTGCGGCGTCGCAAAGTCAGCGTCGCACCGATTCGAGCAGTGCCGTTGCCGCCAATTGGCTCCAATTTGACTTGCGATTTGACATTTCAAAACGGACCAATGTGAACTTGGGCTTAAAGTTTGCATAATCTTGAAGAATTGGTAATATACAGTACATACATTTTTAAAGAAAATATGAGTGAGCAGGCAAAACACATTTATTTTATTTCTTATGGGATTCATATTAAATGGTAGGTCATTACAGAATGGCACATCAATAAAACAAAACATGGCAACAAGTAAACAAATTAAATTACCCCTATTCAAAAGTCTTCATACCCTTAGTTCCTAATGCTGTGTATTGCCCCCTTTATCATCAATGAAAGTGCACAGTCTTTCGTAATACATAATGAAAATAAATCGGCGCTAATTTTAGATAAATAATTAATAAGCAAACTAAATCAATGTTAACAATAATAACAATTTTGATGTGCAAAATTCAGATGATGTAAGGCCAAAAAGGCAAAAAGATATAAATTCAAATATACAGTCCATATAAAGTGCAAGTGCACATAATGCAAAACTGTGAGACAATAAATGTGCAAAGTTCATCAAAAGTCCATGTGCAAGTGCAGAAAATAATCAAACAATGGTGATCCAGTACTGTGATAAAAAAACTTCAATCCAAATGTGTCACCGATGTGAACATTCCCCAACCAAGGTATCCAACATTGAGTGCAATGGCTGCTCACCTCAGCAATGAATAAATCAAATGTTGCTCATAAATCACAAGCCTCTCCTCATCACTCCAGTGATACCACTATAGCAGCAAGTCAGAGGTATTCGATCGCTAGCCCAAAATAGTGTGGATGAAGGAAATCTTCCTTTAATGTTTCCTCATGTAGGGATAAAATAGGAGAAAGGCTTCATGGTGCAGTATATTAAGTAATATTTATTGGGGACAAATAGTAAAAACTTACAGTGAAGTATCAGTAGTACAGTATAGCAGCAAACAATCTTCGGTTCCCGCAATAGCGTAGTGATGGAATCCGATCTTCCGGTCACGGGCGTAGACCGGAAGTGTCATCACCTGGCTCCACCTGACGCGTTGCGTCACTAAAACACGTGAATTTCTCAAGGGTATGGTGCGAGGTGACGCTCACCGGGATAAATAGGACGGTTGCCGCAGCAACCATACACAACAACATCCAATGCTCTATTAACCATTTAGATACTGGAGGAAAGACTAGTGCTATACTAATCTCAAGTAGAAGGTACAGATAAAACGTATCAAATGGTAATAAAATAATCAATAATATAGCAAGGAATTCCTAACTTGAACACTTAAAGGTGGATTCATAAAAAACTAGTCCCAAACAACAGGCAAATCTTAATGGTAGATATGCAAATAAAATCCATATTCTGTGCATCAGATAACAAAAAACAGATGCCTCAAAAAATACTATAAATGGATATAAAGTATATAAGAATAAAACATATCAATATCTGCACTGTAAAATATACCTGGGGTACCAGATAAAAATTAAAATATATAAAAAAAATTAAAATATATTAAAAAAAAATAAAATATTTAATAAAAATAAAAAATATAAAAATTAAAAAACCGAGATAATAAACAGATAGAAAGCACTGGTAGTGCATAGGCTTTTCATTTCTAGTCTTCTGTAATAGTTGTCTATGAGGCCTTGGATTCTTGCAGGTGGTATAGCTGCCCATTCGTCTTGGCAAAGTGCCTCCATGGATATCATGCATTAGCAAAATATATTAAAAGCTAAAAGGACGTACATGCGTACAAAACACAGAGAGGAGCTCTACAGGCTGACGTCATGCAGCAGTATCTGGTTCCCAGATCGGCGGCCATCTTAGTATATTCGGCTGCTTTGTTGTGGAATTTTACTGCTGTATGCTATTATATTAAGCTTCTAGCAGAAGTTGTGTCTGTGTATTAAGTGAAGGTTACAGAGCACATTTCAACATTGCAAACGAGATGGAGTCTGTTGTGCTTAAATGAACAATACAGTGAAAGTCCATGTCAAACACACACAGGTCCCAGAAGACAGCGGGGCCATTCAGAAAACGCAGCGCGACTCACACATGCGTAGTAGGAAACCGGCTGTGAAGCCTGAAGGCTTCACTGCTGGTTTCCCTTACTTACAATGCTGACGCCTGCACCCAAAGCCGACTGATAAATCGACTCTGGGTGCTGACATTGCAGGATGCCTGGGCAGGTAAGTGACCTTATATTAAAAGTCAGCAGCTACAGTTATTTTTATTTTTTTCAGACTAGAGCTCCTCTTTAAATGAAAAGGATGAAGATAGAAGCTGACTGGTTGCCAAGCACAGAAGTTTCAGATTCTAACTGCTCAAGTTTTGATAAATTCCCCTAAAATCTTTATTCCAAAAATGTTCCTCAATAGCTACAAAGGATATACTTTAGATCCACTTTGTGGGCACCAAATCCTTTTAGGAACCCAATACTACCTTGCAAATGCAGTAGTGGCGTTATCACTACCTTGTTTATGTCGGGAGCGGAGCTATGGGTGGGGACAGGAGAACCTACCACTACAAGCTGTTCGCAGAAAATCTGGGTGAAAGGTTTGTGAAACATGGGTGAAAAACATTATAAATAGATCCCCACAATTCAAAAAGGCATTATATATTTAGACAATATCTGTTTATCCTGCAGTTTTCATCTTTAAAGGTTTGATTTCTTTTATATTAGCAGTTATATTAGTATAGTAATAATAAAATATAATATATAATAGTTATAATATTCCCATTATATTAGCAGAATTCCCCTTTAACTAGAACGTTACTTTAAATACCAACTATAAGTGTTATGTCACAAGCTGAAATATTTTTGACTTCAGATACAACAATGTCATAGGTGGCTGAGAAAAGCTCTAATTATCATATCTGCCAAAAACACGTAGGAAGTATCTGAATGTCCTGTAATGAGCAGATGAAACAATAATAGTAAACTCTTCAAAATGACTGCAAATACTGTATAGTGTCAACAACTATACTCATGCATATTTATCCGTCCTTAAACTTGATTGTTCTATTATTTCCACAGTGAAAATAATGTCTTACTAATCATAACTTGTTTTCGCCGTTATTTTTGCTTACTTTTCATAGCAGCTGTTCAAGCGCGATCCTGAACAAAATGATTTGGAATTGCTCAAAGTGCTCCATACAGAAGGGGTTGAAAAGAAAAAAAAAAGGCTCAGAAAGAAAAGAGCGACAATCTGACAATCAGAGAGCGGAACGTGAGCCTTGTTTTAGGAGGTGAGCAGCAGTCTTTATAATACTAGATTTGTCACATTCACCATTCATTAAATACCTGCACTTACTGAAAGGCCATTGTGCGCTACACTCAAAGAAAACACAAAATAAAGGTTGTCAGCATACAAGAGATGAACTTATTTGCAGACAGAACACTAATCATACTGAATTTCAGCCATTTAAACAGTCCAGCATAAAGAAAACAAAACCAGGACAATATTTGTATTACAGCTGTGAAAAAAAGACCAGGTGTCCTTCCTGCAAAGAACCAGGCAAGTCATAAAGAAAAAACATATTGCAGATGTGGAGACAGATTGGATGCCAGTAATCCATTTAAAATAAGACCAAGTGGTCTACTTACACTTTAAATTTCTTTTCGTATTGAATACCACAATAGTTTAAACCATAAAAAGTTGAAGTACTGCTTGATCATTGATAACAACCAGTCACATGGGTAGATGTACCATTTTTGAACTTCAGGATGACCACAATTTTTCTTAATAAATGACTGTTCCCAATGTTTAATCAAATCAAAAAATAAATAATATAAATCACACAGCATTTCAATAGCAAAACTATTTTTCCATTTTGAATAGAGAAGTGGGGGGTTATAACCCCTGTAGGATTTTTTCCACCATCTGTGTCCCATTGCGAAGATTTCCTTCACTTCCTGTCACATAGCCAAACAGGAAGTGAGAGGAAATCCCTGCAAATTAAGGGAATTCCTTGGGCCCCCCCAGGTTACCAGAATCGGTGTCCTCATTGGACGATTTCCTTTCTATCACTTTCAATTATAATGGTAAACAAGAGAAATTGAGGAGGATCTCCTTAATGGGGCACAGACAGCAAAAAAGTGACAGGGGTTTTAATACCTCTCTACTCTATCCAAATCTAAAAAAAAAACAAAGCAAAAAAAAAAACTGGATTTTTTAACTTACCGTAAAATCCTTTTCTCTGAAGTTCATTGACAGACACAGCTCCTGATATTCATAACCATTGGGTTATCCTGCCCCCTACAGGAGTAGGACACTAGGCAGAAAAGAATTCTGGCTACACCCATGGGCAGTCCCAGGGGGTATACTCCCTCTCTCTGCTATAGCCACTCAGTTTTGTTACAAGCAGTGTCAGGAGAATTATAACTCCACAGAGGGGTGGGTGCTGTGTTCGTCCATGAACATCAGAGAAATGGATTTTACGGTAAGTCAAAAATCCCATTTTCGTTCGTTGACGGGCACAGCTCCTGATATTCATAACCATTGGGACATCCCAAAGCAGTGGTAAACATGGGGGGTGGGATCACAAAATAATTCCCAAGGCTAAACATTAGCCAACCAGGCAACAGGTGTTCACCCAAAAAAATGGAGCCCATCTGAAAAAACAATACACACTCAAAGAAGATCAAGTCCTCTTAAACAGCAGCCTGCAAATCCTTGCGGCCAAAAGAAGCATCCGCAGATGCCAACAAATCTACTTTGTAAAAGTGCACCGACGACCAGGTGGCCGCCTTGCAAATCTGCATCACTGACGCCTGATGACGGAAGGCCCATAAGGCACTAAGCGCCCTAGTAGAGTGCGCCTTGACAGGGAAAGGAGGAACATGACCCCTAATGGAATAGGCCTGAACCCACTGTCTGCCTGATTCATCTGGAAATGGTCACAGAGGAAGCGGACAACCCTTTTCGAGGTCCATCCGTGAGCACAAATAGAGAGTTTGACTTCCTGAAAGACTCCGTAGCTACCAGGTACACCCTAATTGCCCAGACCACATCCAAGGCATGCAAGGCAATATCCTTTGGATGTTTATGCCTGGGACACAGGGAAGGCAAGACGATGTCTTCATTAAAATGAAAATCAGAGACAACCTTTGGAAGAAATGATGGACAGGGGCAAAGAACCACCTTATCCCTGTGAATCACCAGGTAAGGTGAACGACAGGATAGCGCCACCAGTTCCGACACCCTGCACGCAGAGGTGCTAGCCACTAAAAAGGCCACCTTCTGAGACAGCATAAGCAGGGTAATCTCCCAAATATTTTCAAAGGGAGGCTTCTGTAGAGCTGAAAGCACCAAATTAAGATCCCAAGGTGGCAACGGAGCCCGCACCAGAGGAATCAAATGTCGGGCACCCTGAAAAAAGGTACGCACCAGGGAGCGTATGGCAAAGGGTCGTTGGAAGAAGACCATCAAAGCCGGTATCTGGCCCTTGATGGTACTCAAGGCCAATTACTGTTCAACCCCTGATTGAAGGAAGGTTAAGATCTGAGCCATCGAGAAGGAGCGAGGATGAACCCCAAGAGACTCACACCACACAATGTACGTCTTTCACATACGATGTTAGACCTTCCTAGAAGTAGATTGCCTAGCTTTCAACAGTGTAGGAATCACTGACTCAGATAAACCCCTATCCTCAGCACTTGACGTTGAACAGCCAAGCCGTCACAGCCATCGACTGTAAGAAGGCTGGAAGATTGGTCCTTGGGACAGCAGATCCTCCCTGAGAGGAAACTGCCAAGGAACGTTGGTGACCAGCTGCACCAGATCAGTGTACCAAGCCCGGTGAGGTCAGTCCGGAGCCACTAAGATGACTGGAATCCCTTCTGCCTCGATCCTGCGTAGAAGTCTGGGCAGAAGCTTGAGAGGAGGGAAGGCGTAAAGCAGAGATACTGACCCCACAGGGCCACCAGCATGTCTGTCGAGTCCGCCAGAGGATCCCTTGACCGAGCCACAAACCTCTGCACCTTTCTTTTGAGCCGAGACACCAACAGATCCACCTCGGGGGTGCCCAGCTGGAGACACAGCTGATGAAACACCTCCGGATGAAGGGACCACTTCCCATGGTCCAACGCCTGCCAACTAAGGTAATTCGCATGCCAATTTTCCCTAGGAATGTGTACAGTGGAGAGGGCTGGAAGGAACCGTTCTACCCACCTTAGAATATCTGCTACCTCCAGAGCTGCCAAGACACACCTTGTGCCCCCTTGGTGATTGACATAAGCCACGGCCATGGCAATGTTCGATTGAATGCGCACCAGACAACCCTAAAGACGATCCGTCCAATGATCCAGACATAGGAGTTCCAAGACATTGATCCGTAGTCCGGACTCTTCCAGCGTCCAGATCCCCTGAGCAGAATGCTTGTCGAGGAAGCCTCCCCATCCGACTAGGCTGGCATCTGTGGTGACCACTGTCCAATACAAGGGGAAGAAGGATTTTCCCAGCCGAAGCTCCGGAGAACGAAGCCACCATATCAGGGACTCCTTCGTTCCCCGACTCAGCCGGATACGATTGTCCAGAGACTGCAGTGTCTTGTCCCATTTGGTCAAAATCTCCCTTTGCAGGGACCTCGTATGGAACTGTGCAAACGGAACCATCAGGCCAGCACACGCATGCAAGTCCGGAGGGATGACTATTTGTTGGACAGCAGGAGGGGAATTGCAGACTGCAATTTCAGAAGTTTGTCCAGAGGAAGGAGCACTCTGGCTAAGGCCAAGTCCAGAGTCAGGCCCAAATAGTGCAGCTTTGTGGACGGAACCAGGACAGACTGGTTTCAAAATCCAGCCGAATTCCTGCAGAGTTCGTATTGTGATCTCCAGGTTCTCAGCCAGAGCAGAGGGAGACTCCGCTTGCAGAAAAAGATCGTCGAAGTAGTCCAGTACCACGATCCCCCATTAGCGTAGCAAAGATAGCACCGGGGCTTACACTTTTGTCAATGCCCGAGGAGTAGATGCGAGACCACAGGGTAATGTCACAAACTGATAATGCTCCTCTCCCACAGCAAAGTGGAGAAAATGCTGATGACCTCTACATATTGTAATGTGAAGGTAGGCATCCTTGATATCAATAGAGACAAGGAAATCCCCCTGATGCAGGGATGCCACCACCGTTCGAATGGACTCCATTCTGAACTTCTGTACCCGCACAAAGCAGTTTAGCACCTTGCGGCCCAGGATTGGAAGCACTTTGCCTTCCTTCCTGGGAACTGTGATCAGGTTTGAGTAAAAACCCTGAAAACGTTCCAGGGTCGGAACCGGGACAATCACCCCTTGAAGCTTGATCTTGTAGCCAGACCTAATGACTTTGTGGACCCACTTGTCTTGCACCCGGGAAGTCCACGGGTCCGGAAACCAGCGAACATGTCCCCCCACCCTGATACGGGTGAGGGCGCACCTTAATGCAGAAGGAGCCTTGTCCACGGGTCTTGGCTTGCCAGCCCAGGTCCGTTTGGATCCTCCAGAAGACCCCCTGAAAGGCTTCAAGCCCTTGTCAGTCAACCCTGAGGGACGAAAAAACTTCTTATGAGCTGTTCCCCCTCCCGGACACGGCGTAGGAGCTTACCCCAATTGGTCGAAGTTTATGACACTAGGGCAGTGGTGAATATCGGCCTCATTGCCGAACCAGCCAGAGTGTACATAGTGTGGGCCGCAGCCTCCGCCTTCCGGTCAGCCAGATCCTTAAAGGCCGAGGACTCTTCAACTGGAATCATGATTGCCTTGTTTAATCTGGAAACCTGGAGGGTCCGCTACCAGTGGACAGTCCACTACTTAAGAAAGAACTCCTCATAGGGGTAATGTCTAGTAAAGTGCTTAGGGACCCCACTGGGACGCTTTGGTCGTCCCCAATCTTCAGCAAAAATTCTGTCAAAATAGACAGGGAAAGAAAACACCTTTGCTGCTCTGGATAGCTTGTGAGTGGCAAAGAACACCTGCTCTTCCATCGCAGCCTCCGCTGCGTCTTCCATCTTCAAGGTCTCATGTACAGATACAATCAGTGCATCCACCAGCACATTTTCGTGTGCGGTCGCAGATGTGGAGGAATCATCTTTACTATCAGAGGATTCCAGGCACATGGTTTCAGACCCAGCAGGGTGACCCACGTCCATGGTGGCCGAATCAGATTCAGGATCTGATGAGACAAATGAGGCTTTTTGCTAGCCAATCGCCCGCATGCCACCTCCACCCGGGACACAAGGCACTCCAGGACTGCAGTCAGTGCATGGATGGATGGTTGGGACCCAAAGGGCCCCCGCAGCCTCCAAGAGGGGATCAGGTGGGGAAATGTGCTCCAAAGACTTCATGAGTCACCACAAAAAGTGTAAAACACTAAGGGACAACCCCCACTGAGCTGGCAGCACCACCCGGTCGCCAGGCACAAAGCACCAAGCGATCCTCAGCAGAGAGGGAGAGGACCCCACCAGACTCACCACCCACAGAAACAGGCACCTACAGCCACCAGGGGAATCTGCACTACACGTGCGTAAAATGATCCAGGAGTCAGCACCAGGGTATGAGGAAGGGCTCCCACCGCCGAAATTGCCGCCCTCAGGGCTCCAATGTGATGGCCGCTGCTTTTTCCAATGGCAAACCACAACAAAATGTCTGCCGGGCTACACAAACATAGCTGCCGTGTGTAGAAACACACAGGCTACAACAAAATGACGGCCCCTGTGCGGCACCATGAGGCTTACAGGGATCCAGGAAGGAGACCAGGCCTCAAGGAAAGTTCGAGGCAGAACAGGGGCCCCTGGTAGGATCCCCCACCAGGTAAACCCCCCCCCCCTCCGGAAAGTAATTCGTCCAGTCGCCTGCGACGCCCCCTCCGGCCTCCATTGCCAGTTAGCGCCCTGCCCCCATCCCAGGAAAGTGGCCAGACCACCCAAACAGACCCAGTGTGAAGGGGGGGCTGGATGAGGGACTTGGCTAGGGGGGGGTGCCTGCATGAAGGAGGGGAACAAGAGGGTCCCGCCGTCCCAAAGAGGGGCCCACGTCCACCCCAAAACCCTCCAGGGGGAGAGGGGGGACAGCTACTCACCATACCAGGAACCAGACGTGCACCCGTTCAGACAGAACTCCTCTCCAGGGGGCTGTCGGGCAGGAGGAGACTTGGGCCAAGACCTGGTTGAATGCGACCTCACGAGGCATTTAACTTGCAGGCCAGCCCCCTCAGCTTCGCGCTATGTCACAGCCGACCTAGCGCGGAGCAGAGGTCTGCGCACGTTCGCTGGCCAGACTGGATTGACCACTGGATCTAGATTATCCACCCTGTCGCCCAGTCTGACAGATGATTGTAGATCTCACAGGAAGAATCCAAAGGGAAAAAAATTTCCTTGTTGCGTATTCTCAGAGGCTTGAAGCAGGGATAATGCTAATAACTAATGCTGTTACAGCTTCTAGGAGCTTAAAAAAATGCTAGTGTGCATGGAGCCTCAAAACTGGCTGTGATCCTTCACTCCTCTAGTGAGAAAAGTTAAAGAGGAAGTAAACCCTCCTCAGGAAGTTGTACCTATAGGTAAGCCTACCTATAGGTAAGCCTATGATAAGGCTTACCTATAGGTACTGTAAATATCTCCTAAACATGTACCGTTTAGGAGATATTTACCTTTAATGCAGCCAGTGACGTCACTGGCGCATGCGCTCTGAAGGAACGGCTGATCGTGCCGTTCCTTCAGAGCCCCGTGCCGTGACCGTCGGCTCCCGCGCGCGTGCGCGGGAGTGACGTCACCGCGGCTCCGACCAATCAGATGGCCGAATGCCGCGATCCCGGAAGACGGGCGACTGAACATGTCGCTCGTCATACAGGTAAGAGAGCGGCACGGCGGGGGCTCGTTCTAAGGTAAGTATTTCATAATGAGCTAGTATGCGATGCATACTAGCTCATTATGTCTTTCTCTTGCAGGTTGTAAGAAAAAAAAAATTTTTTTGAATGAGTGTACAACCTCTTTAAGGAGAACAAGTGTCTCATGCACCATTCAGCATAAGACAAATATTACAGTTAATCCTGGCGTTTGCTTATCTTGTATAAGGACAAGCAGATATATTTCTGTCTGTCCATAGATCTACCCATCTATATCTGCCTATCTTCTTAGACAAACTGGTGACTTGCACAAAAATTCCAAAACAAGCTTTAATGAATCACTATTTCACGCACGAAAACTCACTGTGCGGCCATGGATTAGTAACAGTATTCCTATTCTTGAAAATAGAAAGTAGCAATTAACTCTGTTCTGACATTTAACCCAAGGGTTCTACCCATCTAACTATCTGGAAGTAAACCCCAAGTTTTCTAGCTGTTTATCTCCACTGAACTGCATATTTAATTGAAAGATAAGAAAAATCATTTTGTTGTGTACTCAGGACTAGACCATGGTTAGCACATATAAACATACTTTAAACTCCACAAATCGTATATATATTCCTATGGTTTACCTTTATATTTATAACACTGTATATAAAAAATTAAAAAGACAAGATGAAAACTATAAGCTATATTTTACTACAACCATAAATGTATTAAAAGTAGACTATCACAATGTTGTGTGTTGCTTGTGATAGTCAGCCAAGTCTGGGAGAGGAAACTGACATCTCATTGCCCATATTTCTTGCTAAGACACTCGTCCATCTAAGATTTGAATTTGCTTTTGAGGTGAAAAAAGTCTTATGCTGATGATTATTGAAATTTTAAGTATAAGATGTATATGGCATAAAAGATGTACAGTGCCTTGCGAAAGTATTCGGCCCCCTTGAAATTTGCGACCTTTTGCCACATTTCAGGCTTCAAACATAAAGATATAAAACTGTAATTTTTTGTGAAGAATCAACAAGTGGGACACAATTATGAAGTGGAACGAAATTTATTGGATATTTCAAACTTTGTTAACAAATAAAAAACTGAAAAATTGGGCGTGCAAAATTATTCAGCCCCTTTACTTTCAGTGCAGCAAACTCTCTCCAGAAGTTCAGTGAGGATCTCTGAATGATCCAATGTTGACCTAAATGACTAATGATGATAACTAGAATCCACCTGTGTGTAATCAAGTCGCCGTATAAATGCACCTGCACTGTGATAGTCTCAGAGGTCTGTTTAAAGTGCAGAGAGCATCATGAAGAACAAGGAACACACCATGCAGGTCGGAGATACTGTTGTGGAGAAGTTTAAAGCCGGATTTGGATACAAAAAGATTTCCCAAGCTTTAAACATCCCAAGGCGCACTGTGCTAGCGATAATATTGAAATGGAAGGAGTATCAGACCACTGCAAATCTACGAAGACCTGGCCGTCCCTCTAAACTTTCAGCTCATACAAGGAGAAGACTGATCAGAGATGCAGCCAAGAGGCCCATGATCACTCTAGATGAACTACAGAGATCTACAGCTACCCCAAGTGACTTACAGCTGTAATCGCAGAAAAAGGTGGCGCTACAAAGTATTAACTTAAGGGGGCTGAATAATTTTGCACTCCCAATTTTTCAGTTTTTTATTTGTTAAAAAAGTTTGAAATATCCAATACATTTCATTCCACTTCATGATTGTGTCCCACTTGTTGTTGATTCTTCACAAAAAAATTACAGTTTTATATCTTTATGTTTGAAGCCTGAAATGTGGCAAAAGATTGCAAAGTTCAAGGGGGCCGAATACTTTCGCAAGGCACTGTAATTGCAAGTATGTTTCAATAGCTACCTTCAAAACAGTTTTTTATGCCAAAATCTAAAGTATTTTATGCAAGCCTAAATATTTTAGATTGCATATTATGACCAGTGTATGCTAACACAAATAGTTTATATCTAATAACATTTTTATTATTGTGACATGTTGGGGTTTTGTAGTTCAGTGGTAGTGCCAAAACAGGGAGCTTAATCCACACCAGAAATCGTTTTCAAGGCTTTCCTGCCCACTTTTATTTAAAAGAACGTCAAAAGTTCATACAGGTATATCTTCCCACGCAGGGGGTTCTCACCATCAATATGAACAAAACATAACATTCAGCCTCCTGGCTCTCTTGGCAGCTTCAATGCTTCAAACAGTACCTTTTGGTCCTTCTGACCATCAAATACGTACCAGTGTTCATACACAGACGCTGTACCTCAGCCCTGCATTTTTTTCTTCCAGCTCCCTGCTGCTTTGTCCCTCTTGGACTTTTTTTTAGGCTCGGACCTTGGTCTGCCAGACCTGGGCACCATGGTGCATTTGAGCACCACTCACGGCTCCCTTTACACATTGACCCCCTCGGTAGGATGGGGCTCTGAGCTCTAATTCTGGCTCTCATTTGAAACCAGCACACCTGTGCCATTAGTATGCTTGCTTCTTACAAAATCTGGCGTAAACCACCATATCACACAGCGGCCCTACCACATTATTAATAATAGAGAAATTTTGAACTTCAGATCTTGCAATAGATAAAACAAACCAACTAACTGTCACTCTTCCTGTTGCAATCATCAGGGTTGAGATCTTTTATCGTAAATGTGGGTTTACACACAAATGAATCTAATTAGTCAATTTAAAACATCTATATTATCATGATGTTTTTCTCAATGGACTGTTTCAGACAGGCTATCCATAGAAGTACACAATGCACCAGTTCAACTCTACATAACTGACTGAGAATAATAGAAGCCACCCAAAAGGCATTTGTCTAGCTTGTTAAATTGCCATAGTCAACTTGTGTTAAAATTATTTTGTGCACATACAGAAAGCTCGATGCAAAATTACATGTGGGTTGTTTAAATGTGTTCTTCATGAGTACCTCCTCCACTTATTATAAGTCTTCTAAGATTTCCTAAATTCTGCTGCTGTCCACGCCACCTACTAAAGCTGTATCTGTAAATAATATGAAGAGTAATCAATCTTTAAGCTGAACTGCACTCATCAAAACTGTCCCTCACTGTATTGAGAAACTGGTGCTTTCATCTTCTCCAACAGGGTCCAACGTCACTTATGGGTTCCCACTTCTGATGCAACTCCATCACATGGCTGCATTACCAGAATCCTACAGATGCCAGTGATGGGGTGGGATGAACACTGCATACTGCATGCACTGAAGGCAGCGTACAATCCTTTACTAATTGCAAGGAGGGAGGGTAGGAGAAGGTTTCCTGGCAGAAAAGACGTGCAAAGCCTCTTTTGCTAAAAGTTTCCATCTCCATACAAGTTCCACTTTAATTTAAATTAATAGCTCTTTAAAGCCTCATTTTGGACTAAAACTATTTTTTATATCATTCCTCCCACCCTCTAACCCATCTTTCTATGCATTTTTTATCTCTTTACCGTGTGAAACCAGATATATAGTCACCCAAAGCTGACTATCTACCAGTAACATTTTTCAATTTTTCAATATAAGAACATTTGTTCAATTTTATTTTAAATAAAAATTTTTATTAATTATTTTTTTTTTTACATGACCAAGAGAAAAAAGTTAAAGATAAAGGCACTATGTTTATAGCGAACAAGTAGCACTCATAGCGCAGCAAAGGCATTTTGAGAAAACAAATAACAATAAGGTCTACAACACAAATATATCAGGAGTCTCAAAGACAACTTAAGCAATAGGCTCTCCGTCATGGTTATAGAGCTACTCGTTCAATTTTCTAATAGTTAGTTGAGTCAAATCAATGTTCGTTTTCAACTGCAGGGATGAGTAAATTCAGAGCAGAATAGAAATTTTCTCTTGAACAAATGAATTTCTAACAATAAGTGTGGTTTTGGTTGGGGAAATTACATTCATTCCAAAATCGAATGATAAGTGCAAACAAAATTTTGAATTATTTTCGAATAGTATTCATTAAGTCATCAAATGTACCCAGATTTTTCATACAAATGTACATTCGAAACTCTACTAGTGTATGGCCAGCTTAAATCCCTCCTCCAGGTCCCTCACTGCCACGGGTTCCAGGTAAGAGAACCATTGATCAAATGCTGCAATGCCTCCCCTGTGATCATACAATTCTCTTCTGGATGCTGAGAGGACACGGCTCAAGGCTATGGCTTTACCTGACCATGGCTCAAATTAAATAATAAAAGACATTTTTTTTCTTTCCAGAGATCAGACTGAGGGGGTGAGAGGGAGGAGTTGGGCTTTAAATGACTTATAATACCACTTCTTCTAATAGGCTCGGTTCACACTGCCACGACCTGAAGGTCACGCAACTTACAGTGCTACTTTGCCTGGCAACTTTAGTGCAACTTCGGCAAGACTTCTGCGTGACCTGGCGTGACTTTATAACAACTTCAGGGAATGTCTATGTATTTTTCCTGTAAGGTTGGATACAAATCACATCAATAAAGATGAGGATCCGACTTGGAAGCAACTTCCATTAAAGTCTATGGGCACAAGTCGGATAGAAGTCGCCTTGAAGTAGTACAGGAATCTTTTCTAAAGTCAGAGCAACTTCAGTAGTGCTAATTAAGACAGCTCTCATTGACTAAAATGGGATTTCACATGTCACGCGCCTTGGGGGTCCCACAAGTCAGATCCCAAGTCTCGGCAGTGTGAACCGAGCCACGCACTTAGCCAACTAGCATTTTTTACCACCACCATGCAGAAATTAGTATAATGAATGTTTTACAAAGGTTGTCATATTTCCACTTAAAGTGTATTTCCACTCTTGCAGCCAAATTAGGATACACCTACTTTATATTTGTTACATATTACCATTCACATAACACAACTTGAACAATACTGTTGGTATTCGTTTAGTTCGATCAGCACTGCAGCCAATCGGCTACAGATTTCCCCATCCAGGTCGCTCGTGTGTTTGGGGGAATCTATTCAGTTTTTATTTATTTGAGTCATCTATGGCCAGCTTAAGATTGTTCAGAAATGCTTGCAGTTAGCCATTAGGTCTTCGACTGAGAAACATCTAAAAAGGAACACATTTGTTTGATTTATATTTTTCACTCATGCTGTATGAATAGGAACATAAAACAAACATACTGTATAGTAGGTTTTTTTTCTCATATTTGACTGCAAAACTAGAAATCTACTTTTTAAAGTTGAACTCCGGGCATACAAACTTTCATTTAAATATCTTTCTCAATGGCCAAAAAGAATATCATTTTACTTTGTGTGTACCAAATGCTCACATGCCTCTTGAATTTAGATAATATTTGCATATCCTGGAGTTCAGATTTAAGTTTTTTTGGTGAGTAACACAAGTGACATAACCATCCAGATTGCAAGCTTTCAGTTCACTGCCTTCAATTCTTTCATGTTCTACACATTATTTAACTATCAGAATTTTAACTCAACCAAGAATTTGGCCAGAGGCTAATTACTAAACATGCTGAAGATCACACACCATTTGCTAATGCTGAGCTTCAAACTGAATTACCCTTAGGCCTATTGTTTCAAAACTCTGAATTATCAGAGGCGGTGCTTTTTATACAGTAAGAGAAAAAGTGTTTTCAAGGGAGTCGTATAAAGGGGGACAATGGCATTTTTCATGCTTTGAAGATATACACAAACATAAATCATTTGGTTTTGTTTTTTTTTTACAAATGTTTTATTTAAAAGTGAAAACAAATGTCTACAAAGGGGTGAATTTACTCAAGACAAATAGACTGTTCACTTTGCAAGTGTATTTGCACTAGTTTTCCACATAAATAACAAGAGGCACTATGTTCACACACAAGAAACAGGGAGGCCTGGGTGTCCCAAACTTAAACTTGCGTCTATAAATCCCTTGATGGAGCACACACTTCCGAGCCTGGGACTCTATTAAATACTACAGCTACTTAATTTTGCCTGACTTGCCCTATCTTCCTCTGAGTAACCCATCATTCCCTTTGGGAATACAGTACCCTACTGCATTTCACTGGTGGCTTTCCCACAACATTCACTGTGTCGCTCTGTAAACACCTGGGTGGAAATTAGGGAGAAATACCAAACCCCATCCACTGAGCTCTTTAGGTTCCTAAAAATTAAGCACTGGTTAACTACTATAACTACCAACACAGCTCTCACCTCAACTCTCCTTGTTTGAACACGTTTTTTACTGCAAGCCTCCTTCCAAAACGTATCTCTATTATCTATTCGCAGCTGAATGATCTTAAAAACCCTAGCAGCCATGCTTATGTTTCTAGGTGGGGACATGACCTAAATGGCTCCAGAAATAGGGAAGATTAGACACAAATTTGGACCCTTACTGCCTCTTGCTCTATCAACACGCTGACACTGTAATCAGCCTTTAAATCTGTCTCCAGGTGGTACATGGTTCAAAATCGTATAACACACTTTTACCTCAATTCCTGTAGCACCTGTTTTTGGGGCTGCTCCCTCCCAGGGTATGTATTCCATACATGGTCATGCTCCATGCTTTCCAGATGTTGGCAGAAAGTCCTTAAACTGTTACAAACTTTGCCAACTCGCCCCTTCCCTAGGGATCCTTGGTATGTCCTATTACATCTCAAGCCCCCCAGTCCATCACCACAGACACTTTCTTTGTCAATGAAAAGCGTATTAACATTCTCTTGGATACGCATAAGGAATTCCCAAAACTCTGGACCCAATAAATACAATACGCCTATCTCTCCATGTCATTTGAAGCCCTAGGTCTCTGGTCTGGGTGTCCCCTATGCCCTCCTCCTGGGTGTCCCCTATGCCCTCCTCCTGCTCCTCTCTTTGCACTCTGTTCTACTCTCACTACTGCCCAGGACCCCCCCCCCCCCACACACACTTTTTCGCCCTTGGCCTCCCTAGCCTTGGAGGCCTTTACTAATATGTCTCCTGACCATTTTCTATACAACGGACCAGATCCTTACATTTAATCTGTGAGTGTCTCAGTTTACAGCTAACCCATGATTTACTCCCCCTCCCCCCATATTACAAAATGTGCACGTACAGGAGGAAGAAGAAGAGAGAGCCGTCCAGGCTGTGCTCTCTCTCTCTCATCGCAGAGTTGCAGTGCACAGGAGGTAACACAAAGTAGCGCTCAGACCAGGATGTGGCACGGAAACCCCTGAGAACTCTTTACCCTAGTCTAACTAACAGCAATGCTAACTAGCACCAAACTGGAGGGGGATAAATGGAACATACCAAGAGTACAAAATAAACAAGGAGCTGTGGCAACAAAAATTAACATGTATTTTAAGTCCGAATCATGGCAAAAAAAAAAATTACACTACAAACAACTCTGTCAAAAGGGAATTGAAAAGCATAAGCTAGGGGATGGATGCAAGAAAATATCAGATTCACTGAATATTGCTTGAAGCACAGTTAAATAAGCTATAAGGAAATGTAAGGAGTAAGGTACATCTGTAAATCCACCAAGAACATGCTGTCCAATGAGTGAATGTGCAATAAAGAGTTTATTACGGGAGGACACCCAGTGATCTATAACAGCCCTGAGGGCGTTATAGGCTTCAGTGGCTGAGGTTGGAGAAACTATGCATACAGAAAATGTTGCCCAAGTACCTCTTCACCAATCGCAGATTTACAGCATAGTGATGAAAAAGAAAGTCACTGTTACCTAAAGCTCACAAGGCATCTCACTTACAGTTTTCCAAAGTGGAAGACTCAAGTCAGCTGGAAGAAGGCTCTCTAGTCTTATGAGAACAACATTCAGCTTTTAGCCCATCAGACCAAACACTTTGGTATAAGCCAGACAGGGCAGATTATCATAAACATACCATATCACACATGAAGTGAGTATATGATTGGATGATCGAAATCAGCAGAGCTTCACCTCATTCAGTGAGCGAAGGGAAACTTTGCATAAAATGTGAATGGACTTTAGCAAATCAACTCCAATGATACACAAGAATGGCCTAAAGATGAACTACATGGCCTGTTCACACATAAACACCCATTAAAATGCTTGAAAAACAGATGTGCATTGCTTTCTATTGATATGCGTTGATGTGCATTTTCATGCACTGTACAGGGCACCGGGAATGTTTTCTGATAGGAGATATACAGTGCCTTGCGAAAGTATTCTGCCCCCTTGAACTTTGCGACCTTTTGCCACATTTCAGGCTTCAAACATAAAGATATAAAACTGTAATTTTATGTGAAGAATCAACAACAAGTGGGACACAATCATGAAGTGGAACGAAATTTATTTGATATTTCAAACTTTGTTAACAAATAAAAAACTGAAAAATTGGGCATGCAAAATTATTCAGCTTCTTTACTTTCAGTGCAGCAAACTCTCTCCAGAAGTTTAGTGAGGATCTCTGAATGATCCAATGTTGACCTAAATGACTAATGATGATAAATAGAATCCACCTGTGTGTAATCAAGTCTCCGTATAAATGTACCTGCACTGTGATAGTCTCAGAGGACCGTTTAAAGCGCAGAGAGCATCATGAAGAACAAGGAACACACCAGGCAGGTCCGAGATACTGTTGTGGAGAAGTTTAAAGCCGGATTTGGATACAAAAAGATTTCCCAAGCTTTAAACATCCCAAGGAGCACTGTGCAAGCGATAATATTGAAATGGAAGGAGTATCAGACCACCGCAAATCTACGAAGACCTGGCCGTCCCTCTAAACTTTCAGCTCATACAAGGAGAAGACTGATCAGAGATGCAGCCAAGAGGCCCATGATCACTCTGGATGAACTGCAGAGATCTACAGCTGAGGTGGGAGACTCTGTCCATAGGACAACAATCAGTCGTATACTGCACAAATCTAGCCTTTATGGAAGAGTGGCAAGAAGAAAGCCATTTCTTAAAGATATCCATAAAAAGTGTTGTTTAACGTTTGCCACAAGCCACCTGGGAGACACACCAAACATGTGGAAGAAGGTGCTCTGGTCAGATGAAACCAAAATCAAACTTTTTGGCAACAATGCAAAACCTTGTTTGGCGTAAAAGCAACACAGCTCATCACCCTGAACACACCATCCCCACTGTCAAACATGGTGGTGGCAGCATCATGGTTTGGGCCTGATTTTCTTCAGCAGGGACAGGGAAGATGGTTAAAATTGATGGGAAGATGGATGGAGCCAAATACAGGACCATTCTGGAAGAAAACCTGATGGAGTCTGCAAAAGATCTGAGACTGGGACGGAGATTTGTCTTCCAACAAGACAATGATCCAAAACATAAAGCAAAATCTACAATGGAATGGTTCACAAATAAACATATCCAGGTGTTAGAATGGCCAAGTCAAAGTCCAGACCTGAATCCAATCGAGAATCTGTGGAAAGAACTGAAAACTGCTGTTCACAAACGCTCTCCATCCAACCTCACTGAGCTCGAGCTGTTTTGCAAGGAGAAATGGGTAAAAATTTCAGTCTCTCGATGTGCAAAACTGATAGAGACATACGCCAAGCGACTTACAGCTGTAATCGCAGCAAAAGGTGGCGCTACAAAGTATTAACTTAAGAGGGCTGAATTATTTTGCACGCCCAATTTTTCAGTTTTTTATTTGTTAAAAAAGTTTGAAATATCCAATAAATTTCGTTCCACTTCATGATTGTGTCCCACTTGTTGTTGATTCCTCACAAAAAATTACAGTTTTATATCTTTATGTTTGAAGCCTGAAATGTGGCAAAAGGTCGCAAAGTTCAAGGGGGCCGAATACTTTCGCAAGGCACTGTATTTATATTTCCCCACTATTTCAGTTATGGTCTCTTTAGGGGGACAGTTTCAAGACTGGGCTTAGTACTCAGGGGTTCTCACCCATGCATGAGGGACCATAGTGAGGGGGTTCTGGGGCAATCTGGTTGGGAAGAGAGGACTGATTGTGAGTGCTCTCTTAATTGATAATTTCTTATTAGGGACCACGAACTTCAGAGGTTCAAAGAGTTTTGGGAGAGAAGAGCCCCCAAAGCCTGACGTCAAGGACTCTGGTCCTGAAGGGTTTAAGCCACAGCAAATGGAGTATTAAAAGGCAGCAGGAAGGGATCAGCACCTATGTTATTGAGGTAGAGTGGAGTGCCTCACAGGTTGTGAGAAGATGAACCCTTTGGCAAGAGAGAGGCTTGTTGCTGAACCCCTGCGGCCTGTGTGGCATCCTGCTACACGGAGGAGCCCTAACCTGGTGGTGAACCTGTGGTGTGCTTCTTTTTTTTTTTTTTTTTTAACCAGAACTATGCACTCTCTATTTTCTTTTCATACAATTCAGGACACAGAGCCAAAATCATGACATATGGGTTATATAGGCCACCTATAGGTAAAGGACACTGGCAACCAATCAGAATTGATGACCTCCTATATAACCCCTTCCATAGAGGAAGTACCTCCATTTTTTCACCAGTGTCTAAAAGGTGAATGTCGCTGTGAAGAGGTGCTCCACATGTTTGTTATATTTCAAAGAAGAAGAAAGAAGATTATGCTATCATACCCCAAAAAAATATCATTGAATCTAAGGGGTTAGCTATTGGATCCATCTAAAACAGTCAATGGACTAAAAAGATGGTACCTGAGCCTCGGGAAGCAGATACAAGGTTTTGCCTGCAACGCTGTCCTTTTTTAGGCGCTGGACCCTGGGTTCCGAACCCTTGGAATACCAAACCCCAAAGGCGCCCGTGCAGGGTGCTCTACATGTCCAAGGCCGTGGCCCCTCCTATATAGGGGACCCAGTCCTTGAAGGTCTTTAAGACCATGCTCACCGTGAGGAGTGAAGATTGGAATCTTGCTTGTAGCAGTTTCCTGCGGCAGGACTGGTGAATCAATTTTATGCACTGTTCCCTTTAATAAGATTACAGAGACTTGTGCCAAGTGTTTTTCTGCTTATAATTTCATTGTAGCAGGTTTATGCAAGATATGTTTAAAGCATTAAGGGTTAAAGGTTAAAAGCATATTGTTACACTTTTTCCTTACCCTGAGCTAATTTCCTGAAAGGCTTCAGCTGTGACAAACAAGATTCAGCCTTAACTGCTTTCTCCCCCATTTGTTTGTTGTGTTAGCCCTGGCGCAGAAGCGATCGCATTTTCGCTTCTGCCGGATCGCGCTTTGCGTGTCTATGGTGTACGCCTATTTACGGGACTCTTTGCATTTAAGTACAGGATTGGGCAGAGGATGTGGAAGATGTAGCTGAAGATGACCCTATAGAAGGTCAAGCTGAAACTTCCACTTCTGGGGAGTCAGAGGAATCTCTATCAGCCTCTCAATCCCAGAGATTGTTTATCCAGTCTCTTGCTGAGTTGGTCCGGGCTGAGGTTAAACTCATGCCCCTTGAGTCAACTGAAAACGTTTTCCTCCCATGGCTCACTGAGCCCTCCTCAGAGTCCTCAGTCATTTTCCATGCATCCACTCTTATAACAAGAAGTGTATAATTTTACTGGGATCATCCAGATAGGATGTTTGTTCCTCCTAAAAGGTTTTCATTGTTATATCCTATGGAGGATACGTTTTTTAAGAGATAGAAAATTCCCACTATGGATGCAGCCATTTCTTCGGTTAACAAGAATTTAACCTGTCCTGTGGATAATGCCCAGGTTTTTAAAGATCCAGCGGATAAGAAGATGGAATCTTTATTGAAAGCCTCCTTTGCGATTGCAAGTTCTGCTGTACAACCAGCAGGAGCAGCCATAGGAGTGTGTCAGTCTTTAAAAGACCGCATAAACCGAGTGTCCAAGACAGTTCCTTCTCAAGGAGAGTCTGTGGAAGATCTGTCAGATCTACCCTGCACTTTATGTTTCGCAGTAGATGCTCTTACGGACTCCATAAGGCAAATGTAGCGGTTTGCGCTGATGACAGTGCATATGCGCAGAATCCTTTGGTTAAAGAGTTGATCTGCAAAATGACCATGTAAAAAATTACTGGCTAGCTTCCCCTTTCAGGGAGAACGCCTTTTTGTTGATGATCTGGATAAGTATATCCAAAAGATCTGGGGGGGGGGGGGGGAGTATGTTGCTACCTGTAAAGAGGAAGAACAGGCGTCCTTCCTTTAACATCCCCAGCACACATAATACCAGTGCTTCCAGTTCCAGTCAGTGGCGACGGCCTCAACCGTCTACATCCGGACCCAAGCCCTCGGGCAAAGTCAGAAAAAGCCCTGGGCCCAAAGATTAGCCAAGTCTTCCTCTAAGCCCTCTCAGTGAAGGGGTGCCCCCACTTGCCTGGGTGGGGGGAAGGCTCCTGCGGTTCTCAGGGGAATGGGTGGAGTTGATTCAAGACAACTGGGTTGTCTCCACCATTTCACAGGGATACAAGCTGGAATTCCAGGTGTTCCCGCATCCTCGGTTTGTGAGGTCAAGTATACCAACAGATCCCCTAAAAGAAAGCTCTCTCTTTCAGGCATTGGACCAGCTGAGGGCTCAGAGGGTGATAACCGAGATTCCAGAAAACGAAAGGTTCAAGGGTTTTTACTCAAACCTATTCGTAATCCCTAAACCAAAGAGGGATGTGAGACCTATTTTGGATCTCAAGGCACTGAAACAGTTTCTGAACGTTCGTTCTTTCCGCATGGAATCAATTCGTTCAGTCGAATTCCTAGCAACCATAGACATCAAGGATGCATATCTTCATGTGCCTATATTTCAGACTCATCAAAGGTTCCTTTGTTTTGCGATTGGAAACCATCACTCTCAGTTTTTGGCCCTGCCCTTCAGGTTGGCCACAGCACCAAGAGTGTTCACATAGATCCTGTAAAGGGGTTTTGATCTCTATGACCCTGTATGTAGTCGGGTTTGCCGTCGTCCCTGGTTAAGAGTTTTGTAGGTTGTTGGTACCTCAAGCCAGTAAGAAGTGGGACTTTTTAGGCAGGTAGGAGTAATCACGAAAAAGTACAAGCAAAATAGGTGATAAATAATAAAATGGTATTTAATCCTTAAAACATATGTACAGTTGAGTACAGGCATACCCCACTTTTAAGTACACAATGGGACCAGAGCATGTATGTAAAATGAAAATGTACTTAAATTGAAGCAATACCTTTTTTCATTTCTCAATGCATGTAAATACACTAGCTCTATAGGAAATCTTGGTCAGCTTGACATGGCATTGCTCCCAAACCATGTGACAAGGACACCAAGCTTGGGGAGCATGTTAAGGGGATCCAGGACTATGACATAGTAGATTACCCAGGCAAGCTGGCCAGCCACAAACAGGATATGTTGTAGTCCTGGGTCCCCTCTCGGTGCTCCCTAAGTTTGGTATCCCTGTCACTTATGGTTTGGGAGCAGTGCCATGTCAAGCTGAACAAGATTTCCTATAGACGCCAATGTTAAAAACCGGGAGTAGTGTCATGCAAAGCTGAACAAGCTGTGTCCTTACTCGCGAGTGTACTTAAAGTGAGTGTACTTAAAGCGGGGTATGCCTGTACATTAGAGTGATAGGGTTATAGACCCTTGTGAAAGTGTGTAGTAGATAGAGGGTTTGTGACACGTGGTTAATGGTGACTTTAAGAGTATATCTCTGTCATTCCCTGCTGTAAAGCTTGGGTTTCCCAGATCAGAGATGTCTCCTATATTCCTACGCGTTTCGGCCCCTTAGGGAGCCTTTTTCAAGGTTGGTACATACATACAAAAAAAATATGTATGTACCAACCTTGAACGACTCACCACAATTTAAAGAAGTGGTGAAATTTATAAATATCTAACACCATATCTGTATTTAACCCACAGAAATGGTGACTGTCAACCTTGAAAAAGGTTCCATAAGGGGCCGAAACGCGTAGGAATATAGGAGATATCTCTGATCTGGGAAACCCAAGCTTAACAGCGGGGAATGACAGAGATATACTCTTAAAGTCACCATTTACCACGTGTCACAAACCCTCTATCTACTACACACTTTCACAAGGGTCTATAACCCTATCACTCTAATGTACTCAACTGTACATATGTTTTAAGGATTAAATACCATTTTATTTATCACCTATTTTGCTTGTACTTTTTCGTGATTACTCCTACCTGCCTAAAAAGTCCCACTTCTTACTGGCTTGAGGTACCAACAACCTTCACATAGATCCTAGCTCCAGTACTGGCTGTTTTTAAGGTCCGGAGGGATATCAATAATAGGATGTCTGGATGATCTATTACTAGTAGATCGATCAGTGTCAGCTCTAAGCCAAAATATCCTTTAGACTGTACATTTTTTTAAATGTCTGGGTTGGATACTGAACTTAGCAAAGTCAGCATTGCAGCCAGTCCAGCGTCCGGAATACCTGGGGCTTTTTGTCGACACGGTGCAGGCAAAGGTATTGTAGCCAGCAAGGGTCTCAGACCTGAAGGGTCACGTTCGGTCTATGGTAAGACTGAGATATCCGTCTATACATCATTGCATGATGTTACTGGGGAAGATGGTGTCCACATTCGAGGCAATTCCCTATGCTCAACTCCATGCCAGACCCTTGCAGTACAACATTCTGCCTGCGTGGAATGGAAAAATTCAGTCACTGGACCGGTTCATATCTCTGCTACCAAGAGTATGACAGAGTCTGAATTGGTGGTTGTTGACCAGAAATCTGGAGAAGGGGATATCCTTTCTTCCAGTAACCTGGAAGGTGGTGACTACGGATGCCAGTCTCTCTGTCTAGGGAGCGGTTCTGGAGGAAGCCACTGTCCAGGGCAAATGGTCTTGGGTAAAGAGTCATCTCCCCATTAACATTCTGGAAATTTGTGCAGTCAGTCGGGCTCTGAAATTCTGGATGCCCAGACTTTGGGGTCACCCTGTCAGGGTGCAATCCGACAATGCCACAGCCGTGGCTTATGTCTACCATCAAAGAGGCACAAGGAGTCTATCATCCCAGAAAGAGGTGAATATCATCCTGTCCTGGGCAGAGAAGTTTGTGCCATGCCTGACAGATGTGTTCATTCCAGGAATAGAGAACTGGCAGGCAGATTACTTGAGCCGTCAACAGATGTTTCCGGGGGAATGGTCCTTACATCCCAAGATTTTTCAATTAATCTGCCTACGCTGGGGGGTCCCAGACGTAGATCTGTTGGCATCCAGATTTAACAACAAATTGGAGAGGTTTGTGTCCAGGACCAGGGATCCACTCACACTCGGAGAGGATGCTTTGGTGACTCCTTGGGAGGAGGATTCCCTGATCTATGCCTTTCCTCCGGTACAGCTGATATCACATCTGTTGCGCAGGATCCAGCTGGAGGGGAAACCAGTAATTCTGGTAGCTCTGGCTTGTTCGAGGAGGATTTGGTATCCACAAATCCAGATGTTGGCAGTGACCAGGCCCTGGGTCCTTCCACTGCATCCGAACTTGCTCTCTCAAGGTCCGATATTTCACCCTGCTTTACAGTCTCTGAATTTGATGGCTTGGCTATTGAAGCCTTAATCTTGGAAGAGCAGGGTGTGTCTGGCCCGCAGTTCATACACTGATAAATGCCAGGAAGCCAGTCTCTAGAAATATTTATTACAGGGTCTGGAAATCCTACATTGCATTGTGTGAAGCCAGGAAATGGCATCCCGCACATATATTATTGTGAGAATTCTATCCTTCCTGCAAGTAGGGGTAGATAGAAATTAAGCCCTGAGCACAATTAAAGGGCAGATTTCAGCTTTATCAGTTTTTTTTCAGGAACCGATCGATTCCCATTCGTTGGTTCAAACCTTTGTCCAGGGAATATTGCGTTTGCTTCCACCAGTGAAGCCATCGTTGTTTGGTGCTGGCAGTTTTGCAAAAACAGCCTTTTGAACCTCTGGGACAGGTTCCCCTGGTTATTTTGACCAAGAAACTGGTCTTTTTGATTGCGATAACTTCGTTTAGAAGAGTATTGGAACTAGCAGCTCTTCCTTGTAAAGAGCTATTCTTGATATTTTATCAGGATAGGGTGATTTTATATCATCACCCAGATTTTTTGCCCAAGGTAGTGTCCGCCTTTCATTTGAATCAGGACTTTATACTACCTTCTTTTTTTCCAGATCCTCACTCGGAGGAGGAAAGGTTATTGCATTCCCTCGATGTAAAGCGTGCACTTAAATTTTATTTACAGGAAACAGCTCATATTCGTAAGACTGAGAGCTTGTTTGTGCTGCCAGAAGGCCCCAGGAGGGGGTTGGCAGCATCTAAATCTATGATTTCCTGTTGGATTCGCCAGGCTATTACCCAGGCGTAGTATGGTTTAGTAGGAAAGGTTCCACCTTTTCCTGTAAAGGCACATTCTACCAAAGGAGTAGGTGCCTCTTGGGCAATTTGCCATCAAGCCTCTATGGCTCAGATTTGCAAGGCCGCGACCTCGTTGTCAGTGCATATGTTCACTCTTTTCTATAGAGTGGATGTTGGGACCCAGGAAGAGTCTGCTTTTGGCGGCAGTGTACTGCAGGCGGCGGTGTAATCCTTCTGTTAAGGGTCAGATGGCGGTATTTTTTTGGTGTCCCCCCCTCAGATGCATTGCTTTGGGACGTCCCATATGTTATGACTGTGTCCAGTGATGTACGAAAAGAAAAATTGATTTTTAATTCATACCTACCTGTAAAATCCATTTCTTGAAGAACATCATGGGACACAGAGGTCCCTCCCCTCTTCAAGGAGATCTTTTATTGCTCGCTACAAAACTGAGGTACTACCTATATGGGAGGGGGTATATAGGGGGTCATCAATTCTGATTGGTTGCTAGTGTCCTTCACCTATAGATGGCCTATGTAACCCATATGTTATGATTATGGCTCTGTGTCTCGTGATGTACTTCAAGAAATGGATTTTACAGGTAAGTATGATGCCATCGCTGGAGGCAGCGTCCATCTCTACCCGGTCTTCCTTCCGGGTTTGCAGCTCCGGCTCTGTGACTGGCCCGAGCAAAAATGACGTTACTCCCATCCATGTGCACGGGAGCCACCAGTCACGGCACACTGCTCTGAAGAAACGGCACAGGTGGCCATTCCTTCAGAGCGCATGCGCCAGTGACGTAACAGGCTGACAGCTCAGAAAATATCTCCTAAACGGTGCATGTTTAGGAAATATTTACTATTTACACTACCTATAGGTAAGTCCTAATATAGGCTTACCTGTAGGTAAAACTCAAAGATGGAAGTTTACTTCCTCTTTAAGGAAAGGATAGAGGGAGAAAAATAGAGACAGAGACAAACACATTTTTGTTTTGGAGAGGCATTGGCAAACAGCATGTCTAGCATATCAGCCCTAATCACTGTGACTAAGCTAGCTATATGGAGGAAAAGGCTGACGAGGAGATTGGGGCAGCCATTGCTCACACAACATTGGAGTAAAGAGCAGTTTTGTATGTTATATGTGTATTTACAATGTCAATAATATATTTCTTTTCACCCTGCCTTTGAGACACCTCACTAGCCAGTCTTCCAGAGAGTGCACTATACTTCCATTCTAAGATTGCTGCCTCATGGGTTCTTGTAAAGCCTGTTACACATGGGCCTTAATATCAGCCAGTTCAACAGAAACCGGACGACATTCAGCCCATGTGTACACCAGCCTGCCCGGCTTCATTTGAGCTGGCATGCTGGGAAACCAGCATCCGATCAGCATCAGATCAGTGCAGGCAGCCAATGGCTGCAAGCACTGACTGTTGGATTCTGGCAAGTGGGGGGGGGGGGGCAGTTCCCCTGTCAGAACACAACAGCTCAGCGGGAAGATCGCTGTACTGGCATCGCATAGTTAGTACAGCAAGTGTTAGTACAGCAAGTTCCTCCTCAGTTTTTTTTTCATTCAGCCCACTGGGTTAAGGGACATATTAAAAATCTTTTTCTTTTCTCAATACACTTGACTTGACAAGCATTTATGTGCGTTGTGTTAATGCATACATGTAGCATTTTAATGCAACGCACTGCATATAACACCAGCATTGTGGTGTAAACAGGACCAATTGAAATCAATTGTCTTCAATGTGGTAAAATGCATCACTGCAGTATGTGTTAACAGGGCCTTCACCAAAATTTGGTCAAAAGGCAGCCTAATGCCTGATACACAAGGGGAGTGACAGATTGCTGGACTAACACAAGCGATGTTAGTACTGCCATCTCCCTGCTGTGCTATTGTGTTCTGACAGGGAGACTGTCCCCTGACCCCCCCATCAAAACACCCAGTCCAGCGCTCACAACCACTAGCTTTCCAGTATGCCCATTTAATAAAAGCCAGTTTTCAGACCAGCTTCTATCAAACAGGCTGCTGCACACACGGGTCAAATGTCGGCTGATTTCTGTTGAACCAATCGATAATGACCGACATTGGGACCGCGTGTACCAGTCTTTAGAAAATCTTAGAAAAACAACATTTTCAGTCATCTTACTCTAATATGATTTCTAGGGTAAACCCTCTAGACCTTCCCAAATCCAGGCACAATGGGATAGAGACATAACTCATAAGGAGGGGCTGAATTAGGATTAGGTATATGTCTCCTATTTTAGCACAACCATCTTTGCTGGAGAAAAATCATCCAAATACATTTGTTTCACAGGTTCTACTTTACACTAATGTAACCATTCAAAATGAGGAAAAGGGACACTCCTCTATGTCAAAGTGTCAGGGCGCTGATGAGGTTCTTATACATATGATCTGGAACTGTCCTATGGTTAGACCATGCTAACATCAGATTAAAATCTTTTTTGCAAAATTTAGAAATCTCCAAAATCTGTAATCCAAAGTGGTGCCAATTAGGGGAATTTGGCGATATGGAGCTTTGAAGCGTTTAAAAAGACCTTTCTGAGATTGGTTGTATTTTATGCTAGGAAGACTGCAGTATTAAACTGGATTTTTTACAGCACCTTTGGATAATAGTGCCTTGAAATGACTGGTGGATACCTTGGTGAAAACTTACCTGCATAAGACAGACCAAATAAGAGGATCACAAGCTGGAGGTGTTCAGTGTCCACAGAAAAACTGGGGAAGTGTTGATGCTCTGGAAACACTGGGATATGCAAATATGTATCCTTGATGTCCAAAAAGGCTAAAGAGCCTCTCTGATAGTGGGAGGCTATGACAGACCTAGAGACATTCACAGACACTGTGTACAGATCCGATTGGAGCAGCTCTGTACAGTGTGATCGCTGTGATACAGCAATCACAGTAATCACAAATGTAAACAGTAAATTGTTTCTATTAGTAAGCTTGTCCCATCATCTTACAACAATGAAGGGGAGGAAACAGGATCTAATGAGTAAATGGCTCAATCATTAATTCCAAATCACAGGCAGAATAAGTGGATCATTTTTAGGCAGCAATTACATTTGCAAATGAGGATATTAGCGACTAGACGCAAGAGACCGAGCAGGGGTTTCTTACAATTTGCTGCGGGAGGAATAGGAGGATGATAGCTAATACATTAACTGTAAGAAAGTGAGGCCAGAGCATATTGGCCCCATAAAGTATGATGAAGGAAATTTGGTTACAAAAGACAAAGAGAAGGCAAAGGTTTTAAATGCATTCTTCTCCTCAGTTTTCACAAAGGAAACAGGGGGATATAGTAGCCAAGGCTTTAATGTTAATAAAACATCACAGAATGCCCCCTCATGGCAAACTGAAGACAGAATCAGAAATAGTCTTGAAGAACTTAACATAAATAAGTCACCAGGACCAGATAGCGTACACTAGAGGGTCCTTAACCTCCCTGGCGGTCTGATTATGTCCAGATTTTTGTGCTAAAAGCGGTACATTCTTTTGCATGGAAATCTGTTTTATATTTTATACTCACCTTCTCCTGCGATCCCCCGCCGTCCTCCCGCTGAGTGCTCGGCCGATGCCGGCAGCTGTCTTACGGTTCCCTGCGAGCGTTGCGACGCAGGGGGTGGAACCGGCGGCAATTTAAAAAATGTAAATACACTAAATGACATGATACAAAGTTGTGATCCTAACATATTACACTTTATCATGCTATTTCACCACAGGATTTCACCTGGTGATTTTTCCAGTGCCCTGCCTGTGCTTTTCCAGTTCTTTGCACCTGGAAAATTGAGAACGACCATGGCGTCCAAAAAGTGTTCTTTTTGCGCAAAAGCGCTTTTAGACCAACTGGAAAACAGCGACAGCGAAACTTGAAGAACTGAGCGATAGCAATTCGTGGGAAAATTTGTCATCAGGTACGGAAAGTGATGACAGCGACGATTCTGATGTCTCTTTCTGGCACATAGCTCCGTTGGAAATTCTCAAGAATCATTTGATATACTTCCCAAATTCCACAAGCTATGTGCCAGAAAGAGACATCAGAATCATCGCTGTCGCTGTTTTCCAGTTCCTCTAAAAGCGCTTTTGCGCAAAAAGAATGCTTTTTGGACGATATGGTCGCTCAAAATTTTCCAGGCACAAAACACTGGAAAAGCACAGCCAGGGCACTGGAAAAGTCACCAGGTGCAATCCTGTGGTGAAATGGCATGATACAGAGTAATCCGTTAGGATCACAGCTTTGTATCATGTCATTTAGTGTTTTTACACATTTAGTGTTTTTACACTTTTGAATTTGCTGCTGGTTCCACCTACCTGCGTCGCAACGCTCGCAGGGAAGGAAACCGGAAGTCAAGTGCCGGCAATCGGCCCTGCACAGAGCGGGGAGAGAGTGTGAGGACACCGGGGAGGACAGCGAGGGATTGCAGGGAAGGTGAGTAACATTCTGGGGTAATCCCGAGTGTGGCTCGGGGTAACCGCTTTTGGTACTGAAAGCCACACTCGAGAATACCACCAGGGGGGTTAAGGAACTCAGTCAGGTGATAGCTAGACCATTGTTAATAATTTTTATGGACAGTTTACTGACTAGATTGGTTCCAACCAATTGGAGAAAAGCCAACATTGTACCAATATTTTAAAAAGGGCCAAGATACTGTATATCCCTAGGAACTACAGGCCAGTTAGCCTAACATCAATAGTCTGCAAGCTATTGGAGGGGATGATGAGGGATTATATCCAAGATTTCAGTAATGAAAACAATTTCATTAATAGTAATCAGCACGGATTCATGAAGAATCGTTCTTGCCAGACCAAGCTATTAACCTTCTATAAAGAAGTGAGCTGCGATCTAGATAAAGGAAGGCCTGTAGATGTGGTGTATCTGTATATTGCAAAGGCAGCTCCCCACAAATGTTTACTGTACAAACTGAGATCGGTCAGCATGGACCATAGGGTGAGTACCTGGATTGAAAGCTGGCTACAGGGGCGGGTCCAAAGGGTGGTGATAAATAGTGAGATGTGGTAAGCGGGGTCCCCCAAGGATCTGTTCTGGGATCAATTCTGTTTAATTTATTCATTAACCACTTCAATACAGTGCACTTTCACTCCCTTCCTGCCCAGGCCAATTTTCAGCTTTCAGCACTTCCACACTTTGAATTGCGCGGTCACGCTACACTGTACCCATATGAACTTTTTATCATTTTTTTCACACAAATAGAGCTTTCTTTTGGTGGTATTTAATCACCGTTGGGTTTTTTATTTCTTACTAAAAAAAAAAAAAAAAAGAAAAAAAGACAAAATTTAGAAAAAAAATTTTTTCTTATTTTCTGTCAGTAAATTTTGAAAAGAAGTAATTTTTCTCCTTTACTGATGTGCGCTGATGAGGCAGCACTGATGGGCACTGATGAGGTGGCACTTATGGGCACTGATGAGGTGGCACTAATATGCTGCACTGATAGGCGGCTCTGATGGGCACTGAGAGGTTGCCCTGACGGCAGCACTGACGGGCAGCACTGATGGACACTGATGGGCAGCACAGATGAGCACGCACTGATGGGCACTGACTGGCAGCACTATGTGCACTGATGGTGGGCACTACTCTGGGGAAACCCCAAAACGGTACGTTACTGAGATTTAGTGATTGTTAAAATGAATAATGTTTTCAGTACACTTATTAGTAATCCCCCTCTCACTTGCATCTTGTGTTCCTTTGAATCCTCCAACATGTACTCACACATTACCCTAGCAGTGACAAGGTCGATGTTTGCAGCGTGCAGAATGGTACTCGTAAAATGGGTAAACTTCTTGCAAAATCACACATGAGCAGCAGGGTGTATTACAAAAGTACACATTAATTTAGGCCAGGTGGCAGGAGGGTGCAGCCAGGGATAGGTATTTGATAAAGCTCTAGGACTTGACCTCAATGAGAAGATTCTGATAAAAGAGATGAGCAAATTTATACATGTATACTTGATAATGTTGTATAACCCACTATTGTTTTACTAGATGAACATGCATGTAAACATATTCCAATATGCTAGGTTCTTGCTGTATTGTTGTAAGTCTCTGTATATGGTTCTCCTTGTTTGTTATAAGTATAGGTTATTAACTGCAAAAAATAACAAAAACATTTTTTTTTTAAATATATAAAAAATGAAGAAAAAAAAAAAAGAAACGTGGTCCCATCTTTTGCCTTTCCAACATTTCCAGGAGGTGTGGATGGTGCCTCATTGATGCCTCCTAGCATAGCTGAGAACTCCAAATCCCAAGAGAATGCACCTCAGCCTATGCAGAAGTGAATATAATGGGATTGCAAGGGCCTATGAGGAAGCTGTGAGATGTGGGGATGTCACCTGCACCTGCTTTGAGCATCAGAAGTTGAGACTGAGGTGAGTATTTTGTTATCTTTTTTAGAGACATTTTTATTTTTAATGTTTTCTTTTAGCAGCTAATATTTATTTTGACAATGCATGGCTTTAAGAGATAATATACTGTTATTGTTCTAGAGCTGAACTTGGAAATCATCATATCTTGCTCTTTACAGAATCAAAAAGATTTGAGTCTGCTCATCTACTGAGACACTGAAGCAGTCTGATTTCCAGGTAGTAAAAGAGATTTGGTATAAACTACACAATGACTCACAGCATCCTTTTCAGGCATTGGGTCCCTGTTATTTATGTCATTTCTTTAATCACATTTTCCAGATGACCGGAGTTCCTTTGTTGGCTAGACATTGATCAGGTCCTCAACCACTGAAGCACATCCTCCCTGGCTCCTGGCTTATCTTATCAGCTCTGAAATTACCTGTGACATCAGTCTATGAATGGCCTCAATAAAAGACTGACATGATTATCAGTTCATACTCTTTAATTGACGCAGCTTTAGTAAGCTAAAATAGTGTTAGCAAACACAAATACGCTCAATAATTCCATTGTAACTATGCACTATTTACATTTACTAAATTGTCAGAAAAGCGAGAAATTTTACTCAAGGCTGGTATACACGGACAACAAATCTGTCTTACAACCTTCCTTCTGTTAAGCAGTTCTGCTGGCCACAGCCAATGACTGCAGCGCTGATCTGTGTATTGTGATAAGGTGTGGGGGGGGGGACTCGCCGTGTATACCCTGCTTTAGTTTGTCACCTTGAAGGAGGGGTGCTTGTGCACCTTTGCTGCCATTGTGGTATATGCTGGGTATCCAGTGTGCCCCTGTGCCTTCGAGAAGGACTGGGCTCCCTCCAGGCTCACTTGCCTTCTGCCTATCCATTATAATGTATGTGCTTCTAGTTAGGATTGCAGATAATACTACAGGTGCCGTGAAGTGGCTCTGCAGCTTACGCATGTATTTGCAAATGTGTGCAAACTAAACCCCTATTTTTAGTTTGGTTGGTTGCAGGTTGGTCGGTAAGTTGGGCTGGGAAATATCTTTGGTTTTGTTTGACATGTGTCCCCTTTCATGTGCTCCTTGCTGCAAAGGCCAGTTATAGGTGGGGGCAGTGGTCATTTGTATGTACTGTTAGGGTGCTTGAGCAGCCCTGAAGAGTCAAAGTTATGCCATACAAGTAAATTTATATTTTACTTGCATTTTATCTGCTGGTGTGGTGCCATCTCTCTATACTCATTGCCACACAACTCCCCCTATCCCCAGGACTGTGGGGTATAGTAAGGGATTGAGTGTTTGATACAGTGACAAAGTGAAGGTCACAACAAGGCTCTGAGTATAGAATGGATACATCACACTAATGAGTATTAGCATAGTATAAGTATAGGCAGATATACCAGGTAGTTACACATTTATATAGGGCTGCACGATTAATCGTTAAAAAAAATCACGATCTCGATTCAACCCCCCTCACGATCTTAATTTATCATTTCCATGATTCATACAGTACAGAGCCATTCTCTGCTCACTCAAAATTGTAAAAAAAAAAAAAAAAAAAAAAAAGAGCCTCCATCAAATGTTTATTACTAAAGCTTAGGCTGGGAGATAACTATAAACATGTTTTCCAATGTATAACTTCGTTCCTTTAGATCAAAGTGTTGAAATTCTGTCTGTAAATTATTAAAATCAGTATTTTTTGCTAGAAAATTACTCAGAAACCCCCAAACATTGTATATATCTATATATATATATATATATATAGATATATACTGTATTTTCTGGCGTATAAGACTACTTTTGAACCTCAAACAAATCGCCCAAAAATGGGGGGTCGTCTTATATGCCGAGTATAATATCTCCAAGGTAACCTAAGTATAAGTATTACTGGTAGATGAAAATTAGGGGGGTCGTCTTATACGCCGGAAAATACGGTATATATATATATATATATATATATATATATAGATATATATATATATATATATACATATCTATATATATATATATCTATATATATATATATGTGTGTGTGTTTTTTGGGGGGGGTTTTAAGCAGAGACCTAGAGAATAAAATGGCAGTCGTTGCAATATTTTATGTCACACTGTATTTGCGCAGAGGTCCTTTAAATGCAATTTTTTAGGAAAAAATACACTTAAAATAAATAAAAAATGTTTTAAAAAAATAAACAGTAAATTAGCCCAATTTTTTGTATAGTGTAAAGAATGATCATTTGCTGAAAATCATGAGTGAATCGTGATCTTTATTCTAAGCCAAAAAATTGTGATTCTCATTTTATCCAGAATTGTGCAGCTCTAGATTTATACCATTTCTTGAATGTATTTCTGAAGTTAATCTGTCATTGTACTAGCTGCCTGTAATCCCCTGCCCTTCAACATTCAGACTGTGAGAGGTTTACGTAGCATGGTACATATGGACAGACCTGGTCAGGCATTTTTGCACTTGTTCTGTGAATCTAACAAATAAAGCTTGCGGATTGCAGGAGAGAGGACAAAAATGACCTGGTCACTAAGTTGCTGTTCTTTCACATCTTAACACAGCCTTGAGTTTTATTACTAATACTGCCATGGCAAAAGGGAGTCAGGACCTTGTATTGTGTCTTACATAATTACGATTTGGGAGAAGTAACAATTGCTTTGGCAGGTAATACACCTATTTCAACTGTATATAATGAAGATTGTAGAACTGTCTTTCTGCAACTTATTTTAACAACTTTTATACAGGGCAGTTTCACCCCTTTCTTGCCCAGGCCAATTTTCAGCTTTCAGTGCTGCCGCACTTTGAATGACGATTGCGCAGTCATGCAATATTGTACCCAAATTACATTTTTATAATTTTTTAAGAAATATATAGAGCTATCTTTTGGTGGTCCTTAATCAGCACTAGGTTTTTTATTGTTTGCTAAAAAAAAAAAAGGTCACAAATCTTGAAAGGAAAAAAAAAAAAAAAAAGTTTTGCTTAGTTTCTGTTAGAATATTTTGTAAAAAAGTAATTTTTCTCCTTCACTAATATTCGCTGATGAGGCTGCACTGATGGACACTGATAGGCTGCACTGATGGGCAGCACTGATAAGCTCCTATAGGTGGCACTGATAGCTGGCACTGATGGACACTGACTGGCGCCACTGATAAGCAGGCACTGATGGACACTGAAAGGCAGCACTGACTGGCATCGCTGCTGGGAACTGCTGGGGCTGCACTGATGATCTGTGCCCTGACTATCTGTGCTGGTCTATCTTGTAAGAAAATGCCTCTAATCGGCTCACGCTGTGCGTGTGAAGAGAGGAAAGCCGATAACCGGCATTTCCTTGTTTACATGTGATCAGCTGTAATTGGACACAGCTGATCACAAGGATAAAGAGCCTCGTCATCAGCTCATTACCAAGATCAGGTGTGCGCTGCATTCCAGGTACACAGCCCGCCGAGGATCACCCACGCTGTGCGCCCCCGTGGGAGCGCAAGCACGGTGTGAGTGGTAGGACGTCATATGATGTCGTCAAAGAACGAGAGAGCCCCCTTCTGCCATCATTTGCCTATACAGTGGGCGGGAGGTGGTTAAAAAAAAGGATGGTAGGGTACACAGAGCAGAATAGTGCACAAAAGGAAGAAATTAGATGCCATGTATAGCATGCATTTTTTTTGGTTAATTGCACCACAGATATTTGCACACAGTACTGATATATGAACATCAGATTCCTGGAAAAAGTTCCAGCAAGAAAAAAACAAAGATGGGCAGTATAGTTAATGCATGTATTCGTGCATAAGCGCGCATGTGCGGTAAAATTCTTGTAGATTTTCTTTAGATGTGCCATACGCACGTAAAATACTGTGCAGCAACACTGAATTTTGTATTTTTTCTTTTCTGATTTATAGGCCGCACAAGTTTAGGTGCCAGTGTGCACAGGCCCATTAAAAAGAAAATTTGAATGAATGCCTAAAAAATTGATGTTTTTAGGCATCTGTGTGCAAAAAGGCCTAAAGCTGGATACACACTATCCAACTTTTGTGGTTAGATTTCCTTTAGATTTACCTTTTCTATGTAGTGCAAGGGCCTGCCAGATTGCATACAAATTGAAAGTGTTTAGGTTTGACCTCATATTATATGGTTTTGGTAAGTCTAAAGGAAAAAGTCTTCAGAAAATCTTATAGTGTGTATGGCCCATAAGATTTGAATTTTAGAGAACTAAACTAGATAATATTAATCCTTGGAGGACTGAAAGGAAATGTGTACTAAGGAAGTACAGATCCTGCTATTGCTGGCCTCTCGTGAAAATACTAGGATTCTGGCTGACATGCTAATTTTAGGCTTTAATACTCTAAAATTTCTGACACTGGTTTCTGATCCATGTTTGTTCTGGGTGCTGAAGTCTGAGACAGATAGGCACTAGCCTTTTTAAAAGAAGGCCGACAATGGCAACCATCATAATTCTCAGGTTTTCCTGAAATCCAATACTTCAAAGCTGCTCCTAAAGAGAGACAAAAAAAAAAAAACTTCTTTTTTTTTTTTAAATATTGTCAGCTACTTGCATGATCCGTTTCCCCGAAGGAGACACTGAAAAAAGTAAAGAGCCTTCTAAGGAGCATTATTTATATTGCCCTTAGCAAAACACAATTTCTTTACATGTTTGTATCTGGATACCATTATGTTGAGATTACTATTGTTGGGATCTGAGAGGGGGTTCTCGGGAAGGAACACAATGGGGAGTAATATTATTTGTTATTTTATAACCATATAATAGCTCATACTGAGAAAATTACAAACTTGTGGCAGATTATCATGCTGTGAAACCGACTGAACAGGCAAATTGATTGACCTGAACCCAAAGTTCACTTATTTGTACTTGAAGTAAAGGTATGAATGATGGCTGTTACTAATATTGGTAGAGATTTTATTTCCCATGACTTTATCTATATTTTTCTGTACGTTTAAATGCTGACCAAGCTTGCAAGCAAAGTGCAGGGGGTTGCGGTAAATCATCTAACAGTCAACTTCTATTCAAATGTTTAGCGACTTGACTTCCGGGAAAATTTACCCCCCTTCCTGAACAGGCCATTTTTTGCGATGCGGCACTGTGTTACTTTAACTGACAGTAGCGCGATTATGCAACGCTGTATCCAAATATGTATGTCCTTTTTTCCCCACAAATAGAGCTTTCTTTTGGAGGTATTTGATCACTTCTGCGGGTTTTTTTTTGTGCTATAAACAAAAAAAAAGACCAACCATTTTGAAAAAAAAAAAAAAATGTTCTGCTGTGTACTGTGGGAGGTGCTTTTACTAGGCGAAGACATGGATCCATGTTCCTGCTTTGGAAACACAGGTTCCATGCCTTCCCTCCTGTCAGAACGGCGATCTGCCTTGTTTACATAGGCAGACTGCCATTCTGTCTCTGTGCCAGATGATCAGCAGGTGGCGGTGGACATGCAGATCAGCTCCCGCTGTGTAAAATCACAGCGGGAGCAGGCCGCCGGCAGCACGCATGAGCACGCCCAACCTGGAAGTATCAGAACACGTACTAGGTACGTGATCTAGCGCAGCAGTGCCACATTGCCACTGTATATTTAAGTTATATGGTCAACACATGGTTAAACTCCTTTTCCATAAAAAAACATGATGCTGTAGCTGATTAAAAAGGATTCCCTGGAATGTAGCTTTAATTTGTTTTTCACTTAATTAAAGTTCACTTAAAACTACATGTCTATCTAAGACTACCCTCTCCACAGGGTGACAATTTTGCTACGAAATTTCATTCCAGAACAAATTATGTTGTCAATCTATTTCAAGAAGTAGAAAGCAGCAAGATCTTGAAGGAAAACGGGTGGTGGTGGTGAGTCAGGGCAACGTAGGAAAGGGGAGTTTGTGAACCACCATTTTGTAAATAACTGTACCTTTAAAGCCCAACTCTGGGATATTAGCAACCTGGAGTTGGGCTAAATCTAGCAAGAGGATTGTCCCGAATGCTTCACACCAACATGCTTGACAATTACTAGATAAATGTAGCCTCAGCCCAGCTCCATCCAGGTCATGTCACCAATGCATTTTGCCCTGCCCTCTCATCCTTCGGACCTCCATGACTAAGCCCTGTGGGTAAGGCGAAACACATTGGGGGCGTGGCCTTGATGGAGCTGAGCCGAAGCTGCATTTAATGTAATGACTGTTGGACATGTTGGTGTGCAGTGTTCGGGACATTCCTCTTGCTGGATTCAGTACACTGAGCCAAGACAGGCTTTCACCAACTAGCACCCTTGGTATGAGCCACTGGATGGCATCAATGGTGAAGGACCATGCAGTTGAAGCTCCTGTCTTTTGAATCAGTTTCACAACCTGGAATCGGGCTTTAGGAATCCTTTTAGGGTCTTGCTCTTCATGGTTGTAAACCCTCTCATATACCCAGCGAAGTAAATAGCCTCAGCAGATACACATAGATGAAACAAATTCTCATAGGTTTTACTTGTTTATCTGTAGTCTTCTCTATCCCACAACCCTTCAAGGGGTTGTAGGATAGGGCAGAATCATGTTAAAATCCTTCTCCATTTGTCAGTATCATAGAGAAGGGGTGGAGAGCTGCAGTTACAGTGTGGGAGAGCTGATTGGAGGAAAGGAACACAATGTCCCCCACACACTGCACAGGAAGTGTGCAGCCCTGAAAACTGAAAAATGTCCTGGACAGGAAAGGGATTTAATGTGCCAGTCCTAAAGTGGTTAATTGTTTAATAATGCAAGTTTACATAGGAGAATTGATGCTGCTTTAAAGGGTAACTCCACTTTTGTGGGGGAAAAAATAACACAAAATAATACAGCGTATACAATTGGGACACAAGTCATATTGTAACTGAATGTAATTAAAAATGACCTTTCCTTTTCACTCTGCAGCCACTGTAATTTTCTGAAAATGCAATGCAATATGGCTACATGGAATTGTTCTCTACACAGAAGGAGTACTGTACAGACCCCAGAACCATAACTTCTTGCTTGTGTGATTGGCTCACCAATACAAGCCAGATTTCAGGCATCCCCCTGAAACAAAAATGTAATTTTTCGCGAGATACTTCCAATAGGAACACTTCTAAAGGGATGTAGGCCCAACAGATTTCCTCATTAGTGCCCTGCAAGTGCCACAGCTGATTGATAAGAATGAAACCACTCTCATTACATTTTCCCACAGGGGCGCAGAGAAACACAGAGGGATTTCTTCAAAATAACAAAAGGTAGGAAACTGCAACAACATTTGTTAAAACCCCTGAAATGTACATAGATCACCCAGAGGGGAATGTTTTTTTCTCCACAAAAGTGGAGTTATGTTTTAAATCAAAGGGTGGACACACCACATATTGATTTGCTTAAGGTAATATTCTGTTTATGCACTTTGTAGATTAATAATTGATAAATAAAAACTATTCATTTCATTATGTTTGAAAAAATTTCACTTTACTTTTTCATAAGTAAAGTGCCTTAAGTTGGCCCTAGACAGTTTGAATCTCGGCCGGATCAGCAGGGACCGGCCAACATGCAAACCATGCATAGGCAGGTTGATCAATCGATCCACTTGTGTACAACCAGCCTGTCAGAATTTTCATGACATTATTGCTGGCAGCTATAGCCGCTAGCAAAAATCACTATGTGTTCTCCTGGCCAATAACACAATAGCTCCACAGGAGGGGATTTCCCCATCAACACTAATTGTGTTGATAGGGGAATCAAGCAATTTTTGTTTATTGCAACCCATGCCTTTCTGTTCCCACCTGACCCCTCCCACCACTGTGGGGTCTCCCTGACCTTAATCCTACCTGTGACTGAAAAAAAGATCAGCAAAAGCTTCCCCCTTCCTGCTGCAGGATATGTTTAGACACTGGTGGATACATTAAAGTGTCACTAAACCCACATAATAAAAAACTATCAATAAATGCTGTACATACTCAGTTACTATGAGTTTCGTTTTCTGTATTCTGCAAAAAACATGGTTGATCCTGCTGCTCTCTATCTCCCCCTTCTATCCAAGGCCCCTAACTCAGCTAGGGATTTTGCAGCTGTGGTGGCAACTCTGCACATGCTCAGTTCTTATGTGACCAGCAGCATAAGACTAGAAGCTCTTCCTGCTTATGTTTCCCTGCAGACAGGCTGGGAAAGATCTGGGTCACATGACAGCTGTATATTAATTAGGAAAAAAGGTACTTAGATTTTTTTTAATTAAAATATTTACAGTGAAATCATTCATATACAGAAATAGAAGGGACAATGTAAATTAAACTGTGTGTTTTTAGTATCACTTTAAATGTACATTAAAATATTCTTTACCAAGTGTATTTGTTTCTTTTTTACCTAAAAAACAAAAATTTGATTTATCAGTCAAAAAAATGTACAATGATGCCAGTCAATATCAATGATTTAGCTTTCCAAAGGTGCAAGTTTTTCATTCATAATTCTTGTGGTATTTGTGGATAGGGCGATCTACATCCAATGCACTTTTCTACTGCAAACAAAGGTATCATATTTCCTTTTTTAGGCAGCACCATAGGTGTTTATTGCAATTCAACATACAAAGGAAAGAATCACATTAACCCTTCAATATTTTCTTTCAATTGCAACACCAGTTAGTACAATGACACATTTTTTTCTGAGAGCACATGACCAGAATACAAATAAGGTGCTACTGGTCATGTGCTTTCAGAAAATAACTGCATTTTTTACTTACCGTAAAATCCTTTTCTCTAAAGTTCATTGAAGGACGCAGTCCTCTGATCCATATCAGTAGGGTTAAACTGCCCCCTACAGGAGTAGTACACTAGGCAGAAGAAAAAAGTTCTGGCTACGCCTAAGGGTAGTCCTGGAGGGTACACCCTCTCTCTTCCTGCATAGGATGTCCGTTTTGTATCAAAGCAGTGTCAGAAAAGTAACACCAACCCAACTCAAAATAGAGGGGTGGGTACTGCGTTCGTCAATGAACTTAAGAGAAAAGGATTTTACAGTCAAAAATCCAGTTTTCTCTATCGTTCATTGATGGACGCAGTCCTCTGATCCATATCAATAGGGACGTCCCAAAGCAGTGCCAAAAAAAGAGGGGTGGGAACAGCAGAAAAGAACAAGTCCCCAAGGCTAAACATAGCCAACCAGGCAACATAGGACTCATCAGAACAAAAGATGAGGCCCACCTGAAACAAAGAGTAAACACTCTCAAGGAAGGCCAAAAGCCCTCCAGACAGCAGCCAGCAAAGCATTGCGGCCAAAAGAGGCATCTGCAGATGCCAGCACATCCACCTTATAAAATTTGGTAAAGGTGTGCACAAACGACCAGATAGCCATCTTGCAAACTGAAGCACAGGTGTCCGTATGGCGAAAAGAAGAATGCGCCGAAACAGGGAAAGGTAGGACCTGACCCTTAATTGAATTAGCCTGCACCACTGTCTGTTCGATTCATCTGGAAATAGTCGCAGCAGACGCAGGCAGCCCTGTTCTAGGGGCGATCCGTGAGTACAGAGAGCAAACCTGACTTACGAAAAGACTCAGTAGTCGCTAAGTACACCTTGAGTGCCCGAACTATAGCCAGAGTATGCAATAAACATTCCTTAGCCACTTTACCACCGGAGGATTTTGCTGTCTTACGTCCAGGCCACTTTTTGCGATTCGGCGCTGTGCGACTTTAACTGACAATTGCGCGGTCGTGCGACGCCATACCCAAACGAAATTTACGTCCTTTTTTTCCCACAAACAGAGCTTTCTTTTGGTGGTATTTGATCACCAGTGTGATTTTAACTTTTTGCGCTATAAACAAAAAAAGAGCGTTTATTTTGAAAAAATAACAATATTTTTAACATTTTTTTATATGAAATTCCCCCCAAAAAAATGTAAAAATCAAATTTTTTTAAAATTTTTGGCCAATTTGTTTTCTGCTACCTATGTTTGGTAAAAAAAAATCACGATAAGCGTATTTTGATTGGTTTGCGCAAAAGTTATTGCGTTTACTAACTACGGGAAAGATTTCTGTCATTTTTGGTGTTTTTTTTTTTTAACGCGTAATGGCGGTGATCTGTGATTTTTTTGCGGGACTGCGACATTGCGGCGGACAGATCGGACCCTTGACTGACATTTTTGACACTTTTGGGGGTACCAGTGACATTACTGCAGTAATCAGTGCTATATATATGCACTGTTACTGTAAAAATGACACTGGCAGTGAAGGGGTTAACTGTATTGGAGAGGGAGGGGTTAATGTATGCCTGGTGCTTACTGACGTGTGGGGGGGGAGGTGACTGAGTGACAGAAGGACAGATCGGATGTCCAGCTATGCTGAACACTCCGATCTATCAGTCCCTGTCACTTAGGAGATCCGCCCGCTCTGTTTACACAGGCGGGCGGATCTCCTCACTCGATTCCCCGACGATCGGGGCAGAGCAGCGGCGATCGCCGCTGCTCCTCTCCTGGCCCGACTCCCGCTGTGAATGAAAACAGCGGGAGCGCACCTCCGGCGGCACGCGAGCGCCGCCTACAGGGGGAGGAGTCCAGCGACGTAGGTCTACGTCGCTGGACGGGAACGAGCCACTTTGCCGCAGTACGCATGTGAGCGGTGGGCAAGTGGTTAGGATGTTTGGGCTTAGGACACAGCGTCTGTATCATGTGCGGCAGGGGAGGTAGAAATGTCATCCTCATTATCCGAGGAGACAGGGTACGAGGTAACAGACCCGGCAGGGAGGCCCACGTCTGCGGCGGCTGAGTCAGACTCAGAATCCTAGACATCAAATGAGGCAGGGGTAGGTGGAGAATGTTTCAGCGCACCTCGCTCTCTCAAGGCCACCTCCTCCTGGGACCCAAATGCTACCAGAACCGCCAAAATAGCATTGATGGACAGTGGAGATGCGGAAAGGCCCTTCGAACTCCGTGAGGGGGTCAGGTGAGGACACATGATTTGCAGGGTCCATACTGAACCAGAAGAACCCGCCAGCAAAATTTGCAAAAAAAAAAAAAACGGTCCCACCGGGCTACAGCGCACCCCGAAGATCAGGCAAGCCCTGAAGTCCCCCAACAGAGAGAGAGAGAGACCCAGAGAACTCAATGTCCCATTATGCATTCCCAAGACTGCACGTGTAACAAGCAAGCTCTCCCATAAGGGAGTGAGCAATGGAAACTGCCCAGGGTGAAGGGAGGGGCTCCACCTTCTGGAAAACGCCTCCAGGCACTCCCACCTAGATTCTCAGCAGAGAATCCACCGCAAAATGGCCGAAAATGGGTGTACTAAGATGACCACCGTCATAATAGCAGACGAGGCTACACAAACATGGCGGCCCCGCATGGCCAGCGTGGCAACAAGGCCCACAGGGAGACCCTCCGCCAGCCCTCCTACACCATCCTGCAGCAGGAAACCCTGGAGGAACCGACCGAGGCCCCCTGCCCCCGCACGATTGACCGAGCCCCCCTCCCCCCCCCGGGCCCCATGAGGTCTGCACACGAAGTACCAGTCCCAGGTAGGCCCAAACAGTCCCCTATGCGGGAAGGGGGGAGGGGGGTTGCACAACAGGACAGAGGGAAACCCAGGAGTGTGAGGGTCCGACCATCTCAGGGTGGGGCCCGCGTCCACCCCAAAATCCACCAGGGAAGAGGGGGGTAACGTTTACTCACTGCACCGGGAATCTTCTGACAGGACCCTTCTCCGCAGAAGTGGGGGGCTGTCGGCCAAATAGGAACGCTGCGACATAGGCCTAGACCCTGTCTTGTGCAACCTTGTGAGACGTTTAACTCGCGGGGCCAGTCCCCTTCCAGTGGGACTATGTTGCAGCCGACCCAGTGTGGAGCTAAGGTCTGCACGTGCTCGCTGGCCAGCTGGGGTGACCACTGGATCTAGATTATCCAGCCCGTCGCCCAGATATGGCATACTTGCTTGTAGATCTCACAGGAAAAAAATCTGGAGAAAAAGCTAGCTAAGAAAAAACCATCTACATAAAAAAATACTTTTTATGCTAGGACCAAAGATCCCAGCAAGGAGCTAGGTCCTTACTCCTGACTAGGCAGATTAAAACTGACATCCTATGCAGGAAGAGAGAGTGTCTACCCTTCGGAACTTCCCATAGGCGTAGCCAGAACTTTTTTCCTGCCTAGTGTCCTACTCCTGTAGGGGGCAGTATAACCCTACCGATATGGATCAGAGGACTGCGTCCGTCAATGAACGATAGAGAAATATGGTTTGGGGGTCTTTAACAAACTCTGAAAGCTGTAAGGGAAAAATAAAAAAGCAGAGGAAAAATTGCAAAAATGGCCTGGCCAGCTAAGTTTAATAGTGGAGCACAGGGCCTGGCAGCAAAAGGGTTAAGAGCAAAAAACAAATGTGTCATTGTACTAACTGGTGTTGCGATTGAAATAAAATATTGACCAGTAGAATACAAATAAGGTGCTACTGTCCAGTACATCCAAAACTAAAAAAAAGTTAGTCCCATTTTGGGGGGAGAAGCCTACATATGGCACGAGTGAGAGCTCGCTAGGAACCAGCTGCATCATCCTGCAATGCGGCGGCAGACTTAAAAACCCCAGAGAATATTTGAAAAAAAATATTAGAGAAACTGACGCATTTCAAAAAAGGTAATTCGATCCTAACAGGTGACTTCAACTTCTGCATGGACCCGCCTTTAGATAGTACATCGAGTGCACAGGTGACAGGAGGACATCAACTCAGGATGGTTAGGAAAAAGCTATTTCACTGTCAGCTGGTGGACGCTTGGAGAGTCCAACATCCTGGGGGGAGGGATTACTCTTTCCACTCCCCTGTGCACTCGTACTCAAGATTAGATTATATTATCAATACATCAATAGGGATAATGACCATATCCTACCACGCCCCAGTCACTATGAAAATAAAACTTTTAGGATCTCATAGAAAGATAAATATTTGGAGGATTGATGAAGAACTGATACAGGACATAGAAGCAGGGAAAAGGATAGAGAAAGAACCGGAACAATATTTCTCAGAGAGGTTTCTCAACAAAACCCCAGATACTTCTGATATTACTATATGGGAGGCTCATAAATCGTATATTAGAGGAGTACTCATCTCAATAGGATCTAGAAAAAAAAGGAAAGAACTATCAACATAAACAGATTAACCACTTGCTTACTGGACACTTAACCCCTTCCTGCCCAGGCCAATTCTCAGCTTTCAGCGCTGTTGCACTTTGAATGTAAATTGCGTGGTCATGCAGCACTGTACCCAAATTAAATTTTTATAATTTTTTTTCAAACAAATATAGCTTTCTTTTGGTAGTATTTAATCACTACTGGGGTTTTTATTTTTTGCTAAACAAAAAAAGAGCGAAAATTTTAGTTAGTTAAAAAATGTTGCAAACAGGTAATTTTTCTCCTTTATTGATGTACGCTGATGAGGCGGCACTGATGGGCCCCGATGGGCAGCACTAAAAGGTGGCACTGAAGGGCACTGGTAGGTGGCACTGAATGGCAATAATAGGCAGCACTCATGGGCACTAATAGGTGGCACTGATGGGCACTGATAGGTGGCACTCGTGGGCACTGATAGGTGGCGCTGTGGGCACTGATAGGTGGCACTGGTATGTGGTGCTGGTGGGCTCTGGAAAGATGGCGCTGGTGAGTACTGGTAGGTGGTAATGGAAGGCACAGATGCCCTTCTACTCTTTGTCCCTCTGACAGCAGCGGTGGTCGGCATTTTCTTCTCCTCACACTGACAGCGTGAGGAGAAAAAAACAGCTTATAGCCGGCTGCTGTTTACATCAAATGATCAGCTGTCATTAGCTGACAGCTGATCACGTGGTAAGGGGCCGGGACTCATGGACTCGCTGATCACAGAGGAAGCCGCACATGCTCTGCAGGGAGCGCGCAGGCAGCTCACGCACTGGAGAATTTACATGGACACCCTCCCGGCTTTCGGCTGTAGCACAGACAGGAAGTGGTTAACAACAGAGATATACGAGCTAGAATAAAAACATAAAAAGAGCCTGGAGAGCAAGATACAACCATCTCTGGTATTTAAAAGAGATAAATTTAAAAAACTACTGGAAGAAGAGACCAGATGTACCTTTAATAGAGTTGTCAGAGAAAGATATCAATGGGGAAACAAACCAGGAAAATACTTAGTAAGAATACTAAAGAGCAAAAAGTCGAACAACTACATTGAAAAAATAAAAAATAACAGAGGAGAAATGGTCCATTCAACAACAGAAATAGCTAAAGCATTTCAAATTTACTATGGCGCTTTATATACTGTGCGCAAAAAGGGATCATATGAAGCAGAAGAAAATAGAAAACAAAGGATACACAAATATAAAAAGGAATCAAAACTACCTAAATTACCAACTGAAAAACTATTAACTCTAGAGGCACCAATCTCTCAGAAGGAGATTATGCAGGCATTAAAAACTCACTGATGGGGAAAAGCCCAAGACCAGATGGGTATACTACCCATTACTATAGAAGATTTAGGGAAATACTAATACCAAAACTTTCCACACATATGAACGGGATAGGTGAAATGGGGAAGATGAGAGCAGAATCATTACAGGCTTATATAACGTTAAAACCTAAAGAAGGAAAAGGTGCAACCCTGTGTTCTAGTTACAGACTGAGAGCACTGTTAAATGCTGACACAAAACCTTAGGCAAAAGTTATAGCAACTCAATTAAAAGACATGACAGAGTGGATCCATGCAGACCAGACAAGATTAATCCCAGGCAGAGAGAGGAAAGACAATGGGATTAGAACATTACTTATACTACACAAAACTAGAGGTCTTAAAACCCCAAGCCGACTGCTGTCAATAGACGCTAAGAAAGCATTTGACAGGGTGGATTGCGAGTTCATGCTGTAAACAATAGAGGATCTAGGTATTGGCCCGAGGATGATCCAATGGATAAGAGCACTGTATAGGTGTCCAACAGCATTGAGAATTTTTTTCTCCCCAGTTTAGAATGTGCAGCGGGACGAGACAGGGGTGCCCACTATCGCCTATGTTGTTTGACCTGTCGCTAGAACCACTACTAGCGACTATAAGGAACAACGTAGATATAGGGGATTAAAGGTAGGACAGGAGGAACATAAAGTAGCAGCATACACCGAAGGTATTCTGTTTTACATTACCAACCCTGGAACAACCATCCCAAATGTTATTAAAGAGTTAAAGAAATATGGGGAACTATCTAATTTTAAGATCAACCCAATAAAGTCAGAAATTTTGAACATTGGGCTAAGTAAGAAAGAAGAACAAGCTCTACAGAGGGAATTCCCATTTACTTGGGCAAAATCTAAATTAAAATACCTTGGGATAAATTTAACCCCATTATTAGAAAATCTCTACCACGTTAATTATATACCCATGCTAAATGAGATAAAAGCAGATAGAAAAAAAATATCAAGACGCCCACTTTCTTGGTTGGGTAGAATAAACATAATCAAGATAATACTTCCCAAAATCCTATACAGATTTAAAATGTTACCAATAGCTATACAATCGGTATAATTTAAAAAAACAAAAACAATGATATTAAAGTTTATTTGTCAGAAGATAAAGCCTAGAAAACAGTATACGGCTCTCAGTAAAGACAAATCACAGGGGGGATTAGCAGCACCAGACATTAGATACTACATAGCAGTCATAATTTCACGTACGATAGAATGGACAAAAACAAATTCAGACAAAAGATGGGTTACGATAGAGACCACACTAAGTAGAACACAATTAAACAAGAATATCTGGATTACACTAAAATACAGTGAAATACATGAAGATACGCCTGAAATGACGACAGTTGTATATAAAATATGGGACATGATACATAGACAAGCCAAATGGGAATATAACTCTCCACTACTATCACTAGAAGGCACAAAATATTTTGCATCTGGGAATGAGACACAATTCGTTAATTAGATAAAAAAAAACACGGAGTTAAAAGATATTACACAAGGTGGAAAGATTAGGCCATATCACAATTCACAAACTCAACACTAGGGGAGAAAACATGATATTGAATGAATGGAGATATCTTCAGTTAAAACATTTTGACAAATCCTTGCCTCAACCCATCAGATTTGTGAAGGACTTAAATACAGTGGAAAAACTTTGCAATCCACAAACAAAAATAAAACACAGAATATCTCAGATATACAAAATGTTAACCGAATTGGCGGATCTGAGGAAACCTCCATTCAGAGAAACATGGGAAAAAGAGATAGGGTCATGTTTAAATGAGCACTAAGTGAACGTAATGCTGAGAGCCGTACACCACTCTGTGATCAACGTAAACACCATCGAAATGAACTACAAATGTCTATCGAGGTGGTAAATAACGCCGGTGAAAGCACATAAATGCAGTCCAGAAAAATAGGCATTGTGCTGGAGGGTTTGCAACGCGCAGGGCACAATGTTTCATATCTGGTGTGAATGCCCCATGGAAGTGTTTATTCCATAAAACAGATGAATCAAAACAGCAGTAAAAAAGCACAATAGTTCCAAACCTGATAAATGCAGCAAAGGGGTCAATCCCAAAACAATGGCTGGACGCAGAAAGTCCCACTCTTAGAGGTTGGTTCAAACGAATAGAATACAACATGGAGTACTTAGGAAGTAGAGACGAGGAACAGGTAGACAGCTTTTCAAATAAATGGAGAAAATGGGCAGACTTCAAAAAGACCAACAAATATACAGACGTATGGGTAGATCAGGGGTGCAATAGAACAGTTGGGCAAATGGAAAGTAGGAGAAGACACACAATAAAGGAATTGAAGGGTAAAAGAAATGGGGAGGGTGGGTTCACGGGTTGGGAGATACAGGGGGAAAATGTCTTATTGTAATATCTGAAGTATATTTTTATCTGCATGTTTACACTGAGCTGAAAATCAATAACATTTATATTAAAAAAAAAAAACTAAAAAACACATAAGATGCTACTGATTTTTAGGGCACAATGATATTTGAGCAAATGTTTATCAAAACAATATTTTTGCTAAAAATACACAAAAATCATTATTAGCAGATAAAAACACAGCACATTTTACAAAATTCCTGCTAAATATAAAAGCTAACCTGTATTGAGTTAATAAATAACCACTATTTGTAAATTTCAGATTGCGCCTTTTTGCGAAATGGTGACAATCGAACATACGCAGAAATGGAAATAACGGAATTTTTGTAAAATCTTACCTGTAAAATTCCTTTCTCTGAGTCCTCCGACAGTCGCCGCCTCCTCTAAGTCCTCACTGTTGGGTATTGTCTTCCTATCCGTAGGAATCGCTAGGCATATAGACTTAGTCCAAAGACAAAAGGCATTAGCATATACACACCCACGGGGGCTGTCCCATCCGGTCAATACCCCCCCTGCATCACCACTCCCAACTCAGTTTGGTAGCATAGCAGTAGGTAATAAGAACCCCAAAAGAGGGGCGGGGCGGCGACTCAGAGGACTCAGAGAAAGGAATTTTACAGGTAAGATTTTACAAAAATTCCGTTTTCTCTTACGTCCTCCGACAGTCGCCGCCTCCTCTAAGTCCTCACTGTTGGGATGTCCCAAAGCAGTATAGACATGAGGGGTGGGATACGCAACCGTAGAAAAGGCAATGCAGTACCCACATCAGAGAAAGGAATCTTACATGCACTGTAAGAAAACCAACTGAGCAACAGAAAACAACAATGCTCAACAGGAGCAACAGCCCAGGAAAGCAAATGCCAACAGCCAGGGACCCAGAGAAAAATTCAAGGGTCCATCATGGCACTGCCGCACTGAGAACTTTGCGGCCAAAAGAAGCATCAGCTGATGCCAGAACGTCTACTTTGTAGAACTTGGAAAAAGTGTGCACCGACGACCAAGTCGCCGCCTTGCACACCTGAGCCACCAAGGCCCGATGCCAATAGGCCCAAGATGCACTCAAAGACCTGGTAGAGTGCGCCTTAACAGGGAAGGGCGGAACCCGTTCCTTCAAGGCGTAAGCCTGCTCAATGGTCTGTCTGATCCATTTGGCAATAGTTGCTGCGGACGCAGCCATGCCCTTCCGAGGTCCCTCAGGAAGGACAAAGAGGGAATCCGTCTTTCGAAAGGATTCTGTAGACGACAGGTAAAACCTGATCGCCCTGACAACGTCCAAGGAATGCAACGCAATCTCCTTTGGACGTTTAGGCTTCGTACAAAGCGAAGGCAGGACAATGTCCTCATTAAGGTGAAATTCAGAGATCACCTTGGGAAGGAAGGATGGGGCTGGTCTCAAAACCACCTTATCCTTGTGAATGATCAAGTTAGGGGAGCTGCAAGACAAAGCTGCCAGCTCCGACACCCTGCGAGCCGAAGTGATCGCCACTAGAAAAGCAACCTTTTTCGACAGCAGAGGCAACGATATCTCCCTGATGTTTTCAAAGGGAGCACGCTGTAACACGGACAGAACCAAGTTCAAGTCCCATGGAGGTAAAGGCTCCTTCCTGGGAGGAGCCAGGTGTCGCACACCTTGAATGAAGGTGCGCACCAAGGAACGAGATGCCACAGGGCGTTGGAAAAGAACAGCCAGTGCAGACACCTGGCCCTTTATCGTGGCCAGCACCAAGCGCTGATCCACTCCAGACTGGAGGAAAGCCAAAATTCTCGACACCGAGTAAGAACGAGGGGAGAACCCCCTGGACTCACACCAGGCGAAATAGGCTTTCCAGGTACGGTAATAGATCTTACCAGAGGAGGATTTTCTAGCTATGATCAGGGTAGGGATAACCTCAGGAGATAGACCCTTGTCCTTCAAGACCTGGGTCTCAACAGCCAGGCCGTTAAAGCCAGCGACTGTGAAGCAGGATGGAAGATCGGACCTTGAGACAGGAGATCGTCCCGCAAAGGCAGACGCTACGGAGGGGCCACTGCCAGGTGAACAACTTCGGCGTACCAGGACCGGCGAGGCCAGTCCGGCGCCACCAGAATCACCATGTGCAGTTCCGAGACCAATCTGCGAAGGAACCGGGATAGTAACTGAATCGGAGGAAAGGCGTACATCAGACGATACTGATGCCAAGGGGCCACCAACGCATCCGAGGCGTCCGCCAACGGATCGCGCGTTCTTGCCCACCTTTCGATTTAGCCGGGATGCGAACAGATCCACGTCCGGGGGATCCCCACTTCGCACACAGCATCTGAAAGACCTCCGGGTGTAGGGACCATTCCCCCTGGTCCAGGGTCTGGCGGCTCAGATAGTCTGCCTGCCAATTCTCCACACCGGGAATGTGAACTGCCGAGATCGCCGGGACATGAGTCTCGGCCCAAGACAGAATATCGGTCACCTCCTGGGCTGCTCGAGCACTCCTGGTGCCCCCCTGGTGGTTGATTTAAGCCACCGCGGTAGCATTGTCCGTCTGTACGCGAACAGGCAGGCCCTGGAGACGGTCCGACCACTGGAAGAGACAGAGTTTTATCGCTCGTAGTTCCAGCACATTTATCGGGAGGGAGGATTCCTCCTCCGACCAAGTGCCCTGGGCAGACAGGTTGCCCAGGACTCCACCCCAGCCCGACAGGCTGGCGTCCGTGGTAACCACTGTCCACACCAACGGGCGGAAGGACTTGCCTTCCGCCACCGACGGGGACTGGATCCACCACAGAAGAGCCAATCTGGTCTGGCGACTCAAGGAGACATCCAGATCCTAGGACTGAGGAAGTCTGTCCCACCTGGCCAGGATCTCCGTCTGGAGAGCCCGCGTGTGGAACTGGGCAAAGGGAATCGCCTCGATGGCCGACACCATCAACCCCAGGCCCCGCATGCAGGTCCTGAGTGACGAGGACGGATTGTCCCTAAGGGACCTGATTTCGTCCCGCAAAGTCCGGAGCTTGTCCTCCGGCAAGAATACCTTTGCCTGAGCAGAGTCCAGAACCATTCCCAGATAGGGAAGGTGAAGCGACGGAGACAACGCTGATTTTTGAACGTTGATGGTCCATCCGAACTCCTGGAGCGTCTGTACCGTGATGGACAGATCGCGCACTAGGTGCTGACTGGCACACGATCTCAGAAACAGATCGTCCAGGTACCCCAGGACCGCAATGCCCTGGGCCCGCAGCAGGCCCAGGACCGGTGCCAACACCTTGGTAAACACCCTGGGTGCCGAAGTGAGACCGAACGGTAACGCCACAAACTGGTAGTGGTCCTCTGCGATAGCGAACCAAAGGTACCGCTGATGACCCTCGAAAATGGGGATGTGCAGGTACGCATCCTTCAGATCTATCGAAGCCAGGAATTCTCCTGGACTCAAGGAGGCCACTATCGAACGGAGAGACTCCATTCGAAACTTTCGAACACGCACGAAGCGGTTCAGCGCTTTCAGGTCCAGAATAGGACGCACTTTGCCCTCCTTCCTGGGCACAGTGAACAGATTCGAATAAAACCCCCGAAACCTGTCCCGATGAGGCACCGGGACAATCCCCCCCTGAGCAAGCAGGTCCTGCACCGCTTGATGCAAGTCCTGCAGACGCCTCGGAAGCAGATGGAGATTGGAGGGAAAGAATCTGTCCGCCGGCCTGGAAAGGAATTCGATCTTGTAACCTGATCGAACGATTTCCTGGACCCACCTATCCGAAATCCGGAGCAGCCAAGGCTGGAGGAAACCGTGCAAACGTCCTCCCACCCCTGAAACGGGTGAGGGCGCCCCTTCAGGCAGAGGCGGATTGTCCCACCGAGCCGGCATTGCCAGCCTTCTGCTTACCCGCCCAGGGTTTCTTCTGGTTGCCCTGGGCCTTGAAGGGCTTGCCCTTGGATTGGTTCCGAAAGGCACGAAAGGACCCCTGATTGGATCTAGGTGCAGAACCCCGCTTGCCTCGGAAAGACTTGTTCTTCGGGTTCTGGGGTAGCATAGTGCTCTTGCCCCCCGTGACGCCTTTTACGAGGGTATCCAATGCCTCGCCAAACAGGCGAGAGCCAGCATAGGGAAAATCAGCAACTGTTTTCCATGAGGACTGGTCGGCCGACCAGCTCTTCCGCCATATCAGTCGCCGGTTGAGTACCGCGACACTCGAGAGGCGAGCCACCAAGGGGGCCTCATTTAAGGCTGCATCACACAAATACATGACTCGTTGGTGGATCTGGTCCACCATTTCCAGTCGGGCAGGCGGCACGTCATCAGACACGAGATTGCTTCTAAGCATCTTAATCCAATCAGCCACCGCCTGAGCCACCATAACGGACGCGAAAACGGGTTTGAGCAACGAACCCGCCACCGTATAGGAATGGCGGGCTAGAGACTCCAACCGCCGGTCCGTGGGATCCCGGAAAACCGGGGTATCCTCAGTAGGAACCAAGGTAGCCTAGTTCAGTACGGCCACAGTGTGATCTACCTGTGGAGGCACACACCATCGCGATTCCGTAGCCAACGCAAAAGGATAAAGCAATTTGAACCGACTAGGTACCAGGAATGGACGTTTTAACGTGCGCCACATTTCATTAACAGTGTAATGAAATTCAGCTGGGCAGGGAAAAACCTGCACAGACTTGAGGGTCCTGTGTGTCCCAAACGAGGACACAACGCCCGGAGGACTGGGCTCATCCTCCAAATTTAAGGTATCCTTAACCGAAATAATCAACTCATCCATGGTCGCCCGTTCTTCAGGTGACCCTCCACTTCAGCCTCCCCCTCAGACCCCGGGGGGTCTAAGGATGAGCGGGACCCTGAAAAGGGCACGCTCGCAGCAGCAGCCATATCCCCATCTGAATCAGAAGAGAGAGACAACCTGGGCCTCTTTCTCGCAGCCCGTTCAGACATCAGCATTTCCATATTTGCCACCAAAGTCGCAACTACAGCAGCCAGATCAGGTCGCAGCGGGGCCACAGGAGAACTGGGGCCCCCCACTAAAGCTAGAGGAAACTTGCTTTCCTAGAATCCATGGCTCAAGTTATCAAAAAACCCAACTACAGTGCAAAAAGCAGTGTACTGTCCCCTTAAATAGCGCTGCGGAGTGCGCAGCCCACCGCTACTGTCACAGCTATGAAAGACCCCCAAAAGGAGAAAAGAAAACTGAGCCAGAAGCAGTATACAGAAGGAGATTGAGAGAGATAACCTGCAGAGCGTTGCTACCTGTGTCCTTGCTGCCGATGGAAAAGGAAGTGCTGCTGGAGAGGGCTGGACTATAAGCCAGACCCCAGGGAAAATGGCTGCCCCATAGGGATGCATTGGAGGCTACGCCAAAATGGCCGCCGACATGAGGCCGAACCGATCGTTCCACCACCCACAAAATGGCGGCGGATGGCGCCAAAATGACAAGCATGATCGCCCCAGAGGAGCTATACATGTGTGCCCACAGTAAAGATGGCGGACCGCGTGAAAAAGCACCGCTGCAGTCGCCGCCCAAGCACAACGTCTGCACCCCCAACATGCACCTAAGGTGACACAGGGACAGGGACCCCCGGCAAACATACAGATCTGCACAAACGAACCCCGCAGGGATCGCACAGGGAGTCAAACAGGCACAGACATGGGGACACACAGCAACACAGACTGCCACCCCAGACAGAGGCCCCACACAGAAAAGTACTTACCTGTACCAGATGGCGTGGGGGAGCCTCTATGCACGGATAAACCTCTGTCCTCATCTGACAGGGAGTGCCGTGAGCTAGTCCTGTGAGGTAGCCACCTCACGGCTGCATCCCTGCAGCGAACAGGGATGGGTCGTTCGTAATGCCAGGGCGAACCATAGCTGAACGCTCGATGGCGGGCTGGAGGTCCATCTGACCCTCTGTGCCCTGGAGAACCAGGGCGGCCAGTCTGAATCCCAGCACCGCATGAACCATCTTCAGCCGAAGAACAAACTAACACTAAAGCTGACAAAATAAACAGCTAGTAAAGTGAGAGAAAAAACTGACATTTTCAAAGAAAATCAAAGAAAAGATTTAGGAAGGCTGAGACTGAAGCCCCAGCACAAGGTAAGCCTGACTATTCCTGAAGCTAGGCAAATTAAAACTGAGTTGGGAGTGGTGATGCAGGGGGGGTATTGACCGGATGAGACAGCCCCCGTGGGTGTGTATATGCTAATGCCTTTTGTCTTTGGACTAAGTCTCTATGCCTAGCGATTCCTACGGATAGGAAGACAATACCCAACAGTGAGGACTTAGAGGAGGCGGCGACTGTCGGAGGACGTAAGAGAAATCCAAATTTCTCAAAAAAAATCTAGAGGTATTCATTGTTTCCCTACAGCTTTCAGAGTTTAAGACCCCCCCCCCCCCAAACCATATATTTTCTGAAAGCCCATGGCCAGTAGAATAAAAAGAAGGTGCTACTGATTTTTAAGGCACCGTGATATTTGCGCAAATGTTTATCAAACCAATATTTTCACAAAAAATACACTAAAATGATTAATAGTGGATTCAAACAAAATTCCTACTAAATATAAGGGCTCTTTCATATGGAGGGGACCGTATTGCGATCAGCTCCGGCACTTTTTTTTTTTTTTTACGGACACGGATGACATTTGTGTCATCCGGTCCGTATGTCCGCATATCATCCCATCCGTTTGCGGATGATATACGGACATAATGTATGTCAATGCAATTGCGGATGTCAGCGGATGACACTGCTGACATCCGATTTACCGTCCTTTCTGTTTTTTAAACGGAAGAAAAAATAGGGTTCTGTTCCGTTCCAAAAAACGGAACAGAACTGAAAGGACGAAAATCGGATGTCAGCGGACGGTCATCCGCTGACATCCGCTGACATCCGCAATGCCATTGACATACATTATGTCCATATATCATCCGCATAAAAATAGGATGGTATACGGACATACGGAACGCCCGTGTGAAAGAGCCCTTAAAGTTAAAACTGTACTGAGTAATAACAAATACTTGAACAAATATTTGTACATTTTAAATTGTACATTTTTGTGAAATGGTAAAATCTGAATGTACGAAAAACTGAAAATAAAAACAATTTACTCTAAAAATCCAGAGGTTACCATTTTCCACTTACAACTTTCAGAATTTGAAAAGTCCCCTCAGGCTTAGTTCACCTTGGTGTGATGCGGGAAACCCTACAAATCCAATGTGGGTTCCGCATCACACCTGAATCGCTGGCAAATTCGCACTGCCCTCTGCAAACTGCTGCAGGTGTCAATACAACGTTAATGACACCCCAAGATCAGTTTGCAGATCACAGTGTGAACTGTGATTTCGGACAGGAATTGAATTGCATGGGTGTGAACACCCATGCGATCAGATTCTGGTGCGGACAAAAAAAAAAGGGTCCTGCACGAGTTTGATCAAAATGCGATGCAAATTCGCATTGCACAGACATTGCATGTGATCTGCACAGCAATGCGGTGTGAATCACATGCAGTGTCTGGCATCGCACCAGTGTTTTTCTGAAAGCACATGATCTGTAGAATAAAAAAAGTGCTACTGATAGTAACGACAACTCCAAAAGGCTAAACGTAGCCAACCGGGCAACATGGAGCGCAACCAAACAACAGGAGCTCACCCAGGTAAAAGACCCCTAAGAGAATAGCAAAAAAACATTCTCTCACGAAACAGCAGCCTGCAAAACTTTGCGGCCAAAAAAGGCATCCAAAGATGCCAACAAATCCTACTTGTAAAAGTTGGTAAAGGGGTGTACAGACGATCAAGTTGCCGCCTTACAAATACAACTGAGGCCTGATGGCGAAACGCCCAAGAGGCACTCAGCGCTCTAGTAGAATGTACTTTCACAGGAAAAGAAGGAACCTGATCCTTGATAGAATAAGCCTGAACAACTGTCTGCCTGATCCATCTCTAAATGGGCGCGGCGAACGTATCCAAACCTTTGCGAGGACTGTCTGGGAGGACAAAGAGAGAGTACAACTTCCTGAAGGGCTCAATAACCGCCAGAAAAACCCTGATCGCCTGAACCACATCCAGAGAGTGCAAGGCAACTTCCTTGTGATGTTTAGGCTTAGGACATAAGGAAGGCAACACAATGTCTTCATTCAGGTGAAAAGCCGACACCACCTTAAGAAGAAAGGACGGATTAGCTCGGAGGACCACTTTAACCTGTGGACCACCAAATAAGGGGAACGACAGTACAACGCCACCAACTTAGAAACTCTGTGGGCAGAAGTGATAGCCACTAGGAAGGCAACCTTCTGCGACAAAGAAGCAGAGAAATCTCCCTAATATTCTCAAAAGGAGGCTTTTGAAGAACAGACAAAACCAGATTAAGAACCCATGGAGGCAACGGGGATCGCTTTGGAGGGGCCAGATGATGCACTCCCTGAATGAAGGTGCGAACCAAACTATGCGTAGCCAACGGAAGTTGAAAAGAAATAGCCAAGGGGCGGAGCCGGCATCCAGAGCAGATGGACGTGTGATACCGCCGCTCTGCAACAAAGGGCTATTTTAAGTGATCCACAGCGACCACACAGCTCCTGAACGCTGCCAGAATCCTTCCCTAAACTCCGGAGAGGAAGATGTCTCACGCTGGCAAGAGAAAACAGGGTGATCGGCCGAAAAAACTCACCGAGTTCTTCTCCCCGGCCGCAGGCCTCAACTCCAAAGATGGCACCTGGTCCCGCACTGCTCCTTCAGCATGTACTGCTGCAGCTCTGGTCACAGCGACGGCGGAGGAGGTAGGAGAGGGGCACAACGGCACACAGCAGGCTCATCCATCCCCATACACAAGTCCTGTGAAGCAGCGTAGGAGGCTAACAGGGGATGGGGACGGCTTGGAATCGGAGGATTCCTTTCAAGATGTGGGGGAGGCTATGGAACAGACGGTGTCCTATGGTCAGCAACTAGATGCATATCCCACTACAGGTCAAACCATCACAGACACAGCCATGAAAGAGATGATGAGGACCCTGCGGGGTGCACTTCAGCAAGATATGTCTGCTTTTATGAAAAGCACTAATAGAGAACTGCCTAAGCTGGGGGACAGAGTGGACTATACTGAACACAAGATGGGAGAATTCACAGGGGCGCACAACAATCTGGTGGATGCACACTTTGAGCTAGAGGAGGAACTTAAACAACTTAAATTGAAAGTAGCTGATATTGAGGACAGGTCCCGCAGGAATAACGTGAAATTCAGGGGGGTCCCAGAATCTGTCAAGCCAGCAGACCTAACTCCCTTCCTGCAGCAACTTATGCAAGCAGCACTTACCTCCCTGACTCCATCTGATCTCCTCATCGACAGAGCTCATAGACTGCCTAAGCCGTCACACATCCCAGAAGCGGTCCCTAGAGATGTGATAGCCCGCATTCATTTTTTTCACGTGAAAGACCAGCTGATGCGCTTTTCAAGACAACACCCAGCACTCCCTGACCCATTTGCGGGTATCTCCCTTTTCACTGATCTATCTCAGGCTACTCTGGCAGCCAGACATACCTTGGTGCCTATCACAAAGATCCTCAGGAAAAGAAATAGCCAAGGCCGACACCTAGCCCTTGATAGTCCCCAATGCCAAGCGCTGCTCAACTCCTTTTTGTAAAAAGGCCAAAACCCGAGCTATAGAAAACAGGCGAGGGTGCAGCTGCAGCGATTCACACCATGAAATGTACAATTTCCACGTACGATGATAGATCTTCCTAGAGGTCGATTTCCTGGCCTTCAAAAGGGTAGGAATCACAGAATCAGAAAGACCTCTATCCCTCAACACCTTGCTTGCTACAGCCAAGCCGTTAAAGCCAGCGACCGTAAAGCAGAATGGAAGATCGGTCTTTGAGATAGCAGATCGTCCCGCAGAGGAAGACGTCATGGGGGATCCACGACCATTTTTACCAGTTCTGCGTACCAAGACTGCCGAGGCCAGTCTGGAGTCACCAGAACGATCGGAATGCCTTCCATTGCCACCCAGCGAAGAAACCTCGGCAGGAGAATGAGCGGAGGGAAAGCATAAATCAGGCGATACTGACTCCAAGGAACCACCAGAGCGTCTGTGGCGTCGGCCAGAGGATCCAGAGACCTGGCCACAAATCTCTATGACCGAGGATCTCTGTTCCATCTGGACATAATCCCCTACTGCAGCTGTCTCGTGTGAGATTGAGCACACGTGGCTATATCGAAGGTCGAGACCATCAAACCCAGGGCCCTCATGCAAACCCGCAAGGAGGATTGCTCGGTCTCCATCAGCAACCTGACCGCCCCTTGTAACTTCTGAAGCTTGTCCAAGGGAAGGAAGACCCTCGCCATCGCAGAGTCAAGAATCAGCCCCAGATAGGTGACCTGCAAGGTCCGAATGGTGATGAAGACGTCGTCCAGCAGATCCGAATGGGGACCTGCTCGCAACAGGAGATCATCCAGGTACCCCACAATGGAGTTACCGCGGCGACGCAACAAGGCCAGCACAGGGGCTAGAACCTTGGTAAAAACTCTGGGAGCCGAGGCGAGACCAAAGGGTAACGTCATAAATTGAAAATGCTCCTCTGCGACCGCCAAGCGGAGAAATCGCTGGTGTCCCTTGAATATGGGCACGTGGAGATACGCAGCTTTGAAATCGATGGAGGCCAGAAAATCCCCCTGATTCAAAGATGCCACCACCAACTGAATGAACTCCATTCAAAACTTCTGCACCTGCAGAAAGCGGTTCAGAGCCTTGAGGTCCAGGATTGGGCACACTTTGCCTCTTTTCTGGGAACAGTGAAAAGGTTTGAATAGAAACCTTGAGAGCGTTCCTGCAGGGAACCGGCACAATCACCCCCTGAGCCAGGAGATCTCGCACAGCCTCCCACAGATCCATCAAACGCTCCAGAGACAGGAAAAGATTTGACTGAAAATCCTGTCACCTGGCTGGGACCGGAATTTGATCTTGTACCCGGAACAAACCAGGTCGCAAACCCAAACGTCCTGAATGAAGGAAATGCAGGGTTCCTGCAAGAAGCACAGACGTCCCCCCACCCGAGATGGGTGAGGGCGGCTCTTCATGCTGAAGAGGACTTGTCTGCAGCACCAGACTGACCAGCCTTGGTCTTGCCCCAGGGCTTCTTAGCACCTCCAGAAGTTCTGAACGGCTTACCCTTTTCTTGCGCCCCTGATGCACTAAAAAACAGTTTGAGAGTAAAAAAGGATGGACCCCGCTTAGCACGGGGAGTCTTACCCTTGGAGGATTGAGGAAAAAAAGTACTCTTCCCGCCAGTCAGTCCTTTTGATCAACTCATCCAATGAGTCGCCAAACAACCTGTCTCCCAAAAAGGGGAGATCAGCTTAGAACTTTTTTAGAAGCTTAGTCAAACGACCAGTTCTTCAACCAAACCATGCGTCTTAAAACAAAGCCCGAAACCCTGGCCACCAGGGGAGCCGCATCCATAGACGCATCACACAGGAACACCAGAGCCTGGATCACCTGGTCCAACATTTCCAGCTGTTCCGGAGGAACAGTCTCGGGGTCCAAAGACTCCCGCAACCCCTTAATCCATTCCGTCACCGTCTGTGAAACCGGTTTCAAAATGGAACCCGCCAGCACGTGAAGATGGCGGGAAAGGGATTCCACCTGTCACGGAGCTTACCTTTGTCGGAGTCTGTAACGCAGAGATGTATGATCACCCTTGCAGATATCCACAGTTCAAGGTGACCAGGTAAGAAAGCCACCTGGGCTGTGAATTTGTGCACGGGGGCTTGGCAGGGACGGTGCTCCAATAGGCAGGACCGGCAGGAATACAAGGGGAAGGGAAGTCCAGGAATAACTGTAGTCACTGGATGACAAGGGTCCGGATAAGGATCGCAGGAACAACAAGGAGCGAAGGTAAGGATGGAAGCCGGGGGGGGGGGGGGAGCTGGAACTCATGCTTAGGAAACAGGAACACAGGAACAAAGTCTGTCAAACAGGAACTATCTGGAACATAGATCAGCAATGAACTGACACAGCTCTAAGTGAGAGCCAGTGTTTTATAGCTTGCTTAATTGAGCAATTAGCTTCAGGTGGACAATGATAGACAAGAGCACACTCAGGTGAAGTCCAGCCCCCTAGTGCTGCAGGCAATACCAGATTAACAAGAGTGGATCCATATGAGCTGAAGTGTGGCTCAGAGGTAGGATAACAGGACAGAATGTCAAAGTACACAGGTTCAAATCCCATGTCAGGTACTTAACGGCGGACACGCCTGACCTTCTGAAAGCCACGGTGAGAACTGTGACACCACCCACCTGTCCACTGGATCCGTAAAAACTGGGCAAACCTCCACAGGCACAAGGATAGATTTGTTCAAACTGGAAACAGGATGGTCAACTTTAGGTGGCACCGTCCAACAGTTGGAAACCTTTTTGGCAAAAGTATATCAGCGCTTAAAGCGTTTTGGCACCACTAACACGTGCTTAACGCGCTGCCATTGGTCATTCACGATATCGTGAAATGTGTCGGGACAAGGGAAAACCCTCACTGAAATAATTCAGGGCTTCCACTAAAGCGCGTTCCTGCGCTGCAGCTGAAAGAGACAGGTCCTCTTCGCCATCTGACTGCGAGGACAGCGACCCCTCAGATAGGGGGGCGCCTGGGGTGACCTCATCAGCCTCTGAATCAGAAGACAACTCCCTAGAAGGAGAAGGCAGCGGCTCTTTACTGATGTGCTGAGTCATGCACTGGAGGTTTATGCCGAGAGGGACAGCCCCCTGTGGGTGTGTATTGAAATTTTTTTATGCCTAGACTACTCCTGATGGGAGGAGCATAAACCCACTCAGCTCATGGAGATGAGGGTGCATCTGTCGACGGACGATAGAGAAATATCCTTATTACGGTTTTACACTATGTGGATTTTCTCCTGCTTTATTTATTCGGTGACAACTTGTTCCATCATGCCTGTCTGAGATGTACCTGGAACACCTGTGAGCCTTTAAGGTTTGATCCAGCTGGACCTGATGGCTAATTCAGGTGCGTGTGACACCATAATAGGGTACATACATTTTGGTAAGAGTCTATCCTATTTCTGGTGGTGGATCACATGGTGTATCCGGATTCTTGTTATGATTATGCTTTTTCACAAATTGTGACCCTTGGATGTCAAGATTTGGACACTTCACTATTCTTATGATCACACTAATTAGACTTGATAATGTTTACACATAAATTGTACGTGTGTTTCCCATAACCCTCCCTTACTATATCCAAAATTAAAAAAAGAAGAGATTTCCCTTTAACAGTAAAACTTTCCTAGTTTTAAATGGTGTCTGCTCACATCTGAGCACTCAGATGCCTGTTGCTAGGTGCTTATCACTTGAAAAGCTACAGGCTTCTTTTGTTAGACAGATTTGAGCATTTTTCTTTTTGGCCCAATGAACTTCATTTGGAGCGCCGAAAAAAAAAAAAGTGCAAAACTGCTTGTTACATGTGTTTTTTGGGTGCTCCCATAATGTCTATGGAGCAATAAAAATGCAATTCCTGCCCCATAGAACCTCCTGTTTTGTACACAATTTGCCAAAACCTTGGAAATGTATATAACTGTACAGCAGAGGATTGTTTTTTTCTTTAACAAACGTGGAACTAAAGTTTAAGTGAGAAACTTCCAATGCCAGTCCGGTATAAAAAAAAAAATCACAGATGGCAAAACCTCAAATATAAATATCTGTAGTTACTGGCGTGTGGTGTAATGAGTATCCCTTTTTACTAGCAATTTATGTTTCACATACAGACTAAAGCTGCAAATTTGCTTCTCATTGCGCAGAGAGAGACAGAAATATCCTAGCGTTAACATAACAAAACATCTCAAATCTGTACAAAATGTGCACAAAAGCCCCATTTATAAAAAAACAAACTATATTTCTGCTGAAAATCCGTGAAGGTTTTTTCTTCATCTAAAACAAAAGCAACAATTATGTATTAATTACAATATGCTGAGGCCGAGTCAGAGTGGTTTGTACCTTGGAAAGCCATAAAGATCAGTAACCTAGAAACAGACAACTTAAATTAGGGATTACATCCAATTAGCCCAAATGCACTACAAAGAGATCTTGTCTGGGTGGCAGCACGCCTGCTCTCTGTTTATTCATGTGATATTTTGTCAGTGTTGAGTTAAGTACCACATTATCATCCAGTCTTGTTTATTATTAGCCAAACATCAAGATAAAAGCACAGTTCATGTTAGGGGCTGCTCCAGCAGTTTCCATGCTAAGGGGTATTCTCTACTGATACTTTACATTAATGTGGAACCAAATAACATAGCATAGCTTTTTTCTGCTTCCGGTCACATGTCAAGCAAAATAGTATAAAACAACTTCTTATTTAAGACCAAGTCTGTTATGGTTGCTGCTGACCCCACTCACACTTACCTAGCTTGCACTTCCCCATCACAGTGTTTACTAGTCAGAGCTCTCAGCCAAATTCCAGCGTAAGCTCTGTGTTGGTCAAAGTTGGAGCTTATATAGGGTAAGGACCTACTCTACTCCCCTACAAGACAGTATTTTGGCTTGGTGATTGCCCCCAGCCCCCTTTCCCGAGAGCTGTATACTGGGGGTAAAGGCAGGTACACACTAAAAAAAAATGTTCCCTGCATCCCAGCGCTGTACTAACCCTTCGACATTAGTACAGTGATCTCCCCTGCTGAGCTGTTGTGTTCTGACAGGGGGATGCCCCCCCCCCCCCCCCCCGCTAGAACACTCCGATTGGCGCTCCCTCCATTTGACTGAGATTGCTGATCAGGAGTTGGTCAGCTGCTGGTTTTCCAGCATGCTTATGCGACATACACACGAGTCCAATGTTGGCCTTTTATTTGAACTGGCAAATGTCTCCTGACATTCAGCCCATGTGTACCCAGCCTCTAGTGTTGTAACCAATATATATATATATATATATATATATATATATATCCTTATCCTTTAAAGCATGTTACACAGCACAGAGTTTGTGCTGTGTCATGTACCCCTCTCTATATTCTTAAAAACCTAGCTGATCCTGCCAGTTCCTGTGTCCCCAGTCTGTGCTGACCATGGTAATCATGGCTGTTGATCCCTGATTACCATGGTCAGTTTACATGCCTCCGTCATCAGCTGCTCGCCTCTCTCCCCCTCCCTCTCTGCCTGTTAGTTCGGGAGTCTGTAGTATTAACATTAAGAAATCCTGTAACCTGCTGTGTTACAGGATAAAATCATGTGCAGCGTGTGTCTGTTTGTAACATTATTGTAATAAATACCTTATTTACAGCGCCGTTGGTCAATCACGTGACCTCCCGCTGCTCTCATCCTCTCCTCCCGGCTGACATCTGCGGGGATCTCGGTGCCTCCTTTTGCAGTGCTAGGAGCGGAGACAGAGGGCTCCGGCAGGTCACTTGAGCACATTTATAGTGCACGGCGCTATAAATAAGGTATTTCTGCAATAATTACACAAAGACACACACTGCACATGATATAATCCTGTAACAGGTGATTGAGTAAATTATAAAAACAATAACTGGCCTGGAGTGCAGGTCTTTTCCTTTATCCATTTATCCATTACATTACACTCAAGGCTGGGATGAGCTGAGAGGCAGATGGCACATGGAGCTGAGTAGATGGTGGACAAGTATCTTGTGTGAAGCAGTTGATCCTTTTCACGTGTCTGACTATATGCAGAAATAATCATTTAAATTGATACTAAAGTCTCGTTTTTTTTGGTTAAAAATAACAAACATGCTATACTTACCTGCTTTGTGCAGTGGTTTTGCACAAAGTAGCCCCGATCCTCCTTTTCTCTGTTCCCCCTTCCACTCTTCTGGCCCCTCCCTCCTGTTGAGTGCCCCCAAAGCAAGCAGCTTGCTATGGGGGCACCCAAGCAGAGCTGCAGCTCCCTGTGTCCATTCAGAAACAGAGCCATTGCCCGCCCCGCCCCCTCTCACCTCATTGGCTCACTGACTTTGATTGATAGCAGCGGGAGCCAATTGCACAATACTCCCGTCTCAGCCAATGAGGAGGGAAAGTCCTGGGGAGCTTTGCTGGATGGAGATGGGCTCAAGTAAGTATTGGGGGGGGGCTGCTGCACACAGAAGGTTTTTTATCTTAATGCATAGAATGCATTAAGACAGGGCTCGACAATACCCGGGCGCCAGGTCGCATTTGCGACTAGAATTAGCGACCTGGCGCCTGGGGTGCCCTGCAGAAGGTGTCCTGTCATTTTTGCACGGACTTCCGCGCACGGAGTGCACGGACTTCCGCGCCGTCCGAAAATTGAGGCCCCAGCTTTTCGGCCTTTTTGAGATGAGAGAGGCTTCCAATGGGGAACTGGTGCCCTCTTGTGGTGGCCGGGAGTAATGACTGTTGTAATGACTGTTTCCACTGCCTGTTAGTTACCTTTGACAGGGAGTGTGGTTATTATTATTAATTTAATTTATTTTTTAAATGTAAAAAAAAAAAAAATAATATTTTTTTTCTTTTTTTTAATTATTATTAATAATTAAAAAAAAAAAATATATATATATATATATATATATATATATATATATATATATATAAAATCTTTTTTTTTTTTTTTTCCTCATCGCCATGCCACAGCCGAAGGCCCCTTTCACACGGGCTGTCTGATCAGGTCCGCCTGTCAGTTTTTCAGGCAGACCTGATCGGACCCTTCATTCTCCTCTATGGAGCAGTAATCTGCCGCCATCTGATCCTGTCCGCCAAAAGCAGATGGATGGTTGTTCTATTTTCTATCCATCCCGTGGATCGGATCAGATGGCATCGGATGGAAAGAGACAGACAGTCTGTTTTCATCCAATTGCGCTACAGAGGAGAGTGGGGTTCTAGTCGTATTTATGTGTAAATTTAGTATCCGTTTTATTAAATAAAGCTTGGTTGTTAGTTTAAAAAAAAAAAAAAAACTGGCTCCTAACTTTTTTAGCTGGCTCCTAGATTTCAGGAAAATTTGTCAAGCCCTGCATTAAGATAAAAACCCTTCTGATTTTACAACCACTTTAATCATCAAATTATATATCTTTAGGCCATAGACTGATCCATAATTGCAAGAAATATTTTGTATATTCTTTGGAATATGCGGGCCATTTTTCACTGAATGGGAAAAATAATGAGTGCCTTTTTATAATTGTTGGAAAATCATGAGGAGGTCCTAGTCCCATACTTCTATTCTAAAGAGTAATGGATCCATAGTACAATGTACAAAGGTCTCCCATCCTTGGGCAAGGATCCATTTGAGTCTCTGAGATAAAATAACTTCTAAGGGGTCACAGACCTTCAGGAAACAGTCACATAAATATCTATGAAGAACTACTGAACAGGCGTAGCCAGCACATAAACAATTCTGCGCAAAGGATCTCAATGATGGAGGATGAGGCTGCAGAATACAGAAAATTATGCATCTGAGGAGCATGAAGTTGACGGTGAAGTACTTTAGATTGGGCAGGGGAGGGGCAAAACTGTGCTTGAAAGTGCACTCATCCTTTGCAGGGGTCTTCAAACTACGGCCCTCCAGCTGTTCAGGAACTACAATTGTCATCATGCCTAGCCATGTCTGTGAATGTCAGAGTATTACAATGCCTTATGGGATGTGTAGTTCTGCAACAGCTGGAGGGCCGTAGTTTGAGGATCCCTGCTTTAAAGAATCAGTCAATCCAAAACTCAGATGCACATTTTTGGTAGATGCCATTGTAGAACTTAACCACATAGCTGTTTTTCTCATCTCCCAGGGGTTTTATCGGTGAGATATCAGCACTGGGTCTAAACAACTGACATGGACCTCTTATGGGGGTTCCTGCTACAACTGATGGATTTCTAAATTTTTATTTTTTTAAGGAGAATGCAACCGAACACAACAACTCCTAAGTGGACACAATAAAAGGAAGGTACTATGACAAGGAAATGTGTCTGTTGGAGCATTCACAGCATTTCTCTTATTGTATACATATATTTTATAACTTTATCTATAGTGCTATCAGAGTACTAGAAATTCTCAACAAATAGAACTCACACATAGGTGCAAATCGTGGTGTTCAGTGGGTATTTTAAAACCCAGAGTGCTCATTGATACTTCCATTACAAGGAGTATGCTAAGCTATATGGTTCTTTACATGCTAGTTATCTGCAAATCGTTTGCTTTTTCCTGCACTGCACCTGAATGTCCATGTATCATTGTGCGTGGCAACATTTGAAGCTGAAATCCCATTAGAAAAGGGTCCGATATCAGGCTGAGACTTAGAGCCAAAGATACACATGCTGAATACATTATCCCAAATGACACCCCCAGTATGTCTGCACCTTTTACTTTGAAAATTTAGCACTAACCTTCTGTCATTATAACATTATTTCCTTTTACAATAACTGTCAATTGTACACAAACCTGAGATTTCAGCCCTACCTTACACTGCCTCTAAAAAAAACGTTACAGCAAAACTTTCAACTGACAGAGCAGCAATGCATTTATCTGTCTTTTAGTAAGAGTATAGTGCTACTGTTCTTTATGAGGTGTGAGCATTTTTTATATATTTCACTTCACAAGATTACGGTTTTACTTCATCTTTCTTACTCAAATAAGGTACACACTCCAGCCTACCAGGTTTTCGGCAATCATATTTGGGTTTCAAGAAGTTTTTGTATGTACTGGCCTTCATTTAAAAACATAATACTACCACCTAGTGGAAAAATTCTATAACACATGCAAGATGAAGAGTGTCCTTTATCAGTATTCTTGAAATGATGCATTTGAACAGGAGTCTCCAAACATTTCAGTACAAGTGCAGTATATATTTGACAAATATTAACAGGCTGGAAAAAAGTCCCGTCCCTACATCAAAGTCCCCCTTACATCAGTGTCTCCATCAGAGTTCCCTTACATCACAGCCCCCCTTCCCACACCTGTTGTTAGGGTCACCCTTACATCAGGGTCCCCATCAGAATCCCCTTTACTTCAGCAGCAGAGACCATAAGCAACCTTCTGACCTTAATCCTTAATCTGTGCATCCGTTTGGATACGCCACCTTCGCTTGCTAAAAGTCAGATCTCCTAGATTGTAAGCTCTAACAAGCAGGACCCTCTGATTCCTCCTGTATTGAATTGTTTTGTATTGGTACTGTCTGCCCTCATGTTGTAAAGCGCTGCGCAAATTGTTTGCGCTATATAAATCCTGTATAACAATAATAATAATCTTGTAGCTGGACAGACGTGACCCATAGTTTAGAGATCCCTGTATTAGAACAACAAACTAAAGTGGAAAAAGTTTTAGAACATTTATAACAGTGGTCTGTTATATCTAATGAGCTAATAAATACATAAATGCCTCTAAACAACTAACTTTGAATGTCTGGATGCATTTTTAGCCGCTTACCTGAAGCAGACGCAAAGCAGCCTGGAATGTGTGGGGACCACACAGTGCTGTAAATAATGTTTTTATGGCCTGTGAAAGTGCAAAGTGACTTCTCAACCAAGGGATCCCACTAAAAGCAAAAAAAATAAAAATGAAAAATATTAGCTTAAGAGACAATAAATGGGGAAGGGGTGTCCATAAGGTCAAAGCACACTACATTGTCTCTTGTAACACTGGAATTTACAAGGAGTAGGACAATGGAGATGTATTCCTAACCACTTCCTCTAATAAAAGCATGAACTACCCGTCCAAATCACATCCAGCCAGCTATGGATAATATAACTGGCATTTTATGGGCTATACCCCACCAGAAACTTTATAGCAGATGTTAGTGACACCTATTCCTGTAGTGATTCGTTGCTGGCTACAAAGTTGCCGCTGTAGCTAACAACAACTTTGCCCTATGCAGCTACAAATTACTGCTACAATGGATAACACAAGTGCCTAATGAAGCCAGCAAATAATGCAAATAGTAAGGCAACTGTGCTACAATCTAGGGAAACGTTGTAACATGGACCTTTCTTTCAGCGGAATTCATTTTCATGAGCAGCATATTTATGAGTAATAATCTGTACTTGCCACCTTTTACTGCATATTTGTTTGGGGAATCCCCTCCCCCTTACTTAAAAAAAAAAAAAACCTTCAGGCAAATACCAAGGCTTTGCCTCACTAGTAATTTCTCACCTGCACCACTGTGCTTCCAAAAATCAGCTTTAGAAACATTTGTAAAAAGAGACAGAGTGGAACTAAACCCTATCTATACTTTACAGCCAAATAAGCGGCGATCTGAGCCTCTGTTTTAGTTGCAGTTTCCATGATGTCGCACATGTGACCAGCTATAACTTCAACCATTTGATGACTTGACACTTCAATTGGGAACTGACATAATCACTCTAGAAACTGTAACACTTATTATTCAAGAAGTGTTAAAGGATAAGTTCACCCTCAGGAAGATATATTATACCCACATTTAGAGTGTAACATGTTTCAGATCCTGGCCCCCCTCCCTCTAGACAGTGGTAGGGTATCCTATACCCTGCAGCCGCTGTCACATTTAAAATCAACTTGGCTGTGCGGGGCTCTGCCCACACAGTGGCATCATTAATTTACAGTGATATGTAAATGAATAAACTACAGGTGCTGTCTTCCACTGCAGCAGAGGAACCTGTAGTTCTCAATGGACTGGGATTCTGCTGATCAGCAGGCTCGTAGTCCATTCACTCTTCCTCCTGCCTTCTAATTGCAAGCTCACACAGAGGAACAGGTAGAAAGGAGGGAGAGTATGCAAAACTTTGCAGGCTCCTGTAGGAAAAAATGTGATTTTTGACTTACCGTAAAATCCATTTCTCTGATGTTCCTTGACAGACACAGCTTCTGGTATTCTTAACCATTGGGTTATACCGCCCCCTACAGGAGTAGGACACTAGGTATAAAATAAAGTCTGGCTACGCCTATGGGCAGTCCCAGGGGGTATACTCCCTTTCTCTGATATAGGTACTCAGTTTTGTTACAAGCAGTGTCAGGAGAATTACAACTCCACAAAGGGGTGGGTGCTGTGTCCGTCAATGAATATCAAAGAAATTGATTTTACGGTAAGTCAAAAATCCCATTTTCTCTTTCGTTCAATGACAGACAGCTCCTGATCATCTTAACCATTGGGACGTCCCAAAGCAGTGTTAAACATGAGCAGTGGGAATAGCAAAAAATAAATTCCCAAGGCTAACTATTGCCAACTAGGTAAACAGGAGCTCAACCAAAACAACTGGAGCTCACCTAAAAAAAAAAAAAAACAATGCACCCTCAAAGTGGATCAGATCCTCTAAAAAGCAGACTGCAAAATCTTATGGCTAAGGGAAGCATCTGCAGATGCCAACACATCCACTTTATAAAGTTTTGTAAAATGTGCACCAACGACCAGGTGGCTGCCTTGCAAACCTGCGTCACTGACGCCTGATGACGGAAGGCCCAGGAGGCACTAAGCGCCCTAGTAGAGTGCGCCTAGACAGGGAAAGGAGGAACCTGACCCCTAATGGAAGGGGCCTGAACCACTGTCTCCCTGAGCCATCTAAAAATGGTTGCAGAGGAAGCGACCAGCCCTTTAAGAGGCCATTCGTGAGCACAAATAAAGACTCTGACTTCCTGAAAGAGTCCGTAGCTGCCAGGTACCTAATTGCACAGACCAGATCCAAGGCTTGCAAGGCAATTTTCTTCTAATGTTTAGGCTTAGGACACAGGGAAGGCAACACAATGTCTTTATTCAAATTAAAATCAGAGACCACCTTTGGAAGGAATGACAGACAGGAGCGAAGCACCACCTTATCCCTGTGAATCACCAGATAAGGTGAATGACAGGATAAAGCCGCCAGTTCCAACACCCTGCGTGCAGAGGTGATAGTGACCAAAAAGGCCACTGTCTGGGACAGCATTAGCAGGGGAAACTCCCAAAGATTCTCAAAGGGAGACTTCTGGAGAACTGAAAGTACCAAATTGAGGTCCCAAGGCAGCAAAATAGACCACACCGGAGGGACCAAGTGCCAAACACCCTGAAGAGAGGTACGCACCATAGATGTAGCCAAAGGTCGTTGGATGAAAACCACCAAGGCCCGACACCCGGCCCTTGATATTATTCAAGGCCAACTTCTGTTCAACCCCCCGTTGAAGTAAGGTCAAGATCTGAGCCACCGAAAAAGAGCGAGGAGAAACTCCAAGGGATTCACACCACGCAATGTACGTCATCCATGTACGATGGTAGATCTTCAAAGAAGTAGATTTCCTAGCTTTTACAGCGTAGGAATAATCCCCTATCCTTCAGCACCTGGCTTTCAGTAGTCAAGCCGTCAAAGCCAGTGACTGTAAAGCAGACTGGAAGATTGGCCCTTGGGACAGCAGATCCTCCCTGGGAGGAAGCCTTCAAAGAAAACGTCAGTAACCAGCTGCACCAGGTCGGCGTACCAGGCCCGGCGAAGCCAGACCGGGGCCACCAAAATGACCGGAATACCTTCTATCTTGATCCTGTAGAAGTCTTGGTAGAAGCTTGAGAGAAGGGAAGGCGTAAATCACACGATAATGACCCCACGGGGCCACCAGCATGTCTGTGGCGTCCGCCAGAGGATACCAGGACCTAGCCAAGAACCTATGTACCTTTCTGTTGAGCCGAGATGCCAACAGATCCATCTCAGGGTGCCCCACCGGAGACACAACTGATGAAACACTCCAGGATGAAGAGACCATTACCCCTGGTCTAACTCCTGCCAACTGAGGTAATCCTCCTGCCAATGTTCCACTCTGGGAAAGTGAACAGCGAAAAGGGCTGGAAAGAAACATTCTGCCCACCAGAGATTTCCGGCTTCCTCCAGAGCCACCAGGACACTTCTTGTGCCCCCTTGGAGATTGACATAAGTCACGGCCGTGGCATTGTTTGATTGAATGTGCACTGGATAGCCTTGTAATTGATCCATCCAATGTTCCAGGCACAGCCTGATCGCACGCAACTCAGGACGTTGATTGGTATTCTGGATTCTTCCCCTGAGCAGAACTTCTGCCGAGAACGCCTCCTCACCGGACAGGCTGGCATCCGTGGTGACCACTGTCAATACAAGGGTAGGAAGGATTTTGCCCTGCCGGAGCGCCCGGGGCACAAAGCCACCAAATCAGGGACTCTCTCGTACCCCGGCTCAGCTGGATTTGGTTGTCCACAGACTGTGGATTCTCGTCCCATGTGATGAGAATCTCCCGTTGCACTCGTATGGAACAGTGCAAACCGGACCGCCTCAAAGGTTGACACCATCAGGCCTAGTACCCGCATAGAAGTCCAGAAGGACGACCATCTGCTGGTCAGTAGGAGACAAACTGCAACCTGCAGTGTCTGAAGTTTGTCCAGAGGAAGAAATACCCTGACTAAGGCCGAATCCAGAATCAGCCCCAGATAGTCTAGTTTCGTAAAAAGGGACAAGGCTGACTACCGAAGATTCAGAATCCAGCCGAACTCCTTTAGAGTTCGTATGGTGATCTCCAGGTTTTCCGCCAATGCAGCAGAATATTCTGCTCGCAGAAGAAGATCGTATAAATAGCCCAGGACTGTGATCCCCCACTGGCGTAACAATGCCAGTACCGAGGTTAACACTGTAGTGAAGACCCGGGGAGTGGAGGCGAGACCAAATGGTAACGCTCCAAACTGATAATGTTCCTCTCCCACTGCAAAGCAGGGGAAGCGTTGGTGACCGACACACACTGGAACATGAAGGTAGGAATCTTTGATGTCTATGGAGGCAAGAAAATCCCCCGGATAAAGGGAAGCCACCACTTTGCGAATGACTCCATCCTAAACTTCTGCAACCGCACAAAGCAGTTCAGCACCTTGAGGTCCAGGATTGGACACACGTTGTCCTCCTTCCTGGGGACTGTAAACAGGTTGAGTAAAAACCCCTGAAAACGTTCCGCAATCGGAACCAGGACAATCACTCCTTGAAGCCAAAGGTCTTGCACCGCCATCTTGCACCGCCCCAAAGAGGGCCTGTAAGCGGATTGGGGACAGTTGCACATTGGAAGGAAAGAACCTTTTCGGAGGGCGACCACCAAACTCGACTTGTCATGTACCAGGGAAGTCCCCGGGTCAGAGAAACAGTGAAGACTTCAACCCCACCCCAGATACGGGTGAGGGCACACCTTCATGCTGAAGGCGCCTTGTCTGCAGGTCTGGAAAAGCCTGCCCTCGACTTGCCAGACCAAGTTCACTTGGATCCATCAGAGGCCCCGAAAGGCTTAGATCCCTTGTCAGTCGATCCTGAGGGACAAAAAAACTTCTTATGACCTGAAAAGAAGGGCCCACGTCTGCGACGAGGGTCCTTGCCCTTAGTAGCCTGTGGAAGAAAGGTACTCTTCCCCCCTGTGAGACCTTTAATGAGGTCATCCAGGGTAGATCCAAACAGGCTATCTCCTTGAAAAGGTAGAACAGCCAGGGCTTTTTTTTTTAGAAGTCTGGTCCACAGACCAGCATTTTAGCCAAGGATCACTGCCGAAACAGAGAGCCCAGCAAGTAGGGAAGCCGCATTCAAACTGCAGCCCCTGGACTAGCTTGTCCGTCAGCTTAGCAGAGGCAGGTGGGAGCTGTTCTACCTCCAGGTCACGGCGCAAAAGCTTAGCCCACTCGGTCAGAGTTTGCGACACCAGGGCAATGGTGAACACCGACCTCAATGCCGAGCCAGCCAGGGTGAACATATTTGCGGGCCACAGCCTCCGTATTTTTTGTCAGCCGGGTCCTTAAATGCCGGAGACTCTTTAACCAGAATTATGGTTGCTTTGTTTAACCTGGAAACCGGAGGGTCCACCACCAGTGGAACAGACCACTTTTTAAAAGGGACTCTTCATAGGGGTATTGCTTAGCAAACCGTTTAGGGACCCCAAGGGGACGATTCGTCGCCCTCACACTTTCGTGACAATTCTGTCAAAATAGGCGGGGAAGGAACACCTTTTGCTGCTCTGGGTGGTTTGTAAGTGGCAAGGGAACCTGCTCCCCTATCGCAGTAGCAGGTGCGTCCCTCATTTTTAGAGGATCATGCACAAATACATTTAGTGTGTCTACCAGCGCCTTTTTGTGCACGGGTAATAGACGTGGAGAAATCATCCTCACTATCTGAGTATTCAGGACGCGTGGTTGCAGACCCATTAGGGTGACCCACATCAGCGGCGGCCAAATCAGATTCAGGACCTGATGAGACAGGGGAAGGTGGGGGCACTTTTTGCTAGCCTGTCGCCTGAAAGCCACCTCCACCCGGGACACAAGGGACTCCAGGACCGCCGTTAGTGCATGGATGGATGGTCGGGACCCGGAGGGCCCCGCAGCCTCAGAGAGGGGATCGGGTGAGGAGATGTGCTCCAAAGACTCCATTAGCCACCAGGGGGACCCACAGAGTAAGTGTAAAAACACTGCTAAGGGACACCCCCACCACGCTGGCAGCACCACCCAGTTGCCAGCTACAAGCACCAATCGACCCTCAGCAGAGAGGGAGAGGATCTCCCCAAACTCACCACCTGCAGAAATAAGCACAGCTAGTGACCAGGAGAATCTGCACTGCATGTATGCGATCAGGAAGTGAAAAGTATCCAAGAGTCTGCACTAGGGGATGAGGAGGTGCTCCCATTGCCGAAAATGCCGCCCTCGGACTCCACTCTCATGGCCACCGCTGTTTTCAATAGCAAACCACAGCAAAAAAGCCACCGTGCATTGTAGCCTATGGGCTACAAGAAAATGGCTGCCCCTTGTGGCACTACGAGGCTCTCGGAGACCGAGGAGGTATCCCTAGCCACAGGACAGGCACAAGGCAGGATGGGGGCTCCAGGGGCTGTCCAGACCACCCATACAAACCCCCGCAATAGTGGAGGGGGGGTAGGATGGGGGAGACAGGTGAGGGGGGGTGCCAGGAAGGAGGAGAACCCAGGGGTCCGACCCTCCTATGGAAGGGCCCGCGTCCACCTCAAAACCCTCTAGGGGAAGAGGGGGGCGGCTAATTACCATACCAGGCGGGTAATGCTTCAGACAGATCCTCCTCTTCATCGAAATGGGGGGCTGGCAACCAGAAGGAATGCTGCGGCTCAGGCCGAAGTCAGGTCGTATGCAACCTCGCAAGACGTTTAACTCGCAGGGCCAGCCCCCGTCTAGTGGGGCTATGTGATGGGCCGACATAACGCAGAGCTGAGGCCTGTGCGCGCTCACTGGCCAGACTGAGATGATCACTGCATCTAGGTTATCCAGCACGCTGCCCAGTCCGGCAGTTGATTGCAGATCTCATAGGAAAAATCCAGAAGGAAAAAATGTTTTATCTAAAAAAGATTTTGCCAGGATCAAAGATTCCAGCAAGGAACTAGGTCCTGACTAGGCAGAAAAAAAAACTGAGTGTCTCTAGCAGAGAGATGGAGTATACCCCCTGGGAGGGGGCAGTATAACCCAATGGTTAAGAATACCAGAAGCTATGTGTGTCAATAAATTAAAGGGAAAAAAAAATGCAAATTTATCTGCAAAAATTTATGCATTCATAATATTTTCAAAAAATGTTTATTCATCCATAAAGCAATGGCTTCACCAACCCAGTCAACACCACATCCCAAAACATAAAGACATGAAAAAACTATGGTACTGTATATGGGGCCTTGGACACGGGGGGGGGGGGTTGTTTTCAACTTGGGTGACTTGTCCTGGAGGGGATGTCCTACCCCTTTTCTTGGTGTCTGATATGGAATGTGTAAGCCTGCCCTCTGGGGGGGGTCTCACTTGCAGGAATTTAATTTAATGATTGGGACATATATGGTTTTTTGATGTTCAAGTACGTCTCAGTACTTATATAGGGAAATGTGTCGCCTCTAATTTAAAAATATTTATCATGGTGCCTATACTTTGGTGTTTGCCATCTTTATGATAATCTAGTATTCAATAATAGCCAGTGTCTGTCATTCACTAACTGTGATATAGTTTACTGTGTATTTTTTGTACTTTTTGCGGTAAATGATCACAGCAGCATTTGCTTGTTGTCATTTGGATTTTACATATTGGTGATTGTGATTGCTATTTGTCTTTTGGCCACAAGATGGCGTGCCTATGCTGTCTGAATGGGAGGATATCAAGGAGCCTGTTTTTCCCTGCATTTTTGGAAAAGGATGTTATAGAGTAGCGTGCGTATGTCCTCCATTGGGGAGCCCTGGTTCATGCTTGTGGCGGGACGTGATGGTGTTGTTTCCTGTCCCCTTACCTTGCTTCTTCCGGCCAATGCCCTTGCGGCGCAGGAGGTGGATGACGCGGCGGGAGGACGGTGACCGTACGTCCCTCCATTATCATGCATGCGTGATAACATTTTCAGTGCCTCATCATCAGTGTTACCAATCAGTGCCGCCTACCAGTGCCACCTCTAATTGCCGCCTATCATAGCCCATCAGTGCCATCCATCAGTGCAGCCTCATCAGTGCTCACCAGTGCAGCTTTATCAGTGTCCATTAGTGCCACCTATCAGTGCTGCCTCATCAGTGCCTATTAGTGCCCATCAGTGCAGCCTCATCAGCGCAATTTTGTTTTTGTTGGTCATTAAATACCACCAAAAGAAAGCTCTGTTTGTGTGAAAAATTATAAAAATTTTGTTTGGATACAGTGTTGCATGACAGAGCAATTGCCATTCAAAGGACAGTGCTGAAAGCTGAACATTGGCCTGGGCCAGAAGGGGGTATAAGGGCCCAGTAAGCAAGTGGTTTAAAGTCAGCAGCTACAGTATAGCTGACTTTTTGATTCCAATAAATTGTGAAATAGTTTTACACTATTGGGAGCTTTTCTTCTTTTTTACTTATTACCCTAGAGAGGATACATTTGGAGAGCCCGTCAAATCATTCCAGATGGGATACCCATCCCCTTATCACAGTTTACCATCAGCTGGGTTTACAACAGGAGTACCCCGGGAACCAGTGAGAAGAATTTAAAGTGAAAGTTATCCATTTATGCTTTAACCTTACAGTTGTAAGGTGAGAGGCCAGTACACATAGAGGTGTCACCGTTTTGGATCTTTTAGACACCAGTCACTTTCTACTATGGGTGAAGGGATTTACATGCACCATTTGGATGAGCATTGGATGTTCTTTATTTCTTCCATGTTTTTATTGACTCACTTTGATGATTGATATATTATAGCAGCCTTTTTACTTGTATTTTTAAAAGCCACCTTTTCACTTGTATTTTTATTTTCTACCGTGTTTCCCTGAAAGTAAGACCTAGTGTTATTTTTGGAGAGGGCTGCAATATAAGCCCTACCCTGAAAATAAGCCCTAGTTTAGTGTATGAAAAATCCTAGGATGCACTTTATTAGTGTTTTAAATAATGTCCAATGTGTGTTTTTGTAATATAATACTGTGAAATACATTCCTTGCATCGCCGCTCTGCTCTCAGCTGATTCTGTCTCCTCTCATACCTTAGCTGTCCTGTCAGAGGGGGATCGCAGCCCCAACCCTCTGCAGTGTAACACAGAAGCGCAGGGTGTTCGATTAGAATTGTGGGAAATACCTTTACATCAGCACTTCCGTGACCCCCAGCTGTCAGCTGGGGAGAAGAGGGCGGCAGATCAGCTGAGCCCGGAGCGGCAATGAAGAAGGTATTTCACACTATTGTAATCTAATCTAACCTGTGCTTCTGTGTAAACTGCAGAGGGGAGGGGCTGATATCGACCTCTGAGTCTGACAGCCACGGTATGAGAGAAGAAAGACAGGAGAGAGTGGGAGATTACTGTAGCTGAGCACAGAGCAGTAATGAAGGTATTTCACACAATTGTATTACAAAAACACACACTGGACATATATAAAACACTAATAAAGCCCATCCTAGGATTTTATATACACTAAACTAGGTTCACATAGGATTCTTGGCACGCAGAGAGGGAAAAGAGGGACAGCACATGAAAGTAAGACCTATCCCGAAAATAAGCCCTACTGTGTCTTTTGGTGCCAAAATTAATATAAGACCCGGGCTTATTTTCAGGGAAACACGGGTACATTTTATTTGCTACAGCTCACCTTTGTATCTGTGTATACATTGTATTTGTTACATCAATTGTTTATATTTAGTGTCTGTAGTAGTCACTGACATGTATTTTTAGCACATGCAATTTAACATTTGTTCTTTGCACACTTTATATCACACACCTGTTGGCATTTGACAGTGCAGCGCCACTGTTTTATATTATTTCACATTGGTTACACGTACCATCATACAGTGATAGCGTGGGAGTACCGTTTCACCTTTAGAGTATAGCGGACTCATTTTTTTATTTTTTGCCCAGACTGGAGCTCCTTTTTTGGCTGTTTTGGGAAACAATTAAATCAGTGGGTTTATTTCAACTTTAATTTATACTGCTATATGTCACAGGAATCTGCAAGGTCAAAAACAAACTTATTAAACTGTCACTTATTTTTATAGCCTCCAAAATCAGTCAAGGCTTAGCGGTGTTAAGTCTTGGTTATGCAAAAGTGCAGCTAAGTTACTGCCAATATAGAGAAGCCCTGAAACTTTTGGCTGGGGCTACACTACAGCAACATATGTCACCACTGTCACAGAGAAATCAGCAGACAATGTCAGTGTCTCTGCTGTGTCCAGAAGACAAATTAGGTGCTATTTTGTTATACTTACTAGTTTAGCAGTATGATCACATACCCTGACACCAGGAACTTACTAGTTTAGCAGTATGATCCCAAGACCCTGACACCAAGAACTTACTAGTTTAGCAGTATGATCCCAAGACCCTGACACCAGGAACTTACTAGTTTAGCAGTATGATCCCAAGACCCTGATACCAGGAACTTACTAGTTTAGCAGTATGATCACAAGACCCTGACACCAGGAACTTACTAATTTAACAGTATGATCACAAGACCCTGACACCAGGAACTTACTAGTTTAGCAGTATGATCACAAGACCCTGACACCAGGAACTTACTAGTTTAGCAGTATGATCACATACCCTGACACCAAGAACTTACTAGTTTAGCAGTATGATCCCAAGACCCTGACACCAGGAACTTACTAGTTTAGCAGTATGATCCCAAGACCCTGACACCAGGAACTTACTATTTTAGCAGTATGATCACAAGACCCTGACACCAGGAACTTACTAGTTTAGCAGTATGATCACAAGAGCCTGACACCAGGAACTTACTAGTTTAGCAGTATGATCCCAAGACCCTAACACCAGGAACTTACTAGTTTAGCATTACGATCACAAGACCCTGACACCAGGAACTTACTAGTTTAGCAGTATGATCACAAGACCCTAACACCAGGAACTTACTAGTTTAGCATTACGATCACAAGACCCCGACACCAGGAACTCACCAGTTTAGCAGTATGATCACAAGACCCTGACACCAGGAACTTACTAGTTTAGCAGTATGATCACAAGAGCCTGACACCAGGAACTTACTAGTTTAGCAGTATGATCCCAAGACCCTAACACCAGGAACTTACTAGTTTAGCATTACGATCACAAGACCCTGACACCAGGAACTTACTAGTTTAGCAGTATGATCACAAGACCCTAACACCAGGAACTTACTAGTTTAGCATTACGATCACAAGACCCTGACACCAGGAACTCACCAGTTTAGCAGTATGATCACAAGACCCTGACACCAGGAACTTACTAGTTTAGCAGTATGATCCCAGGACCCTGACACCATGAACATACTAGTTTAGCAGTATGATCCCAAGACCCTGACACCAGGAACTTACTAGTTTAGCAGTATGATCCCAGGACCCTGACACCAGGAACTTACTAGTTTAGCAGTATGATCACAAGACCCTGACACCAGGAACTTACTAGTTTAGCAGTATGATCACAAGACCCTGACACCATGAACATACTAGTTTAGCAGTATGATCCCAAGACCCTGATCCCAGGAACTTACTAGTTTAGCAGTATGATCCCAGGACCCTGACACCATGAACTTACTAGTTTAGCAGTATGATCACAAGACCCTGACACCAGGAACTTACTAGTTTAGCAGTATGGTCCCAGGACCCTGACACCATGAACTTACTGGTTTAGCAGTATGATCACAAGACCCTGACACCAGGAACTTACTAGTTTACCAGTATGATCCCAAGACCCTGACACCAGGAACTTACTAGCTTAGCAGTATGATCCCAAGACCCTGACACCAGGAACTGCTCTCCTCTTGTCTGACTCCAGTCCACACTGTAAACCTAAAAGAGAAATATGAAGATGTAGTCTATTACCAGTCAGCTCATAAAGGACACGGAGGAAAATGTAAAACGCAATTTCACTTTCCATGTAGAACCATGAAAACTTTTTTATGCATTATGTAATTTTGACATGAATGAATTGTAAAACATTATTGCACAAAAAAAAACACTTAAACAGCCTGTGACTGAGTAAGTACTGATTATACATATAATGTAACTTACAGAAAACCCCTTCTATCTGATAAACAGCACTACAAAGAATAAAAAAAAATCTCCTATATACACATACAATGTACTAGGGGCGAAACTACAGGGGTTGCAATTGCAACCGGGCCCCATGCTCCAGGGGGCCTGTGCAGCTCCCCTGCACACATGGATAGGAGGGGTGGCGAGGGCAGCATGTAGAGAAATCACTGTCCTCTTTTTCCTCCTGTAGCTGCAGGAGGAAAATGGAGGAGATTGGTTCCTCTGTATGCTGCCCCCGCCACCCCTCCTATCCAGTTTACTTGTGTTCTGCTGTCTCTGGGCCCCTGTGTGCTCCCCTGGTCAGCACCACACTGCGCTCCCTTCCCTCTCCTGCCGGCTGCTGCAGGGGATGTATCACAATAGAGAACCAGGAAGGGGTTGGTAAATATGTAATTTACCAGCTCCTTCCTTTTCTGAATGAACAGAGTCATAGTCAGTGACATTGTAGAAAAAAAAAATAAAATGATAAAAAATAATACCAAAAAATAAAAACTACTGACACCAGTGGGTGAACTTCCAGGATCGCAAAGGTCACAGTTGCAACTGGGCCCTGGCATTCCACCACAGTGGGGAGGCCCCAAGATGGCAGGAAGAGGTCCCACTGCAAAACTTGTGAAAGGGTCCCGCTGCAGGACTGTAATAAAAGGGCCCTGCAATGAGAGTAAAGGGCCCCAGGATCAGTGGGAAGAGCCCAAGGCTTGAAGGGAAGGGCCCCGGTCAGGGGTGCGTCGGGCCCCTCATGGTTTCTTGCACCGGGGCCCTGAAGGTTCTAGTTACGCCTCTGCAATGTACTGTATAAGGAAAGATCTGATGACATTCACAGACAGCATATAACACTTCTCTTAGACCAGCCAGTTTTCTCCTGGAGTACATTGGCCTCTAAACATGAATAGGGCAGAGTAGAAGGGCAAAGTTCTGCTACAAGCACCTATTATGAATTACTGAGAGCTTACAAACCAAAGGACTCCCTTTCTTGCTTGACAACAGGTACTGCCAGCTGAAAAAGCTTGCCTAGGTACAAGGCATTGCTGGAGATATTTGAAAAGCTTATTACAAGATTAAGTAAAGAATCACAAACATTTAGACCCTTTCAGTTTACAGCGTTCTGTGCAAGGAAACTTCATCAAAAGATATGCAAAGTTTTTTAAGGGCTATTGCAGGGGTCTTCAAACTATGGCCCTTTAGTTGTTCAGGAACTACATTTCCCATCATGCCTAGTCATGAATGTGAATGTCAGTTTTACAATGCCTCATGGGATGTGTAGTTCCGCAACAGCTGGAGGGCTGTAGTTTGAGGATCCCTGGGCTATAGTTTTCTAAAGTAATTGTAAAGGAAAAACATTTTATTTTCGAAGAGCCAGAATGCCAGAATGTTCCCTACCCCGTAGCCGCATGCATACACATCCTTTATATATGTGCAGGTAAAGGGATTGCCTCTTTTGCTGATGATTGGACAGCATTGGTGACAACTTCCTGGCAGGCTCGCCCACGTGAACACAGACTAGGATCGGAACGAACCTGATCCCATCCCTACTGGTGATTATCGTCACCTACAAAGTAATGGGAAATCTTACATTTTAGAGCCCTCACTTTGTGTAGGGTTTAGCACGTACCTACTCTATCCAAAACTACAAAAAAAAGTGTTGCTACACCTACAGTGATTGTAAATGCTAATATTTTATTTTAAACTATTAGGTATATACTTACCTGCTTAATTCATTGCACAGAGCAGCCTCGAGCCTCCTCTTCTCGGCCTCTCGCTGGCATTTCCGGCTCCCCCTCTCTGGTGAGTTCCCCCTAGGAAGCCGCATCCTTTGGGGGAACTCATGCAGGCTTGCTCCTGAGCCCCGCTGCCTGTGTCTATAGAAACAGATAGCGGGGCTTAACCCCCCCCCCCCTACTCCCTGGGTTTGATTGAGAGCAAAGACTGCGAGAACAGAAGAGAAGGGAGAGAGCCGCTGCGGATAGGCACAAATTAGGGCTCATGTAAGTATAAGAGGGGTGGGAGGCGTTTTATGTGGGAAAACGGTTCCTGAACCAAACAGAGAAACGATGGCAGGGAAATCGCACCATGGAATTTCCCGGGCGTTCCCACGCACACGCAAATGTGCTGTGTTTATAGATGCGTGGAGGTGCCATTAGGAATGAATGGCAGCCCCTCGTGTTTTTAAACAAGCAACCAATAACCGCAAACACCCACAATAGTGTGAACCTAGGCTAAAAAGGTAAAAAAAAATGATGCCACTTGCTGTACCCTTTAATACTCCAAATACTTACCTGTGTCCTGTATCGATCCAGCCTGTGCTCATCTGCCTGTCTTCTTTCCTCTCAACGTGATCCCCCTTGCTGCTGTCTGTCAAGTAGTCAAATCCCGTTGTTGTTGAGGTGGGGCAGAGCCGCTCTGTATATGTCAATGGACGCACACAGCCTGCTTGGGGATCGAACCCACATGTCTGCCCCCATAGCAAGTGCTTGCTATTGGGACACAGAGCCAGCAGAGGACCCCAAACAAGGGGGTTCAGGGTTGCTCTGTGTAATACAGTAGTATTACTACTGTGTAGTACAGTAATTAATACAGTATTAATACTGTGTAGTACAGAGCAGGTGAGTATAACATGTTTATTATTTTAATTTTAAAATATTGTGTTTAAACCCGCTTTAAACAAAAAGTAGTAATTGTAACCTCTATAACTGGATGCATAAATGTTGGCCATGTAGGTAGTAAAGCAAGTAAAAGAAAATGTATGCAGAATGTATTTTTATTAGACCTCTATGTTACTTCTTGTAAATTCTATCAGTAAAAGCATTCTAGGCTGTTTATGCCGTCTCAACAGGTAATTACAGTTATTTAGGTAAACCACACCAATGCAATTACTGCAAGCTATGGTCAAGCTGTCATTAGATAATGTGTGAAGTTTTGTGGAATATTCAAGTCTGTCAGTCTGTGAGCTTAATTTAGTGTATTGTAATGTGTATTTTAACAAAAGTTACTCAGTAAATTATAATTACAGAAGAATAAACCTTGGAGCTTTGAGACCTTTATCAGTGGGTATGGGCACTCCGTAATACCTATGAGCTCCTCAGTGAATTTCAAAGTACAACCAAAGGCTCCCGTATGACTGGATCCCCTTCCCAGACACTTTTCAGCAACAGAGGCAGAGCTGTCCATCCATAAAGCAGTGGGCAGGACTAGGTGTGGCAAGGTGCTAAGTGACACACTGGTGTACTTAAGGGGGTGTGGGGAGTGCAGTCTGCACCAGCTGCCAACTCTCTGTAGGTACTGTGGCCAGCTGAAATGTTTTTTTACAAAACCAAATGTTGGATGTCCACAGCACCCCCAAAGAGTCGGCACCAGCTGCTCCTCTGACAGTGGCAGTTCAGAGCCAAGGGGAACTTCCGCCTCAGCTCCAGTTATATGACAGAGCCAAAGGGAGGACTTACCCTCACTCAGAACTGTCAATGGTTTTGGGCTAAAGATGGGAGTCTGTCTTAGTCATATTTCAGTCATCTGAATTGTTTTATTTGTATTTTAGTCGACTAAATTAGTGTTAAGTTAGTTGACAAAATTTCCACTGGTACTGAGGGGGACTGGGTCCTGAGGATCAGGTATATTTCTGTACTGGAGGGTCTGCACTTGGGGAAGGAGTTTTTGTACTGGGGAGTCTGTGCTGGCGGGGGTATCCATCTGTACTGAGGGGTCTGTGCTAGGGAAGTGGTCCATCTGTACTGAAGGCTTTGTTCGGGGGGGGGGGCGGGGGTTTGGGGGTTGGTATACACTAAAGGGTCTTTGATTGGGGGGGGGTCAGTCTCTACTAAAAAGGTGGTTCTGGGGGGGGGAGGGGGGTTGAGCCTGTACTCAGAAGGTCTGTACTGGGGGGCAGGCTGGAAAGGGAATTTAGTAATGTTAGGGGAGGTCTGCACTGTGGGGGACATGGGCCTTGGAAGAGATCGGTACTGGAAAAAGGGGGTCATTTTTTACTTTTTTTAAAATGAGTGTGGTGAGGTTATGTATAGGGTAAAAAAGTCTCTATAATTGCTTATTATCAATAAAAGTCCATAAAGCAGTGACAATAAATATCAATAAAAGTCCATGAAGCAGTGACAATAAATATGATAAAAGCATAGACTTGATAGCAGTGTAAAAAGCCTCCACCTCCACACTTTCACCCAGTGTTCAAGCAAGGTACTTCTTACCAGAAGTATATGACCCCTAGATTATAGGGGGTCACATAGACATATTGGTCCAATATTTATACGATCCTCAGCTCCAAATTCCCTTAGTCCCAGGGTCAGCTCTCAGACCAAAATCAGGATCTCAATACGGACATGTATAAAAGCAAAAAAGGCTCTCATGGTGCAGTATGTTGAAGACATTCGACTTTTTAATAAAGTAATGCACTTACTACAACTCCATGAATTTTCGCTTTGTACAGTCAGATAAACACAATTGCGGGACATTGAGCACTGCTTGGCGCCAGCGCTCCTCCAACCCGGAAGATTAATGGATGTAATTGATGGTTTAGTTACGGTCTCACGCTCCCGACGCATGTTTCGTCAGTCCGTGCTGACGTCAACAGGGGATCATGTGACCGTATCTTTCCTCTTTGCTTATATCGAGGTATTGATTGCTCGGCATCCAATTAAACTCAACCTTTCCTCAAGCCTCCCATTTTTTCAATTGGTCAGACAAGACTTCCCACTACGGAAACTCGATGGGGACAATAAAGTGTAATAAAGGAAAAACGCAGCAACACGGCCACACTCAGTTTCCATTAATGGAGCTCACCGCTCTTATATTGAACACTTGCCTAAAATGTTATCGCTAATTTATAAATAAATAAATAAATATATAAATTATATCGGGAGTTTAAAACAGGATGCCTTGCTATAAAACAGAACATATGAATCCAAAGTTGGTATATTATATTAAAATTCACTATAAACTAAAAACTATTCTTTATTAAAACTAATTAAAATTCAATATTACTAATCTAACAAAGGTGATAATAATTACCCACAAAGATTAAAATTTAAAATTTAAAAATTGGATATAAAACAATTTAGGTCTATTTCAATATTCATTCCTGAGGGGTGCAAAGTATTCATTTTGTATATCCATTGGGTCTCATTAATAGATATTTTCTGGGTCATATTCCCTCCTCTCCAATGATTCATCACTCTGTCTATGCCACAAAAGGACATTAGTGTGGGGTCCCTATTGTGGTACAGGCGAAAGTGATTGGAGAGACTATGTTTTGGGAACCCCTTTCTCACGTTTTTAATATGCTCATTAATGCGGACTGACAATTGCCTGGTAGTCCTTCCTATATACTGGAGTCCGCATGGGCAGGTTATTAATAGGTAACGTGAGTGGATCTACACGAGATGAATTTTTTAATATTAAATTGCTGTCCTGTAGCTTTAGATTGAAACGTTGTTGTTTTTCTAGGATTTTTCCTAGTCACTTTGCATGCATTGCACCTCCCACAGAGGAAAAAGCCATTTTGGTCAAGGAACGTTTGTTTATTTGTTGGAGGATCCGGTATATTAGGAGCTAGATTATGTCTAAGGTTGGGGGCCTTCCGATAAATAAATATCGGTTTATCTGGTAATACCTTATTCAGGGTTCTGTCTTTTTTCAGTATTGGCCAGTGCTTTCTCATGATGGCTTCAACCTTTTTGTAATCTCTATTAAAATTTGTTAGAAAGGCCATTTCTCCTTAGCTGTTATTATCTTTTTCTTTCGTTCTCAATAGGTCTTTTCTAGGGATTGGTCGTACTACCTCTCTTGTTTTTAGCACTTCCTCAAGTTTGTACCCTTTTTCCACAAATCTGGACGTTAGAAGGTTAGATTGAGTCAAGTAGTCCACCTCGTTTTTACAATTGCGTCTAATGCGCATATACTGTCCCTTTGGTATAGCGCCCAGCCACTTGGGGTGATGGCAGCTTTTTGTGGGAATATAGCTATTCCTGTCTGCATCCTTGAAAAAACTTCTGGTAGAAATATGGTTACCCTTTTTCACCAAGGTCAGATCAAGGAAATTTACAGACTCTTTATCCCAAGTGGCCGTGAACACCAACCCATATTTGTTGTTATTAATCTCTGCCAGAAATTGCTTCAGGTCATCCTCAGATCCATTCCACAACACTAGCAGATCATCAATAAAACTTTTGTATAAGGTCAAAGATGGGTTTGGTCTCTTAAATATTTCCTCCTCTTCCCACTGGCCAAGGAGAATATTAGCAACACTCGGTGCATATTTGGCACCCATGGCCACGCCCTTGACCTGGTTATAGCAACAACCATCGTGACAAAAATAATTGTTGCCCATCGCCAGGCCAAGAGAGTCACAGATAAACTTTTTCTGTATGGGTTTGAGGTTAGTTTTCAAATTCAAGGCAGCAATAGTAGTATCAATCACATCCGATTGTTTGAGGCTGGTGTACAACGACTCCACATCTATTGTCACTAGGAAAGTGTCAGGTTGTATTTCCAATTCCTCTAGGATGTTGATTAAATGTTTGCTGTCCTTCAAGTGGGACGGGTACACGGGTACTATCGGCTGATGGAAATGGTCAACATATTCTCCAATCCTGGAGAATATGGATCCAATTCCACTAATGATTGGTCTACCAGGAGGCTTTGTCTTGCTCTTGTGGATTTTCGGCAGCTGATATATGATAGGTAACCTGGGTGCTTTGGGTACAAGGTATTGTGCTTCTTTTTTGTGAGGATACCATCCTCTTTCGCTTTTTTTCACCAATTTGTCTAATTTTGATTTTAAGACTCTGGTGGGGTTACTTCTCAATTTCTTATAGGTAACTTCATCCCCTACCAGTCTATCAAGTTCTTGTTTATAATCGTTTTTATTTAAAACCACTATTCCTCCGCCCTTATCGGCTCCTCTAATTACTATGTTCTTTCTTTTTTCCAGTTCCTCTAAACCTTTTTGTATGACATTCCTATTAACAAGATTATTAGTTTTAATTTTTTTCACATCATCCTCCACCATATTTTTGAAAACTTCCAAGCAATGGTTGGAAGCCTTTGGTGGATTGAAAATAGACCGGTTTCTTAATCCACTTTTTTTGAAATTCTGAACTGACAGGGTTCTGACTCAAGGGTTTCTCTAGAAAGTGTTTTTTAATTTTTAGCTTTCTTATATACTTTTCTATGTCGATAAAGGTATTAAATTTGTCAATACCTCTATCCGGGGCAAACTTAAGGCCCAATTCTAATCTTTTTAGTTCATCAGGGGAAAATTGGACATCGCTCAAATTAAAAACTCCTGCTCCTAGAATTCTCTTTTTCTTTTGTTTCTTTCGTCCACCCCTGCATCCTCTCCTCTGTTTTCTGGTCTTCCTGGTGGGGGACCTTTTCGTAGGGGTGTTAACTCCTGCTGATATTGGGGATAGGTATCCCTTACCCACTGTTGCCCTGGGTTCTCTCGTTCCCAGTAATTCTCTTGGGGCCATGTATGTTGAGGTCTCCCCCAATATTGGGGTGCCCCCCCCCCCTTTGCCAGGGTCGACCTCTCCTCCCCCCTCTCTGGCCACGTGGTGCTCCATTGGGGTGGTTGGAGCCTCTGCCTCTCCCTCTTTGACCCGGAGCGCCACCTCACCCCCTCCTCGGAAAAACCTCATTCTGTTGGTAATTTGGGGAATATGCCAATGGGGAGTAACTATTATAGGTTGGTACACCATATTGAGGGGAGTTATAATTGGGATGTTGGTATCTCGTTTGTCTATTATTTGGGTTTCCTTGAGTGCTGTCATTATCAAAGTTAGGTGTCCCTCCAATGGGCGTGAAATTGGGGTTGGTGAACCTTTCAATCCCTGTTTCACCAACTGCTGGAGATTGGACAAGGCTAGGATTGATGTTAGTATTCTGGCCATCTGGTAGATCCTGCCATCTATAAACTTTGGATTCTTTATAGTATGCTTGATCTCTTTGATACTTTTTTATTTCTAGTGTCCTTGTCTACCTTGTCTAAACATTTCTGTGTCTGGGTGATTTTTTCTTTAAATTCCGCATCATCTTTATAGGGATCCAGGGCTGTTTTTAGTTCACCTATTTTTTCTTCAAGTTTTGCCATTTTAACTTTTCTGCGTGATATAATTAAGCTGATAAGTCTGGCTTCACTATGATTGAAAAAATTGAACCACTCTTTGTTGAGATCTGGGTCCACCAACCCATCATTGGGGCCCAGGTCCCAACGTAACCTTCTTGGAGTCATTTTCATTTTAGAGTACTGCTCTAAGGTGGCCAAATCCCACCATACCCGGATCTTTTTCTCAAGTACATTCTTGAGGGATTTTACATTCTGTTCCATATCCTTAGAGACAGCACTTTTTGCTGAAAATATATCAGTAGTATTGCGGTTGTTCATAAACTCAAAAATGCTGCAAATTTCAACACAAACTAGTGCAGATAATATATAAAAAATGGTGAAAAACCAAAGAAACTGTGCAAAAGGAATAAATATATAATGGGGCTAAATAGCCACGTGAAAAACACAATGAAATTAAATTCTTTGGGGAATTTCTTCCCCCCTGTAAACTGCAAACAAAAAGCTAAAGTGCTGTGACAATTTTTAAAAAATAGGTATATTGCGCTCAACATGTGCCAAACAACAAAGTGCTCGTGCAAATAAATATTAAATATTAATGTGGATGACTTTCACTTTAATAACAAAATACACAACGCTGCTTATTTCAATTCAAAAACATCAGAAAGAAGAGTTAATAGAGAAGCACCTAAAGCTGAGTTAGAGAAAAAAATTCCTGTAGGCTGCTTACCCTGATTGCTTTGGCTATTAAAATTCATGTCTTCCTTTTGCAGAGATAGATTCCATAAAAGAAGTTTCATAAAAAGAAAAAACACTTTCCTCCAGCCTTAAAAGGATGTGTTATCTGCATTCTCTGCATTCTCTGCAACACGTATCTATTCATTTTTTTAGAAGGACAATTGCATAAGGCCACACTAAAGTTCAAGCGTATTCTACAAGGCTGGAAAAAAAAAAAAAGCAATGTTCATGAAGAAAATGACCAGAGTTTCTAGACTGTTGCTCTTCTTTGTAATTAATGTCGCCCTTAAGAACTCATAACAAAATACTTTCATCCTTCACATGCTAACAGGTAAGATAGCACTGCTTTACAAAAAGTATATGAATAATTTGACAAATGTATTAATGTAATACGGAGTCACATTTATTTCAAATGCTAATTATGTTCTATAGCAGGAACAGAGAAAAAAAATGTCTATTCCCTAAAAAGACCTAAGTCCAAGAATGGACTACAAGCTGCCATATTTTCGTTTTTCCTATGTGCAAGATTCTAAATACGACTTAATGCGGAACTGTTATCAGCTCTGTTTTTAGGGATTTTTCTAGTGCTGCGAGCATAGCCAGCATTTCAACCTTTGTGGGCAATTGATCACTTGCTGTCTGCTCTGCGTTGCAGTCTAGCCCCGTATCCACTTCTAGCTCTTGATCCGATCTTGATGGCACTGTGGTATCCAGATTTAATGATGGCCTGTTTTGCCCACTGTTTTCTCTTGCTTCCATTTGTTTTTTGCGAGTACCTTGCAATTTCTCTAGTGTCTGTCTGAGGTGCCTTCTTGTATCATGAATTTCTTAATTGTTCCAGGGCTGGAGCTAACTTTAGGCGACTTTACAGTTGCACCTACTCTTGCTGGTTTACCTCTCATAGTGTAGTATTTAATTTTCCATCCCCCCCAAGAATTTAAAGACCTCAAACAGGTCATACAATCTGACAAGGTCAAAATCGGAATCAGAATCCCAGGCAGTCACTTAATATTAATAACAAAAAAGCAAGTTCAGCAGTTTAATATCACAAGGGCAGCAAGAAACAGAAGTATGAAAAGATTGGGTTGGTCTCACCACTATTGTTGCTTGTAATTGTGATGTCCGATATGGGGCTGACAACTTCCTAGTGTCCCTCTTAGTTGCTTCCTGCCTGTTCTGGCTCTCTTACGACCCCAGGGCTTTCTCCGCTGCCTCTGGACCTCAGCAGAGCGCACTCCTCCTTCTTCTCCTCCGCCCGCCAGGCAATGCAGTGTGCTCCTGCTCCGTTCATACGCCTTGCGTCTGCTCCGGTCAAACTACAAGTTCGTGGAGCTCGTAGGCGCCAAGTGCCAGGTGAAAGGAGGCCGGAGCGGGTCGGATCTGACCAGGATCAGGTGGATCAACTCCTCCTCTGCTCATTACGCTCACTCATAATGGCTGGCAAGAGTCCTTCCCAGGTGAGGGACCTCAGTGGGCACAAGGGGAGGGGGGGTAAACAGGATGGTTAGGGCACGGAGATCCACTGTAACATAGCGGGATGGTGCTGCTGTTCCCTAGCAAGCTCTACACACGCGCCATGTATGCTCCTCCCCCTCCGGGTTTCATTTAATGTGGAACTAAACCTACAATTTTGAAAAATTGGACCAGGCAGCTCTTACTGCAGAGGCGACATGCTAAGTGACACCCCTAAGTGAAAATGTAAAAATTGGGCCCAATTAGACATTTTCCCTCCCCGGTGTCATGTGACGCATTAGTGTTACAAGGTCTCAGGTGTGAATGGGGAGCAGGTGTTTTAAATCTGGTGTTATCACTCTCACTCTCTCATATTGGTAACTGGAAGTTCAACATGCCACCTCATGGCAAAGAACTATCTAAGGATCTGAAAAAAAGAATTGATGCTCTACATGGGCTATAAGAAGATTGCCAAGACCCTAAAACTGAGCTGCAGCATGGTGGCCAAGACCATACAGCGGTTTAAAAGGACAGGTTCCACTCAGAACAGGCCTCGCCGTGGTCGACCAAAGAGATTGAGTGCACGTTCTCAGCATCATATCCAGAGGTTGTCTTTGGGAAATAGACGTATGATTGTTGCCAGCATTGCTGCAGACGTAGAAGGGGTGGGGCGGCAGCCTGTCAGTGCTCAGACCATATGCCCCACACTGCATCAAATTGGTCTGCATGGCTGTTGTCCCAGAAGGAAGCCCCTTCTAAGGATGATGCACAAGAAAGCTAGCAAACAGTTTGCTGAAGACAAGCAGACTAAGGACATGGATTACTGGAACCATGTCCTGTGGTCTAATGAGACCAAGACACACTTTTTTGGTTCAGATGGTGTCAAGCGTTAGTGGCAGCAAAAAGGCGAGGAGTGCTAAGACAAGTGTGTCTTGCCTACAGTCAAGCATGGTGGTGGGAGTGTCATGGTCTGGGGCTGCATGAGTGCTGCCATCACTGGGAAGCTACAGTTCATTAATGGGAACCATGAATGCCAACATTTACTGTGACATACTGTAGCAGAGCATGATCCCCTTTGACACTTTGGGCCCAATTTGAACATTTTAATTTAGGGGTGTACTCCCTTTTGTTGCCAGCGGTTTAGACATTAATGGCTGTGTGTTGAGTTATTTTGAGGGGACAGCAAATCTACACTGTTATACAAGCTGTACACTCACTACTTTACATTGTAGGGAAGTGTCATTTTTTCAGTGTTGTCACATGAAAACACATAAATTATTTACAAAAATGCGAGGGGTTTACTCACTTTTGTGAGATACTGTATGTTCCTTGCTAAAGAACATTATTTTTTATCAAGTTGTTATTGGTAAATTGACCTGGTTTAATGATCATGGTATCACTGTGCTTGATTGGCCAGCAAACTCGTCTGACCTAAACCCCATAGAGCATCTGTGGGGTATTGTCAAGAGGAAGATGAGACACACCAGACCCAACAATGCAGACATACTGAAGGCCGCTATCAAAGAAACCTGGAATTCCATAACACCTGAGGTTAAAACGCTTCTCCTCTAATCGCATTGTATGTCCTCACATTGTCATGCAATCCTTGCGACTGAATAGTTTTTTTCTATGCTGAGATCACCATTGAGGTATTTGTAAATTGCTATCATGTCCCCTCTCAGGCGTCTCTTCTCTAGGGTGAATAAATCAAGCGATTCTAAAATCTCTTCATAATTAAGGTCCTCCAATCCCCTAATTAGTTTAGTTGCCCTTCTCTGGACTCTCTCCAGCTCCAACACACCCCTCCTGAGGACTGGTGACCAGAACTGGACAGAATACTCCAGATGCGGTCGGACCAGAGTTTTATAAAGTGGTAGGATTATAGTTTTATCTCTGGAATACATCCCCTTCTTTATGAATGCTAATATTCTGCCGCCTTTGGCAGCTGCAGCTTGACACTGCATGCTATTGCCTAGTCTATCCTCTACTAAGACTCCCAGATCTTTCTCCATTTTTGATTTCCCCAAAGGTCCCCCCCCCCCCCTAAAGTGTATTGTGCTTTTATGTTTTTAGTTCCCAATGTTTTTATTCCCCAAGCTTGAAATAAATCAATCTGTAACGCATCTACATAAAATATATGATTTTTAGTTTTTTAATTGGATTACTGAAATATATTAACTTTTCCATGATATTCTAATTTTATAAGATGCACCTGTATATTAAAAGGTACAGTTCTCATTTACAGCATTATAGCCCCCCTCCCCCAACAAATATACACCCACCTTCCCAGTAAATTACAAATTACCCTATGCAAATTACAATTACCCCATGTAAAGGTCCAAACAACTTAGCGTTAGAATAATAGGTCAGTTATGGAGTTGTGTGTTCATCATAGGCGTGCGCAGCCTATTGCATTTGGGTGTGCATCTCAAACCAAAGCTCAAACACATGTGCGTCTGTGTATTTATATACATATATATATATATATAAATATATATATATATATATATATATATATATATATACATACACAGTAAACCCCCCTCCATTGCGGGGGTTACGTTCCGGACCCAGACGCGAAAAGTGAAAATCCACGAAATAGAAAAACCCTATTAAAATGCATTGTAGGCATGTTTTTTTTACTGTCACTCTACGTGTAAAAGCATTTTAAGGTCTTTAAACACACTTTTAAAACAATAGAAACTCATTTAAACACATAAAAGATACTGAGAGACATAGCAAGAGCTATGGAAAACACAAAAATATTTCATTTTTAATGATTTATATAGTAAAATAACATTACAAAAAAAAACGCAATATACCAGGACCGCAAAAACTGAACCGCGATGGAGCGGGGGTTTACTGTGTGTGTGTGTGTATATATATATATATATATATATATATATATATATATATATACACACACACACGCATGCACATATACACACACAGACAGACACACTCTTATAAATAAATGTAAACAAACATTTTAAAATGTACTAAAACATTTTTAATTAAATAAACAATTATCAATGTAAACAAGCATTTTCTTAACTTGTTAATTAAATAACCTTTTAACATAAACAAACCTTTTAAATAAATCCCTAAGGGTCCTTTCACACGAACGATCCGATCAGATCCGCCTGTCAGTTTTTTAGGCCGATCTGCTCGGATCCTCCATGCATCCCTATGGAGCCATGTCCGCTGACAACCGCTGCCATCCGCATCCGATCCTGTCCGTGAAATCCGGACGGATGGAAACCCTATTTTCCATCCGTCCAGGGGATCGGATGGGATCGGATGAGAGCAGACAGGCTGTCCGCTCTCATCCGATTACCCCATAGAGAACAGCGGGGCTCTGACTCCTCCCTCCACACTGTGTGCGGAGACTGAGCTGTCATCCGCCTGCTCAGCAGGGATCGGCGGATCGATCCCCACTGAGCATAGAACGGAGCTCATCGGAAGGCGGTTTATGTGAAAGGACCCTAACTCAAAAAAGCAATTTTTACATAACATGCACTGTAAGTAGGATTTTTTTTTTTATAAGTATCAGGTTTTAATATCTTGAATTGTATTTACTGCTTTAAATAAATTTGTCTCGATGCACCAATTATTCCAAAGTTATGTTTAAGGAAAGTAAAGAAACAGCAAGATGTCACTCAGCTTTGCCTATGTAACTAACTATGTCGAATTATACACTATGAAAAGATAAACAGAAATATGTATTTAGACATCAAATTGGCATCAGTAAAGTGGTTAGCACACTGCCGATTATTATGGCTTTCTTCTCTACATCTTCTAGAGAAGAAGACGTCGCACAGGTGGTGTTATAGACTTAAATTCTTCAATAACCTCATTGTAATTAGCCGACCAAGCCAATTTTTGCTCAGTGTACAACATCATGAGTTAATCAAGACGTTCTTGGCACACTGTACTTCTTAGTTTGTTTTTAACATGTGCTAGTTTTGAAGCTCTTTCGCATTAGCAGCTTGTTACAGGTAAAACTGTAAAACATTGAACGCACTTGTAAAAAGCGAGAAATATGGATGAACGATCTGATTCCTTAAGCCAATCGAGCCACTCTTTGATGGTGTTTGTGTGGTGCAACCTTTAAGAGCAGGTCCATCATAATCCCTGATCAATGTGATTTCTGATTCCAATTCATCCATTGACACCTTGAATTTAGTGGCAAGGATTTCCATATCAGCTTTAACAATCTCTAAGTTCAGAAGTTTTCCCACTGCAGTAACAATATTACAAAACACCTGTGCAAATCGCTGATCAATACCTGTTATCAATTAATCCAACAGTGGGTAAAATTAAGTTATCCTCTCCTTTTACTCTATTGTATCATAGTGATGTTGGGAATGTGCTGCCTCATCAAGAACCGATATTTTTCATTTCCTAACTGGGGGAATAGATGTGTTGATTTCTGCACACATTTCCTCCTAGTCTTTGAAAATAGACCTGAAATATTCTGGATCATTTCTCATGGAGACCAAGGAGTTGCGCAAACTTTTCAACACTGCCATTCCAGTAAGCAAGCTGAGATTTGATTCTTGCAAAGTCTTGCTAACTTTTACCAATATTTGGAGAACAGGGTGCATCATGTGAAGAGCAAAGATAAATTTGAAAGAACTTAATTCACAAATAAGGCCTCTTGCTCTTATTTTAGCATCAGCTAAACAACGTTTGTTTTACTGCGGCCACTGCTTCTGCTCTGCATGCCCACCTTGTAGTAGATTGTGACTTTTTAATATTTCAACTGAGATCCTACTTCTTGTGAAATCTTCTCCATTACAGCATGCCAAACAGGACTTCATGTCATGTCTTCAGGACTTATGCCTCCATGAAGGCATACAGAGTCTGAATAATGCCAAAAAAGTCAAACACTTTATTTTTTTTATTTACTTGAAGTGCAAGCATCTACTAGGACAAGGTTCAAACAATGGGCATAACAGTGTACATAGATTATTTCACAATTATTTTCTTTACATTTCATCTGAACACCTGCAGTGCATCCAGACATAGTAGCTGCTCCATCACAGAATACAGAGATCACTGATAACCAGTAGGTTTTAAGAATTCCAAGAACTTTGGTTATCTGGTCAAAGATTGACTGAGCGTCAACTGTTAAGAGCCTCTTACTCAACACAAAATGTTCAACTGGACAACAAAGTTCACTATTAAAATATCGTACTATGACATACATCTGTTCATGGTGTCCGCAGTCAATTATTTAAATCGTTTTTCCATTTATTGATGATGCAATTTTTTGTTGTACAACAATATGTAAGGAAGTACTTAAATCATTTTGGATGCGATTACTCAGATACATAGCATTTTGAGGACATTCTTGCAAATGTCTCTTCATGACAGGATCATTTTTTTTAGTAGATGAACAATATCTAGAAATAGACCTTTCTCATGGCTGTCAGTTTTTTCATTGTGACCTCCGAATGGTCTGCCACCTATTGCAAAACACCAAAAAATGTCAATCAGTCGCTCCATAAAAATTCTGTTTTGGCACCTTTATTCTTTTTTGGATAGGTAAGCCTGCTTACTTTTATTCAATAAAATAATAGGTTTTCCTTCATGTGCCAGTTTCTGAATCCCTTTTCAGTGAATGCTGGATCCACATGACCTCTCTGCGTTGCATCACTACAAGAGAAGAAACGGCAAAAGAAAGAAAATGCTGCATCTTTTGGTGGTCTGTATTCAATCCACTTATATTATTCACACCAGTCACTTTGACAATTTAATTGTTTAATCCCTATTTTAGTTCTGGGAAACATGCTCAATTTTGTCTCAAAAGGGCCTCTAGCGAGTCAACTCTGGGGTTCCAATCAATTTGCGGGAATACTATAGGCCGGATCATCAGCTCCTATGTTCAATGGCTTTGTTGAACATGAAGTGCTTGGCTGTGAACTAACAGAAGTAATATCTTCCTCTTGGTCATGACTTATTGTTTGGAACTCGCTGGAACGACACAGAGTCATCAGTTGGTATATCTGATGCCTGGGGGTGCAATGCACTGATCAGAACCAAGATAAATATTATCTTCTTCTGGGTTGTTACCCGACTCATTACATGCACCTAAACTGTTGTCATCCTGCACAGTTTTAGCCATTGACGGGTCTGAGCCATTACATTTTTTCAGTTTCTTGAACACAAACCAATCCATATTTTGGAATTCTGTATGATACAATTTTTTTTTTTTTTTAGCAGTGTATTTTAACCACTTGCTGACCGCCGCACGACTATATACGGCGGCGGTCAGCCCCTCCCGGGCAAAGTTATGTAGGGGTACGTTACTCGCCCACGAGCCTGTAGGGGGGTGAGCGTGCGCCGCCGGAGGTGCGCTCCCGCCCCCGCTCGTTCCCTGACATCTCCGCGCGAGTGACCGGCGGCTCCGAAGTCCGCCGGCCACTCACGATCTCCCGCAGGAGAGGGAGAAAGGCAGACGGCTGATGTAAACACAGCCATCTGTCATTCTCCCTTAGATCATGACAGAGGCTATGCGATCCTGTTATGTAGGATCGTATGTCTCTGTTATGATCTAACAAGCCACGCCCCTTGACAGTTAGAATCACGCCCCTAGGGACACACTTAACCCCTTGATCACTAATAAAGTTAACCTCCCTTCCCTGCCAGTGTCATTTTTACAGTAACAGTGCATATTGATAGCACTGATTACTGTAGTAATGTCACTGGTACCCCCAAAAGTGTCAAAAATGTCAGTCAAGGGTCCGATCTGTCCGCCGCAATGTCGCAGTCCAGCAAAAAAAAATAAATAAAAAAAATCGCAGATCGCCGCCATTATTAGTTAAAAAAAATGACATAAATCTTTCCTGTAGTTAGTAAACGCAATAACTTTTGCGCAAACCAATCAAAATACGCTTATTCTGATTTTTTTTACTAAAAATATGTAGCAGAAAACAAATTGCCCATGTGAAATTTTTATAATTTTTTGGTGTTATTTAACCACTTGCCTACTTTGCACTTAAACCCCCTTCCCATCCAGACCAATTTTTAGCTTTCAGTGCTCTCACACTTTGAATGACAATTGCGCGGTCATGCAACACTCAACCCATATAAATTTTTCGTCCTTTTTTTCATAGAAATAGAACTTTCTTTTGATGGTATTTATTCACCGCTGGGCTTTTTATTTTGTGCGCTATAAATGAAAAAAGACCGCAAATTTAAAAAAAAAACGTTTTTTTTTTTCGTTTCTGTTATAAAATTTTGCAAATTAGTAATTTTTCTTCATAAATTTTGGCCAAAATGTATACTTCTACATATCTTTGGTAAAAATAACCCAAATAAGTGTACATTATTTGGTCTGCGTGAAAGTTAGAGAGTCTACAAGTTATGGTGCTAATCATTGAAAATTGATCACACCTAATGTACTGACAGCCTATCTCACTTCTTGAGACCCTAACAAGCCAGGAAAGTACAAATGACCCCCAAATGACCCCTTTTTGGAAAGTAGACATTCCAAGGTATTTAATAAGAGGCATGGTGAGTTTTTTGAAGTTGTCATTTTTTCCCACAATTCTTTGCAAAATTAATTTTTTTTTTTTTTACAAAATTGTCATATTCAACAGGTTATTTCTCTCACATGGCATATGCATACTTACAACTACACCCCAAAACACATTCTGCTACTCCTCCTGAGTATGGCGATACCACATGTGTGAGACTTTTTTACAGCCAGGCCACATACAGAGGTCCAACATTGAAGTAGCACCTCCAGGCGTTCTCGGAGCATAAAATACACTTTTCATTTCTCAACCACCTATTACACTTTTGAAGGCCCTGGAGCACCAGCACAATGGAAAAGCCCACTAAATGACCCCATTTTGGAAAGCAAACACCCCAACGTATAATCTATGAGGCATAATGAGTCTTTTGAACATGTCATTTTTTTCCGGAATCTTTCGGAAAATGTGGAAAAAAAATGAAAACGCATTTTTTTTACACAAAGTTGTCAATTTATAAGATATTTCCAACACATAGCATGTACATAGCAAAAATGACACCCCAAAATACATTCTGCTACTCCTCCTGAGTATGGCGATACCCCATGTGTGAGACTTTTTTACAGCCAGGCCACATACAGAAGTCCAACATTGAAGTAGCACCTCCAGGCGTTCTCGGAGCATAAAATACACTTTTCATTTCTCAACCACCTATTACACTTTTGAAGGCCCTGGAGCACCAGCACAATGAAAAAGCCCACTAAATGACCCCATTTTGGAAAGCAAACACCCCAATGTATAATTTATGAGGCATAATGAGTCTTTTGAACATGTCATTTTTTTCCAGAATCTTTCGGAAAATGTGGAAAAAAATGAAAACGCATTTTTTTTTACACAAAGTTGTCCATTTATAAGATATTTCCAACACATAGCATGTACATAGCAAAAATGACACCCCAAAATACATTCTGCTACTACTCCTGAGTATGGCGATACCACATGTGTAAGACTTTTTTACAGCCAGGCCACATACAGAAGTCCAACATTGAAGTAGCACCTCCAGGCGTTCTCGGAGCATAAAATACACTTTTCATTTCTCAACCACCTATTACACTTTTGAAGGCCCTGGAGCACCAGCACAATGAAAAAGCCCACTAAATGACCCCATTTTGGAAAGCAAACACCCCAACGTATATTCTATGAGGCATAATGAGTCTTTTGAACATGTCATTTTTTTCCAGAATCTTTCGGAAAATGTGGAAAAAAAATGAAAACGCATTTTTTTACACAAAGTTGTCCATTTATAAGATATTTCCAACACATAGCATGTACATAGCAAAAATGACACCCCAAAATACATTCTGCTACTCCTCCTGAGTATGGCGATACCACATGTGTGAGACTTTTACGCAGTCAGGTCACATACAGAGGCCCAACATGCAAAGACACATAGCATGCACATACCATGAATTACCATGAATTACACCCCACAATACATTCTGCTGAGCAAAGGGTAAACAAAAGCTTACCTGTAGTTTTAGAAGCGCAGTTGTCCACAGGAGTTGAGTCCAGGCAGCAGGCAGGGACTTGGTCAGCAACAGTGCATGCAATTCTCCAGGCAAGGATACCAGTCCAGTGTCAGTGCATGCGGCAGGCAGAGGCATGATGGCAGTAAGTCCTGCAGGCAGAAGTAGGGCCTCTGTCGGGATAGAATGGGGACAGGGGTAGAGGCTTCTCCCACCCAAATCGCTTTGAAGCCTCCGGGATCCAGACCCTAATCTGAGAAGAAGAAAAACAAAAAAAATTGTTTTCTTCATCCAGAAAAACATTTCTGGTCCCCTCACATATGCGAGACCCCTGTGGTATGAATCCCACTACTTCCAGAGGCAGGCAAAAATCGTGGTCAAACAGTCCAGGGTCAGTTCCAGAGCAGGCAGAGGTAGGTACAAAATCGGCAGGCAAAGGCGTGGTCAAATAACAGTCCAGGGTCAGTTCCAGATCAGGCAGAGGTATGAACAGAATCAGCAGGCAGAAGCATGGTCAAAAAACAGGCCAGGGTCAATTCCCGGAGCAGGCAGACATAGGTACAAAATCAGCAGGCAAAGGCGTCGTTGTATAACAGTCCAGGGTCATTTCAGGAGCATACAGTGGCATAAGGGGTGAAAGCGGAGGACTACGTTTACCATACTAATAATTTAGACAAGTATGGTAACGGCGGAAACAGTCGTCTACACAGAGGCCTGGTTGGGAAGGACACTGGGGACAATAATAGCGGGTGTCTTTTCGAATTCCTGCCTTGGTACACACCCTACATTTTTTCTGCCGTTTTTGGTCTCTTTGTGTGGGAGGGATTTTACTTGGAAAATGGCGTTCAGACAGTCTGCTTATTACGTCAGATCTAATGTTTTCTGGTGGGCCGTTTGGAAATATGAGGGTTGTGAAGATTTCCTCCAGGTAATAAAGGAAGGGTTGGGGGCTTTCGGTGGATTTGCGGTATAAAATGTAGGAATTGTATATGGCCAAATGAAAAATATAAATTGCTACTTTTTTGTACCAATGATAGGTACGTCTTGTGGGTAGATAGGGTTCCATCATTTGGTCGTTGAAATCCACTCCCCCCATGAATAAGTTGTACTCATGTACACATGTTGGCTTTCGGACTGGGCCATTCCTTCGTCGGGATTCCACATAGTTGTCATTGTGGATCGAAGACAACATGTACACGTCTCTTCTGTCCCTCCACTTCACAGCCAGAACTTCCTCATTTCTCAGACTCGCCGTCTCCCCTCTTCTCAGCTTGGTGTTTACTAGCCTTTGAGGAAAGCCTTTCCGGTTTTTTCGGACCGTGCCACATGCAGGAGTCTTCTTTCTGTGAAGGTTTCGGAACAGGGGCAAACTGGTGTAGAAATTGTCTACGTACAGGTGGTAGCCTTTTTCAAGGAGGGGGTAAATGAGGTCCCAAACGACTTTCCCGCTTGATCCCATGTAGTCCGGACATTCAGGGGGATGCAGCTGGGTGTCCTTCCCTTCGTACACCCTGAAGGCATAGGTGTACCCTGTGGCTCGGTCACAGTTTGTAAAGCTTCACCCCATAGCGGGCCCGTTTGCTGGGAATGAATTGTTTGATGCCCAGCCTGCCGGTAAATTTAACAAGGGACTCATCCACACATATATTTTGGTCTGGGGTAAATAATTGAGGGAATATTTCTGAAAAATAATTTAGAAGTGGCCGAATTTTGAACAGCTTGTCAAATGCTGGGGAATTTCGGGGAGGGCACTGGGTATTGTCGTTGAAATGGAGGAACCTCATGATCATCAGATACCTGGCCCTGGGCATTACTGCAGAGTAGATGGGCATATGGTAGATTGGTTTGGTTGACCAATATGCTTGCAGTTCGTTTTTTTTATTGAGTCCCATGTTGAGGGTGAGGCCTAAAAATATCTTGAACTCCTCCACCGTTAGGTCTCTCCACTCAAAGGGACAGGAATAAAAAGATGTGGGGTTACTCTGGATAAATTGATGTGCATACAGGTTGCACTGGGCCACAATGGACGTCAGCAGGTCCTCCGTAAAAATTAAATGGAAGTAGTCAATTGGGGCAAAGTTCTCAGTGTTGACCTGGACTCCTGGCTGGGCAGTGAAAGGGGGGATGATGGCTTCTCCTGAGTTGGGAGGAAGCCACAGGGGGTTCAGAAGGGCATAGGGAAGGCTGGCGTTGGTCCTAACCCTTTGGGGGCGAGGTGACACCCCACTTGAGCTTGGCCTTTCTTGCCGAGGCACTGTGGTGCTGGTGGATGGCACTGCGGAGCTGGTGGATGGCACTGCGGAGCTGGTGGATGGCACTGCGAAGCTGGTGGATGGCACCGCGGAGCTGGTGGATGGCACTGCCTCCTCCTCACCAGAAAGCCTTCGTTTGGCAGGCGGGCAGTATTCCTCCTCGTCGGAGTCGGTCTGCGTCCCGCTGCTAATGACCGGCTCGTAATTTACTTCGGAGTCAGACTCTGACTCCGAAGATTCCGAAGCAGAAAGCTCCCTGTCCATGTCCTCACTGATTATATTGAAGGCCTCCTCGGCTGAGAAAAACTTTTTTGCCATCGTTGGTGACACTGATGGGCACGGTGACACTGATGGGCACGGTTAAACTGGCTCACTGATGGGCACTGTGATGGGCACACTGATGGGCTCTGTGGGCACACTGATGAGCACACTTATGAGCACTGATGAGCGCTGTGGGCACACTGAGCACTGGGCACACTGATGAGCACTGGGCGGCACTGATGAGCACTGGGCGGCACTGATGAGCACTGGGCGGCACTGATGAGCACTGGGCGGGCACTGATGGGCACACTGGTGGGCACTGGGCGGCACTGATGAGCACTGGGTGGCACTGATGAGCACTGGGCGGCACTGATGAGCACTGGGCGGCACTGATGAGCACTGGGCGGGCACTGATGGGCACACTGGTGGGCACTGGGCGGCACTGATGAGCACTGGGTGGCACTGATGAGCACTGGGCAGTACTGATGAGCACTGGGCGGCACTGATGGGCACACTGGTGGGCACTGGGCACACTTATGAGCACTGGGCGGCACTGATGAGCACTGGGCGGCACTGATGAGCACTGGACGGCACTGATGAGCACTGGGCGGCACTGATGAGCACTGGGCGGCACTGATGGGCACACTGGTGGGCACTGGTGGGCACTGGGCACACTTATGAGCACTGGGCGGCACTGATGAGCACTGGGCGGCACTGATAAGCACTGGACGGCACTTATGAGCACTGGGCGGCACTGATGAGCACTGGGCGGCACTGATGAGCACTGGGCGGCACTGATGAGCACTGGGCGGCACTGATGAGCACTGGGCGGGCACTGATGGGCACACTGGTGGGCACTGGGCGGCACTGATGAGCACTGGGCGGCAGTGATGAGCACTGGGCGGCACTGATGAGCACTGGGCAGGCACTGATGAGCACAGGTGGGCACACTGGTGGGCACTGGTGGGCACACTGGTGGGCACTGATGAGACTGGGCACACTGATGGCACACTGATGGCACACTGGTGGGCACACTGGTGGGCACTGGTGGGCACTGGTGATCACTGGTGGGCAATGGTGGGCACTTTTTTTGCACTTACGATCTCTCCTCTCCTCACACTGCAGTCTGTGTGTGAGGAGGGAGAGCTGGCAATGAGTGATGATCTCAAATGTTTACATTTGAGATCATCTCTCATTGGATGCCTCGATCGTGACGAATGGCCGCTGTGATTGGCCATTCGTCACGATCTGTGATTGGCTGTGTCCAAGGGACACGGCCAACACAGATTATCCCCGGTGCGCGCTCGCGGGAGCGCGCGGGGAGTCTGTTACTACCGAGGCAATGACAGATGATCTCATATGTTTACATATGAGATCATCTCTCATTGGATGCCTCGATCGTGACGAATGGCTGCTGTGATTGGCCATTCGTCTCGATCTGTGATTGGCTGTGTCCAAGGGACACGGCCAACACAACTTCTGCCCGATGCGCGCTCGCGGGAGCGCGCGGCGGGCGTGTTTATGGGAGGCCGTTTAAAAATGGCCTCCCGAAAATTCAAGTCCGCGCTGCAGCCGTATATAGGCTGTAGCGCGGATGTGAGAAGGTTAATTACCACAGATTTTTTATTTTTTTCTATATAAACGAAAAAAATACTGAAAATCTTGAATCAAAATAAGTTTTTTGTAAGATCTTACTGTAAAATCTTTTTCTCTAATGTACATCAACAGACGCAGCCTCATCTTCATGAGCGGAGTGGGTCTATGCTCCTCCCATCAGGAGTAGTCTAGGCATAAAAAAATTTGAATACACATGCCCAGGGGGCTGTCCCTCTCGGCATAAACCCCCACTGCATGACTCAGCACATCAGTTTAATTTAAAGCAGTCAGAACAAAGAACCAACCCCAGAGGGGCGGGTGCTGCGTCTGTCGACTGACATCAGAGAAAAAGATTTTACGGTAAGATCTTACAAAAATCTTATTTTCTCCATCGTCCGTCGACAGACGCAGCCTCATCTTCATGAGCTGAGTGGGATGTCCCAAAGCAGTAAAGGCATGAGGGGTGGGAAAACGCTACCAGACAGTAACGACAATTTCAAAAGGCTAAACGTAGCCAACTGGGCAACATGGAGCTCAACCAAACAACAGGAGCTCACCCAGGTAAAAGACCCCTAAGAGAATAGCAAAAAAACATTCTCTCACAAAACAGCAGCCTGCAAAACTTTGTGGTCAAAAGAGGCAACAAATCCACCTTGTAAAAGTTGGTAAAGGTGTGTACAGACGACCAAGTCGCCGCCATACAAATACAACTGAGGCCTGATGGCGAACCGCCCAAGAGGCACTCAGCGCTCTAGTAGAAAGCGCTTTCAAAGGGAAAGGAGGAACCTAACCCTTGATTGAATAAGCCTGAACAACCATCTGCCTGATCCATTTCGAAATGGTCATGGCAGACGTAGCCAAACCTTTGCGAGGACCATCCGGGAGGACAAAGAGAGAGTCCGACTTCTTGAAGGGCTCAGTAATGGCCAGATAAATCCTTATTGCCGAATCACATTCAGAGAGTGCAAGGCAACTTCCTTCTGATGTGTAGGCTTAGGATATAAGGAAGGCAACACAATATCTTCATTCATGTGAAAATCCGACACCATCCTAGGAAGAAAGGATGGATTAGGGCAGAGGACCACTTTATCCCTGTGGACCACCAAATAAGGCGAACGACAGGACAACGCCCCCAACTCAGAAACTCTGCGGGCAGAAGTGATAGCCACTAGGAAGGCAACCTTCTGCGACAAAAAAAAAGAAGAAAAATCTCCCTAATATTCTCAAAAGGAAGCTTTTGAAGAACAGAAAAAAACAGATTAAGATCCCACGGAGGCAACGGGCTTCGCCTTGGAGGGGCCAGATGACGCACCCCCTGAATGAAGGTACGAACCAGATTATGCAGAGCCAACGGACGTTGAAAATAAATAGCCAAGGCTGACACCTGGCCTTTGATAGTCCCCAATGCCAAGCACTGCTCAACTCCTTTTTGTAAAAAGGCCAAAACCCGAACTACAGAAAACAAGAGAGGGTGCAGCTGCAGCGATTCACACCATGAAATGTACGATTTCCACGTACGATGAGAGATCTTCCTAGAAGTCAATTTTCTGGCCTTCAAAAGGGTAGAAATCACCGAATCAGAGAGACCTCTACACTTTGCTTACAACAGCCAAGCCGTTAAAGCCAGTGACCGTAAAGCAGGATGGAAGGTCGGTCCTTGAGATAGCTGATCGTCCCGCAGAGGAATACCCCATGGAGGATCCACGACCATTTTTACCAGTTCTGCGTACCAAGACCGCCAAGGCCAGTCTGGAGCCACCAGAATGACCGTAATGCCTTCCATCGCCACCCAGCGAAGAAACCTCAGTAGGAGAACGAGCTGATCCAACCTGATCCAACACCCGACGACTCAGGTAATCCGCTTGCCAATTCTCCACACCCGTGATGAGGACTGCTGAAAGAGCCGGAACATTTTGTTCCACTCATAGCAGAATCTCGGCCGCCTCTTTGCCCACCAGGGCACTCTTGGTGCCCCCCTGATGATTGATTTAAGCCACGGCCGTGGCATTGTCTGACTGGACCCGAACCGGAGCCACGTAGCCAACTCTTCCAGTGAAGCAGACAAAGCTTGATCACTTTTAGTTCCAGAATATTGATCGGTAAGGGAGACTCTTCCGTCGCCCAAGTTCCCTGGGCACAGAGCTTCCCCAGCGCTCCACCCCAGCCCGATAGGCTGGCATCCGTGGTAATCACCATCCAAAACACCGGCAGGAAGGACTTGCCTCGGCACAGGACAGGTGACTGGAGCCACCAAGAGGGAGCCGACTTCGTGAGAAGGCTCAACCGAATCTTCCAATCCAATGACAGGGGATCTCTGTTAAATCTGGACAGAATCTCCTTCTGCAGCTGTCTCGTGTGAGATTGAGCAAACGGGACTGCTTCGAAGGTCGAGACCATCAGACCCAGGGCCATCCTGCAAACCCGCAAGGAGGATTGCTCGGTCTTCATCAGCAACCTGACTGCCCTTTGCAACTTCTGAAGCTCGTCCAAGGGAAGGAAGACCCTCGCCATTGCAGAGTCGAGGATCAGCCCCAGATAGGTGACCCGCAGATTTGGCGACACTGATCGTCCACCCGAATTCCTGCAGGGTCCGAATGGTGATGGAGACGTTGTCCAGCAGATCCGAATGGGAACCTGCTCACAACAGGAGATCGTCCAAGGCCAGCACAGGGGCCAGAACCTTGGTAAAAACTCTGGGAGCCGAGGCGAGACCAAAAGGTAAGGCCACAAATTGAAAATGCTCCTCTGCCACCACGAAGCGGAGGAAATCTCTGGTGTCCCTTGAATATGGGGACGTGGAGATACGCATCTTTGAGATCGATGAAGGCCAGAAAATCCTCCTGATTCAAAGATGCCACCACCGACCGAATGGACTCCATTCAAAACTAAACTTTTGCACCTGCACAAGCAGTTCAGAGCCTTGATGTCCAGGATTGGACGCACTTTGTCCTCTTTTCTGGGCAGAGTGAACAGGTTTGAATAGAAATCTTGAAAGTGTTCCTGCGAGGAATCGGCAGAACCACCCCTTGAGCCAGGAAATCTCGCACAGCCTTCCGCAGATCCGTCAAACGCTCCGGAGACAGGTGAAGATTTGACTGAAAAAAAACCTGTCCCCTGGCCGGGACCGGAATTCGATCTTGTACCCGGAACAAACCAGATTGCAAACCCAATCGTCCTGAATGAAGGAAGTCCAGGGTTCCTGAAAGAAGCACAGATGTCCCCCCACCCCTCAGTGCCCTGCCTTCACCTCTGGAAAGTGGTGAGACCCCCAAACAGCCCCAGTGTATTAGGAAGGGGGAGCAGGATGAGGGACTCGGCAAGGGGTACCTGCAGAAAGGAGGGGAACCCAGGGGTCAGACAGTCCTAAGGAGGGGCCCACGTCCACCCCAAAACCCTCCAGAGAAGAGGAGGGACCGCTACTCACCATACCAGGAACCAGGCGTGCACCGCTACAGACAGAACACCTCCCCATCAAAATGGGGGACTGTCAGCCAGGAGGAATGCTGCAACTCAGCCAGATACCCAGTCATATGCGACCTCGCGAGGTGTTTAACTCGCAGGCCAGCCCCTGTCCAGTGGGGCTACGTCATGGCCGACCTAGCAAAGAGCTGAAGTCTGCGCGCACTCACTGGCCAGACTGGGGTCACCACTGGATCTAGATTATCCAGCCCGTCGCCCAGTCCGGCAATTGATTGTAGATCTCACAGGAAAAATCATGGAGGAAAAAATTTTCAATCTAAAAAATTTTGCTAGGACCAAAGATCCCAGCAAGGAACTAAGTCCTTACCCCTGACTAGGCAGAAAAAAAACTGGAGTGGCTATAGCAAAGAGAGGGGAGTATACCCCCTGGGACTGCCCAGGGGTGTAGCCAGAATTCTATATAGGGCAAGCCCTATGAATAAGTCATATATGATGAAACACAGCAAGCCCTATGAATAAGTCATTTATGACTAAACGCATCAGAGCTGTTTTTTCCTGCATGTAATGTTCACTACATGCTGGTTACCCGCGAATGTCTGGAAGTGTTTTTGACCATTTTAAATAAATCTTATTGAAGCAGTTTCACACTATGTTTGTGCACCTTGGCTTATTTCCATATATTAGTGTGCTGCCGGGAGACAAAGCCAACATAACCCAGGAGTATATGGATACACTTTGATCGATCATCCCTCAGGATTGGACTATGTTGGTGCTGGGTTCTTTCTCACTGACATCTTTTAAATATCTGAAAACTTCAGCTTCACTTTTAGTTTTCCAGTATTTTATCACATAGTTATATGAAATACGGACTCACTTATTGTGACATGAATGTATTGTTTATTTAAGTGATCTTCACAGTTATATGCACAATTCTTTGATTACATATTGATTGAGCACTGCACTTTTTCTTTATGCGCTTTATCAGTTATTTTCTGCCTAGTGTCCTACTCCTGTAGGGGCAGTATAACCCAATGGTTTACCAGGAGCTTTGTCCGTCAATGAACAAAAGAGAAATATGTTGTTTTTTTTTTAATTATTCATTCTTTTTGTGTTTATTTAGCAAAAAAAAAAAACCTAACGGGGATCAAATATGACCCAAAGAAAGCTCTATTTGCGTGAAAAAATGTATACATTTCATTTGGGTAGAGTTTTGCCTAACTGCGCAATTGTCAGTAGCACAGTTATATAGCAAAAAATGGCCTGGTCATGAAGTGGGAAAATCTTCCAGAGGCCAAGTGGTTAAGTTGATTTTTAAATGTCATTCTTTTAAAAATTGTTCTCACACGTTAAAATAACGCTTTGATATCTGTTTGGATATCAAGCCGTTATTTTAACACGTGTGAGAACAATTTTAAAAAATGACATTTAAAAATCTACTAAAAAATGCATGTATGGGCAAATACAAAAATAAATAAATACACACGCACACATATATATATATATATATATATATATATATATATATATATATAAAAATAAATAGATACATATACACATATATATATATATATATATATATATATTGTGACAGGAAGTCAGGTAAATCTGGGAATGTAGTCACTGAGAGGAGACACATTCCCACCTGCTTTGAAAAGTTCACTGATACTATAGGGTGTTGGCTGCAAAAAGAGCCAGCAGGAAGTTGAAAACCATTCAGCTGTTCAGAATGAGGAGATCAAGGCCTCTATAATTTGTCCAGAGAAAATCTATTGAGTGCTGCCTCCAGAAGCTGTGTCCTGAAGCCATGTGGGCTGGGAGCAGGAGGACAGTCAGCGTGTGCCTCCCGACAGGATGTGTGGGCCTGGGAGAAGACCCCCCGGAGTGATGTGTGCCCGGGACGGTAACCAAGGGTGAATACGTCTCAAAGGTGAGAAGACGAACTGTTCTGTGTGAAAGAAAACAAAGGACTGTGTTGCCCTGTGAAGCTATTATAAAAGGACTATTGAGTGTCCGCTATAGGACAAGGAAGTCTGCCCGACGGTAGGTTGGAGACAGACACTTAGGCAGGTTCCAGTTGTGAGAAGGTAGCCGCCCACAGAGGCAAGGATTTATTTTCTGTTTTATTTTATTTTGGATGTTTTGCTGCATACAGCCTGGTGAAGAAAACACCATTTAATAAACCACACTGTTTGTTTGCAAGCACTTGTCGGCTACCTCTCTGGGAAAACGCACCCCCCAAGGGGTCATCCACACCCGCCACCGAGCTAATCCCTTACAATATATATATATACATATATATATATAATTATACACACACACAGTATCTCAAAAAAGTGAGTACAACCCTCACATTTTTGTAAATGTTTTATTATATCTTTTCACTGCCTATGTGCACCCGTGTCTTGAATCCCCCACCTCGCAGCTCCGTACAACTTGTGGCTCCGGCTTTGGCTGAGGCTCTCCTGAGGCGCCGTAGATCACGTCGTTATAGTGCGCAGGCGCACCAGAACCGGCATCCGGTGACCAGGCAACACAGGAAGTGAAGGAGAGCGGGGATACAGCGGCGGCAGCCGCGGATGAGGAGACCGCAGAGTCACCATCTGGAGGGACGGGAGGAGCGAGTAGCTCCTGTTGGAATGCTGTAAAGCGATTGCCTTAAAGAAAAAGTGTGAGTGCAATTCCAATGTACTGTGTTATTGTCCTTTATTAAAGCTTTATTGCCCGAGGTTGCGTGCGCTTTTCTTTACAGATTTCAGTATGTAACAGTACATGTTGGTATTTATGGTTCCCTCAATGAACTGTAGCTCCCCAGTGACGGCAGCACTCATGCAGCCCCAGACCATGACAATCCCACCACCATGCTTGACTGTAGGCATGGTAATTATTTGACACCATCTTAACCAAATAATTTTATCTTGGTCTCATCAGACCACAGGACATGGTTCCAGTAATCCATGTCCTTAGTCTGCTTGTTTTTTTTTTTTTTTGGGCCAAGCTAGGATTCATATAGTTTTGAATTGTTGCCCTTTTTTTTGGTCAATGGGCCTGCCCTGCTCAGTCTCACTCACTGCTCAGTGCTATCTAGCTGCCACCTTCCTGCCGTTATCTTCCACTGCTTCTCCCAAACTTCCAAAGCGGGGAGAGGCCGGAGGCCAGACGAAGTGCAGCTGTATATCACTTCGCCAGCGCTGGAGGGACCTGCAGCCGGAACTATAGATGCCGCATTGGAAAATGCAGCTGAATTACTCCGCGGCTGTGGTCCCTAGTCCCCGTACAATCACCTCCCACTCCCAGCACAGCTGTTTTTGCTGGCCCGTACCCGACCCAAGTGAGTTACTGGCACATGTTGCAGCAGCCAGCACCAGCACTAGCACTAGCACAAGCACTAGCACTGAAGGCACAGACAAAGCATGAGGGTGATTAGGGTGTGCCTGGGCACACCTGACACACCCTGTGCGCACACCTATGGTGTTCGTTAAGGGGTACAAAAAACAAAAAAGAGGTGATTGAGCAATTTTTCTGGCCCGATATTAAAATGCTTCTAAAAAAAATATGTTTTACCCTAAAATGGAAAATTAAAGGATAAGTTTACTTTAAAATAAATAAATAATAATAATATTGGTGACGGTGTAAAAAAAAAAAAGGGAATTTATTTTTATTTTTTTGAGTCTGTAAAGCATTGCACCAGCAATCAGCAGATCAATTCGTGCCAAGCAGGTCTCCTGCAGATCTTTCTGTGTATCTGTGTGCCCGTACATCCCAAACGGGCAAGCAGATAGCCTGACAGGAAGCATCAATGAACTACAACAGCTCTGTGGAGCGTTAACAACTACGTTTAGAAATACAAGCCAACAGCCGCAAAGGATGTCCGGACTTGTAGTTCATTCACACACAGTGCTCAGTAAATGAATGGCGCGGACGTGTGAGCGGAGCCTCGCAACGCCACGCTGATTTCAAACAGTGACAGCCAGAACTGGGGGGGGGGAATGGGATAGCGGCTGCAGTATTAGGAACACGTTACATGTTCCCGAAGGTGAATTTATCTTTTAAGTCCAACTAGATCACTTCATGCTGGCCCCTTTTACAAGTATAGCTATGTAAAACATTAAAAATAAGTGCCTATACTGTTTAAAATCCAGTCATACACTGTCTCACCCTGCTCTGCACATTCTCAGTAGCTCTCTATTTTTAGGGACAGCCAAATTTGTAGAGGTCGATCTGCTGACAGCCTAATGATTTAATGCTGCTCAGGGGCTCTGGGCTTTAGGAAAATGGCATCCTCCAGCAAAAAGAAACAGGAACAATACTGGAGGCAATTTACAGCACACACTCATTTTGGTAGCATTTAGTGTGGAATGTGTTTCTTGCTAAAGAACATAATTTATTATCTAGTGGTTATGGGTAAAGTTCCACTTAATTCCCTGCATTGTGGTAAAAAATGTCAACCCCTCACCCCCCCTAAATACTTACCTCACTCAGTTCAGCGCTGTGTCCATCTGTAGTGGCTCTCTCCCATCTCACTGCTCTTACAGGCTTTGCTAAGGGAGCAAGAGCACTGGCTCCTGCTGCTGTCAATCAAGTACTGTAAGCAGAGAGCGTTGGGCGGTACCGAGCCACGCTGTGTGTGACTATAGATGCACACAACCCAGCTCGGGAGCGATCCCACGTGTCTGCCCCCATAGACAGAAAAGGAGGAGTCGAGAACAGCAGCGGGAAATCCTAGAAGAGGAGGTTCAGGGCCGCTCTGTCCAAGCAGCTAAGTATAAAATTTTTACTGTTTTAATAAAAAGAAACCCTTTATAATCACTTTAACAAAGAAGCTGAATAGTAATGCATGCAGTATCTTAGCCTTAGTGTCAACCTAATGCAGATAGAATATAGGTATAACAGAAATGTTAATGCAAAACTTTTCAATACTTAGACACACATCTAGGGGGTCATTCCAAGCCATTATCCCTGATCCAGTCACAACCCTGCGCTACCGAGGAGGAAGATTCTTCCACCCCCTCCTCCTCATAAGCGGAGGACATGGACCCCACAGGAGGGACATCGTCCGTGGCAACCATTCAGGCTCGGAGTCCGAGGACTGGGAGGGCACAGGCCTTTAATTGTTTTTTAAAAGACCACTCCGCAGATCCACCATGGATGCAAAAAAAGTGCAAGAGCAGCAGAAAACGGAGACCAGAGAAGAGGCTTCAGGAATACCCAAAGCCCCCACCCGGCCTGCGGGGGAAAAATTTTTGGTCTGGGAGTCCAGAAAGCCAAGATAAAATAAATGGGACGCTGGCCCTTTAAATCGGTGGTTCCTGCGGAACCTCACCGCAGCCTGCATTGTTTGAAAGAGCTCCTTCAGAAAATCCACAAAAAATAACAATTTTGGCAGAAAAAATGCCATTGGCATTAGTAAAAATCCCCCAACAGTTTCATAAACTGTCACAGACTGCTCTGAGGTAAAATGGAGGGAAGAGAAGAAGTGAACTCACACCCTTAGAGGCCTAGCCCAGGAGCCACAATAAAATTGTACCTAATGAAACTCTATGTAAAAAGGCCACAGCAAGATGGCCGCTTGCCTTTACTAGGCATGTGCCCTTACCTAAGATGGCGCCCGATCGGCAGCAGGGCAGTATACATGACATGGCTGCTGCCCACACACAGAGCTCAGTGACCTGCCCTCACCTAAAATGGCGGCCGCACTAAAACGGCACCAAACTAAGCGTACACACCCGGTCTGGCCACCACAGGGGACCCTAGGGAGACCCCACACCGCTATGGAGCCCCTCTCAAAACCCCCCAGGTACCACAAGTACCTCACACAGCGCCCTCAGCAGGGCCAGGGAGGGAGGGAAATAACACCAAGCCAGCAAGACGGGGGATCCCACAGAGACCACCAGCCCTGCCATCCCCTAAGAGTGGGCCCACAAACACCCCAAAAGTCCCCAGGGACGAAGGGGGTATCAGTACTCACCAGTCCAGGGAAGCAGGCACCGCTCTGATACAGGAGACCTCCCACCCTAAGTGGGGGTGCCGTCAGTCAAGGAGGGATGCTGGCAACACGTGGGCCTTCCGGGTTGAGACACCCTCAGCGAAGACGCAGCTCCGCAGGCTCGTCCCCATTCCGAGGGGCACTGTCGTTGCGAGGCCTGGGCACACCAGTAACCTGCGACGCTCGTTGGCAGGCTGGGACTCAATAAGGATCTATATTACCCAGTGCGAGGCCCAGCTCTGCATCACTTGTAGTCCTCCAGGAAAAAGTTCCTGACTAACTAGTGATAGTGAGAGAAATAAAAACCTATTTTCAGAAGAAAAATACATATTGTCAGAAAAAAACAAAGAAAAACCGAGACACTAGGTCCCGGCTAGAAAAGCTAGCCTACTCCTAAGCTAGGCAGCATAAATACTGAGGACCAGTTGTGACTGGATCAGGGATAATGGCTGGGGACGGCTCCCTAGAGGTGTGTCTAAGTATCGAAAAGTTTTGTATTAACATTTCTATCTGCCTAGCTTACTCCTGCAGAGGGCACCATTACCCAATAGTGAAGGCTTATATGGATCGGCGGCGACTGTCAGAGGACATAAGAGAAATATATATGAATATTTTTAAAGTCCATAAAAGTTAGTGAAAAAAATGTATCAAAAATGTATATAAAAGTCCAACAATATTAAGGTATGATATTTCTTGTACAAAAGTTTTTATTTAAGAAAAGGCATAAACATAAATCAAAGCAAGGTATGTGTGTACAATGCGAAAAATGGAACATATAAAACAGGTAGCAACAAAACGAGGTACAAACATAGGGCATAAGTCAAACTTAAAATATTGTAAACTAGATAAAGTTTATCAGCAAAAAGTCGTTAGACTGGGACCAAAAGTCCCCCTAGTGGCATATAGTGCAATAAAAACAACAGGAGAAAAAATCCTAGAGTGTTCCATCGATCAGATGTAGGCATGGTCTTAAGTACCGAGCAAGAAGAGAAAATGGCACAAAGAGACAAAGGAAAAAGAGAGGAAAGAAGAAATGAGAAAAGGAGACAAACAAAGAAAGAGACGACAATAGAAGAAGACTAAGGAGAGGATGGGGAAAAGGAAGGGAGAACGGGACCTGTGGGGCGAGTGACCGGGGGGCATTAAATGGAAAGAAGAAACTATCGCGGTCAATTTTTCATTAACCACTTGCCGACCGCCGCACGACTATCTACGGCGGCGGTCAGCCCCTCACAGGCAAAGTGACGTAGGTCTACGTCGCTCGCCTGTGAGGGTTTAGGGAGCGAGCGCGCGCCGCCGGAGGCGCGCTCCCGCTCCCGCGTGGTCACGGACCCCCCCGCGCGCGTGACCGGCGGACCCGATCGCCGCCGGCCACTCTGCGATCGGCGGGGGAGAGGGAGATAGTCAGGCAGCTTGTGTAAACAAGCTGCCTGTCATTCTCCTCTCTGTATGAGAGCTGATCACATGGATCTACTATGTAGATCCATTGATCACTCTGCATACAGTTGAAGCCACAGCCAATCACAGTTAGAATCACGCCCCTAGGGACACACACAGCCCCTCCCTCTCAAATAAAGTTAACCCCTTCACTACCAGTGCATTTTTACAGTAACAGTGCATATGTATAGCACTGATTACTGTAGAAATGTCACTGGTAACCCCAAAAGTGTCAAAAATGTCAGTCAAGGGTCCGATCTGTCCGCCGCAATGTCGCAGTACCGCAAAAAAAATCGCAGATCGCCGCCATTACGCGTTAAAAAAAAAAACAACAAAAATGACAAAAATCTTTCCCTTTGTTAGTAAACGCAATAACTTTTGCGCAAACCAATCAAAATACGCTTTTTGCGATTTTTTTTACCAAACATAGGTAGCATAAAACAAATTGGCCGAAAATATTAAAAAATTTTGATTTTTACATTTTTTTTTGGGGGAATTTCATATAAAAAAAAGGGAAAAATATTGCTATTTTTGCAAAATTTACGCTCTTTTTTTGTTTATAGCGCGTGATCAAAAAATCGCACAGGTGATCAAATACCACCAAAAGAAAGCTCTGTTTGTGGGAAAAAAAGGACGCCAAATTCGTTTCGGTACAGCGTCGCACGACCGCGCAATTGTCCGTTAAAGTCACGCAGTGCCGAATCGCAAAATGCCCTCTGGTCGTTTAGCAGCCAAATCCTCCGGGGCTTAAGTGGTTAATTAGAATATCATTCATACGGTTTTTGACCGCCTCAAAACTCAGCAACGGGGACTTTCAGGATCGGGCAATCGTCAATTTCATAGCTGTAAACAAATGCTGGGCCAACTGACGTTGTTTACGGGTCAGGTCAGGTATACAGTGCCTTGCAAAAGTATTCGGCCCCCTTGAACTTTGCGACCTTTTGCCACGTTTCAGGCTTCAAACATAAAGATATAAAACTGTAATTTTTTGTGAAGAATAAACAACAAGTGGGACACAATCATGAAGTGGAACGAAATTTATTGGATATTTCAAACGTTGTTAACAAATAAAAAACTGAAAAATTGGGCGTGCAAAATTATTCAGCCCCTTTACTTTCAGTGCAGCAAACTCTCTCCAGAAGTTCAGTGAGGATCTCTGAATGATCCAATGTTGACCTAAATGACTAATGATGATAAATAGAATCCACCTGTGTGTAATCAAGTCTCCGTATAAATGCACCTGTACTGTGATAATCTCAGAGGTCCGTTAAAAGCGCAGAGAGCATCATTAAGAACAAGGAACACACCAGGCAGGTCCGAGATACTGTTGTGGAGAAGTTTAAAGCCGGATTTGGATACAAAAAGATTTCCCAAGCTTTAAACATCCCAAGGAGCACTGTGCAAGCGATAATATTGAAATGAAAGGAGTATCAGACTACTGCAAATCTACGAAGACCTGGCCGTCCCTCTCAGCTCATACAAGGAGAAGACTGATCAGAGATGCAGCCAAGAGGCCCATGATCACTCTGGATGAACTGCAGAGATCTACAGCTGAGGTGGGAGACTCTGTCCATAGGACAACAATCAGTCGTATACTGCACAAATCTGGCCTTTATGGAAGAGTGGCAAGAAGAAAGCCATTTCTTAAAGATATCCATAAAAAAAGTGTAGTTTAAGTGCCGGTTTACACTTGTGCAAAGCGGGAACGCTGCGAATATGCAGCGTGATCCCGCATCGCCTCCGCACCTCTGGCAGTTTACACTGCCATATGCGATACGCAGGGGGTGTCAATTAAATGTTAACGACACCCCCAGTTTGATCGCATATCGCAGTGCGATCTGAAAGTTCGCACAGAATCGGATCGCATCAAGTGTGAACCACTGTGCGATTCGATCCTGATGCGGCTGAAAAAAAGGGTCCCGTGCATGTTTGGTGTGGATACAGTGCGAATTCAGCCATACAAAGTGTATGGCTGAATTCGCATCCGCACATTAGATCGCATGTAATGAAGGAGCAGTGCGCTCCGAATTACATGTGATCTCGCAAGCCGCACAAATGTGAACCGGCACTAAAGTTTGCCACAAGCCACCTGGGAGACGCACCAAACATGTGGAAGAAGGTGCTCTGGTCAGATGAAACCAAAATCAAACTTTTTGGCAACAATGCAAAACGTTATGTTTGGCGTAAAAGCAACACAGCTCATCACCCTAAACACATCATCCCCACTGTCAAACATGGTGGTGGAAGCATCATGGTTTGGGCCTGCTTTTCTTCAGCAGGGACAGGGAAGATGGTTAAAATTGATGGGAAGATGGATGGAGCCAAATACAGGACCATTCTGGAAGAAAACCTGATGGAGTCTGCAAAAGACCTGAGACTGGGACGGAGATTTGTCTTCCAACAAGACAATGATCCAAAACATAATGCAAAATCTACAATGGAATGGTTCACAAATAAACATATCCAGGTGTTAGAATGGCCAAGTCAAAGTCCAAACCTGAATCCAATCGAGAATCTGTGGAAAGAACTGAAAACTGCTGTTAATAAACGCTCTCCATCCAACCTTACTGAGCTCGAGCTGCTTTGCAAGGAGGAATGGGCAAAAAAAATCTCTCAATGTGCAAAACTGATAGAGACATACCCCAAGCGACTTACAGCTGTAATCGCAGGAAAAGGTGGCGCTACAAAGTATTAACTTAAGGGGGCTGAATCATTTTGCACGCCCAATTTTTCAGTTTTTTATTTGTTAAAAAAGTTTGAAATATCCAATAAATTTCGTTCCACTTCATGATTGTGTCCCACTTGTTGTTGATTCTTCACAAAAAATTACAGTTTTATATATTTATGTCTGAAGCCTGAAATGTGGCAAAAGGTCGCAAAGTTCAAGGGGGCCGAATACTTTCGCAAGGCACTGTGTATATATATATATATATATATATATATATATATATATATATATATATATATATATATATATATATATATATGTGTGTGTGTGTGTGTGTGTATATGTGCTTATATATGAGTATGTATATGTGTGTGTATGTGTGTACATGTGCGTTTATGTGTGTGTGTGCACATTACTTTCAATCCTGACCCCATATATGTGTACAATCAGAAGTATTTTTTTTTTTACAGCTTGTTCATAGTGCCAGCAAGAAAATGCTATTCCTCTGAAAAGCGATCCATGCTCATATCGCTTTTCAGAGGCATTTGACAGGCGGTGAAAAGGCAATATGTTGCCTCCTCACTGCCTGTTTTAACCCCCTAATGCAGGGGTGGGGAACATGCGGCCCGCACAATTATTGCGTCGGCCCGCACAATTATTGCGTCGCACCCCCCCACCCGTGCCGCTGAGCCTGTGTATGCCAGCGGAGCTGTCAAAAGGAGCCGATGGTTCCGTCCTGACAGTGTGAGTCACAGAAAAGCTTCAGAAAAGGCTGGACCCGGGGCGCAGAGCAGTGCGCCCCGAGCCCACCCATTTGTGTGACTATAGCGAATGAAAATTCGCTATTGTCACACAGATCCTCCTCCTATCCAATCAGGAAGTGGGCCGAGACCCGCTTCCTGATTGGCCAAAAGGCGAAAACATGCCATTGGTCGAGGAGGAGGCGGGAGGACTCAAGGAGAAGCCGCTGCTGCAGGTAAGTGCACTGGCTTTCTGCATTGAAAGGGGGCACGCTGTGGTCAGTCTGCATTGAAAGGGGGCAGGCTGTGGTCAGTCTGCATTGAAAGGGGGCACGCAGTGGTCAGTCTGCATTGAAAGGGGGCACGCTGTGGTCAGTCTGCATTGAAAGGGGGCACGCTGTGGTCAGTCTGCATTGAAAGGGGACACTCTGTGGTCAGTCTGCATTGAAAGGGGGCATGCTCTGGTCAGTCTGCATTGAAAGGGGGCAAGCTCTGGTCAGTCTGCATTGAAAGGGGGCACACTATACCTTGATTACTGAAGGCCCCTTTCACACTTTTGTAACCTCAAAGTCACGCAATTTTTTACAGCGTTTTTTGCCGCAAAGCAAAGCCTATTACATTTATGCATACATTTTGTACGGCCCCCGAATGATGTTACAAAAATACAAATGGCCCTTGGCAGAAAAAAGGTTCCCCACCCCTGCCCTAATGCATCATCACTATGCTGTAACTGTGTACAATGCACACAATTGCGGGGTGGTTGTAGTGCAGCCCCATGTGAACAGGCCCTTGGTTCACATCTGTGCAGCTGTGGGCTGTGTATAGGGCAGCAAATTCATTTCAGTGGGCCGCCCCACAGAAACGCCTGGGAAAAATTTTTTTTTAATGTGCTGCAGCAAAAATGCACCATATTTGCCAATGTGTAGGGGTACCATTAAGAATGAATGACACCCCTGCATGTTTGTCTGCGTGTCAGGAACACGTGCAATTTTGCGCGTATTCTGTGACACGGAGTAATGTGAACCAAGCCTTAGACTGGGGGGCCCCCAGACTGAAAATACTTTCAAGATGCCCTGACTGGAAAAAGATGGAGAAACACCGGCATAGAGGAACCCGTCTCTCCATTTTCCCCCTGCAGCCACTGAATGCCTGGGGGAGGGAGAGGAGGAGAAGCGGGGGGGAAATGAAGAGATTGGTTCCTTTATATGCAGCTACCTCCAAAGCTGCTCCTATGCAGCTTCTTTCTGCTGACCCCCCCCCCCCCCCCCGTCTCTACAGCTCTGCAAGGTACCCCCTTCCCCTCTCCCACTGGCTGCTTCAGGGGATCTGTCAGGATGAAGCCTTTTCTGAATGGAGAGTCAATGATCCATACCGATCACTGACTCTGTCTACTCATAACTGAAACATAGTAAACTGTATTTACAATGCTTCAGTATGTGAATGAATGGGAAGCTCTTTACAGAGCTATTCCTATCCATTTGTTCTGTGCAGCTTCTGTGAGGCTTCAGAGAAGGAGATGGAAAGCTGTGTCTCAAAGGTGGAATATCAGGGGTCTGTTTAGACTCCTGATATTTCTCCTAAAAAACTGTAAAAAATATAAAAGAAAAATAATATTGTGAAAAAAAAAATGAATAAAGCAAATGGTAGAAAAATTTAATTAAAAAAAAACTACTAACACCAATGGCAGAACTACCACACAAACATTGCACTTGCGACCGGCCCTGGCGTTCTGCCACCAGGCTGGGAGGGAAGGGCCCTGTCCGTGGGGCCCTTTATGGTTTCTTGCATCGGGGCCCTGAAGGTTCTAGTTACACCACTGCCATATACACAATCCTATACCCACAGTTGATCCAGAGGAAGGCGACAAAACCCCCAGCAAAGCATGATCCAATTTGCTACAGCAGGGGAAAAAAATTCCTTCCAGATCCCCCCAAGAGGCAATCTGATATTACCTGGATCAACTTTACCTATAAATATTAGTACCAGAACCACCTCTGGAGGGAGTCTATTCCACATTTTCACAACTTTTACGGTGAAGAAACCTTTCCGTATTTGGAGAAAAAATCTGTTTTCCGCTAGACATAAAGAGTGCCCCCTTGTCCTCGGTGTTGACCTTAAAGTGAATAACTTAACACCAAGTTCACTATATGGACCCCTTATGTATTTATACATGTTGATGATATCCCCCTTAGTCTCCTCTTCTCAAGAGAGAAAAAATTCAGTTCCTCTAATCTTTTCTCATAGTTGAGCTCCTCCATGCCTCTTCTCAGTTTGGTTGCCCTTCTCTGCACTTTCTCCAGTTCCCCGATATCCTTTTTAAGAACTGGTGCCTAAAACTGAACTGCATATTCCAGATGAGGTCTTACTAATGATTTGTACAGGGGCAAAATTATATCTCTCTCTCTGGAGTTCATGCCTCTGTTAATACAAGAAAGGACTTTGCTTGCTTTGGAAACCGCAGCTTGGCATTGCATGCTATTATTAAGTTTATGATCTACCAGAACACCCAGATCCTTCTCCGTTATGGATTCCCCCAGTTCTACTCCGCCTAGTATGTATTAGACATGCATATTCTTAGCACCCAAGTGCATACCTTTACATTTATCAACATTAAACCTAATTTGCCACATAGTTGCCCAATGAAACAGTGCATTGAGGTCAGCTTGTAAATTGGAGACATCCTGTAAAGAAGTTATTCCACTGCAAAGCTTGGTGTCATCTGCAAAGACTGAAATAGTACTCAGGAGCCGCTCAATTGTTACCCCAGCATGCGGGAGGGGACGCCCCCCCCCCACTCCCGCTGCCTCCCGCGGCTCTGCCTGGGTCTCCCGTCCCACCGGGAGACCCGAGTAATCAGCCGGCATGTCCGCCAGCTGGTTGGAGTCCCGATCAAAGCAGGATTCGGGCTTCAATCGGGTCTCCGATGACGTAACCTGGAGGCGACATTCATGACGTCACATCCGGGTTACTCGGCTGCTAAAGGCGCCAAATTTAAAAAGTGACAGTATTCAAAAAATGACGTTTTCAGCATTTTGAATACATGGAAGTGCAGTGGAGGGGTCTAGGGTCTTTTAGACCCCGATCCCTCCATAAAGAGTACCTGTCACTGTCTATTGCTGTCACAAGGGATGTTTACATTGCTTGTGAAAGCAATAAAAGTGATCAGATTTCTTTTTTTTTAAAACCTGTGCTAAAAATAAAAAAATAAATAAAATAAATAATAAATGTTTGGGGGTTCTAAGTAGTTTTCTAGCAAAAAATATGGATTTTAACTTGTGAACAACATGTGTCAAAAATAAACTCGGTCCTTAAGTGGTTAATTAAAGAAAAAAGCAGGATGTTATATTTGTATCATACCTCCTGGAGGTGCTCTCTGAATACACGTAAAGGTCCTTGAGGGTTGGATACATCCCACAACTGGAGAGATCCATCTCCACAAGAGGTAACAAGAATGTTCTCACTGATCTCACTCCATGTTATATCAAAGAGGGCATCGCTCCAGTCAAAGCTGTAGGAGGCAAAACATGAAATGAAAGGGAGAATGTAAACAGATAATTAACAGTCTATGAACAAAAGAAGAAAACATTCCAATTGTACATAGAAAAAGGGGAATGTAGGTTGGAGTACAACCAGACATGCCCAAAAAAGGGGAAGTTGACTTTCAAAAGGCACATAATGAGATCCATAACTCTCTTTGTCTTTGTACTCCAACCTACATTCCCCTTTTTCTATTGACTCATTTGGATGATGGCACTTATTGGGTAGTTTATTTTCATTTCTATTCCAATTGTACAGTTTTTAAAAAAAAAAAAAAATCACCAGGTTAAAAAAACTCCCAAAACTCATTAGATTACTTTTATGTTTTTTGGGGGCTTAAGTGAAATTTTAACCACCTTCTAAATCTTTCTTGTTGTCCATGACTCCAGAGAGGAGATTTCACCCAATTCCTAGCCATATTGCAAAACTTGGCTGTAAGAATAAAATGGTTCTAAAGACAGGAGACTTTTACCTTAATACATTTTCTGCATTAAGGTAAAAATTGTCCCAGTACTGTAATTATAATGCCTCCTCGCCTCCCTATCTGAATCCTATCTCCATAGTTTAACCCGTCTGCAGCCATGCTGGTCTATGTTTCTCTCCTCACAGGACACAGAGGCAGCAGTGTGAATCATTGGCTCCTGCTGCTGTCAATCAAATCCTATGAGACTGGAGCAGGGAACAGGGTCAGACTGTTCTGTGTGTGTCTATATAAGCACACAGCTCTGCTCAGAAATTAGCCCACAGGTGTGCCCCAATAGGAAGCACCTATGTTCCTTTATAACCGCTTTAACTTCTGACTACTGGCTTTAAAGAGCATGTTTTATTATTATAATTAGAGTGTCATAAATCCCCTACTGAATTCTCCATAGAAATGTAAAGGCTATGCCATCTAACTGTATACTGGCTTTCACTTCAGATCCTGAACTGGAGAAAGTCTCCCTACTTTGGTTGAAGGCATCAGTAAACATCAAGTAGGGAAACGTTCTCACCAATCTGAAACAAAATCAAATAGTGTTGTTCTATGAAGTGTACACAGAATACATTCAGAGATGTGATGATCAGTGGGAAAACATTTCAAACCCTTATCATTGTAAATGTAAAGAGAACCTATTAAAAAGTCAATTCAGTTTTTTTTGCAACAAAGTAATGGCAAGATCATCTAAAGCTCTTAAGGTCCCTTTCACACGGGCGTTCCGCATGTCCGCAAATCATCCTATTTTTTTGCAAATGATATACGGACATAATTTAAGTCAATGGGATTGCGGATGTCAGCGGATGACCATCCGCTGACATCCGATTTTCGTCCTTTCAGTTCTGTTCTGTTTTTTGGAACGGAACAGAACCCTATTTTTGTTCCGTTTAAAAAAACGGAATGGATGCAAAATCGGATGTCAGCGGTGTCATCTGCTGACATCCGCAATGCCCATAGACATACATTATGTCCGTATATCATCCGCAAATGGATGGGATGGTATGCGGACATACGGAGCGGATGACACAAGTGGTGGTTATCTATTACATAACTTACATTAGTTTACATCTCTCAAAAAAAAAAAAAAACACCCTTACAACAAACCCACACATTGCCTATTCAAGGCAAAGTAACGGGTTGGCGTAAATGCTCCTCCTCTGCCCCTGAAATATGTGGCCCTTTTTGTGTAAAGGAGAACATTTGACTCTGTCCTTTCCTACCATGACGTAGGCACTGGTTACCTAAGCCAGACTTAAGTGATCTCATGGGGGAAAAGGGCAAAGATCTTTGCCTGTGCAGACTCCAACGCACACCAGTTGGGAAGTTTGAATAGGGCATACACTTAAAAAACTTCCAGTGTCCTCCCAGATAATCAAAGCAGAAAAATTATAAAACCACTTAACACATAAGTGAATTAGCACTTATACATTACAGCATAAGGCCACATGCAAACTAGCTGAGTGCGGCACATCCCAAGCGTTTTTGGGTGCTTATAATGAGGCACAGGTGCAGCATCCAGTCCTGTTGCCAGCAGCTTGTCAAAATTCTATAAATGGCTGACACACACAGTGGCTGGAGACAGCTGGATACTGTACCAAGTGGTACTTGCATTTAGGGTCGTATACAATTATTGACATAATTACAGAATGCATATGGCCATAAAAGCAAGCACCACTCAGTAAACCATCCAGCCACCACATATTTTAGCCTGTCAAAATCTATGATGATACAGCTCTGTCTTGCAGACTCCTGAAAAAGCCAGGATGCAACACACACGGGCCTAAACGCTAATGTGCACATGGCCTTAGATGGCTGGGGAGTGCAGAGAAGGTGAGTACAAGCAGTGGAGGGTGTGGGCTAGCTAGTGATCCGGTTACCTTGCCCAGAGTGGGTTGTGAGACCTTAGACTTGTGTAAGCTCCCACCCTCCTATTGGGAGTAGGAGACCAAGGTGGCAGGGGAGTCTGGGGATTATAAGTAGCGAATATGGTGGGTTGTCTGGGAAACCTGTTACTTTTTCCCTGAACAGAGGGAGGGACCTTATCCCTGTGTAAACTACAGCCCAAACTGATCAGAAACTTTTTAACACCTTGCTCATTGCTGGGTTTCAGCAGGAGAACAAACTACACGTTCTCCAAAAGTTCAGTTTTTGAAACATAACATTAAGGTACCACTTTAAAAAAAACCTTGAAATACAAATTATTAGAACATATCAAATTGCATTAACTGCTTTTTTTTTTTTTTTACAGCGGTAAGTTAAAAAATGGCAGCTTGACGGACTCTAATGTATTGCCATCCTTTATAAACACCACTGAGGAAACAGCCTTTGGGCTGCCATTGTTTCAGTTAATCATTGAGAACGGAGCCATCATTAGTTCATAGACCCTGTGTACTGAGCCCATCTGAAAAGATCTATAGTATGTGATCACTATGATAACCAATTACAACGATCACATAGTAATGTTTACATTGATATTCCCGCCCCCTTCCTATTGCAACAAAGGTAGGAGAGGAATCGTAGTAATCTATGAATAGTAAATTAATGAATTAATCAGCAGCAGATGCTAATCCACTTTCATTTTTTTACGCAGTGTAGGGTTGTTTTGTTAACCCTCTATTTTACTACACATCTAAGCTCCTTCCTGCCTCTGATTGTGATTTATATATTAACCCTTTCACTGCCAAAGCCATTTCTGCATTTTGTTTTGTTTACACACATGTACACACGTTTAAAAAAAGTGCATTTTAGGGCCTGAAGATGACATAAAACCCGCAAAACATTAAATATTTGCTGAAAGCAGATATACAATTTTTTATGTCACACGATTTTAGCGCTTTATGAAAAACAACATTTCAGAAAAAAATAGACTAAAGTTATTTTATGCACAACTGTGCTCGTGTTGGACTAATCCTAGGTGTGCCACATCCCGGGTAAGAATTGCAAAGAAAAATTTCCCCTGGTTGTGGGACTTTTTAGGCACTGGTTTAAGGAAGTTGAATGTAAACAACAAAATATTTAAAGCGGTTGTAAACCCTAAAAAATAAAAAAAAATAAAAATAATAAAAAACCTGCAAGACAAAGGCATAATGAGCTAGTATGCATCGCATACTAGCCCATTATGTGTAACTTACCATAGAACGAAGCCCCGACACGGACCCCCGGACATCGCTGCGGGCGCTGCCATGATCCCTCGCCGTCTCTTCCGGGTTCGGCGGCTCCGGCACGGTGAGTGGCCGGAAGAGACGGCTCCGGCGCGATGATTGGCCGGAGCCGCGATGACGTCAATCCCGCGCATGCGCGCGGGAGTGATTTTCCGGCAAGCTCCCGGCAAACTAATTGAAGGTCCCCCCGGACCTTCAGAGCGCATGCGCCGCTTGCGCGAGCGGCTACATGCACTGTAAATATCTCCTAAACCATGCCGGTTTAGGAGATATTATTTGTACCTACAGGTAAGCCTTATTATAGGCTTACCTGTAGGTAAAAGTGTCAAAAAGCGGGATACTACCGCTTTAATGAAAATACAATTTATTAGAAAAAAATTATTTTTTTCTAATAAATTGTATTTTCATTAAATATTTTGTTGTTTAAATTCAACTTCTTTAACCCAGTGCCTAAAAAGTCCCACAACCAGGGGAAATTTTTCTTTGCAAAAGTTATTTTATGACAAATTATTTTACACAATTTTTTGGCAAAGTATAAAAGGTGAGATTGTGCTGAGTTAAAAGAAACCCAAACCTTAAAAGTAAGGCAGAATTTAAGGGAAGATTTTTTTTCTTTTCTATAGCAAAACAATTGTTAAAAAAAAATTGTTATAAAATACCACCAAAAGAAAGCCCTACCTGTTAAAAACAAAATAATATCAAATAAATTTGGGTACAGTAATGCATGACGGGGTAACTGTCAGTCAAACTATTACAGCACTGAAAAATTAAAAAATGTGCTGGTAATGAAGGGGTATTACAGGCTCGTCAAAAAAAATTGTTCATTGTCACAAATGTGGAATGCATAAAAATATAATAAAACAAATTACCTTTTAATGCAAACAAGTCCAGCTTCATTTTGTTCTAATAAAAATAAAGTACCACACCCTAAGGAAACCAAAGCAGTAAACATTGTGAGTAAATATGCAGTCACTCAATTCAGAATAAAGTAAATAAACAAGTAAAATTCTGTTTTGAAAATACAGAGTCTCTGTAAAATGTGCCATTGTTATTATTCACATCATCTACCGTTTATTATAACAGTTTGTTAATGTCATTTTCTGCAAGCTGTAAACTCACAAATCTACTAATATGAATCAACACATTTTAACTGACTGATCAAAAATCCCCCCTAATGTACAGTATCTCACAAAAGTAAATACACCCCTTACATTTTTGTAAATATTTTATTATATCTTTTCATGTGACAACACTGAAGAAATGACACTTTGCTACAATGTAAAGTAGTGAGTGTACAGCTTGTATAACAGTGTAAATTTGCTGTCCCCTCAAAATAAATCAACATATAGCAATTAATGTCTTGCCTAAAGTCAATGTCTGGCACTGGGGAGCTACAGTGCATTGAGGGAACCATGAATGCCAACATGTACTGTAGCATACTGAAGCAAAGCATGATCCCCTCCCTTCAGAGACTGGGCGGCAGGGCAATATTCCAACATGATAAAGACCGAACACACCTCCAAGACGACCACTGCCTTGCTAAAGAAGCTGAGGGTAAAGGTGATGGACTGGCCTAGCATGTCTCCAGACCTAAACCCTATTGAGCATCTGTGGGGCATCCTCAAACGGAAAGTGGAGGATCCACCAGCTCCATAATATCATCATGGAGGAGTGGAAGAGGACTCCAGTGGCAACCTGTGAAGATCTGGTGATCTCCATGCCCAAGAGAGTTAAGGCAATGCTGGAAAATAATGGTGGCCACACAAAATATTGTAATTTGTGGCCCAATTTGGACATTTTCACTTAGGGGGGTACTCACTTTTGTTGCCAGTGGTTTAGACAATAAAGGCTGTGTGTTGAGTTATTTTGAGGGGACAGCAAATTCACACTGTTATACAAGCTGTACACTCACTACTTTACATTGTAGCAAAGTGTAGTTTCTTCAGTGCTGTCACATGAAAAGATATAATAAAATATTTACAAAAATGTGAGGGGTGTACTCACTTTTGTGAGATACTGTATAAAGAATTCCAAAATAAAACAATACAGCTTTCATGGAGGGGAGTGTCAGAAGTCACATTATATTATTTTTTTTCCTGCATGTTAGTAAATGATACTTTACATCTGACTTATGTGGGCAACGTGTTATTTTTTTTAATTTTTTTAGCAGAATACCCTGCAAACAAAATAATGCAGACTACAGAAAGTTTATAGCCAACCGCCACACTTAATTTATTTTTGCTTTTTTTTTTTTCAGCTGCTGCTCAGGACAAGGGTCCTTTCACTCAGGCGTCCTGGCGGACTCAGCTTTGCTCAGCGGGGGATGGATCCGCTGATCCCAGCTGAGCAGACAGATGACAGGTCTGTCTCTGCTCACTGTGCATAGACGGACCTGTCAGAGCCCCGCTCTCCCCTATGGGGAGGGAGGTCAGATGAAAACGGATCACCTGTTCGTTTTCATCCGATCCGCCAGATGGATGGAAAATAGGGTTACCATCCATCTGCATTTCACGGACAGGATCAGATCGGATAGCAGCGGGTGTCAGCGGATATGTCACCGCTGACATCCGCTGCCCCCTAGGGGTGAATGGAGTGTCCAATCGGGTCCGCCTGAAAAACTGGCAGGTGGACCTTATCAGAAATCCCGTATGAAAGGGGCCTTACCATCCATCCAGATTTCACAGACAGGATACCATCGGAAAGCAGCGGATGTCAGCCGACATGTCACCGATGACATCCACTGCCCCATAGGGGTAAATGTAGCGTTTAATAAGATCCGCCTGAAAAATTGACAGGGGGGCCTGATCGGAAAGCCCATGTCAAAGGGGCCTATCTTGTCTAGTAGATTATCTGCTGAACAATTTTAAAAAAATGTAGCAGTTTTTTCTGGAGCCTTTGTAAGCTAGGTGCATAGTTTCTATATGATTGTCAGCTGACCTATCTCTAGTTAGAAACAGAGCATCATCGTATACTAGTATGGAAGCTATCATTACTAACCTGCAATTGTGAGTTTTTGGGGCTGTTATGGTGACCCAACGTTTCTGGCCACAGCTAATTAAATGTTCAATTTGTATGCTCCCATAGCACATTGGTGCTGCAGGATCCAGATGCAGTGTTTACACACATCGGAATGTAGCAGACTATTTGCCTATCTGAATGAGGTCTCAAGACTGGTACACACTGGACAAAAATCAGCCGGTACCTGCCGGTTCAACAGAAACCGGCCAACATTCGGCCAGTGTTTACAGCAGCCTGTCCGGCTTCTGTTGAATAATGGAAAACCAATAGCCGATCCGCATCTGATCAGCGCTGACAGTCAATGCCTGGAGCACTGACCCATGTGTTCTGGCGGGGGGCAGTCCCCTTGTTCATTGAAGAAATCACTGTACTAACATCGCATAATTATTACAGCAAACTTCTTTTTTTTTCCATTCAACCCCAGGGATGAACCACCCGTGTGACTTTTTTTTTTTATGGCTCATGGAGCTACAAATGCATTACTATGATTTGGAAGATCAGAGCAAGGCTTGTGTGGCACAGAATAACACCAGCATGCAATGTTATATACAATGGAACCAATACGATAAAAGCAAAACTCTTCTTCATGTTCATGTCATCCTGGTAAACCTTTTTATGGCTAAATCAATCTGCTGATTTTTATAGGACTTTTTTAAAACAGGCAGCAGCCCTTGTCACCCCTCTGAAAAGTGATCTGCAGTGGAGTTGACAGGCAGCTGGTAGGCGATATGTTGTCTCCTCACCACCTGTATAAAAGTGGAATTAAAGATTAATATAACTAAAGTTTAAAACATTGCTACCCCCCTCCTCATATACATGATGCATATTCTTTGTGAAAAAGGTCTGCATTTTGTTTCTTACGTCCTTCGAAGTGGTCATGCAATCTCTAAGCTCAGGCTCCACTGTGGCAGTGAGTGGCTGCTGCAGCTGATTGGAGGGAGTGTCAAAAACAATGGGTGGGGGGCAATGGAAACTGACAGAAGATATCCCAGCTTTGGGAATTTAAGAAGTAGGGCCAAACCCTTTTTGGCCCTACTTCTCCTGTTGGATTGGGACACAGGAGCACACTTGGTTCTGCCCTCCTGTGACCCGTATTCTGTTGACTGACATCACTTGGCAGTTCCAGGCTCTGAGGGGATCCTGACTTTAGTGTCGGGATCCTCCTAGATGCCTAAGCGGCAGCTGGCTCAGCCTCTCACCATGCCGCTGACAGCCTAAGCCAGCCTCTCCCTACAAAGCCTGGTTCTTCAGTGAGCGCCGGAAGACCAGAGCAGAGAGCCGGTGACTGACAGTCACTGTTCTCTGCTCACTGAACACTGAGAAACTAGTGGCCTTTGATCGCTCACTTCTTGTTGTAGAGGCGGTGGGGAATAGATTCAGTATGTGAGTTTCATTTTTTTTAAATTCCAAACTTCTCTTTTAACCGCCCTGGCGGTATGATTGTTTGCAATTTTAGGTGCTGATAGCATTTTGCAAGTAATTCTTAAGGACCAGCAGCCCAAACCAAATATTTACATGTGATTTTTTTTTTACTGTGTATTCTTCTTTATAACATCTCGGGTATGATAAAGTTTGAAACACAAAATCATAAATTATAATATAATAAATAACTATAAATAAGTTAAAGTATATATATATATATATATATATATATATATATATATGTGTGTGTGTATACATATACATATATATATATATATATATACATACACATACATACATATTATATATATATATATATATATATATATATACACATACACATATATAGATATACGTGTATATTTAAATAAAAAGTACAGTAAAACTGCAAGAAGGGGCACTGGGGGGGGCAAACTAATGTCAATGTATTTTATTTAGTAATGTAATCGAATAGGATTACAATATATCAGTGTGTTTGTGTGTTTTACTATTTAAATTTGCCGCCGGTTTCACCCCCCTGTGACGTGACGCTCGCAGGAGACAGAAGCCGGGGCTCACAGCATCAGGCGGAAGATCCGGCCGCCGTATGCAGCAGGGACACATTGCGGGATCCCGGGGACAAGGTAAGTAACCTCTACCAGGATCCAGCGATGCTCCCTGTCGATACCCCGAGTGTTACCGCTAATGGCACTGAAATTCCACCCCGAGCCACACACGGGAATACCGCCAGGGAGGTTAAGCCCTATTGTTAAGCTGCTTGCTGACACTAAAGCTCCATTTATATTAACCCATTTTGAAAGTTGCATGATTTCCAGTGTGACTTTGGAGCGCGACTTTGATCTGACTTTGGATTCTCCGGACCAAAGTCACATCAAAATTCAGAGTGCAGGAAACTTTTCTGACATCGCAGTGACTTTTGTAGTGTCAGTAGGTACGGCTATTATAGAAATACACTGAATTTCACATGTTTTGCGACTTGAGGTCTCACAAGTCGGATCCCAAGTCGCCAAGTGTGAATGGAGCCTGGAGGGACTCGAGCTTAGAAATCCCGTGACTGCACCAAAGGTAGTAAAAGAGGCATTTACATGAAGCTATTTTACAAAACAGTATGCATTTGTATGGGGAAGGGGGGGAAGCAATGTTTAAATCTGGGTTATATTAGCCTTTACTTTCCCTTTAAGGCTCGGTTTCCACTAGTGCGGCTACGAAGTCGTGCTACTTCTAGCGCGACTTCGTAGCTAAAGTTGTTTGCGGCTTTCAGTGAGACTTGTCCCTTATTATAGAGGGAAGTCGCACTGAAGACGGCTCAAAAATAGTGCACAAACTACTTTTGAAGTCGCCGCAACTCAAGTCGCGGCAATGGAAACGGGCCAGATAGAAATCAATGGCTTTTGACTTGCTGTGCAACTTGACATGTGTCAAGTCGCACAAGTGGAAACCGAGCCTTAAACTGAAAGAGAACATTTATACTTGCAGTAGGGGAGCAGTAAATATAAGAGCTTGAGCCCACCTTGTCTTGTTTTTTTTATAACCCATATGTGCAGTGGCAAGAGGCTGAGATTTAATGCCCATATGCTGCATATATACATTCCTGGGCTGCAGAGCTTGCAGTGCTGAGAGCATGCTCATTGTTCAGTCCCAGCACAGTGATGGAACTGTCAAAGACAGCTCTCATTCTCCGCTCACATTTGATAGCCGGCAGGACTGGTTCCTAATCATGTGATCACAGCCAATCACAGTGGTCACATGCAACCCAGCTGAAAGGGGTTAAAAAAGCACAGCAATGGGACAAAGTTTTACACATGCTGCAAAAGCAAAAATAACAACCCGGGCAGTACGCCATTGAACGCAACTCATTCAAGAGAATGGGGCCGCACTGCATCAGCGAGCCAATCACTAGCTCCTCCGTTGTGGGACTGTATTATCATAGAAAAACAAGCATTCAGGAGGCAGAGGCTCTCCTCCAGAGAGCCTGCCAGCAACTCCCGTAGTGATCTCTAAAAAGTGACCCACTGCAGATCCCTTTTCAGAGATAGCCACAAGTGTAAGGGTCTATTCACACCAGGTGTGGTGGGGTTGTGTTGGGCAGCTGTTCCAGCCAAATCCTACTGCAAGAGAAGGTAAAAATGCCTTGTCTCCTATGTGCCTGGTTCACACCGCTGCTTTCGGGTGGCGTGTGTGCTATAAAATAAAAAGTAGGACCCACCACTTTTTTTTTTTTTTTTTTTTTTTTTTTTTATTGCAGCACGAGGCAATCCACCACCTGGTGGGCAAAAGAACCTAAATTATAACTATGGTCAAAACTTTTTTTTCCATTTTGAATAGCGTAAGGGAGAGTTATAACTCCTGTCAGATTTTTTTCGCCATCTGTGTCCTATTGTGGAGATTTTCCTGCACTTCCTGTCCCATAGCCAAACAGGAAGTGAGAGGAAATCCCTCCAAAGTAAAGGGAATTCCTTGGGGACCCCCAGGCCACCAGAACTAGTGTCCCTATTGGAAGATTTACCCTCTTTTCCTACTCTGGGGACAACCCAAAATATGTGATTTTCTTTTATTTTCACTTTCAATGATAATGGTAAATAGGACAAATAGAGCAGGTGAATCTCCATAATGGCGGCACAGACAGCAATAAAAACCTAAAAATGTTCTAATTCATCTCTACTCTATCCAAAACTTTAAAAATGTTTGCCTTTAGTTATATTGTAATAAAATGTCAGTGCGAAATTTCAATAAAGTTAAAAAAAAAAAAAACAAATGAAAAGTGCAACATGCTGATCGGTGTATCAGCACTGGATATATCCAGCCGGCTCACACCACACACCAGTGTGAATGGACCCTAAAGCCTAGTACACACGCAACGATTATCGGTCGACCGATCGTCCGACTTTTGTGCAGTTGTGTTTTGTTGGTTGGACTGTGCCTAGACTGCACACGAATTTTCACGGCCAACAAAAATCTACTTCAGAAGTGATGTCATGTGCTGGTTTACTTTCCGTGTGTTTTTTCTTCTCTGAGCATGCCCAGTCTTGCTCATCAGATTTTTGTCTGCCGAAATCTGTACTGACTGACGGAAAATTGGCCATTGTGTTGACGGCCAACAAAAATTTTATAGCCTGCACACCAGATTTTTTTCGGCCGAAAAGTCGTAGTCGGTTGTCTGAAGCATCATACTAACAAGCCGAAAATCGCCGATCGGACGTTGGTCGAAAATTCACGGCCAATTATCGACGCCTGTGTACGGGGCTTTAGTCAGAGTGACCAGTGCCCCATTAATGCAGAGTGACCAGTGCATAGGGATTAGAGCGGCGTCCGATTACACAGAGCAGAGTTCTTCTGCTTACCGGGCATGGCCGCTGTCATGTGAAGTCCCATTTCCTGGACCAGCTCCTATGATAGACATCACCAGTGTGCGGTCTATCATAGTTTGGCGGTGGTCCAGGAGGCGTGATTCCGTATGACAGCAGCCGCTCCGAGTAAGCTGAAGAACCCTGCTCTGTTTAAAGCGGAGTTCCACCCAAAAGTGGAACTTCCGCTTTAGGGAGTCCTGACTCCCCGACATGCCACATTTGGCATGTCATTTTTTGGGGGGGGGGAGCGGGTACCTAGTTTTGACAGGTACCCGCTCCCACTTCCGCTCGGAGCGCCGCGGCGCCCTGAGCGGAAGTTCTCCTCTCCCCCTCCCTCCCTGCAATCTTCTGGGACACGTCAGAGGTCCCAGAAGATTGCCGGCCAATCACGGCGCGCAGCGCGACTCGCGCATGCGCAGTGGGTACCCGGCTGTGAAGCCGCAAACTGTAACAGCCGGGTGCCCACAGCAGTGATGCCGGCGCCGAGGGAGAGGATCGAGGCTTCAGGCGGCCGCATCGCTGGACCGTTGGACAGGTGAGTAAATGGCTGGAACTCCGCTTTAATGCCTCCCCCCTCCCCTCCGGAGGCAGCCCAATAGGCTCAGTGGAACCTATGCCAGGGCTGGCCCTGGGCGCACCTCCCCTGCCCCAGCTCACGTTGCACCCTGCAAAGCGGGGACAAAACCAGGGACAGTGTCCTCAGTCCGGGGATTTCTGGTCACCCTACCCTAAGTGGTTGCCGGCCAGTTGCAATGTGGCCCCTATTAGCTGTACTGCCCACCAAACACAACAGGATTTAACTTTTGCTGTGGCATGGCAACATATGTACAGCCGCGATTGGCTGCTTGCTCTTTAGGTGGATGGTCAGGTGGCATAAAACCATGAATCAACCACTCTCTGGCTGCCCCTGTGAACCTAAACAAGTTATATTCAGAGATATTCTAAGAAAGAGCCTTGCATTCAATGAGCTGAACCCAAATCACAGGAAAGCCAGCCTGGTCTAGAAAAATGATGAGCACAGTGGAGCCTCCTTCACCTGATATGCCATAGTTCTGGGAGGCTGCACAGGCCAGCCGGGATGGGACGTATGGAGAGAACTCCACAGCATAGCCGTGCCTGGCAGGGAGTCTGAGAGCTCGGGTCACACCGCCAACTGATGCCATAGCCTGCAACTCAGCATAGCCACCTGCAGCGTGTCAGTATCGGACCGAACAGCGGCTGTCTACATTAAGCGTAATGGGAAATGACGTGCTTGTGTACTATGAACCATCACACACACCAGAGCAATGCCTATAAGCGGAAGAGCGAGGCATCCTGGGAAGATGAGTTACCACAACAACGCTGACGTTTATCTCATATTCTAGTTGTCTAAGGACCCAATAGAAATAAAAAGTGAGAGTATTTGCCATTGCTCCCTCCGGCGGCACCAGGGTGTACTGCTTCTAGTTGTCCAAGGACCAATAGAAATAAAAAGTGAGAGTATTTGCCATTGCTCCCTCCGGCGGCACCAGGGTGTACTGCTTCTAGTTGTCTAAGGACCAATAGAAATAAAAAGTGAGAGTATTTGCCATTGCTCCCTCTGGCGGCACCAGGGTGTACTGCTTTCCTGATAACAACAAATGTAAACTACTGCAGGTGCGCCCAACCGCTGACCCTGTGATGCGGCCCGCCACTTCCTGCTTTGGGATGGTGGGTTGGAAAGCCCAGATCACGGGTTCCCGACCCGCCATTCCAGAGCATCAGTGTGAAGAGTGATACCAATTACACTTCGCCTCCTGGGACAGCTCCAGGGAACGGCTAACGGTGCCTTCCAGCCACGCCCACCCTGGGTGATGACCAACAGTACCTGCCAGCTACACCCACCTTGGGGGACGGCCAACAGTACCTGCCAGCCACACCCACCCTAGGAGACAGCCAAAAGTGCCTGTCAGCCACGCCCACCCTAGGGGATGGCCAACAGTACCTGCCAACCACACCCACCTTGGGGGATGACCAACAGTACCTACCAGCCACACCCACCCTGAGGAACGGCCAAAAGTGGCTGCCAGCCACGCCCACCCTGGGGGATGGCCAACAGTACCTGCCAGCCACACCCACCCTGAGGAACGGCCAAAAGTGGCTGCCAGCCACGCCCACCCTGGGGGATGGCCACCAGTACCTGCCAGCCACACCCACCCTGGGTGACAGCCAACAGTACCTGCCTGCCACACACACCCTGGGGGATGGCCAACAGTACCTGCCTGCCACACACACCCTGGGGGGCGGCCAACAGTACCTGCCTGCTACAACCGCCCTGGGGAACAGCCAACAGTATCTGCCAGCCACACTCATCCTGGAGGGCGGCCAATAGTACCTGTCTGCCATACCTACCCTGGAGGACTGGCAACAGTATGTGCCAGCACACCCACCTTGGTAGGACAGCCACCAGTACCTGCCAGCCACACCCGCCCTGAGGGACAGCAGCAGCCGCCAGCCATACCCACCTGAGGGACAGCAGCAGCCTCCAGCCATACCCGCCTGGATAGGAGAAGGGATGAGTGGGATACTCCAACTGTATAAACTATGCACAATTGCTGGGACTGCTGAATATAGCTGAATGCGGCAAGGCCGCTGCTTCACCTTGACACTACAGTGAAGAAGTATTAGATGAACTGTACTGTACTGTAGATCACTCTTCAGGGCCCTACTCAGTACCCCCTTTGTCCCTATTCTTCAGGGTTCTACACGGCACCCCCTTTTCTGTAACACTCTGTGTGAGCTGATCCTCTGACTTCACTGGAGTGGTCCCCCTTCCTGGGCAGACCCTTTGGCAAGTCCCCTGGTACTCACGGACACTGTTTTTCCCAGAAGACTCTGCCAGCAGCAGCTCCCCCGTAATTTTCTCTGGATCCTCTGCAGCTCAGCTCCACACCTGGTTCACTAGGCCGACTGCCTGTGACCACTTTCCTCATACAACAGGAGAAGAGACAGCCATCCACCTCCTCCTGGGACTCTGCTTCCCGCCAAAGACGACCTGTCACATGTCCCCCTGCCTTTTATGAGCAATCCCGGGACACACTGCAAGAATGTGTCACTGGCTGGTTTTCCTCCACTGTCCAACAAGCTCCCTTATTGGATACAGTGGGGATACTCCCTCAGAACCAGTGAATCACACCTAGATACATGCAACGGGCAACCTAAAAGATCAGGCTCCCCTGATAAGCAGAAGGAGCATACAATGCTCAGTGGCGGCCCGTGCATAGGGGGCGCCAGGGCGCCGCCCCCCTACCCCTAAAAAAAAGAAAAAAAAATGACAATGCGAACAAATAAAGTTTTACAAAAGAAAAAATTGGGTTCGCCGGCCTCTGTAATGGAAGTGGTGGCTGGGGGGGGGTGGGGTTACGTCCCAGAAGAGGCGCCGATCGGCAGCCTTCTGGGGGCGTAACCCGATCGCAAGTCCTTGCGATTGGACACCCCCACTTTCGGATATCCTGGCTGTGATTGGTCCAGTCTCCAGCCGCCGCAGAGAGGACGGACTGGATCGAGGAGGGAAGAACCCGCCGCCGCCAGGTAAGTGCATTAAATTGAAGGGAGCACGCACGCTGGTCTCTGCATTGATTGGGGGACAATGCTGTGGGCACTCTGCATTTATTGGGGTACAATGCTGTGGGCACTCTGCATTTATTGGGGGACAATGCTGTGGGCACTCTGCATTTATTGGGGTACAATGCTGTGGGCACTCTGCATTTATTGGGGGACAATGCTGTGGCACTCTGCATTTATTCGGGTACAATGCTATGGGCACTCTGCATGTATTGGGGTACAATGCTGTGGGCACTCTGCATTTATTGGGGTACAATGCTGTGGGCACTCTGCATTTATTGGGGGACAATGCTGTGGCACTCTGCATTTATTGGGGTACAATGCTATGGGCACTCTGCATGTATTGGGGTACAATGCTGTGGGCACTCTGCATTTATTGGGGTACAATGCTGTGGCGCTCTACATTTATTGGGATACAATGCTGTGGCACTCTGCAATCATTGGGGTACATTGCTGTGGGCACTCTGCATTTATTGGGGTACAATGCTGTGGCGCTCTGCATTTATTGGGGTACAATGCTGTGGCACTCTGCAATCATTGGGGGACAATGCTGTGGGCACTCTGCATTTATTGGGGGACAATGCTGTGGGCACTCTGCAATCATTGGGGTACAATGCTGTGGTGCTCTGCATTTATTGGGGTACAATGCTGTGGCACTCTGCAATCATTGGGATACAATGCTGTGGGCACTCTGCATTTATTGGGGTACAATTCTGTGGCACTCTGCAATCATTGGGGTACAATTCTGTGGCACTCTGCAATCATTGGGGTACAATGCTGTGGCACTCTGCAATCATTGGGGTACAATTCTGTGGCACTCTGCAATCATTGGGGTACAATGCTGTGGGCACTCTGCAATCATTGGGGTACAATGCTGTGGGCACTCTGCATTTATTGGGCTACAATGCTGTGTCACTCTGCAATCATCGGGGTACAATTCTGTGGCACTCTGCAATCATTGGGGTACAATGCTGTGGGCACTCTGCAATCATTGGGGGACAATGCTGTGGCGCTCTGCAATCATTGGGGTACAATTCTGTGGCACTCTGCAATCATTGGGGTACAATGCTGTGGGCACTCTGCAATCATTGGGGTACAATGCTGTGGGCACTCTGCAATCATTGGGGACAATGCTGTGGCGCTCTGCAGTGATTGGGGACAATGCTGTGGCGCTCTGCATTGAAAGGGGCATGCACGCTGAACTCTGCATTGTGGGGGCACAGCGTTCATTGTATTGAAGGGGGCACAGCACAGTGTTTATTGCATTGAAGGGGGCACAGCACAGTGTTTATTGCATTGAAGGGGGCACAGCACAGTGTTTATTGCATTGAAGGGGGCACAGCACAGTGTTCATTGCATTGAAGGGGGCACAGCTTCAAAGTCACGCAATTTTTTTACTGCGTTTTTTGGCGCGAAGCAATACCTATTACATTTTTCTTTTTGCGCCCCCCCAAAAATTTTGAGCACCAGCCGCCACTGGCTTTTACCTAGCACCTACCTAGGAAGGTGCTACATTTGTTTAGCTCATTACATGAAAGCAAGCTTAATAATATAACTTAGATTACAAAATCTTCCGTTTTATAAAAATTAGTTGATGCAAAAATGAATACACTCCACAATAAAAACTACTACATCTAGTATTTTGTATGAGCTCCATGATTTGTTAGGACAGCACCAAGTCTTTTAGGCATGAAATGAACAAGTTGGTGACATACTGCAACATCTATCATTTTCTATTCTTCAGGAATGATCTCTTTTAGAGCCTAGATGCTGGATGGAGAGTGACGCTCAACTTGTCTCTTCAGAATTCCACATACATCAGGAGACATACTTGGCCACCTTATCACTTTCACCCTGTTCTTCTTCAGGAATGTGTGTTTGTGTGTTTTGGAATCATTGTCATGTTGGAAAAGTGCACGACGACCAAGGGCACGGAGTGATGGTAGCATCTTCTCTTTTCAATACAGAGCAGTACATCTGTGAATTCATGATACCATCAATACAATGCAGCTCCCTGACACCAGCAGCACTCATGCAGCCCCACAGAAGGACACTACCAAGACAAATTTTCACTGTAAGCACCATGCATGTTTTTTGTACTCCTCACTTTGGCAACGCCAAACAGTTTAGAAGCCATCAGTTCCAAAAATATTTATCTTGGTCTCATCACATCACTCCAGAGTACAGAGTCCCAGCAGCCTTCTTATTTTTCAGCATGGGCCCTGGCAAATTCTAGGTGGGCTTTTTTTGTGCATGAGCTTTAGGAGAGGCTTCCTTCATGGATGGCACCCATGCATGGCATTTCTCTGCAGTGTATGCCGTATTGTGTCACGGGAAACAATCAATCAATCACCCCAGTTTGGCTTTCTACTTCTTCTTCAGTGAACTTGCATGGTGATTTTCTTTAGACGACGCTCCTGTTGAGGTGTTAACTTCCGTGGGCGGGCTGTGAGAAGGTTGCAGTTCCATCTTTGTTAAATTTTTGTATCACTTTTGCTACAGTATTCTGACTGATAAGTAAAGCTTTGCTGATCTTCTTGTAGCCTTCACCTTTCTTGTGTAAAGAAATTATTTTATTTCTCAGGCCTTGTGGCATTTCTCTTCCACGTGGTGCCATTGCGGACACCATGAAATGGGAAGGGGTTTTCCTTGTTAGGTAACGACCTTTTATAACTGTCTGCTGGATACCTGTTTAATGAATAATTAGACTCACCTGTAGATGAATTCTAGTTAATTAGGATTTTGTTGTAAAAAATGTAGCTTTAAGCCCCGTACACACGTACCGATCGTCGGCCGAACGATCGGCCGTCTTTTGTCCATGGCTGTCCTGTCTGCTGAAAAGTGCAAAAGACTGCACACGAATTTTGTCGGCCAACAACAGCCGACTGCAGAAGTGATGTCATGTGATGGTTAACTTTCCTTGTCTTTTTTCTTCTCTGAGCATGGCCCAGTCTTGCAAATCTGCTGATTGTCGGCCGAAATCTGTACTGACTGACGCACAATCGGCCGTTCTGTTGTCGGGGTACAAAAATTTTAATGCCTGCAGGACAAATTCTGTTCGGCCGAAAATGCGCTGTCGGCTGTCGGAAGCATCATACTAACAAGCCGACAATCGGCCAATCGTTTGGCGGCCGAATATTTGCGACCAACAATCGGTACGTGTGTACGGGGCTATACTCCTAAGGCCCCTTTCACACAGGCGGAACGTTCAGATCCACCTGTCTGTTTTTTCAGGCAGATCTGAACGGATGCCCCATGCATCTCTATGGGGCATCGGATGTCACCTGACATCCCATCCAATCCGATCCGTCAAATCTGGACGGATGGCAACCCTATTTTCCATCTGTCCAGCGGATGGGATCGGATGAGAATGGACAGATGGTCCGTTCCCATCCCATTCCCCCATAGAGAACATCGGGGACCTGACAGCTGTGTCTCCACACACAGCGCAGAGACACAGCTGCCATCCGCCTGCTCAGCGGGGGATCGGCGGATCGATCCCCGCTGACGGACTCCTATGTGTGAAAGGGGCCTAAGACTTTCATTGGGGTGTATTTATTTTTACAACATGGTCTTGAATGAATTTGTTTGAAATTTTTTTTTTTTGTGGTTGCATGTAGCAAATCTTGGTTGCAATCAATGGCCTGCATTTGTGGGAGTATTTTGTAGAATAGTGTGCCAAAGAAAATATTGATTCTGAAAGGAAAGTAAAGGTTTTTTGACAAATCTGTTGTACTCATTTATGCTGAGCACTGTATATACTTACCATGGTCCATCACCTTGGTCTAAATTATATTCATCAGTCCAATGCTGCATTTGTTCACCGCTACCTCTAAAGGGCCGTACACACGATATGAAAATCGGAAAGGAACATTTCGTCCGACGAACGATTTTCGGATTGTTAGTATAGTGCTTTTCGACAGCTGATTACGGATTTTTGGACGACAAAAACTGGATGTGCAGGCTGTAAATGTTTTATCGTACGTCAACACAACGTCTGATTTTCGTTTAATTAGTACAGTTTTCGTCCGAAAAAAAGTCGTAAGAGCAAGACTAGGCATGCTCAGAAATGAAAGAACACATACAAAACAATTCAACACATGAAATAACTTCTGAAGTTGAATTCGGTCATACGGGAAAATTCGTATGAAAGTAACCTCTTCACTTTCCGCATGAGACTAGCATGCAACAAAAAACGGACGACGGATCGTCCGATAATCTAATCGTGTGTACGAGGCCTCTGATCGCTCAATTTTTCGTCTTTAGTGAGTCCCCGCTTCTCTTTTCTCCATTGTTCCAATGAGCACCGAGCTGTGTAGGGAGCAGGAGGGCTTGCTCAGCGCCCATTCACACCACAAAAAGGTCCTCCAGATCCGTTCCTCTGGATGCGTTTGTTAACATGTTTTTTATGCCTTTCGGTGTGTTTTTGATGCGTTTCAAGATGCTTTTTTTCTTTTTCTTTTCCTGTTTTTTTCTTTTCACTGTACTGGGATCCAGTGCTTTTCTGATGCATTGTTTATGAATCAGAAAAAAAGCATAATTTTGTACTTTTTTTTTTCTGGAACAGGGACAGGGAAGATGGTTAAAATTGATGGGAAGATGGATGAAAACCTGATGGAGTCTGCAAAAGACCTGAGACTGGGACAGAGATTTGTCTTCCAACAAGACAATGATCCAAAACATAAAGCAAAATCTACAATGGAATGGTTCACAAATAAACATATCCTGGTGTTAGAATGGCCAAGTCAAAGTCCAGACCTGAATCCAATCGAGAATCTGTGGAAAGAACTGAAAACTGCTTTTCACAAACACTCTCCATCCAACCTCACTGAGCTCGAGCTGTTTTGCAAGGAGGAATGGGGAAAAATTTCAGTCTCTCGATGTGCAAAACTGATAGAGACATACCCCAAGCGACTTACAGCTGTAATTGCAGCAAAAGGTGGCGCTACAAAGTATTAAATTAAGGGGGCTGAATAATTTTGCACGTCCAATTTTTCAGTTTTTTATTTGTTAACAAAGTTTGAAATATCCAATAAATTTCGTTCCACTTCATGATTGTGTCCCACTTGTTGTTGATTCTTCACAAAAAATGACAGTTTTATATCTTTATGTTTGAAGCCGGAAATGTTGCAAAAGGTCGCAAAGTTCAAGGGGGCCGAATACTTACGCAAGGCACTTTATATATAGTGTATACAATTGTTACACAAGCCATATTATAATTGAATGTTAATAAAAACCTTTCTTTATCAATCTGCAGCTCTGTAATTTTCTGTAACATGCAATCCAATATGGATACCTAGAAGTGTTCTGTACACAGATTGTGTACAGAACGCCCGCCAGAAATGTAATTTCCTGCTTCGTGTGATTGGCTTACTGATTTTCCCAGAAGTCTGCACTAAAATATAAGTCAGATTTTTGGCATTCCCTGCAACAAAAATTTCATTTTTTGTGAGATACTTCCAAAGGGATTCTAACTCAAACATTCCTGAAGAGATGGCTGTATTTGTAAGTGGGTGCTAAAGTGACCACTGGCTGGAACTGTGTATAGTCAGAGAGAGTGATGACTCTTGTTACAGCAGAAAGCAAAGTTTCAAAGCCACACAGGGCCCCTTCACATGCTTGATGAAGGAGTCCTGCGTGGCTCTGAAACATTACTTTTTGCTGTAACAATGTGATTGCTGATTAAAGCTTTGGACTCGTTTTTGGAGATCTTGGTGTGCTGGTGACATCACTCTCCCTCCAAAGGAATAGCACATTTACAAGGATGCAGATCCTGCCACTTTCCCCATTAGAACTCTGCAAGTGCAGCAGCTGATTATTAATGATAAAATGAATCCCATTACATTCACTTTGCACATGGACATTGACAAATAAATAGCTTTTTCTTATGAATAACAAGAGGTAGGAATCTGTAACAAATTTGTTAAAATCCCTGTGAAGTATATAGATCACCCAGAGGGAAATATTTTTTCTCAACAAAAGTGGAGTTACTCTTTAAAGCACATTTTTTTTCTCAGCGCTGCTGATCGCCTGTAGCCTATTTGTAGCAACTTCCTGTCTATATGCATGCACTTCAGGGATGGCTACATAGCACTTTTTAGGGCAGGTTTCCTAAAGGTGACAACCATGCCTGCATAATGTGTGTTCAGTGTTTTGAAATTAGCACTTGTAGTCTCCACCAGAAGCCTGTATGATACCGTGACAATGCAGGAGCACAACTGGGAACAAGGACAGAGAGTTGCCACCTTTTAAAGCAGACCTTTCCCAAAAATGTACATTAGCACGCATCTCTGCATGCTGGTGTGAAATGGCCTAACATTTTTTTCCTTTCACTTTACTTTTATTGTTGCTCGCTTACCGGTGTCCATAAGGCAGTGGAGACGTAGCCCTAACCACGCAGGTGCCCCCTGAGAAGGCAACATCATCATTGTCTTCAGTTAAATCTCCTACCTAAACCATGAAGAATGGGAAGAAAGAAACAACCCCCTAGCTGGACTTTAACCACTTGAGAACCAAGCCTTTTTCTGACATTTGTTGCTTACGTGTTTTTAAATTTTTTTTTTTTTTTTCCTATTTATTTTATTTTTACACTGTCCCTTTAATCTTCATTTTTATCACTTTTATTGCTGTCACAAGGAATGTAAACATCCCTTGTGATAGTAATAGGCAGTGACAGGTTCTCTTTATAAAGGGATCTGGGATCTATAAGATCGTAAACCCCTCCTCTTCACAAAAGTATTTAAAATGAAAAGATATGCATTTTTTAATACTTTTAAACTGGCACCTTTAAGACTTCAGTAAACCAGAAGTGATATCATGACGTCGCTTTCGGGTTACTATATTCAAGACCCGATCAAAGCCAATTCCGGCTTTGCTCGGGTCTCCCGATGGGACAGGATAGCCCGGGTGAAGTGGCTCCCGCTGCTTGTGATAACAGCTGAGAGTCTGCTTAGCCACTTTAGTTATTATAAGAAAGCCGATTGTCTGCTCTAAAAAACGGTACTGGGGTGATGCCTGCAGGCATCACTCTGGTACAACCACTTCAAGCTAAATGATATACAGGTATGTGATTTTGTGGCAAGTTTTAAAGGCCTACTACACATTAGCAAATCATATTGGAGTGTAAATTACCAAGAGAATATTTTAAAAATCTCAAGCAAAAATTGTATTAACAAAATCGTTAAAAACAAACTAAGGCTGGTGTAAAGTAAAACCAACATAGTGCAAGTCACACAAATGTATACAGTTCTACATATTTTAATGATGCCATGATGAAGACAACGTGGTAGAGCATACATGAAAAACACCTAACGCGTTTCAGAAGTTCATTCTTTCCTCAAGGTTGTGTACATTAGTAGAACAAATGTCAGCAAATGGAACTTTCATGCATCAGCCACAAATGTTTAGAAAGCCAGTCAGTGATAACCATCCCATTGCCAGGGAAGAGGGTCACTCAGTAGTATATCAACCTCATATAAGGTTCAACAAGACCTGCCAGGGTGCACGCCAAAGGGAGGGGAACGTAGATGTACGATTTGGTGTAATAAGTAAAGTATTCTATTCCAGCCAGTGGGGGAATCCTGCACGTCTTCTCTCATAGACTTGAGGCAAGCAGTGTTCTGGAACTTTCCGTTAGCCCCCGGGAACTGTGGCGCGAGCATGCAGGACCCGCGCCCACGGCACAGCTGTATTTACACCAATTCACTCAAATATGCAGCCGCGCTGCGCCAAGGCCCGCCCCCTGAGAGGCCACCTATTTTCGTGCAACCGGCGCCAAGAGGTTAAAGAAAGCTGCAGATTTAGGGCCGTTCCCCTCAGTCGCGGCATGTTATGCTTTGTATAGCGCACACATGCCTGCAGGTGCCAAAATCCTATTTTTTTTTTAACTTTATGCACTTTATGTAATGCATCACAACACACTACAATGTTAAATTGCATTTTGCCCTAATTTTTTTCAGTGCACTCCAATGTGGCACGATGTGAAACATTGAGACGTAAGGTAAATTGCCCTATGCGTTGTGACTGGATTTTAACCATTTTAAGACCAGAAGGACTTGCCCCCTTCCTGACCAGGCCCTATTTTGTGATTCGGCACTGCGTTACTTCACAATTGCGCGGTCGTGCGAAGCTGTACCCAAAAAATTGATGTTCTAGTTTTCCCCACAAATAGAGCTTTCTTTTGGTGGTATTTGATCACCTGTGCGATTTTTATTTTTTGCGCTATAAACAAAAAATGTGTGACAATTTTGAAAAAAAAACAATATTTTTCACATTCTGCTATATGACATTCTCAAAAAAAGAAAATGTAAAAATCAAAATTTTTTAACATTTCAGGCCAATTTGTTTTCTGCTACATATTTTTGGTAAAGAAAAACATCGCAATAAGCGTATTTTGATTGGTTTGCGCAAAAGTTATCGCGTCTACTAACTACAGGAAAGATTTATGTAATTTTTATTGTTTTTTTTTTTTTTTTTTTTACTAGTAATGGCGTCGATCTGCGTTTTTTTGCAGAACTGCAACATTGCGGCGGACAGATCGGACCCCAATTGACATTTTTTACACTTTTGGGGGTACCAGTGACATTACTACAGTAATCAGTGCTAAAAATATGCACTGTTACTGTAATAATGACACTGGCAGGGAAGGAGTTAACCCTATGGGTGATCAATGGGTTAAATGTAAGCCAAGGGGAGTGATTCTAACTGTATGGGGGCGGGGCTTCTGAAATGACCATAGACATGTGATTCTATATAGCAGGATCACATGGGCTCTATGATCATCCAAGGGAGAAGGACAGTCAGCTGTGTTTACAAAAGCCGACCGTTCTTCTCTCACAGCGGGGAACGATCGCGGGTATCAGGCGGCAATTGGAGCCGCCTGACACATGCATCGGCTTCCCAGCACGCTCACCCCCTAGCCTCTTGAGAGCGAGCGACGTATACATACGTCGCTTTGCCCAGGAGCGGCTGCCTGCCGTAGTAAATCTTAATTAACTGGTTAAAAACCTGCTAAATGGGGCTGGTGTAAATGTTAGGGCAACTGAAGAAAAAGCTAGAAGGTTGGCCCCAGGGGTTGTCACCCTAGCAAACATTTGATTAAAATGATTATTTTATTGATAGAGGGCTTGGTGACGAATTATATTCTGTGTTTCAGGTTACTGCCTGCTATTGCTAAGAGGATTTACCTCAGCTGTTGGACTGGGTTGGTGAAACATCTGGCCAATAAGTGCAAACTTTCAGTTGTATATCCTTGACTGTCATGGGCGGAGTCAACATTTACCTCAGGTACATTTTCTGGACTCCTCTGTGGATTATCTTTAGTCTTTCTTTTGGATCTGTTGGCCTGCTCTGCACCCCTCCCTGCCCTTTGTTATTCTCCCTTATTGCGGTCTATCTTTATGAGGTAACTTTTCTGGGTGGGAAATGGTTGGTAAACTGTAATATGATTGATGTAAGATATTACTGCTTAAAGCGGTAGTATCCCCGTACAAAAAAAAAAAAAGAAAAGACCCCTGCAAGTCAATGGCATAATGTGCTAGTATGCATTGCATAATAGCATATTATGAAATACTTACCTTAGAACGAAGCCCCCACTCGGTTGCCCGGACACCGCTAAGGGAGGTCATGTTCCCTTTGCGTCTCCTCCAGGTTCGGCGGCTCCGGCGCTGTGATGCATGCGCGCAGGAGTTCACTTTCTGGCAAGAAGCTCTGAGCTCTGGGTTTTTTTTTTTTTTTTAGCCTGAAAATATTTGCAAAATATATGATGTGGTCCCTGTACTGACAATTTTGGAGACCCCTGTTCTACAGTATTTCCTCAAGGGCAATTTGCTTTGAAAAAATCCTGAGCGTCTCCTAAGTGCAGTATCATACTTTTTACACCACTTAAAGTGATACTAAACACACACTGTTTCATTTATATTGTCCTTTTTATTTCTGTGGATGATGGCACTGTAATTATTTTAATAAAAAAAAAGTACCTTTTTCCTAATCGATATACAGCTGTCACGTGACCTAGCTCTTTCCCAGCCTGTCTGCAGGGAACCATTAGCAAGAGGAACTACTCGTCATCTGCTGCTGGTCACATGTTCAAAATTAAAAAAAAAACAGCCTTTGGAATACAAAGTATAAACAAATAATTACTATCAATAAACTGTTTTAAATTTCATACAAATATATATTTTTTAAATCAAATCTTTATTTTTTATTGGTAATAACATGATGTGGGCGGATTTCTGCCAGTCACAGGTTGCGTCATGCCCCTCCAGCTTGTGTCTTAGAATAGGAGGGAGATAAAGCCTTCATTAATCTACATGTAATATCATGCCCCCATTGTGATTAGCAGGTTAGTGGGCATGGAGGAGTAGGGAGGGAGTGAGATGTCATTTACCACTGTGTATACACCCACATGTGTGACTCCATAGTCACATGGGTTGCTCAGATGTGATAGGGAGGAAATGCTAAGCATAGAAACTCACTGGAAACTAAGCAAGTGCAGAGTTCACACCACAGCTGCAAAATTTATAGCTCAATTGGAGACATGAGCAGAAGGGGGAGATAGAGAGCAGCAGGATAAACCAGTTTTTTTTTTTTTTTTGCAGAATACACAAAACAAAGCTCATAGTGAATGAGAGAGTATGACCAGCAAGTAATACAGCAATTATTGAGAGTTTTTTATGATGTTGGTTTAATTACACTAAGTGCTGTAATGAGTTTGGTAAACCAAATTTCTTAAATGGTTTCCCTTGATATGATTTGACTTTAGAGTATACACACCTGGGCCTGTATCCCTGGGGATATTCAGTCCTAATGGGTTGTCGTTTATTCTTTAAAACAGAGGTTTCATCTTGATTTTTATCATTCCAGTATTTGTTTAATCTGCTTTTATTTTCTATGCTGCATTATATTGTTTCATTCACAATTCACACTAAAATATCCTTATATGCATCATTTTTGTAACACTTCTACTTTATAAAGGAAGAAAGCAGTCATGGAGAGCAAGCATATGTATCTGCATGGACTTTCATTCTTTCTTAACCACTTCACCTCTGGAAGGTTTCACCCCCTTCCTGACCAGAGCACTTTATGTAATTTGGCACTGCGTGCTTTAACTGGTAATTGCGTGGTCATGCAATGCTGTACCCAAACGAAGTTTGGTGTCCTTTTCTCTATCGTTCATTGACAGACGCAGTCCTCTGATGCATATCAGTAGGGTAATACCGCCCCCTACAGGAGTAGGACACTAGGCAGAAATAATTTCTGGCTATGCCTAGGGGCAGTCCCTGGGGGTATACCCTCTCTCTTCCTACATAGGATGTCAGTTTTTTCTGCCTAGTCAGGAGTAAGAACGTAGTTCATTGCTGGGATCTTTGGTCCTGGCATAGAAGTTGGCCTTGAGTACTATCAAAGGTTAGGTCTCGGCCTTGGCTATTTTCTTCCAGTTGCCATTGGCCGCCCATTCCCTGGTGCGTAGCTTCATCCAGGGGGTGCGTCACTTGGTACCTCCTGTACGACCTCCGCTACCGCCTTGGGAACCTTAACTTGGTGCTATCGGTTCTCCAGAGGCCTCCCACTGAGAATATTCGGGAGGTTCCCCTGCTTACTTTGTCTCAGAAGGTGGCTTTCTTGGTGGCTATCACTTCTGCGTGCAGGGTTTCGGAAATAGCGGTGTTGTCCTGTCGTTCTCCTTATCTTGTGGTTCACAAGGACAAGCAGGGCCGGTGTAAGGATTTTTGCCGCCCTAGGCAAAATAAAAATTGCCGCCCCCCCCCCATATGACCTACCTTCACTACATCAGCCAAGAGCCAGAAGATCTCTGCATTACGCAAGTGTGAGCACAGTGGTTGATGTAGTGAGGTGGGAAGCAGTTTAAAGGAACACTGATGGGGGGTAATTTCTGCTGTGACCTGTGTACAGTCCCCACCAACCTCAGCTTCTCCTCCCAGTTGGTGGTTGGTAATAATGCAGCTTCACCGCCATCCATGTGAATAAGGTCATGGAGACAGCCAATCACAGATCACCATCAGTCAGACGAGGTCAGCATTTGGGTAGACGGGGACACTGTCCATTATACACAGCCCCCCCATATCACACAATACAGCCCCCCCCCCATATAATACAGCACACCTCCCATATCACACAATACAGCCTGCACAAAACAACCTCCCCATATCATACAATGCAGCCCCCTCCATATCATACAGCCCCTCCATATCATACAATACAGCCCCCCCATGATACAATGCAGCCCCTTCCATATGATACAATGCAGCCCCCTCCATATGATATATGGAAGGGGCTGCATTGTATGATATGGAGGGGGCTGCATTGTATGATATGGAGGGGGCTGCATTGTATGATATGGAGGGGGCTGCATTGTATCATATGGAGGGGGCTGCATTGTATTATATGGAAGGGGCTGCATTGTATGATATGGAGGGGGCTGCATTGTATTATATGGAAGGGGCTGCATTGTATTATATGGAAGGGGCTGCATTGTATTATATGGAAGGGGCTGCATTGTATGATATGGAGGGGGCTGCATTGTATGATATGGAAGGGGCTGCATTGTATGATATGGAAGGGGCTGCATTGTATTATATGGAAGGGGGCTGCATTGTATTATATGGAAGGGGCTGCATTGTATTATATGGAAGGGGCTGCATTGTATGATATGGAGGGGGCTGCATTGTATTATATGGAAGGGGCTGCATTGTATTATATGGAAGGGGCTGCATTGTATTATATGGAAGGGGCTGCATTGTATGATATGGAAGGGGCTGCATTGTATTATATGGAAGGGGCTGCATTGTATTATATGGAAGGGGCTGCATTGTATTATATGGAAGGGGCTGCATTGTATGATATGGAGGGGGCTGCATTGTATTATATGGAAGGGGCTGCATTGTATTATATGGAAGGGGCTGCATTGTATGATATGGAGGGGCTGCATTGTATTATATGGAAGGGGCTGCATTGTATTATATGGAAGGGGCTGCATTGTATGATATGGAGGGGCTGCATTGTATTATATGGAAGGGGCTGCATTGTATTATATGGAAGGGGCTGCATTGTATTATATGGAGGGGGCTGCATTGTATGATATGGAAGGGGCTGCATTGTATTATATGGAGGGGGCTGCATTGTATTATATGGAAGGGGCTGCATTGTATTATATGGAAGGGGCTGCATTGTATTATATGGAAGGGGCTGCATTGTATTATATGGAGGGGGCTGCATTGTATGATATGGAAGGGGCTGCATTGTATCATGGGGGGGGGCTGTATTGTATGATATGGAGGGGGCTGCTATGATACAATGCAGCCCCCTCCATATGATACAATGCAGCCCCCTCCATATGATACAATGCAGCCCCCTCCATATCATACAATGCAGCCCCCTCCATATGATACAATGCAGCCCCCTCGATATGATACAATGCAGCCCCCTCGATATGATACAATGCAGCCCCCTCCATATCATACAATGCAGCCCCCTCCATATCATACAATGCAGCCCCCCCCATGATACAATGCAGGCAGCCCCCTCCATATCATACAATACAGCCCCCCCCCCCATGATACAATGCAGGCAGCCCCCTCCATATCATACAATACAGCCCCCTCCATATCATACAATACAGCCCCCTCCATGATACAATGCAGGCAGCCCCCTCCATATCATACAATACAGCCCCCTCCATATCATACAATACAGCCCCCTCCATGATACAATGCAGGCAGCCCCCTCTATATCATACAATACAGCCCCCCCCCCTCCATGATACAATACAGCCCCCCCCCCAATATCATACAATGCAGCCCCCCATGTATGAAGAGTGAGGCCAGTGTCCGGTTGGGGGAGTGTACTGTGTTGTCTGTGTGAGGGGTGGGAGAGGACGGGACACACATCGTCTCACCTTGAATGCTGTCCTCGGCATGTGATGGGGGATGGGAGACTGTCCGGTGTCCAGCAATCTGCTTCTGCCAGAAGTTGAACACGGAGCAGAGGGGGGGGGGGCGTCTGGAGAGGCACAAGCCCAGCTCCCTGAGTGTGATTGGAGATCGGCTCCTGATCTTCTTCAAGCAGAAATCAGCTGGAGGGGCGGAGACCGGAGTGCAGTGAGCGCTGAGCTGGATCCCCAGGATTCTATGGAGGGCACTTCTGGCGCCCCAACTATTCTAATGTGCGCTCTAGACTAGTGGTGTGTGCTGCCTGAGGCTCGCTTGCTGTAGTGCTCAGGCGGCACAGCATGAGGAGTGCCACACCGGCCGGTCCACTACTGATTCGGGGTGCAGGATGGCGGCGCCCCCTGTTAAGCTGCGCCCTAGGCAGCTGCCTTAGTCGCCTTACTGGTAGCGCCGGCCCTGAGGACAAGTTGGTACTTCGGCCGGATCCGCCTTTCCTGCTGAAGGTGGTTTCCAGTTTTCACTTGAATGAGGACATTGTGTTACCGTCCTTCTGCACTAAGCCAAAACATCCTAAGGAATTTGCTCTGCATACCCTGGATGTTGTTCGGGCGATCGGGGTGTATTTGGCGTCTACCGAGTCTTTTCGCAAGTCTGACTTGCTCTTTGTGCTCACAGATGGCCCGAAGAAAGGGCTGCCTGCATCTGCTGGGACTATTTCCAGATGGATCAGACAGACAGTGGTACAGGCTTATTCCATTAAGGGTCAGGTTCCACCTTTCCCTGTCAAGGCGCACTCTACTCGGGCGCTTAGTGCTTCCTGGGCTTTCTGCCATCAGCTGTCTGTGCTTCAGGTGTTCAAGGCGGCGACCTGGTCATCTGTTCACACCTTTACCAAATTTTATAAGGTGGACCTTTGGCCGCAAGGTTTTGCAGGCTGCGGTTTAGGGGGCCCCTTGGCCTTCCTTGAGGGTATTTTTCTGTTTGTTTTAAGGTGGACCTCACCTGGTTGTTCTGATGAGTCCTGTGTTGCCTGGTTGGCCATGTTGGCTTTGGGGACTGTTTCTGTGTTCTGCTGTTCCCATCCCTCATTTGGGTACTGCTTTGGGACATCCCTACTGATATGCATCAGAGGACTGCGTCCGTCAATGAACGATAGAGAAAACTGGATTTTTGACTTACCGTAAAATCCTTTTCTCTTAGGTTCATTGACAGACGCAATACCCGCTCCTCTAATTTTGTGAGTGGGTTGGTATGCTTTTCTTTGACACTGCTTTGATACAAAACTGACATCCTATGCAGGAAGAGAGAGGGTATACCCCCAGCGACTGCCCATAGGCGTAGCCAGAAATTCTTTCTGCCTAGTGTCCTACTCCTGTAGGGGGCAGTATTACCCTACTGATATGCATCAGAGGACTGCCTCCTTCAATGAACCGAAGAGACAAGGATTTTACGGTAAGTCAAAAATCCAGTTTTTTCTTTCTTTTGGTGGTATTTGATCACCACTGGGATTTTTATTTTTTTGCAAAATAAACAAAAGAAGACCAAACATTTTGAGAAAAAATTATATTTTCTATTTTTTGTTATAGAAAATATCCAATAAACTAAATTTTTGTCATACATTTAGGACAAAATGTATTCAGCTACATGTCTTTGATTTAAAAAAAAAGCGTATATTTATTAGTTTTGGCAAAAGGTATGGCGTCGCCGTCTACAAACTATGGTATATTTACTGTAATTTATGCAGCTTTTCGTTTTATGACTGCCTATCTCATTTCTTGAGGTGCTAAAATGGCAGGACAGTACAACCCCCCCCCCCCCCCAAATTTCCCCTTTTTGGAAAGTAGACACCCCAGGGAATTTACTGGGAGGCATGTAGAGCCCATTGAATATTTCATTTTTGTTGTCACAAATGACAAAACAAATGCCTAAAAAAAAAAAATCTATATATATTTTTTACACATAGTTATCATTGAAATGATATATTGCTCACACATGCCATAGGTATATGTGGAATTACACCCCAAAATACATTCTTCTGCTTCCCCTGAGTACAGGGATACCACATGTGAGAGACTTTTTGGGAGCATAGCCACGTATGGGTGGCGAAAAACCAATCTCTGCCTTCAGGATTTCAAAGGGCGTAAATTACTTATTTCATTTCCTCACTTCCTATCACAGTTTCGAATGCCCTGAAATGTCAAGATAGCATAAACCCCCCTTAAGTGACCCCTTTTTGGAAAGTAGATACTCCAAGCTATTTGCTGCGAGACATGTTGTGGCCATAAAATATTTTAGATTGTGCCACAAGTTTTAGGAAAATGACCCCTTTTCGGAAAGTAGACACCCCAAGGTATTTGCCAAGAGGCATGGTGAGTATTTTGCAGATCTTGCTTTTTGCCACAAATTTTTGAAAATTGAAAAAGAAAAAAAAACATTTTCCTTTTCTGTATTAATTTTCCCAAAAAAATGTGGTAACAAATGAGATCTGTGAAATACTCACCATGCCTCTTAGCTAATATGTTGGGGTGTCTATGTTCTGAAAAAGGGTCATTTGGGGGGGGGGGGGCTGTGCTATCTTGACATTCAGAGCCTCCAAAACTGTGATTGGAAGTAAGGAGTGAAATGAGCAATTTGCGCCCTTTGAAAGCCTGAAGATGGTGATTGGTTTTCGGGGTCCTGTACGCTGCTAGGCTCCTAAAAAGTTTTACACACGTGGTATCCCCGTACTTATTTAAATGACACTTTAATGACATGTTTTACTTTGTGTAAAAAAAAATGTCATTTTCCAGAAACACTTGGCAAAACAGAAAAAAAAAAATAGCTTGGAGTGTCTACTGTCCAAAAAGGAGTCTTTTGAGGGAGTTTTGAACTGTTCTGGCATTTTATGCCCAACATTAGAAGCTTATGCCACACATCACCCACTCTTTTAACCACTTGAAGACCAAGCTTTTCTCACACTTTTTGCTTACATGAAAAAAATTATTAATTGTACTAATTATTTGGTACAGATTCCCATTGCTCTAATACCTCGGCTCTGCTTGCTGGGATTGGTAGAGGAACTAGCCCACAAGGTAGTCCTGAGAACTCTCCTACGTTTGCTATTATTCTATGCACGAAAGGTCATTACATTATGCTGGATAAAGTCCTCTCCTCCCTCAGTCCGTTGTTGGATGAAGTTGGTTAATTCCAATTTGCTCCTGTAAAAAGATACCTACCTAAATAGAGGCGGCCCTATTACGTTTGGTCATGTTGGTTAGATAACTCCTTCACAGCCACTCCCAGGGGAGGGCTGGCAACCTTAGGCCTGGGGGGTAAGTTCAGTCAAGCGGCCCATTGAACCATCGAATCAGCTCACCATCCATGCCCATCTAGTTTTATAATGGATATTGATGTTATGAAGCAAGACAAACATGATCCAATTTGGTAACATAAGTTAATGTTCATAGCAACAAAGGAGGTTTAACAAAAATACATGACATCACGCCAGGCGGGGCGTAGGAAGCTCCTGTAGGACGCAGATCACTCTGCCTAACAGGAAAGTGACTGTGTTAGTATTGTGCCGGCCAGGGGCAGGAGCATACGCTGCACACTCATATCGCTCCACTGCGGTTCTGCAAATATAACATTGGGTAGCGGCAACCGGTAGCTGTATACAGTGTCTGGCCCCTACATTAATCCAGCCCTGAGTTTGGCCTTTTTACCTGGCATTAGAGTGGTCCAGGGGGCAATTGCCACCCTGCCCCCCTTCCCAGTCCTCCCCTGGCCACTCCACCGAATCCATAGAGTGATAATTATATTATTTTGGGAGAGAATTCCCAAATGGATATACTGTAGATGCTCCTGTTTATTATTTGTACATGTGCTTGGATACTTAGGATACTAAGTTATGTTTTGTCTTATTTATGTATCTCTATGTGTATAAGACAGTTTCTCATGTGAGGGCGTGGTTGTATCTGTCTTTTTAGAAAAGATTATTTATTTACAAATTTAAATAACAGAAACTAAGAAAAACACTATTTTTTTTTTCTTTTTTTAATTTTCAGTTGTTTTTGCTTATATAGCAAAAAGAAAAAACAACAACTTTGTATTAATGTTTTGCAAAAATCATCTGCCAAAGATTTATTATTACACTTGCAGCAGTTTTTAATTTAAAACAGAAGCCCAGAGATCCAAGCATAGCCCTTCTGTACCATGTGATTATATGTGACCAATCATAGCTTATCACAATACACACTGAATTAATTAGTTTCATTCAGTAAAAATGGTTCCTTATACCAATGAAATTCACTGATAAAAGCATTCATAATGTGTTTGTAGTACAGTGTTAATACAGTAACACTGTATTGCTCTGGTCTGGTCACAGCGTGTTAAAAAGAATCGTAAAAAAAAAAAAAAAAAAAATGTAATAAATAAGGTAACAAAATGTTTGTTTTTTTTTTTTTTGTTTTTTTTTTTTTTTTTTACATACTGCCACCAAATGTTCAGTGTATGGTAAAAACAATTGCATTCTGTCCTTGATACTTTTTTTATTTGCGCTAACATCCAAATTTTCAAGACACGCTTTCGGGATATACCCCCTTTTCAAGGTCCAAGCAGTACTAGCAGTAAGTTTGTATGTTAGTGCAAATGAAAAAGTATCACATGCAGTACTCAATTGTTTTTGTAGCAAGTGCACTAATACTGCTACAATCACCTCAGTATATGGCAAAACACTTGGTAAATATAGGAAGATTGATACAGAAAGATAGGCAGCTGAACTTAAATGCAAATTGTGACTTTAGCTGTAAAAGTCAAGCTTGGTCTGTATAAGTCTTCTTCTTCTTCTTCTTCTTCTTCTTCTCTGTATAAGTCCTATCCTATGAAATGCTCAGCCTCATTGAGCTATAAGGGTGTTCGACCCAAACATTCATGGGAGTTTTTAATTTGACAGATTCCACTTCCTTAAAGTGGTTTCAAAAGCTATGCAAGAAGGTAAAAAATCTTCAGTATGCAGCTCCCCCCTCAGCCCCCCCTAAACCACTCATCTGAGCTCGATCCAGCGATGTGCACGGGAGCAGAAGCTCACCCCCTCCTCATTGGTTTAAAGTGATTGTAAAGTCTCGTTTTTAAAAAATAAATAACAAACATATTATACTTACCTCCTCTCCTCCTCCTCAGTTATGCACAGAGCAGCCCAGATCCTCCTCTTCTCAGTTGACTCGTTCCTACTCCTGGCCCCTCCCTCCTATCGAGTGCCCCCACAGCAAGCAGCTTGCTGTGGGGCCACCTGAGCCAAGCTTCAGTTCCGTGTGTCCATTCAGACACAGAGCTGCCGTTCGGCCCCACCCCCTCTCTCCTGCTTGGCTCACTGACTTTGATTGTCAGCCACGGGAGCCAATAGCACCGCATCTGTATCTCAGCCGGGAGAGTCCCAGGAGGGAGAGTCCCAGGATGGCCAAGGGACTCATGGACATCGCTGGATAGAGAGGAGGCACAGGTAAGTATTAGGGGTGCTGGGGAGGCTGTTACACACAGAAGGTTTTTTTATCCTAATGCATTAAGACAAAAAACCTTCCTGCCTTTACAACTCCTTTAAATGCAGTAACAGTAGCTATTGCCTCCTGCTCCAGTCAATCACAGCCAGTGATCGAGTGAGGGGTGGGGCTGAGCTGTGCTCTGTGTCTTATGGACACTGAGAGCGGGGTTCTGGAGCGAGCACACGAGTGTCCCCAGAGCAAGCGGGTAGGGGCCCAGAGCGCTGGCTGGGGAAACTAAATGAGGAGAATAGGGGCTGCTCTGTGCAAAACCATTGCACAGAGCAGATAAGTATAACATGTTTGTTATTTTGTTAAAAATATACAGTATGTGTACCTTTACAAACACTTTGAGTTCAATAGGGTTTAAGTTTGGCTCAACGTATACATTTAGCTTCATCTGTTTATATCTCTGCATCTATTGGTCATCTATTGTTTTGGCATGCTGTATTCATTCAGGGAAACTGCATATGCATTTTTATTCAAAAGCTCAGGAATTTGGATTGTTGCCTTGAAACTGGTTTTGAGTCCGTTGGATTTTGTTATTTGTTATTGAAATATCCTACTTGCATTTTCCCGAGTATCTGGAACAATGCATGTTACATTAGTAACTGGTAATGCATTAAGAATGCAATACATACTTTGATTAGTGCATTTTTAGTCATATGATCACCTTATCAGGGGAGGAAACTGAAAAAAGTCATAGAATACACATCTGCATTTTCTTTCCAAAACCTTTTATTACCACTTTACCACCGGAGGATTTTGCTGTCTTACGTCCAGGCCACTTTTTGCGATTCGGCACTGTGCAACTTTAACTGACAATTGCGCGGTCATGCAACGCCGTACCCAAACAAAATTTACGTCCTTTTTTTTCCACAAACAAAGCTTTCTTTTGGTGGTATTTGATCACCTGTGCGATTTTTACTTTTTGCGCTATAAACAAAAAAATAGCGAAAATTTTGAAAAAATAACAATATTTTTCAAATTTTTTATATGAAATTCCCCCAAAAAAATGTAAAACTCAAAATTTTTTATCATTTTTGGCCAATTTGTTTTCTGCTTCATATTTTTGTTAAAAAAAAATCGCAATAAGCGTATTTTGATTGGTTTGCGCAAATGTTATTGCGTTTACTAACTAAGGGAAAGATTTATGTCATTTTTGGTGTTTTTTTTTTTAACGAGTAATGGCGGCGATCTGTGATTTTTTTTTGCGGGACTGTGACATTGCGGCGGACAGATCGGACCCCTGACTGACATTTTTGACACTTTTGGGGGTACCAGTGACATTACTACAGTAATCAGTGCTATAAATATGCACTTACTATAAAAATGACACTGGCAGGGAAGGGGTTCATTTTATTGGAGAGGGAGGGGTTAATGTATGCCTGGGACTTACTGACATGTGTGGAGGGAGGTGACTGAGTGACACAGGGACAGATCGCAGGTTCAGCTATGCTGAACCCTGCAATCTGACCCTGCCTGTCACTTAGGAGATCTGCCCGCTTTGTTTACACAAGCGGGCGGATCTCCAAACTCGATTCCCCGACGATCGGGGAAGAGCGGCGGTGATCACCGCCGCTCCTCCCCTGGCCCGACTCCCGCTGTGACTGAAAACAGCGGGAACTAGCCTCCGGCGGCGTGCGCGCAACGACCACAAGGGGAGGAGTCCAGCGACATAGGTCTACGTCGCTGGACGATAACGAGCCACATTGCCGCAGTAGCAGCAATGTGAGCGGTCGTTATGTGGTTAAAGAAGTTTAGATAAACAGATTTGTACAAGTGAATATGAAGCAAGGATGTTACATTGAAAAATCACAAAACCACTTCATCCTAATCATGCAACATCCAAGCGATATTAAAGTGGCAGTCCTCAACCAACTTCACCTGGAGGGGTAGAGTGATGGCGTGCAGAAAGCACAGAAAGTGGTGGTTGGGGTCATTCATCTGCGGTAGGTAATTTAGAGGTCATAATCTCACATAATGTAATGCTGATCTACTATAAATGAGGGTGTGGGGGGGGGGGGAATATAATAAAGGAAAAAGAAGGAAGAGAAGAGCTATACAGCCAATCACCATGCCCCAGACTACTGGCCCCCAAGCCATGCCACCCACTAAGGAGATTAGAGGTATCTAATCCTGGGGTTCCAAACTTTTTTTCAAATCGAAGTTGTTTGTCCTGGAGGATACTAGCCAATTTTTAATTTAGCATGATCCAAGAGATTTTGGATTTTATTAGCGCAGGGTTAATCACAGGGGATTTTTATGCTCACGCTATGGTGATTTTAGCTGCTAAAAAGACAAAGAAGGTGAGGGTTCTGAGATGTTGGGGTAATTCACTCTAGGTCAGAAAATAATCCTGTTGTAACACTTTTGGGGACATTCAATCCAGTCTCCGAGTATACCAAAATAAATATTCTAGTCCAGGACTGTTGAACCTTCGGTCAGGTCCTCTTCTTCACTCGTTCCTGCTCCTGGCCCCTCCCTCCTATCGAGTGCCCCCACAGCAAGCAGCTTGGTATGGGGGCACCCGAGCCGAGCTTCAGTTCCGTGTGTCCATTCAGACACGGAGCTGCCGTTCGGCCCCACCCCCTCTCTCCTGCTTGGCTCACTGACTTTGATTGTCAGCCACGGGAGCCAATAGCACCGCATCTTTATCTCAGCCAATCAGGAGGGAGAGTCCCAGGATGGCCAAGGGACTCATGGACATCGCTGGATAGAGAGGAGGCACAGGTAAGTATTAGGGGTGCTGGGGAGGCTGTTACACACAGAAGGTTTTTTTATCCTAATGCATTAAGATAAAAAACCTTCCGGCCTTTACAACTCCTTTAAATGCAGTAACAGTAGCTATTGCCTCCTGCTCCAGTCAATCACAGCCAGTGATGGAGTGAGGGGTGGGGCTGAGCCGTGCTCTGTGTCTTATGGACACTGAGAGCGGGGTTCTGGAGCGAGCACATATGAGTGTCCTCAGAGCAAGCCGGTAGGGGCCCAGAGCGCTGGCTGGGGAAACTAAATGAGGAGAATAGGGGCTGCTCTGTGCAAAACCATTGCACAGAGCAGATAAGTATAACATGTTTGTTATTTTGTTAAAAATATACAGTATGTGTACCTTTACAAACACTTTGAGTTCAATAGGGTTCAAGTTTGGCTCAACGTATACATTTAGCTTCATCTGTTTATATTTCTGCATCTATTGGTCATCTATTGTTTTGGCATGCTGTATTCATTCAGGGAAACTGCGTATGCATTTTTATTCAAAAGCTCAGGAATTTGGATTGTTGCCTTGAAACTGGTTTTGAGTCCGTTGCATTTTGTTATTTGTTATTGAAATATCCTACTTGCATTTTCCCGAGTATCTGGAACAATGCATGTTACATTAGTAACTGGTAATGCATTAAGAATGCAATACATACTTTGATTAGTGCATTTTTAGTCATATGATCACCTTATCAGGGGAGGAAACTGAAAAAAGTCATAGAATACACATCTGCATTTTCTTTCCAAAACCTTTTATTAACCACTTTACCACCGGAGGATTTTGCTGTCTTACGTCCAGGCCACTTTTTGAGATACGGCACTGTGCGACTTTAACTGACAATTGCGCGGTCATGCAACGCCGTACCCAAACAAAATTTACGTCCTTTTTTTCCCACAAACTAAGCTTTATTTTGGTGGTATTTGATCACCTGTGTGATTTTTACTTTTTGCGCTATAAACAAAAAAAGAGCGAAAATTTTGAAAAAATAACTATTTTTCAAATTTTTTTATATGAAGTTCCCCCAAAAAAATGTAAAAATCAAAATTTTTTATCATTTTTGGCCAATTTTTTTTCTGCTACATATTTTTGGTAAAAAAAATTGCAATAAGCGTATTTTGATTGGTTTGCGCAAAAGTTATTGCTTTTACTAACTAAGGGAAAGATTTCTGTCATTTTTGGTGTTTTTTTTTTTTAACGAATAATGGCGGCGATCTGCTATTTTTTTTTTGCGGGACTGCGACATTGCGGCGGACAGATCGGACCCCTGACTGACATTTTTGACACTTTTGGGGGTACCAGTGACATTACTACAGTAATCAGTGCTATAAATATGCACTGTTACTGTAAAAATGACACTGGCAGGGAAGGGGTTAATTTTATTGGAGAGGGAGGGGTTAATGTATGCCTGGGACTTACTGACATGTGTGGAGGGAGGTGACTGAGTGACACAGGGACAGATCGCAGGTTCAGCTATGCTGAACCCTGCAATCTGACCCTGCCTGTCACTTAGGAGATCTGCCCGCTTTGTTTACACAAGCGGGCGGATCTCCAAACTCAATTCCCCGACGATCGGGAAAGAGCGGCGCTGATCACCGCCGCTCCTCCCCTGGCCCGACTCCCGCTGTGACTGAAAACAGCGGGAGCGAGCCTCCGGGGGCGCGCGCACGCCGACCACAAGGGGAGGAGTCCAGCGCCGTAGGTCTACATCGCTGGACGATAACGAGCCACATTGCCGCAGTAGCAGCAATGTGAGCGGTCGTTATGTGGTTAAAGAAGTTTAGATAAACAGATTTGTACAAGTGAATATGAAGCAAGGATGTTACATTGAGAAATCACAAAACCACTTCATCCTAATCATGCAACATCCAAGCGATATTAAAGTGGCAGTCCTCAACCAACTTCACCTGGAGGGGTAGAGTGATGGCGTGCAGAAAGCACAGAAAGTGGTGGTTGGGGTCATTCATCTGCGGTAGGTAATTTAGAGGTCATAATCTCACATAATGTAATGCTGATCTACTATAAATGGGGGTGTGGGGGGGGGGAATATAATAAAGGAAAAAGAAGGAAGAGAAGAGATATACAGCCAATCACCATGCCCCAGACTACTGGCCCCCAAGCCATGCCACCCACTAAGGAGATTAGAGGTATCTAATCCTGGGGTTACAAACTTTTTTTCAAATCGAAGTTGTTTGTCCTGGAGGATACTAGCCAATTTTTAATTTAGCATGATCCAAGAGATTTTGGATTTTATTAGCGCAGGGTTAATCACAGGGGATTTTTATGCTCACGCTATGGTGATTTTAGCTGCTAAAAAGACAAAGAAGGTGAGGGTTCTGAGATGTTGGGGTAATTCACTCTAGGTCAGAAAATAATCCTGTCGTAACACTTTTGGGGACATTCAATCCAGTCTCCGAGTATACCAAAATAAATATTCTAGTCCAGGACTGTTGAACCTTCGGTCAGGTCCACCAAATATGAAACATATTTTTCCTCCTGCCCGCACCTCCTGAATCAAAGGGGTGCAAATCTTAGGAAACTGTGCCAGGACAAGATACCATCAGGACAATACTTTGTATTTTGCCTCCACCAGAAAAGTATTAGGGCTCTTTCACACGGTCCGCCTCCTTAGGCGGATCCGTGCTGCTCAGCGGGGATCGATCCACGATCCCCGCTGAGCCGGGCGGATGACAGCTCCGTCTCCGCTTGCAGAGTGGAGAGGGAGGTGTCTCAGCCCCCGCTGCCCTCTATGGGGGATCTCCGCTGACATCCGCTGCCCCATAGAGCTGCATGGAGGATCCGATCAGATCCGCCTAAAAAACTGACAGGCGGATCTGATCGGATCGCCCGTGTGAAAGAGCCCTTAAAGCGGAGTTCCAGCCATTTACTCACCTGTCCAACGGTCCAGCGATGCGGCCGCCGGAAGCCTCGATCCTCTCCCTCGGCGCCGGCATCACTGCTGTGGGCACCCGGCTGTTACAGTTTGCGGCTTCACAGCTGGGTACCCACTGCGCATGCGCGAGTCGCGCTGCGCGCCGTGATTGGCTGGCAATCTTCTGGGACCTCTGACGTGTCCCAGAAGATTGCAGGGAGGGAGGGGGAGAGGAGAACTTCCGCTCAGGGCGCCGCGGCGCTCCAAGCGGAAGTGGGAGCGGGTACCTGTCAAAACTAGGTACCCGCTCCCCCCCCAAAAAAATGACATGCCAAATGTGGCATGTCGGGGGGTCAGGACTCCCTAAAGCGGAAGTTCCACTTTTGGGTGGAACTTCGCTTTAAGGATTCTTTTGTGCACCATGGTCAACCATTGGGGCCAAACATCCTCCTCTATAATCTCCCCCAGGTCTGACTCCCAAGTCAATTGGTAAACGAGTTTAGAACCCTGGTCCGCTAAAAGTGTACAACTCCAAAAGACTGCCACGCGTCCCTGGACTGTGCAACCACCTATTTTCATTGAAGGTCCTGGTGGCAATATCCACCTGATCCTGACAAAGCATCTCTAAATAGTGAGTGATCTGACAAAGCATCTCTAAATAGTGAGTGATCTGACAAAGGCGGACCATCCCAGTGGGGGACATTTGTAAAGTCTCTAGAAAGTAGGAGGGCTGTCTGATTCTTTTGTGATCTATAAAATGGGCTGTTCTGTAGAGGACATATCTCAATTTTTTAACAGGATGGTGTAAAACTGGAAATTCACCACTCTCCACTCTAAGCAATCAGTGGTCATATGATCACTTAGTTCTTGATCTCAGAGCTGGCGCAGGACAGCTGAAGCATCAAGGTGAGTATGTTTGTTGTTTTTTAACTACTTCACACTTCTCGTTTAACCACTTGACCTTCAGAAGTTTTACCCCCCTTCATGACTAGGCCATTGTTTGTGATACGGCACTGCGTTACTTTAACTGACAATTGCGTGGCCATGCAAAGCTGTACCCAAAAACATGTGTCCTTTCTTTTGGTATTAATTGATCACCACTATGTTTTATATATTTGTTACTTTCTGCTATAAAACATATCCAATAAAAAATATATAAAAATGAAAATATCTTATAAATTTAGGCAAATATTTATTCTACTACATATTTTTGGTTTGTGCAAAAGTTATAGCGTCTACAAACTATGGGATATCTACTGGAATTTGAATTTATTATTATTTCTTTTAATGGTAACGGTGGCGATCAGCGACTTATAACGGGATTGCGATATTGCGGCGGCCATTTAGACACTGACACTTTTTGGGAACCAGTGACACTAATACACTGATTAGTGCTAAAAATATGCACCTTAACTGTAGTAAAGACACTGGCTGAGAAGGGGTTAAACATCTAGGGTGATCAAAGGGATAAACGTGTGCCTAGCAAGTGTTTTGGTGTGCTATGTGTGGTGCTTTTACTAAGGAAAGTAATAGATTTTTTTCCCCTGCTTTGGGGAGAAAGGAATTCCATTACTTCCCCGCTGACAGGACAGGGCTGTGCCTGGTTTACATAAGCAAGGCTCTGTTCTGTGTGTCTTCCCAACGATCAGTGGATGCTGGCCATTAGAAGACCGCTGGCACCCGTTGATCGTCGGGAACACACAGAACTGAGCCCTGTCCTGCTGATCGGCATCTGCTGTGTTTATGCACAGCTGGGTTGCTGGCAGTGCGCACGCATGCCCCCTATTTGGGAATGCCGGATAACATGCCTAGTATATGATCTGGCACAGGAGAGCCACCTTGTCACCGTATATATGTAAGTTATTCGGTCAGCAAGCGTTTGATGCAGTTTTGGATCATTGTGTAATTTGTCTTCTTTTCAGTTAGGCCCCTTTCATATGGGCCAAATCTGGTTTTGCTCAGCAGGGGATTAGTCCACAGATCCCCTACTTAGCTCAGTGGAGCGCCTGGATGACAGGCCAATGTCTACTCCACCTATGCAGAGCAGAGACAGCCCTTAAAAAAATGACAACTTTGCAAACCTCGCCATGCCTATTACTAAATGTCTGACTGTCTGCTTTCCAAAAAGGGGTTATTTGTACTGTCCCGACATTTTAAGGGTCTCAAGAAATAAGATCAGCCATAAGTACATCGGGATTGATCAATTTAAAAAAAAAAAAAAATTATATATATATATATATATATATATATATATATATATATATACACACACACACACACACACACACACACATACCGTAGTTTGTAGACGCTATAACTTTTACACAACCATAATATATACACTTATTGGAATTTTTTTTTTTTTTTACCAAGGACATGTAGTAGAATAATACATTTTGGCATAAATTTATGAAGGAATTAGATTTTAAAAAAAAAAATAAAAAATAAAAAATTGACACAGTTATCACTGAAATTATATATTACTCACACATGCCATAGGTATATGTGGAATTACACCCCAAAATACATTCTGCTGCTTCTCCTGAGTACAGGGAATCCACATGCCTAGCCACATACAGGACCCTGAAAACCACCGCCTTCAGAATTTGAAAGGGCGTAAATTGCTAATTTCACTTCCTCATTACCTATCACATTTTTGGAGGCCATGAAATGTTAAGATAGCACAACCCCCCCCCCCCCCCCCAATGACCCCATTTTGCAAAGTAGACAAACCAAGCTATTTGCTGAGAGGCACGTTGAGTATTTTACTGATCTTGTTTTTTGTCACAAAGTTTTGAAAATTGAAAAAATAATAAAAAATAAAAATTCCTTTTCTTTTTTCATTTTTCAAAACAAAACAGGTACTCTTTTTTTTGAAAAATGTTTGCTCCACTGTCTCGAAGTTGCGCAAGCATCACTCGATCTTTGTTGATTCCCCATTCTTCAAGCATGCCTAGAAACATTTCTCTACTGTACTCAGTGTGGGATTCTTGCATCACTTTTGTATTCAACACCAATTGCCTTTTTGTCCATCCGCTGTCCATGAAGTGGCATGTAAGAATGATTAGTGACTCTGTTTGTGACCAGCAGTCCGTCATGAATGAGAGTGAGTTGCCAGCATCCTCTGGTTGCAGCATAGCCTTTACTTTGTCAACGACCTTTGGGTGAAGCTTTGCCAGCATTTTGGTTCGATAATACTTCTCACTCTTCAGCAGTGGCGGCTGGTGAAGTTTTAAGATGGGGGGGCGCAAGACCCCGCCCTTCTATTTTGACCCCTCCCATTTCTCAGAAGCCCCACCCCTTATCGACTCCACCCATTTTGTCCCCTGTATTTTGCTTGCGTGAACAAATTCTCACAATGTATCACATATATTAAGGAGTCTCTCAGTACTAGTATATCCAATAGGGAGCAGGGGCCCTATTATGGGATATACTGTGAGAGACACCCTATTATGGGATACACTGACTGAGAGTGGCACAAACCCCACAGTACAGACCCCCTAGCACAAACCCCACAGTACAGACCCCCTAGCACAAACCCCACAGTACAGACCTCCTAGCACTAATCCCACAGTAGAGACCCCCTAGCACAAACCCCACAGTACAGACCTCCTAGCACTAATCCCACAGTACAGACCCTAGCACAAACCCCACAATACAGACCCCCTAGCACAAACCCCACAGTACAGACCCCCTAGCACAAACCCCACAGTACAGGCCCCCTAACACTAATCCCACAGTACAGACCCCCTAGCACTAATCCCACAGTACAGACCCCCTAGCACTAATCCCACAGTACAGACCCCCTAGCACAAACCCCACAGTACAGGCCCCCTAGCACTAATCCCACAGTACAGGCCCCCTTTCAATGTAGTGACCAGCGTACATGCCCCCTTTCAATGCAGTGACCAGCGTACATGCCCCCTTTCAATGCAGTGACCAGCGTACATGCCCCCTTTCAATGTAGTGACCAGCGTACGTGCCCCCTTTCAATGCAGTGACCAGCGTGCCCCTTTCAATGCAGTGACCAGCGTACATGTCCCCTTTCAATGCAGTGACAAGCATACAGGCCCCATTTCAATGTAGTGACCAGCGTACATGTCCCCTTTCAATGCAGTGACCAGTGTACATGCCCCCTTTCAATGTAGTGACCAGCGTACATGCCCCCTTTCAATGCAGTGACCAGCGTACATGCCCCCTTTCAATGTAGTGACCAGCGTACAGGCCCCCTTTCAGTGCAGTGACAAGGGTACAGGCCCCCTTTCAATGCAGTGACAAGGGTACAGGCCCCCTTTCAATGCAGTGACAAGGGTACAGGCCCCCTTTCAATGCAGTGACCAGCGTACATGCCCCCTTTCAATGCAGTGACCAGCGTACATGCCCCCTTTCAATGTAGTGACCAGCGTACAGGCCCCCTTTCAGTGCAGTGACAAGGGTACAGGCCCCCTTTCAATGCAGTGACAAGGGTACAGGCCCCCTTTCAATGCAGTGACCAGCGTACATGCCCCCTTTCAATGCAGTGACCAGCGTACATGCCCCCTTTCAATGCAGTGACCAGCGTACATGCCCCCTTTCAATGCAGTGACCAGCGTACATGCCCCCTTTCAATTTAGTGACCAGCGTACAGGCCCCCTTTCAGTGCAGTGACAAGGGTACAGGCCCCCTTTCAATGCAGTGACAAGGGTACATGCCCCCTTTCAATGTAGTGACAAGCGTACATGCCCCCTTTCAATGTAGTGACCAGCGTACATGCCCCTTTCATCCATCCATGATGATATATATAATGATATCTGCATACTCTGGTCTGGGCCCGGCCTGGGTAACTTGATAAATCTTGCACCGTGACCTGCCTGTACCTACCTGTTCTGGCCTGGGTCCATCCATCCATCATGGATGGATGGACCCAGGCCAGGCCAGAACAGGTAGGTACAGGCAGGTCACGGTGCAAGATTTATCAAGTTACCCAGGCCGGGCCCAGACCAGACTAGTGCTGTGCTTCATCATGGATGGCGGCAATGGCATTGGCAATTTGGCATGGCAATGGCTGCTGGCTGGCTGGCATGGCAATGGCTGCTGGCTGGCATGGCATTGGCTGCTGGCTGGCTGGCATGGCATTGGCTGCTGGCTGGCTGGCATGGCAACGGCTGCTGGCTGGCAGGCATGGCAACGGCTGCTGGCTGGCATGGCAATGGCTGCTGGCTGGCTGGCATGGGCTGCTGGCTGGCTGGCATGGGCTGCTGGCTGGCATGGCAACAGCTGCTGGCATGGCAATGGCTGGCTGGCTGGCATGGCAATGGCTGCTGGCTGGCATGGCATTGGCTGCTGGCTGGCTGGCATGGGCTGCTGGCTGGCTGGCATGGGCTGTTGGCTGGCTGGCATGGCAACGGCTGCTGGCATGGCAATGGCTGGCTGGCATGGCAATGGCTGGCTGGCTGGCATGGCAATGGCTGGCATGGCAATGGCAATGGCTGGCATGGCAATGGCTGGCATGGCAATGGCTGGCTGAGGCCTGAGGACTCACTTACCGTTACCGCCGCGCTGCTGCACACAGGTCTGGAGACCTGGTCTGGATTCGGATTCCGGATGGATGCACGGTCTCGTCTCTGCAGTACCACTGCCGCCGACGCTGTCCCGTCCGTCCAGGTCCACGAAGAAGAAGGCCCGGCCCGCCGCCGCCCGATCCGACTCGCCGAGTCCTGGACTGGTCTCCGACTCCGTCTCCTCTTCAGTGAGTCCTCCTGCTCCAGGCTCCTTCCTGTCACGGTGAGTGGTGACTGGTGGTGAGTGCGGAGCTGCGGATGGGACCGACCACCGTCCACCGACGTCTTCTCCGCTGCTGCTGGGCTGGCTGCGCGACACATTCGGGCGGTCGGGTGGCAAGGAAGTCAGTCTGAAGGCGGATTCCGGAAGCGGTGATCTTGACGCCGGCTGATGTCCCACTGTGATTGGTCCAGGCTGGAGACTGGACCAATCACAGCCAGGATATCACGAAGGTGGGGGTGGTCAGGCGTTCCTTCCGGCGCCCAGGTTACGCCCCCTTACGCCCCCCAGAAGGCAGCCAATCGGCGCCTTTTCTGGGTCGTAAACCCCACCCCCCCTTTAGCCACCACATAGGTCGGCGAGTCCTGCGAACCGATTTTTTTTTTTTTGTAACTTTATTGTTCTTTTTGTCTTTTTTTTTCTCCTTTTTTTTTTAGGGGGGGCGGCGCCCTGGCGCCCCCTATGCACGGGCCGCCACTGCTCTTCAGTGTGTAGCTTGGCTCAAGTAGGGACATCAACCGCTTAAATCCTGAGTCAAACACCATTGTAAATGGCTGTTTATCAGTGACAATCATCTCTGTGATTACTCTGTCCAGCAGTTGGGATCTTCCATCTGAATCTAGACAGTGACATCTGTTTTTTTTTCACAAACATATCTGTTATTGTTGCCTGGGATAGTGGAGGAGGTATTGAATCAAAATCACACTGATATTCATTTTTTTTTCTGTGCTGCATGATACAATTCAATATGATGAACTCTTAGATGGGCCCAAAAATTTGACGTATTTTTGTTTTTTGCAGTTACTGATCCCATGCTTATGTTGTTTGTACATGTGTTGCAGACTGCTGCTTTTCCTGGAGAAGGTTGAGACGAGAAATAGTCCCAGACCACACTTTTTTTTTCTCTCCTCATCCATCTCCACTTCAAGGTTCTGGTTAGGCCGCTGGCTCATACATCCCCAAAACATCAGCGATCCACTTCCGTGTTTCACAGTAGGAAGGGTGTACCTTTCATCATAGGCCTTGTTGACTCCTCTCCAAATGTAGTGTTTATGGTTGTGGTCAAAAAGCTCAATTTTGGTCTCATCCCTCCAAATTCCTTTGTGCCAGAAGGTTTGAGGCTTGTCTCTGTGCTGTTTGGCATATTGTAAGTGGGATACCTTGTGGCATTTTTGAGTAGTAATGGCTTTCTTCTGGCGACTCGACCATGCAGCCCATCTTTCTTCAAGTGCCTCCATATTGTGCATCTTGAAACAGCCACACCACATGTTTTCAGAGAGTCCTGTATTTCACCTGACATTATTTGTCAGTTTTTTCTTTGCATCCTGAACAATTTTCTGTCAGCGGGTCTGTGGTAGAGAGGCCTTATAAATCCCCAGCTCAGGATTCCCCAGGAATCTAAGCCCCAGCCTGCTTCTTCACCAGGGCCCCTGATGGTGGGGATGGACTTGCAGCATGCTGGAACCTATCTTTATATCTTATCTATCTATCTATCTATCTATCTATCTATCTATCTATCTATCTATCTATCTATCTATCTATCTATCTATCTATCTATCTATCTATCTATCTATCTATCTATCTATCTATCTATCTATCTATCTATCTATCTATCTATCTATCTATTCATTTTTGAACTTACCTGCATAGTGTCTTTAAAATTGGCATACTTGCCATATTTTATGGTGGAGTCACATAAACCCTCTCATCCTACTTTCATGTGCTTGGTACTCAGCAAGCATATCTTTGAGGGGGAGATTGTGCTTGGTACTCAGCAAGCATATCTTTGAGGGGGAGATTGTCGCCATAGCGATTCAGGAGTCTGTAGCAAAGGCCAATACCTACCACTACTACAATCTCAAAGATTAAGACCCCAATCCACAGCCACGTAGTAAAGAAAGCTACACTGTCCTGGACCCACCCTCTGTCCTTAATGTGGTTGTCTGGGAATGTTTTTTTCTGGTCATCATCCACCTGCTGATCTTCATTGTTATACATCACATGAGAGTCATACCCTGCCCGTCTAAGCTTTGCAATCCCCGGCCTTCCAAACTTTGCATTTCCAAGCCGTATCCTTTCATGCCCTGACCTTCGAAGCTTTGCTCCTCCATACTCTTCTACTACAAACCCTTTTTTATCAGAATCCTTTTCCTTCATAGCTTTCTCCTTCATTCCATTGTTTTCTAATCCTTTCTCATGTTGCAGCTTCACCCACTGTATGTGCTCTAAGCTGTCCTTCATTAAACCATGCTCCTCAAAACTGTTCTCATATTCTTGCTTTTCCACTCCAAATGTATTTTTTTCCTGCAGTCCATTCCTCAAGTAAACGAGAATGGGGGGCTGCCCTTGCCTCTGATATTAAAAGGCTGAGAAATAGCCCTAAAATCACTTTTCTGATCATTTTGAATGCAGAACTCAGCAATAGGTCTGAACTGTTTGGCCGTCAATTAAAGACTAAACTGCCATCCTTTGCAGCACAGGCATAAGCTGTTTCATGACTCCGCCCACTTAACATGCAGTGAAAGTCATGTGACTTGCTTTCATTAGCTGTGTTCTAACTCTTTCTAAACCAAAAAAATGTTTGTTTCATTTAAACAAATATATATGGCATTAGGGCATAATTGAAGCCTTAGCATTATAAAATAAAACTTCTCATTCAGCAACCTTCAATTCTTCTATTTACCGAGACATTAAATTTGAATATTTGGTTAAAATTTCACCTGTTTTAATACATATACTAATAAAATAATAAATATTACGTACTATAAGGCAAGAGTCAATGGGCTTCTGAGGGCGCCCATTTTACCCCACTCTAATCTGACAATGTGTCCTGTACCATTCCAATCACATTGTTTATGCCTGTTTATGTTCTAGGCATATGTTACATGTAACTTTTGTATCTGCTTCAAGTAAACTTTGTATTGTACTAATTTGGTACAGATTCCCATTGCTCTAACACCTCGGTTCTGCTTCCTGGGATTGGTAGAGGAATTAGCCCACACGGTAGTTCTGAGAACTCTCCTATGTTTGCTATTATTCTATGCCTGAAAGACCATTACATTATGCTAGATAAAGTCCTCTTCTCCCTCAGTCCGTTTTTGGATGAAGTTGGTTAATTCCAATTTGCTCCTGTATGAAGATACCCACCTAAATAGAGGTGGTAAGTTTTATAAAGTTTCGTCATGTTGGTTACATAACTCCTCCACAGCCACTCCACTAAATCCATGGAGTGATAATTATATTATTCTGGGAGATATGAGTTCCCAAATGGATATAGATGCTCCTGTTTATTATTTGTACATGTGCTTGAGCCATGCACCTTCTGTTCTTTTCTTACTGCCTACTAATAGTTGTTCACTATAGGATACTAAGTTATGTTGTGTCTTATTTATGTATCTCTGTGTGTATAAGACAGTTGCCCCTGCAAGAGCTTGGTTGTATCTGCTTGAGGCCTCTTGCACACTGCAGCTTAACCACTTTACCACCGGAGGATTTTGCTGTCTTACATCCAGGCCACTTTTTGCAATTCGGCGCTGTGCGACTTTAACTGACAATTGCGCGGTCGTGCGACACCGTACCCAAACGAAATTTTCGTCCTTTTTTTCCCACAAACAGAGCTTTCTTTTGGTGGTATTTGATCACCTGTGCGATTTTTACTTTTTGCGCTATAAACAAAAAAAGAGCGTTTATTTTGAAAAAATAACAATATTTTTAACATTTTTTTATATGAAATTCCCCCCAAAAAAGATGTAAAAACCAATTTTTTTAAAAATTTTTGGCCAATTTGTTTTCTGCTACATATGTTTGGTAAAAAAAATCACAATAAGCGTATTTTGATTGGTGTGCGCAAAAGTTATTGCGTTTACTAACAAAGGGAAAGATTTCTGTCATTTTTGGTGTTTTTTTTTTTAACGCGTAATGGCGGCGATCTGCGATTTTTTTGCGGGACTGCAACATTGCGGCGGACAGATCGGACCCTTGACTGACATTTTTGACACTTTTGGGGGTACCAGTGACATTACTGCAGTAATCAGTGCTATATATATGCACTGTTACTGTAAAAATGACACTGGCAGGGAAGGGGTTAATTTTATTGGAGAGGGAGGGGTTAATGTATGCCTGGTGCTTACTGACGTGTGTGGGGGGAGGGGACTGAGTGAGTCACGGACAGATCGGATGTCCAGCTATGCTGAACAGTCCGATCTGTCACTCCCTGTCACTATGGAGATCCGCCCGCTTGTGTTTACACAGGCGGGCGGATCTCCACACTAGATCCCCGACGATCGGGGGAAGAGCGGCGGCGATCGCCGCTGCTCCTCCCCTGGCCCGACTCCCGCTGTGACTGAAAACAGCGGGAGCGAGCCTCCGGCGGCGCGCAAGCGCCGCCCAGAAGGGGGAGTGTCTGACGACGTAGTACTACGTCGTCAGACGATAACGAGCCACTCTGCCGCAGTGATATTACTGTGGGCGGTGGTAAAGTGGTTAAAAAAGCCCAGTACAGCTTTTTTTTTTTTTTTTTTTTTTACAGAGCTAAAATACAGCCCATTCATTGTATTGTGCTTATCCACACAGGCGCGTAAATGACCGCCGTGCATTCTTCAGTAAAAACAAAATAGAAAAATCTGCATTTTTGGTCAGTAATTTATGCCTCATGCGCGCAAATACATGCGAGTGCGCAAATGGCCATTTACATAATGCACAGAACAAGAACATGAGAATACGTTTCCGCGCATTTGCACAAAAATACCCGCATGTGCATGAAATTGAACGAACACATATGCGCGAAAATACACGCAAAATACATTAAAAAAAAAAAAACAGATAAAAAAGTAGATGCTGAAACAGGAGTATTTTGTGCAAGAGGCCTTATTAGGAAAGATTATTTATTTACAAATTTTTAATAATAAAAAATGAAGAAAAACACATTTTTTTTTCTGTTTGTTTATTTAGCAAAAAAAAACAGCTTTGTATTGTAATGTTTTGCAAAAATCTGCCAAAGATTTATTATTACACTTGCAGCAGTTTTCACTTCAAACAGAAGCCCTCTTAACCCCTTCCCACCCAGCCTACTGACAATTGACGGCTGGGTGAGATATTTCTTGGTTCCAGGTTGTAGCTGGCCAGCTAAAACCTGTCCTAGGTTGCTAATATGACTAAGGGCTCTTTCACATGGTCGTTCCGTATGTCCGTAAATCACCCCATCCATTTGCGGGTGATATTCGGACATAATGAATGTCTATGGGATTGCGGATGTCAGCGAATGACCATCCGCTGACATCCGATTTTCGTCCTTTCAGTTCTGTTCCATTTTTTGGAACGGAACAGAACGCTATTTTTGTTCCGTTTAAAAAACGGAACGGATGCAAAATCGGATGTCAGCGGTGTCATCCGCTGACATCTGCAATGCCCATAGACATACATTATGGATGATATGCAGACATATGGAGCGGATGACACAAGTGTCATCCGTGTCCATGAAAAAAAAAAAAAAGTGCCGGAGCGGATTGCAATACGGTCCGCTCTGTGTGAAAGAGCCCTTACATGCATATACAGCTAGACCTGCTAATAACCTCAATACAGTGCATATGTTTATATGTGAAAGACAAAAGCAGTTATTTACTGACTTCATGTTTGGATGTCATATAACAGTTGTATATTGTGTTCACAGAAGCAAAAAGAAAATATGCCAGTAAGATTCATTTATATGCCTGTAAGGTAAGCTCAGACACAGCAGAATTGAAACCAGAAAGCACAGAGTTAAACTTTATTACCCATCAGGAGTTTGTGGCCAATCACACACAGCAAGAGTCTTGGCCAATTACAGCCAGCCTTACACTTGTTTTTTGTCTAAAGTCTCATGCACACATTGCTAGCATTCTCATTCTACTACAGAAAGGAGATCTGTACAGACACAGATTCACAGAGCAGTTTTATGGAAGCAAGTGGCCAAAAATAGGTAATTAACAGTTATACATGTTCCTATTGTTAGTAATGTGATTAGAAATGTATACTGAACTAGTTATGTGTTCACTTGTAGTTCCACCAAACAATCCATACGTCCTAGCAAAGTTATGCCGAACTCAAACAAATACTCAAAGTTATACCAAACTTTAAAAGTTATATCAAACAGCAATAGAGAAGAAAGAATATTGATTAAGCATCAGATATACCCCTCAGAGAGATCATAAAGTGTTTAAACAACTGAGAGTACAGATACTGAAGAGAGAAATATATCCACCATTTGTTATACTTTATTCAGCACATGTTTGTACATGGACTGTCTGCTGCAAAAGTGTCAGTGTTATAAATGAAGAAAAGTTGAAGTTAATAAAGAAGATATCTTAAGCGTTTGGTGTGCTCTTTAAACCTACTGCTTTCCATAGAACGGTATTAGAGGAATTTATAGAGTAACAGACAGTCTGGTTAGACTGAAGTCAGAGAAATCCAATTCTTCTAATGCCACAGCGCATAAGGCACTTTGTAGTGCTGCGCCTGCCACAGAGGTGGACATCATATAATGTCCTCCCGGCTGTGCTGCGTCGCCATTCATCATTAGCTGTGTCCATCAGGCACAGCTAATTATTGAACAAGTGTACTGGCTTGCTGCCGGTATCATGTGAACGTTGTAACCAATTACAGCAGATCACATGACAATTGTAAACAATAGATGGCTTCCTTTCACGCCATCCATTCTGTACAGAGCCCAGAGATCCAAGCATAGCCCCTCTGTACCATGTGATTAGCTGTGGCCAATCACAGCTTATCACAATACAGTGACAAGCGCACTAATACTGCCAAAATCACCTCAGTGTATGGCAAAACACTTGGTAAATATTGGAAGATTGATACAGAAAGATAGGCAGCTAAACTTAAATGCAAACTGTGACTTTAGCTGAAAAAGTCAAACTTTGTCCCACCTTCTCTGTATAAGTCCTATCATGTGATGCGCGGCCTCATTGAGCTATAGAGGGTAGGGATGAGCTTAGTGTTCGGCCCAAACATTCATGGGAATTTTTAGTTTGACAGATTCAGCTTCCTTAAAGTGGTTTTAAAGGCTACGCAAGAAGGTAAAAAAACCTTCAGTATGCAGCTCCCCCCTCAGCCCCCCTAACACTCACCTGAGCTCTATCCAGCGGTGTGCACGAGAGCAGAAACTCTCCCCTTCTTCATTGGCTTAAAGTGATTGTAAAGTCTTGTTTAAAAAAAAAAAAAAACAAGCAAACATGTTATACTTACGGAGGTGCAGTTGGTTATGCACAGAGCAGCCCAGATCCTCCTCTTCTCGGGTCCCTCGTTCCTGCTCCTTGCCCCTCCCTGCTATCGATTGCCCCCACAGCAAGCAGCTTGCTATGGGGGCATCCAAGCCGAGCTGCAGCTCCGTGTGTCCATTCAGCCCCACCCTCTCTCTCTCACTGACTTTGACAGCCGCAGGAGCTAATGGCGCCACAGCTTTATCTCAGCCAATCAGGAGTCCCAGGATGGCAGAGGGACTTGTGGACATCGCTGGATAGAGAGGGGGCACAAGTAAGTATTAGGTTTGCTGGGGAGGCTACTGGACACAGAAGGTTTTTTTATCTTAACGTTTGTATCCTCTTTTTTTTGGGATTGTGTAGGCAATTATTTTCAAAAGAAGAAAGTACTGTTAAAAAAAGTTTACATTTTATTCAATTACGTATAAAAAGAAAGAAAACAAGTCCCCACAAAAGGGGGATCTCAGTCTCACAATCTTAAAATGTCAAAAACACTACATTTTCAACACAATTCAACAATGTGTTGGAACTTATGTGCTCAATCAATTGTGGCAGAGCTCAAATATTCCACCCTGTTGCATTCAATAAAGTATAACTTAGCCCATAGTGGTAATTCCAGCAATTTGTAGAGATCCTTCATTCATGCAACACTTTTCTGTTGTGGTGAATGCTACAAAAATGCTGGGATTCCAACGTCTTCTTCAAGGAAGTTTTTTACCACTCTGTAAGTATAGACAACCAACATTACATTCATGTTCTCTTTTAGAGAGGTTAATAGTTTATAAATATGTAAAAATATTTTCATAATATATATTATATTTCGGAAATCCTTGAGAAAGTAAAGTTGTAATTATTAACAATTGTAAAACGGCTCCCCTAGGTGTTGGCACGATTTTCAGAGTCACTCCATTTGTTATGTACAGCTGGCACAGGAGAGCCCCAGCATTCAGGCTGGGGCAAACACTAGGCAGAGGGGCAAGTAATCCAGCTATGCTGATAAAGCTTAGCCTCGTTACGCTCTGATCGGGTATCGGAACGGCAGCCTTAGATCTCCTGTGTCTGCGGCGTTCTGATGGCTTCCTCCTGAATGCCCCATCGCAGGCGCAGCCCGTATGGGCATGACTAGGTGGCGATCGTGCATGCGCAGGGTTTTTGAACCTTGAGTGGAGGATCCAGGAGACGAACAATGACGGGATGGCGCGGATCAGCGCTTGTGCGATCCACACTATGCCGGGAACTTCATGGAGACGCCATATCTCTCCACACCAGCGTGGAGAGAGGAAGTATTTTGGAGCCCTGGGGAACATTATTGCTCCCATAACAACCTCCAAGGCATCCGTTTGGCATGGAGGGTATCATCCATAACAAACTCCAACTGTAAGTATATACAGTACCTCACCTTTTTGTAAATATTTTATTATATCTTTTCATGTGAAAACACTGAAGAAATGAAACTTTGCTACAATGTAAAGTAGTGAGTAGACAGCTTGTATAACAGTGTGAATTTGTTGTCCTCTCAAAATAACTTAACGCACAATCATTAATTCTAAGCTGCTGGCAACAAAAGTGAGTACACCTCTAAGTCAAAATGTCCAAATTGGGCCCAAAGTGTCAATATTTTGTGTGGCCACCATTATTCTCCAGCACTGCCTTAACCCTCTTGGGCATGGAGTTCACCAGAGCTTCACAGGTTGCCACTGGAGTCCTCTTCCACTCCTGGTGGATGTTAGAGACCTTGTGCTCCCCCACCTTCCGTTCGAGGATGCCCCACAGATGCTCAATAGGGTTTAGGTCTAGAGACATGCTTGGCCCGTCCATTACCTTTACCCTCAGCTTCTTTAGCAAGGCAGTGGTTGTCTTGGAGGTATGTTTGAGGTCGGTATCATGTTGGAATACTGTATAACTGTATACTGTATAATGCATCCCAACAGCACCACGCTTCATAGTTACATAGTAGTTGAGGTTGAATAAAGACAATAGTCCATCCAGTTCAACCTGTGTAGGTGTGTATGGCCGTAATCATGTCTCATACCTCTGAATGTTCTGATCCTTGAGATGTACGTCCAAGAGTCTTTTGAAAGCAACCATACTTCCCGCAGAAACCACCTCCTGTGGTAGAGAATTCCACAATCCTGTAGCCCTAACAGTAAAGAACCCCCTGCGTTGCCTGAGGTTAAAACGCTTCTCCTCTAATCGCATTGTATGCCCTCGAGTCCTCATGCAATCCTTTCGACTGAATAGCTTTTTTTATATGCTGAGCTCACCATTGAAGTATTTATAAATTGCTATCATGTCCCCTCTCAGTTGTCTCTTCTCCAAGGAGAATAAATCAAGCGATTGCAGACGCTCTTCATAATTAAGGTCCTCCAATCCCCTAATTAGTTCAGTTGCCCTTCTCTGGACTCTCTCCAGCTCCAACACATCCCTCCTGAGGACTGGCGACTAGAACTGGACAGAATACTCCAGATGCGGTCGGAACAGAGTTTTATAAAGTGGTAGGATTATAGTTTTATCTCTGGAATACATCCCTTTCTTTATGCATGCTAATATTCTGCCGGCTTTGGCAGTTGCCGCTTGACATTGCATGCTATTGCTTAGTTCATCCTCTACCAAGACTCCCAGATCTTTCTCCATTTTTGATTCCCCCAAAGGGTCCCCCCCTAAAGTGTATTGTGCTTTTATGTTTTTAGTCCCCAAGTGTAAAACCTTACACTTCTCCACATTAAACCTCATTTGCCATGTCGTTGCCCACTCTGTTATTTTGTCCAGGTCATTCTGTAGGATATCTGCTTCATGCCGTGCAGTTATTGCCCTGCCCAATTTTGTGTCATCTGCAAAAACTGATATAGAACTACTGATCCAGTCCTCAATGCTGTTTATGAATAAATTGAACAGGGTTGGTCCTAGGACTGAGCCTTGGGGGACCCCACTTATCACCTCAGACCAGTCTGAGTATGCGCTATATATTACCACCCTTTGGACACGCCCTTTTAGCCAGTTCCGTATCCAAGAGCAAACCTTGCGGTCGATGCCTGCAGACCTTATTTTACAAATTAAGCGCTTGTGGGGCACTGTATCAAACACCTTAGCGAAATCCAGGTACACCACATCCACTGGTCTCCCCCTATCTAGCTCACAGCTCACCTCCTTGTAGAAAGTTAAGAGATTGGTTTGACAAGAACGCCTATTTGTAAACCCGTGCTGATTACTGCTGATGATGTTGTTGTCTTTAGCAAACTCTACGATATAGTCCCTTATCATCCCCTCCAGAAGTTTACATACTATCAATGTTAGACTGACAGGCCTATAATTTCCCGGGACATGCCTCTGCCCTTTTTTGAAAATCGGTATCACGTTAGCTTTCCTCCAATCCCCTGGTACATTTCCTGTCATAATACTGTCAGCAAAGATCAGGAACAGTGATCTAGATATAGTCTTACTAAGTTCTTTGAGTACTCTTGGATGTATGACTATCCAGGCCTCGTGATTTATTTGTGTTAATTTTATCCAGCCTTTCCCTGATTTCACCCTCTGTTAGCCATAGCGGCAAGTCCTGTGTATTACTACTAACCATACAGTCATGGTCAGTGTACCCCTCCTTTTCCTGTGTAAAGACTGATGAGAAAAAAGCATTCAGCACGGTTGCTTTTCAGTGTCCTCTGTAACCATCCTCCCATCATCGTTAATTATGTGTGCAATATGCTCTGCCCTAGTTTTTTTGCTGTTGATATATTTAAAGAATTTCTTTGGGTTCTTTTTACTATCCTCCGCTATTTGTCTCTCAAAGTTGATTTTAGCCATTTTGATTTCGTATTTGCTTTTCTTATTCGCCTCCTTGTATTGCTCGAAAGCCAATACTGTGCCCTCTGATTTATATTTCTTGAAGGACATTTTTTACCCCTAATACGTTTTTTAACATTAAGGTTTAGCCAGCCAGGTTTGGCTTTGTCTCTTCTAAATTTATTTCCCATAGGAATGCACTGTGAGATGCATTTGTTAATATGTTCCTAAAGCATTCCCATTTTTCCTCTGTGGTCAGTGTTCCTATGGTTTGGTCCCAGTTTACCCTTTCCATCATTGAGCACAATTTGGGAAAGTTTGCCCTTCTGAAGTTTAGGGTTCTTATGTTCCCCTCTTGCCTTGTTATATTGTTATTTATGCTAAATGTGATCATCCTGTGATCGCTAGAGCCCAGGTTGTCCTGGACTCCTACCTTCTGAGATTAGGTCTGGGTCATTAGTGATCAATAGATCCAGCACTGCATTTTCTCTAGGAGGAGAATCCACCAACTGAGACATGTAGTTGTCCTGTAAGGTTTCCATGAAGAGACGGGCCTTCTGTGAGTGTGTAGTCCCCTCTTCCCAGTCAGTGTCGAGATAATTGAAGTCCCCCAATATGATGACTGATCCCAGTTTTGCCACTTTACCCAACAGTGATATAAATTCCAGCTCTACCTCCTCCCTTTGGTTGGGTGGCCTATAGCAAACCCCCACAATTACTTTTTACTTCTTCCCTATGGAGTTCTACCCACACAGATTCAAACTCCATACTCATCCCTTCCATAATATCACTCCTCTCTATCACCCTTACATTATTCTTGACATAGAGACATACCCCTACCCCTCTTTTTTCTATCCTGTCCTTCCGGTACACCGAATACCCTTGGATATTGGCCAGCCAGTCATGTGAGGGGTCGAACCAAGTTTCCGTTATTCTCACAAGGTCTATGTCCTCCTCATGTACTAACATTTCCAATTCATCCATTTTATTAGCTAGGCTCCTGGCATTTGCATATACCCCTCTTAGTTTTGTGGAAGTAGATAGTGAATGATGATTATTTTTATTTTTATTCCCATTAGTCACAGCATTGTGCACCCCAATACACACCCAAACAGGAACCATAGTCCCCAATATGTACTGTAACATGCTTCATAATACACTCTGCACACCCTAACTTGTACAGCACACCCAATACCACAGCAATGTATAACCCAATACACTATGCACAAAGCTTTCTAATATAAGCAGAACAGTCTTACACAACCCCAATACCAAAAAAGTTGGGACGATGTGTAAAATTTACATACAGTATCTCACAAAAGTGGGTACACCCCTCACATTTTTGTGAATATTTTATTATATCTTTCGATGTAAAAACACTGAAGAAATGACACTTTGCTTCAATGTAAAGTAGTGAGTGTACAGCCATTAATGTCTAAAGCGCTGGCAACAAAAGTGAGTATACCTCTTAGTGAAAATGTCCAAATTGGACCCAGTTAGCCATTTTCCCTCCCCGGTGTCATGTGACTCGTTAGTCTTACAAGATCTCAGGTGTGAATGGGGAGCAGGTGTGTAAAAAAATTTGGTGTTATCGCTCTCACTCTCTCTTACTGGTCACTGGAAGTTCAATATGGCACCTCATGGCAAAGAACTCTCTGAGGATCTGAAAAAATAATTGTTTCTCTACATAAAGATGGCCTAGGCTGTAAGAAGATTGCCAAGACCCTGAAACTGAGCTGCAGCATGGTGGCCAAGACCATAGTCGACCAAAGAAGTTGACTGCACGTGCTTAGAGTCATATACAGAGGTTGTCTTTGGGAAATAGACGTATGAGTGCTGCCAGCATTGCTGCAGAGGTTGAAGGGGTGGGGGGTCAGCCTGTCAGTGCACAGACCATATGCCGCACACTGCATCAAATTGGTCTGTATGGCTGTCGTTCCAGAAGGAAGCCTCTTCTAAAGATGACGCACAAAAAATCCCGCAAACAGTTTGCTGAAGACAAGCAGACTAAGGACATGGATTAAAGGAACCATGTCCTGTGGTCTGATGAGACCAAATTAAACTTATTTGGTTCAGATGGTGTCAAGCGTGTGTGGGGGCAACCAGGTGAGGAGTACAAAGACAAGTGTGTCTTGCTTACAGTCAAGCATGGTGGTGGGAGTGTCATGGTCTGGGGCTGCATGAGTGCTGCTGGCACTGGGGAGCTACAGTTCATTGAGGGAACCATGAAAGCCAACATATACTGTTACATACTGAAGCAGAGCATGATCTCCTCCATTCTGAGACTGGGCCGCAGGGCAGTATTCCAACATGATAACGACCCCAAACACACGTCCAAGATGACCACTGCCTTGCTAAAGAAGCTGAGGGTAAAGGTGATGGACTGGCCAAGCATGTCTCCAGACCTAAACCCTATTGAGCATCTGTGGGGCATCCTCAAACGGAAGGTGGAGGAGCGCAAGGTCTCTAACATCCACCAGCTCCGTGATGTCGTCATTCAGGAGTGGAAGAGGACAGGTGGCCATGAAAACTTATGACACTTTGGGCCAAATTTGGACATTTTAACTCAGGGGTGTACTTACTTTTGTTGCCAGCGGTTTAGACATGAATGGTTGTGTGTTGAGTTATTTTGAGGGAACAGCAAATTTACACTGTTATACAAGCTGTACACTCACTACTTTACATTGTAGCAAAGTGTAATTTCTTCAGTGTTGTCACATGAAAATATATAATAAAATATTTACAAAAATGTGAGGGGTGTACTTACTCTTGTAAGATACTGTACCTCTCAATATCTAATGCATACCCCCATATATTGTGCAACCCAAAACATGCAACCTATACCCCACTACCTACTGCACTCAACATGTCATGAACGCAAAGTTCATACCCCCAATTTATACAGCCTTATCATCCTGGCAAATATAATTGTAATCCCTACTTAGAGGTTGACAGTAGCAATTTGTGAAAAAGAAAATACTTTACAAACTGGTATTTCCTTTTTATTTCAAACCCCCAGTAGATGTCAGTGTTTAATCACAAAATTAGCAAAGTATAATATGTATTTAGAGGAAAACTATACTCAGAGAAACATGTAAGCTATTTTCTGCTGCCAGGTGCCTGGCTATCATGTTGATCCGATGGCTTTAATAGATTGAGTCACCGGCTCAGAACAAATATGAAGCTAGTGAAGTGAGTGTGAAGTCCTAACTACAGATTTGCATAGTTGCTCTGGGTTTAGGAAAAACACTGACATCATTGGATCAACATGACATCCAGACAACTGGCATTAGGGCATAAGTGAAGCCTTAGCATTATAAAATAACATTTCTCATACAGCAATCTTCAATTCTCCTATTTACGGAGACCTTAAATTTGAATACATGGTTAAGATATCACCTGTTTTAAAACATAAACTAATAATATTTAGTACATACAATAAGCCAAGAGTCAGTGGCTCCTAAGGGGTGCCCATTTTGCCCCACTATAATCTGCCAGTGTGTTCTGTGTTAAGCCGGCCTTAGATGGTTTGAATCCCGGCCAGTTCAGCAAGGACTGGCTGAGATTCTAACTATTCATGGGCAGGCTGATTGTACCCAAGTTGATCGATCGATCAACTTGGGTACAACCAGCTTGTTGGGTTTTTCATGTGATTATTGCCAGCAGCTTTATAGCAATAAAATAATCACTGTGTGTTCTCCTGCCAGAGATGGTCCCCACCAGAGGCATTCCCCCATCAACACTCACTGTGTTGATGGGGGAATCAAGCTATTTTCTTCCCTGCAACCTGTATTTGCAGGAAAGAAAATCGCACCATTTATGTCCGGCTTTATTCCAATCACACTGTTTATGTCTGTTTACCTACACATGTGTTACAAGAAGAATGTAATTTGACCCTCTACTTAAAGCGGAGTTCCAGCCATTTCACTCACCTGTCCAACGGTCCAGCGATGCGGCCGCCCAAAGCCTCGATCCTCTCCCTCGGCGCCGGCATCACTGCTGTGGGCACCCGGCTGTGACAGTTTGCGGCCTCACAGCCGGGTGCCCACTGCGCATGCGCGAGTCGCGCTGCGCGTCTTGATTGGCCAGCAATCTTCTGGGACCTCTGACATGTCCCAGAAGATTGCAGGGAGGGAGGGGGAGAGGAGAACTTCCTTCAGGGCGCCGCGGCGCTCCGAGCGGAAGTGGGAGCGGGTACCTGTCAAAACTAGGTACCCGCTCCCCCCCCCCAAAAAAATGACATGCCAAATGTGGCATGTCAGCGGGTTAGAATACCTAAAGCGGAAGTTCCACTTTTGGGTGGAACTCCGCTTTAATTTCCTATTGGTCCCATTCTCAAGTAAACTTTGTATTGTACTTTAGACTGCCAACTGCAATGGTTTTGCAAACATCTGCTGAGGATTTATTTTTACACTCACAGCAGTCTTCCATTTAAAACAGAAGCCCCCTTAAAGAAAATCTGGGTAGTTCAATCAGCATACTATGAAAAAATGTCAGTGTATAGCAGAAACATGTGAGTACTGTCGTTAATACTTTTTTTTATTTGCACTAACATCCAAATTTCCTGGACAAGTTTTTGGGGTGTACCCCCTTTTTCAAGGTCCAAGCAGTACTAGTAGCTACAATCACCTCAGTGTATGGCAAAACACTTGGTAAATATAGAAAGATAGATGCAGAAATATAGACAACTGAACTTACAGTACATGCAAATTGCAACAAGCTTTGTCCCACCCATGGGCGTCTGCAGGTAGGGGCAAGGGGGTGCAAATGCCTCCCCCCTGGAATCTCAACTTCCCCTTTAAAGTAGTTGTTAAGCCACTTTATACCATCCTGTCTGGTCTGTTTAATAATCCTGTATGCCCCTGTGTATGTGTTTTAAAAAAATAAGGCGTTCTTTACCAGTTTACAGAGTGCCGAGCACTGCTCACGTGACCCGTTGGCTCTCTCCTCTCCCCGTCTGACAGCTGCCTGCAGCAGGTGGGGACGAGGATTCCTCACTGTTGTCAGTCAGGAGGGGGAGAGGAGGGGAGGGGAGAGGCAGCGGGTCACGTGAGCCGCTATTGGCGCTCTGAAAACTTGTAAAGAATGGCTTATTTTTTGTAAAACACAGGCACAGGGGCACACAGGATTAATAAACTGACTGTAGACAGGATATGAAACTTTAAAGGAAACTACAGCAGCAGCAGGAGGGGCACTGACAGAGGAGCAGACAGGCGGGGGGGGGGGGGGGTGAGAGGGCAGAGGAGGACAGGAGAGCTGCGGTTGACGGAGGCACGTAAACTGACCACGTTGTCAGGACTCAGCACCCATGGTATACCGTGGTCAGTTTACAGAGGGGAGGACATAGCCAGGCAGGATCAGCCAGGTATTTGAGGTGATACCTGGGAGCCAAATTACACAGCACAAGCACTGTGCTGTATAATATGCTTTAAGGGAACTGGATACATTTTTTTTCAGGTTAACAAATGTTTTAGAAATAAATGCTGCCGTTTGCCCTTTAAAAATAAATACTTGAAATAAGTATAATGACTAAGCCCCTCCTCTTCATGACATTGTTAAAAAGGGGTGGAGCATGGGTGACCTTAAAATGATGCCCCCCCCCTGAAAAAAGTTCTGCGGACGCCCATGGTCCCACCTTCTCTGTATAGGTCCTATCATGTAATGCCTTGGTCCTCAACCCTGGCCTACAGGGCCCACTAACAGGCCAGATTTGCAAGATAACTTCAATACATCCCAGGTGATATCATTTGCTGCTCAGTGATTGCAGTACTCTAGTCTGCATCTCCCCAAGGTAATACTTAAAATCTGGCCTGTTAGTGGGCCCTGAGGACCGGAGGACCACAGATGTAATGGGCAGTTTCATTGAGCTATATGGAGTAGGGAGGAGCTTAGTATTTCGGTCCAAACCTTAGTGGTAATTTTTTGATTTGACAGATTCAGCTCCCTTGAGTTGAATGGAGTTTGATTTCGGCTCAATGATACATTTAGGTTCATCTACTTATATCTCTGCATCTATTGGCCCTTTTGGCATGCTGTATTTAGTCAGGAAATCTCTGTATTTGCATTTTTATTCAAAAGCTCAAGAATTTTGATTTTTTCTTTAAACTGGTTTTGAGGCATCGCATTACAGAACAGTACAGTTTGATATGTTTTTGAAAGATTTTACTTGCGTTTCCTTGAGTTTTTGGAAAAATGTATGTTACATTATAGTAAATGCTTTGAATTGTGCATTTTTAGTCATGTGTTCATGTTATCAGGGGAGAAAAGTGAAGAAAATTGGATGACATTACAGAGCTTCTCCCGGCTCTGGAAGGTTTCTGACAATATTGTCAGGACCCACCTACTAGATGCCTGATTAGCAGCTGCTCACCCCCCCTCCCCAACCTGTTGCTCCATTGAGCACTGGAGGGGCATAGCAGAGAGCAGTAACTGACCAATTAGTGGTCATATGATCATATGATCACTCAGTTCTCGGCCTTAAAGCTGGCAAGGGACAGCTGCAGCATTAAGGTAAATAGGCGTGTTTGTTCTTACTACTTAAAACTTCTCCTTTAACCACTTTAGCCCCGGAGGATTTGGCTGCTCAAAGACCAGGCCCTATTTTGCAATTCTGCATTGTGTTAATTTAACGGACAATTGCGCGGTCATGCGACGCTGTACCCAAACAAAATTGCCGTCCTTTTTTTCCCACAAATATAGCTTTCTTTTGGTGGTATTTTATCACCTGTGCGATTTTTATTTTTTGTGCTATAAACAAAAAAAGAGCGACAATTTTGAAAAAAATTTAAATATTTTTCACATTCTTTTATATGAAATTCTCAAAAAAAATGTAAAAATCAAATCAAAAGATTTATGTCATTTTTATTGTTTTTTTACTAGTAATGGCAGCGATCTGCGTTTTTTTTTTTTTGCGGGACTGCAACATTGCGGCGGACAGTTTGGACCCCTGACTGACATTTTTGACACTTTTGGGGGGTACCAGTGATATTACTGCAGTAATCAGTGCTAAAACTATGCACTGTTACTGTAAAAATGACACTGGCAGGGAAGGGGTTAACAGTATGTGTCATCAAGGGGTTAAATGTGTCCCTAGGGGCGTGATTCTAACTGTCAGGGGTCGTGGCTTGTGAAGTAATCACAGAGACATGCGATCCTTTATAGCAGGATCACATAGCCTCTGTGATCACTTCAGGGAGAATGACAGACGGCTGTGTTTACATCAGCCATTTGTCCTTCTCTCTCAGCTGCGGGAGATCGCGAGTGGCCGGCGGCCATCAGAGCCGCCAGTCACACGCACTGGCTCCCCAGCTAACGAGCGGGGGCGGGAGCGCGCCGCCAGTGGCGCTCGCCCGCCTCCTGGAGTCTCCTGAGCGATCAACATAGTATAACGTCGCTTTGCCCAGGGGCGGCTGCCTGCCACAGTAAAACTGCATTGGGCAGTCGTTATGTGGTTAATCTAGTTTTAGATCATTGTGTCATTTGTCTTATTTTCAGTTATGACCCTTTCACGTGGCCGGATCCGGCTTTGCTCAACAGGGGATTCCGTCCCCTAAATTCCTGCTGAGCTGAGCAGATGACCAGATGACAGGTCTGTGCCCACTCTGCTTATGCAGAGCAGACAGACACAGCTCGCTCTGCTGTATGGGCAGTCAAATGTAAATGGGCTGGCTGTCTGTTTACACCCACAACTGCTCCAATCTGATCTGGCCAGATGGAGGAAAATGGGTCCCCCTTTTTTTTTTTTAACCTCGGATTGGACCCTGAGGTAGCCAGGTGTAAACAGACACAAGTCAATTTACATTCAACTGCCCAAAGAAGAGAATGGAAGGTCTGATCGGGTCCAGCTGTCTGTTCTCTCATGTGAAAGGGGCCCTCTCGTATGAAAGGGGCTTAAATCTATTATTATTCCTTTTTTCCCCCCTTTTTTTTCCTTTTTTAGTTATGTCATCATAATGATATATTAATTTCAAATAAATTATATTAGCCTTAAAACAGTGTTATACCCAAAAGCAAAAATGTATTATTTTGCAGCTTACCAATTTTTAGATGTCTCATGGATGCCTTTTTTTTCTTTTTTAGGCTTTTTTCTTCTATTTTCGTCTGGTGATCGAGACAATATGGCCAGGTTCACACATATGCAAATTGGATGCAGTTTCCCCGCATCCAATTTGCATGACAGGAGAGTGTGCCCCGATCTCAATTGAGCCAGTTCACACTGCTCCGGGGCAGCCGCAGTCCGCATTTAAAAAGGGTCCTATGCGTCTTTGCTTCCGATTCAGGTGCGAATTCAGGAAAAAATTCAGATCTGATTCGCACCTGAATCTGTGAACAGGGACACACTGGACCCCATGCTGTGAACCGCGGCCGCAGTATATGTGAACCCAGCCTAAATCTGTTGTGTTAATCCATCTAGCACTCCTCTCTCCCCAAACTGATATTACTGCTGTCCATAGGTGCCCCTGTGCGCCTTCATCCAGAGGGAGGTGTGTTACTGGCCAGATCACTAGGTGAAAACAAAAGCGAAAAAGCCGCTAACAAAAATGAAAACTAATGCAGCCACCACATCTAATGATTGGTAAGCTGTAATATATAAAATGTTTACTTTTGCATTTTTTAATGCTTTAGGGCTCAGATTTGTTCCAAACCAGTCATCGTGATATCCTGCCAGCCCCTCAGCATTTTCCCAGAGGTGCCCCCAGTCTATAAGAACCCTAGAAACTTGTGAAAAAAAAAAAAAAAGAACCCTAGAAACACCCCTGATTCTCAATAGAAATTAATTGTTGTTGTCTCTTTGCTCAGACTTAAAGGGTCCTTTATACCCTGAAGCCTGCATTCACTATATCTGGTCTTCCACAGTACACAGAACATGGAAATGCAATTATTTTACCTTTTCTCATCAGCAGTATATAGCAGTCTTATGATTTCTATCAGTTCCTGGTAAAGCTCGTAGGAGGAGTTTTCATACTGCACTGAGCTGTCCTATGAGGCTGCAGGGCTCCTGACCCTCTGTCTGGACAAGTCTAGAGAGTGCTGATTGGCTCTGTGCTGATCACATGAACTCTTTCAAGAAATATAAACCTCTCTAGCAATGCACACCAAACTGAGCATGTGCAGCCTGACTCCAAAGGATCTCGTCTTATCCAGACATGTTTTGAAGTCAGTGGAAGAAGAGGAGGATCAGCGCAGAATCAAGCATCCTTTTTACACAATGCAGATGATTAACCACTTATGTTCCACAGTGAGTATAACAAGCATTTTTTACTGCATATACAAACTGATTTTACTGTTGCGAGTTTAGTAACCCTTTAACCACTTCTGGATCGGAAGGATTTACCCCCTTAATGACCAGGCCATTTTTTGCAATTTAGCACTGTGTGACTTTAACTGACAATTGCGCGGTCATGCATTGCTGTACCCAAACAAATTTTACGTCCTTTTTTCTCACAAATAGAGCTTTCTTTTGGTGATATCTGATCACCTCTGTGGTTTTTATTTTTTTGCAATCTAAATGAAAAATCCCGAAAACTTTGACAAAAATGACATTTTCTACTTTTTCTTATAAAAAATATCCAATAGACTAAATTTTTGTCATACATATAGGCCAACATGTATTTAGCTACATGTCTTTGATTAAAAAAAATCTCAATAAGCATATATTTATTGGTTTGAGCAAAAGTTATTGTGTCTACAAACTATGGTGTATATACTGGAATTTACGCAGCTTTTACTTTCTGACTGCCTATCTAATTTCTTGAAGTGTTAAAATGGCAGGGCAGTGCAACTCCCCCCCCCCCCCCAAATTGACCCCTTTTTGGAAAGTAGACACCCTAAGGAACTTTCTGAGAGGCATTTTGAGCCCATTTAATATTTCATTTTTTTGTTACAGGTGTTTGAAAAATGACAAAAAAAAAATAAAAAATGAACACAAAGTCGTCATTAAACTGATATATTGCTCACACACCTTTTGAAAACGTCACAGGAAGAGACGAAACGCGTCAAGGTTGTGGAACGCACGTCAGCACACTACGCACCACGTGGAACGCAAGCCGGAACACTCCGCTCGCCACTCTGCTAGGAGGTGTTTGTAAGCGGTTTCTTTGCCTGCAAACTTGGAGTTTGAGTCTTTCTTCGCTCCGATTTTTATGAATAAACTTTTAAAATGATAATACACTGGAGCCTTTCTTTTAACCCCATATCCTGAGGATCGAGATCGGGTAAGGAGGAACCTAACCTGTATCCCACCAGGATCATCCACAAAGGGGATCCCCAATCTGGCCTGAACGGCCTCCAAGTGCTGTAGGTCCTAGTGCTATACAGCACATAGGACCCAACAATTCTGGTAAGTCATTTATTTCTACCACAAGCCACAGGAAAAGAGGAATCCACATTACTAAAGTCACAAACTTTTATTTATTGAGCACAAAGCACTTTGCACCTGATCACCACTTGAAAAGACTTTATTGAATTTTACATTTAATTTATTCACATATATTGACCACCACCGGAAAATACTTATTTATCTATTTATCAATTTCTTGGAACTTTTTATTAATTTTCATATGTTCAATTGATTTGTATTTTCACTTATATGGTAAACATAAGTTTTCAACATTGTTCACATACATTAAGATCATTTTTTTTTGCGGCAAGCGCTGTATATAGCCTAGGCTATTTTTCTATCATTGCTCACACATGCCAAGGGTATATGTGGAATTACACCCCAAAATACATGCTGCTGCTTCTCCTGAGTACGGGGATACCCCATGTGTGAAACTTTTGGCAGTCTAGCCACGTAAAGGACCCCATAAACCAATCACTGCCTTCAGGCTTTCTAAGGGCATACATTGTTGATGTCACTCCTCACTACCTATCACAGCTTCGGAGGCCATGGCAGCTGAGAACATAGGCATAGTGTGAATTGGGTCAGTGGACCAATATGACCGCAACTCACTCTTTTTAGTAATGCCCATGAGGAGGGATAGGCCCAGAAAAGCTTTAAATTCGTAAACCGTGATATGTTTCCATGCAGATTCTCTGGCAAGGGTCAAATTTTGATTTGCGGCGATGACTCGGCATATAAATTGATTTGGTCCACAATAGATCTGTAAAGATCTTCTGTGGAAAACAGCTCATAAAAATAGAGGGAAGTAAAATTGTCTGTTTCCACCTGAATTCCGGTTGGCCAGTGAATGGGGGAAGTATGGGCGCTGCAGAAGTGGTATGCTCCCAATCAGGATTTGCAAGTGCATCAGGGAGGACACTATGGGCTCTATAGGCCTGCCTTTGAATTATTGGTGGCTGGGGGCCACTACTTGTGCAAGCCACCGCACCAGCTTCAACTGCACTTATGGGACTCGCCACGTCACCAAGTGTTACTGCAGTGTGTTGGTTTGACTATGACCAGGATGTACTAGGCCGCTTGTTCTTGCCAGTTCACCAGAAGGTTGAGCGGCACTAGTACCGACACTCTGCTGCATACGAGAACCCTGCGGTTGTTGCACCTCAGCAACAGAAGAACAGGGTCGGGTATGCCTGACCTTAGCAGGGACCACTACTCCGTTGTCAGAGCTATCTGTCAGGGTGCCGCTGCTGTCTACAGGTTTGAATACTGAGCCTGATTCTGACATTGAGGCTTCCCTATCTCATCTGTCATGCTCAGCATCATGTAGGCCTCTTCACTAATGTACCTCTGTTTGGACTTTTGGCCAATAAATTTATAGGTACCTCATGTGATTCACAGGTAAAAAAGCACATGGTTGTCAAGGACTGTTTGAACCGCTACCAACAAAAATTTAATTGCTACAGTACAGTAATCAGAAAAAAAATCTGTACACTATAATAGTGACACTGTGACAGGGCAATGAAGGGGTTAACTGGGGATGATCAGAGGGTTAAATATTTATTAGTGGATGTATGATGGGTACCCTAAACCTATCTGGAACTGCTTCTAGCTACCACTAACTGCTTCTCAAACTAACTGAAGTGACACTAATACAGTGATCAGTAAATTGTCTGTATACTGTAATTAGTGTACACTGACAGGGAGTGAAAGGGTTAACCAGGGGTGAAAGGGTTGATCAGGGGGTTAAATCTTTATTGGTGGATATATGGCGGGTACCCTAAACCTATTTGAGACTGCCACTCACAGATTTTATCTGTACTGTATATCAGGGCTTGACAAATTTTCCTGAAATCTAGGAGCCAGCTAAAAAAGTTAGGAGCCAGTTTTTTTTTTTTTAAACTAACAACCAAGCTTTATTTAATAAAACGGATACTAAATTTACACATAAATACGACTAGAACCCCACTCTCCTCTATAGCACAATTGGATGAAAACAGACTGTCTGTCTCTTTCCATCCGATGCCATCTGATCCGATCCACGGGATGGATAGAAAATAGAACCACCATCCGTCTGCTTTTGGTGGACAGGATCAGATGGCGGCAGATTGCTGCTCCATAGAGGAGAATCAAGGGTCCGATCAGGTCTGCCTGAAAAACTGACAGGCGGACCTGATCAGACAGCCCGTGTGAAAGGGGCCTTCGGCTGTGGCATGGCGATGAGGAAAAAAAAAAAAGGATATAGATATATATATATATATAGATAGAGATATATATAGATAGATAGATAGATAGATAGATAGATAGATAGATAGATAGATAGATAGATAGATAGATAGATAGATAGATATTTATATATATTTTTTTTTAATAATTGGAAAAAAAAGAATTTTTTTTATTTTTTTAATAATTAAAAAAAAAGAAAAAAATATTATTTATTTATTTTTTTACATTTAAAAAATAAATTAATTAATAATAACCACACTCCCTGTCAAAGGTAACTAACTGGACAGGGAGATGGTAATGAATGAATTGAGAACAAAAAGGCAGTGGAAACAGTCATTACAACAGTCATTACTCCCGGCCTCCACAAGAGGGCGCCAGTTCCCCATTGGAAGCCTGTCATCTCAAGTAGGCCGAAAAGCCGGGGCCTCAATTTTCGGATGGCCCGGAAGTCCGTGCACTCCGTGCGCGGAAGTCCGGGCAAAAATGACAGGACACCTTCTGCAGGGCACCCCCAGGCGCCAGGTCGCTAATTCTAGTCGCAAATGCGACCTGGCGCCCGGGGATTGTCGAGCCCTGCTGTATATAGTGTACAGTGTGACAGGGAGTGAAAGGGTTAATTAGGGGGTGATCAGGGGGTTAAATGTGTGTCTATGTGTACTGGTGTCAGTGTGCTGCGTCTGTACTCACAGTAGATGTTCTCTCCTCTCACGCTGGAAAAATCATTGGCCTGGACCTGATGACTGATCGGTTCTGAACCGAATCAGAACATTGTGGGGGCGCAAGTGTGCCCCCCCGTAGTCCCTCGCCCGACCGCCGTACAGGTGCAGCAATTTGCACAGCGAAGGCCAGCCTGCCGCAGTATATCTGCAGTGGGCGGTCAGCATCTGGTTAATTATAACCAAATCTGTCAGGTATCACTCTTTTTTCAGTGTTAGCCTGGGTTGACATATCTGCGGTGCGGAACATAGCATTTAATTCACACAGGAAGTGTACCGTATTCCTGTACAAATCACATGCGATGTCTGTTCGGTGCAATTTGAGCCATTTATTTGTGTGGCTCAAATCGCACCAAATCTGCACAAAAATGGTGCATTACCCTTTTTTTCTGCACTGGAATCGGATCGCATAGGTGTTTACACCTATGCAATCTGATCCTGTCAATCACACTGTGTTATGCAAACCATTTTAGGGGTGTCGTTAACTTAACATTGACACCCCCTCCAGTTCGTATGAACGCCTGGCGATTTGAATGCGGTGTGGGAGACGGACAGGATTTGCTGCATTTCCTGCACCTCATATTTGTGAACCAAGTCTTACTGATTTTATCTTGAGTTTTAAAAAGTATTTTAAAATATCTTTTATCATAGGTAAGAGCAAGAAGAAAATTCCCAAAGATGTAAATGTCATCTAATATAACTTTTAAGGGCTTGTATAGACTTGCAATTGTTACTCGCTGCCTAATTTTACTTATTCACACAAATTGGGAAGCACCACAAACGCCCCACAACTGCTTGCAATGCAAACAGTCGTAGTGCGTTGGTGCAGTAATTTACTGGGTAAAAAAAACAGTGAGGAGGCGTTGTATTGCCTCCTCACTGCCTGCCAAATGACCCTCAAAAGTGATCCAAAGGCAGATCACTTTTGAGAGGCATGACAAACTTTCCTGTACATCTGTAACATCTAAAAAATACATTTCTGCTTGAGAATGTCGTATGCCTTTTTTGTTTTGTAAAAATGTGATTAGGATGTCTCCACAGGGTGGCACTGTGGCCATTAAATAGTGATTCTGTGCCTCATCCTGAGTAGTTTGACACAAAAAAGTAGGAATAGGAATAGGGACTTTGATGGCACAACATAACCTCACAGAGGACTACAATAATTAAAAAATATAGTTAAATTTTTTTGTTTAAATATCTTTAAAAATGATTATAGAAAGACAAATACATTCAACAAATATTTACATATGGGCCAGTGTTCTAGATGTTGGATATTGAAGCCCACAAATAATTAATATAAATTAGGCCCCTTGGAACTTCCTGTAAATCAGTGTTGATGGGCTACCAACATCATGACAGCGAGTTTGGTGAGGGGGAACAGTCAGCTCGACATGTTTTGCGCCAGAGGCGTAACTAGAACCTTCAGGGCCCTGATGCAAGAAACCATGAAGGGCCCCCCAGACCCCTGGCCGGGGCCCTTACCTTCAAGCCCAAGGCTAATCCTGGGGCTCTTTACACTTGTTGCATGGCCTTTTATTACGGTCCCGCAGCAGGATTCTTTCACAAGTTCTGCAGTGGGCCCCCTTCCTGCAATCTTGGGGCCTCCCCACAGTGGTGCAATGCCAGGGTCCGGTTGCAAGTGTGACCTTTGCGATCCTGGAAGTTCACCCACTGGTTTTCTACCGGGCCCCCTGGAGCATGGGGCCCGGTAGCGATTGCAACCCCTGCAACCCCTGTAGTTACGCCCCTGTTTTGCGCCCAATATGCATTCAGGGGCTCAATAACATACCCACAATTTCTAAAAACAGTGACAACCAAAAATCACTTATGCTGTAGGTATTCTAATTTATAGGCATATTGCCTCAATCATAGGATTACAGTGGTCTGTGACAGGTTCCAATAATGTATACATTAGTGAAGCGTTTGCAGCTGATGGAAACGGCACTGGTAGGAACACAGCGTGACCACCTACACTGATGCTGACAGGGGATTCCCTCCTATGGTGGAACGGAATTTGGAAACGTATCATACTTATACAGATACCTTCTTCTTGGGGCAACATCATTTAACCACTTTAAGACCGGAAGATTTTACCCCCTTCATGACCAGGCCACATTTTGCGATTCGGCAATTGCGCGGTCGTGCGACGCTGTACCCAAACTAAATGTACGTCTTTTTTTTCCCACAAATAAAGCTTTCTTTTGGTGGTATTTGATCACCTGTGCAATTTTTAATTTTTGCGCTATAAAAAAAAAGAGCGACAATTTTGAAAAAAAAAACAAAACAATATTTTTCACATTCTGATATATAACATTCCCCAAAAAAATGTAAAAATCAAAATTTTTTAACATTTTATGCCAATTTGTTTTCTGCTACATATTTTTGGTAAAAAAAAATTGCAATAAGCGTATTTTGATTGGTTTGTGCAAAAGTTATCGCGTTTACTAACTACGGGAAAGATTTATGTCATTTTTTGTGTTTTTTACCTAGTAATGGCGGCTAACTGCGATTTTTTGACTTCAACATTGCGGTGGACAGATCGGACCCCTAACTGACATTTTTGACACTTTTAGGGGGACCAGTGACATTACTACAGTAATCAGTGCTAAAAATATGCACGGTTACTGTAATAATGACACTGGCAGGGAAGGGGTTAACACTGTTGGTGATCAAGGGGTTAAATGTATGCCTCATGCTTACTGACGTGGGGGGAGGGGTGTTCTGTTACACACACAGAGATCGCAGTTTCAGCTATGCTGAATCCTGTGATCTCCTCCTGTCTGTCACTAAAAAGATCCGCCTGCTTTGTTTACACAAGCAGGCGGATCTTCTCACACTTTCCCTGACGATCGGGGAAAAGAGACCTACGTTGCTGGACTCCTAGTGATCTCGGCGATCACCGCCTCTCCTCCTCCAGCCTGACTCCCGCTGTGTGTAAACACAGCGCGAGTGAGCCTCCGGCGGCGCGCGTGCGCCGCCGAGATCACTAAAAGTCCAGTGACGTAGGTCTACGTCACTGGACCCAGGGGAGCTGACCTGCTGCAGTAGTAGTACTGTGAGCGGTCGGCAAGTGGTTAAATACAATGGCTGGCTCAAGCCTCCACTAATGTATATATTATTGGAACCTCTCACAGACCACTGTAATCCTATGATTGAGGCAATATGCCTATAAATTAGACTACCTACAGCATAAGAAGTGATTTTTGGTCGTCATTGTTTTTAAAAATTGTGGGTATGATATCGAGCCCCTGAAGAAGCGCATATTGGGCGCAAAATATGTTGGGCCGACTGTACCCTCTCACCGGACTCGCTGTCATGATGTTGGTAGCCCATCAACACTGATTTCCAGGAAGTTCCCCCGCTCCAAGCGGCCTAATTTATAATTCAAAAAGATGGTGGAAGCAGATCTACGTAAGATCAATACTCAAACAAAAAAACACAATTACTGTATATCCAACACACCATCAAACAATTGGAGAAAAAGAAAAATATAGTGATCCGCCCTGCAGACAAAGGTGGTGGATTAGTCATCCTTAAAAAAGCAGACTATGAAGCGGAAATGACTAATCTTTTACAAATACCAGATACATATAAGAAACTCATAGGCAATCCCACTAGACTATATAAGAAAAAACTTAAAGAATTTATAAAGAAAGGTAAAGACATCGGCATATTAAATAAAAAAGAAGCCCAGTACCTAATGCCCAAATCCAGCAAAAATTCACAAGGATGCACAGAAACCTCCCGGGAGACCAATTGTGAGCGGTGTGGACTCACTAATGTCCAGACTGGGTGAATATTTAGACAACTATCTCCAACCCGTGGTCAAGATGGGCAAATCACACCTTAAGGATAGTACGGACCTCATTAAAATTCTCAAAACTATCCAAATCCCTGACCAATGTCTTTTAGCTACGATTGATGCCAACTCGCTTTATACGAGTATCAGTCAATCTGATGGACTTGAAGCAGTGAATAAAGCATTACAGGAACGCACCAAGCTGAAAAATGAACAAATTCAATATATTATGGAAGGCCTTAAATTAGCGATGTCCCATAATTTTTTCTGGTACAACCGTGACTATTACTTACAAACTAAGGGAGTAGCCATGGGGGCTAAATATGCGCCGAGTGTCGCTAATCTCCTCATGGACATGCTTGAAGAAAACTGCGTCTACACCCAAGACATTCCAGAACTTGTTTTCTATAGACGATATATAGATGACATCGTCATTATTTGGAACGGCACTGAAGACACCTTAAAATAATTTTTTATCAGACTTAATAATAATCCCTATGGAATCAAATTCACAGGGAACTGGAGCCAGGAACAGATTAATTATCTGGATTTACAAATTTTTAACGACAAGCAGGTTTTAAAGAGTAAAACTTTTTTTAAAAGTACAGACAGAAATGGGTATATACCCACTACGAGTTGTCACCACCCGAATTGGAAGGGTAACATCCCAAAAGGCCAATTTATTCGAATGAAGCAGAATTGTGACAATATAGAGGATTTTTGGTCACAGTCAGAGATATTACTCAACAGATTTGTAGAAAAAGGATACCAAAGAGAAACACTTTTAAAAACAAGGGAAATAGTATCACGTCTGAATAGGGAAGATCTACTAAATAAGAATTATCCGCAAAATAAAAAAAGAGATGATATAGCTTTTATTACGGGTTTCCATAGGAATTTTAAAGAAACGGAACGCATCATCAAACGATATTGGCCGATATTGAAATCCGACAAAACTTTATCAAAATTATTACCCAGCAAACCAAAATTTATATATAGGAAAGCATCCCGATTGGTGCACAACCTAGTGGACCCCCCCAAGCCTGTTAAAATGTTTCATGACATAAAGGGATTTATTAGATGCAACAGGTGTCTGGCATGCAAAACGAATCGACAACAACCCAGAAAAACCTTAAAGTTCAAATCCAGAGTAAGCGGAGAAGAATTTATGATCAACAAGCTAATTACTTGCCGCACAGACCACGTTACGTATCTCATTGAGTGCCCATGCCGGCTCCAATATGTTGGAAGAACAACCAGGCCTCTATACATCAGAATAAGGGAGCATATTAAGAATATAAAAAAAAGCTTTCCCAAACATAGTCTGTCTAGACATTTTTTGGAGAAACATAACAAAGACCCCAGTGGACTGACCTTCTGTGGCATAGATTCGATATCCGGACACTGGCAAGGAGAAAATAAGAAGATAAAAATCTCCAGAAACGAAACGTCCTGGATATATAGACTGAATACACTCCAGCCCAGAGGCCTTAATCTAGGCATTGACCTCAACTGCTTCATCTCCAATTTTTAAATATTTAAAATTTTTAAAAATTTTTTAGACATCTGCCTTTTTTGAGTTTTTTAACTTACATTTTATTTATATTTTATATGCATCTCAACCCCCTTTTTTCTATATATTTATATTTTACGTTTACATTTTTTATAGTATTTATATATGGTTGTATATATATATATATATATATATATATATATATATATATATATATATATATATATATATATATGGGTGTATACATATATATATATAGATATAGATGTACTTTTTTACCACATTTCCATATCAGGTTTACATATATATATACATATCCGTTGGGAGCATTTGCACCACATACACTTATTCCTTTGGTTGCATGTTTTCTATGTACATGTAAAATTTATATATATACACTCAGTTTCCAAGACTAGCACAGGTCTCTTTGAATAGGAAACATATACACCAGGATTTTCATAAATCTTTAATTAGAACTGTTTAGTATTTATTAAATTCATATATATGCAGACCAATATATACCTTGCCAATTACACCACCACCTCCTTTCACAATGCAGATCATTCCGAATATACACCACTAGGTGTCCCTCTACCTATTTCTTTACACTCCTTTTTATTAATTCTTATTTAATTTTAAAAGTTACCAATAAAGTCCATACACATTTTTTATTTTATTTTAGGGACATAGATAGTTTATTTGTTAATTTGTCTCCTTTTCTGATTATATACACGCGACATTTGCATGAATTAAATAACTAAAGTTTTTGATTGTGGAAATAAGTGTTGTATATATCAGTACATAGTATATTGATATATAAGTCCGGGTTCGGAATCACTATCTAGTACCATCTATTTGTATTGGCTGTGCTAAATCCACATTAATATTAGCCACCATCTTGGCGGAGCCTGCCGCTAACAATCCAGTATATGCACAGGACTTGTTGACATCGGGTTGCCTAGCGATTGCATGTATATAAGGAGCCACACCGGAAGCGACCCGACACTGCCGAAGACGTACTGACGTGCGAAACCGGTACATCGTGTCGCATCACTTCCGGTATCGAGAAGGAGGCTTGGACCGCTCCGCGCTCCACCTACTGTCTTTACGAGCACTTCTTACCTTTGATATATGTGAGTACCTCTCTTATTTGATTAATAAACTACCCTGTTCAAACGAGATTACGCTATGTGCCTCTTATTGCTTTAAAATCCCGGTCCCATACAAGTGACACCCTGGTGGAATCCGGTATACACACAGTCTGCGGTCGAGTTTTCCACATAGACCCCAGGCGCTCCCCACTTAGGAATCCTCCTCTGCAGACGCCCAATCCCAGGACCAGCTGAGGACATCAGGAGCCATACATTGGATTCCCATATATACCCACTCTATACCCCTGTGTGGGGTGGGTATCTCTGGTGAGTGTATCATTCACTAGAGGGGTCACTGAGTACCTCACCGCCCACCACGGGGTCACCCACTGCATGTTCACTATTGAAAACTGTCATTTGCTGTTAATAACGGACTTGTTTGCTTATTCCATATTTTACTGTGTTTTATATACCCACACGGGCACTGGTCTCACTTTGGACATTTTTTCACTATTTATATTATTTATTTTTCACCATATCTATTCGTCACTTATATTTGAGTCCAGTCACTACTATTTATTCTACTTATGTGACACCAATATTTTGATATTTTGGGATAGACCTCTTCCCTACAATCAGCACTTTACAATCGAGCATATTTATTGATTTTACTATTTATTTAGATATTGTGTGGTCACATTTGTGTTGCTTAACATGTTCTAATGTATTTATAATTTTCTAGTCATAGTAGCTCATTTAACCCATTGCCTACATTTTATAATTATCTTAGCACCAATTTTCATCACCACATATGCACACTTTTTCTGGTGACATCACAGGCCATATTTGTCACAATATATCTATACTAGTGGTTTCTTTCATACTGCACCACAGTGTACTATATTTAATTTGCACTTCACACTTTATATTACTTATCTACCATCAGAGAGCCTACCTCCTTTTCTTTGGAAAGGACATTACATTTTTATTCAGTGTATCACTCTCCTACCTCAGCATATTTGCACGTTAACTATCTCCCACTACATCTTCCTAACCAGGCAGCGCCATTTCCCTACTTTCTTTCTACTCAATTTATATTAATTATTTGTGGGCTTCAATATCCATTATCTATGTATTATCTAGAACACTGGTCCATATGTAAATATTTGTTGAATGTATTTGTCTTTCTATAATCAATTTTAAAGGTATTTAAATAATAAAATGTACTATATTTTTAAATTATTGTAGTCCTCTGTGATGTTATGTTGTGCCATCAAAGTCCTTGTTCCTATTCCTCCTTTTTTTTGTGTCTTTTGTGAAAATAATATTTTTAGCTCTAGCTTTCCTGTGAGATCGAGAAACTCAGACTTTGACCCTGGAGGTTGCTACCAGGCTGTGAATCCTAAGGAAGGGAGTGGTAGTAACAGTCACTAAATGTTTATCAGTGATCCCTGCATGAGACTGGAATCCTGGAGCATTCCAGACCCCTCCCGTGCTTATTACCCCACTCAGAGAAAACATGCAGTCTGATTATATCTTTGTTTGCAGACTAATCAGAAAATGATTAGTCTTTCTTGAAGGACCTACTAATAAAGGAATGCCATATTATGTTTCTTGGCTCTTTTTCTTTAGTGTCTTATTATGCTCATTAGCATTTGTAAATGTTTAGATAAAATCTGTTAGGTATTCCTTTGAACTGAATTGTAATTAAGCCACCTCTTTTATTTCAGAGCTTTAAGCTGACCATACATGGGTTGAAATTCGGCCAGCTCTGCAGGGACCTGCTGAATTTTGATCCATGTAGTATTGACAGCCTATCAGGTTTTTCCTGAACGATCAGTGACAGCGACATTGTTAATCCTCTAGTTCCTCCTGTTTTTAACTGTATTGTAACTGTATTGTCTTCCCTCACATTGTAAAGCGCTGGGCAAACTGTTGGCGCTATATAAATCCTGTATAATAATAATAATTGCATTCTGACAGTGGGGATGACTCCTTGCTGTCAGTGTACAATATCACAGTGGTAAGGATTCCTCCATGCATATCAAATGTGTTGATGGGAAAAATCTAATCTTTTTTTTTTTTTTTTGTAATTCAACCTACTGATTAAATGGAAAAAAAAAACAATCCTATATGGCCAGCTTTAAAGAAGAACTCTGGGATACCAGATATAAAAACTACAATAAGTACACTGACCTATGTAAACTTTCTGGCCTAGCAGTGTGTGCCGAATCACATATATGCGATACGGGAACCCTGTTAATCCACTGCGGGTTCCCACATCACATTCAACTCGCAGGCAGTTAAACCCACTTCAAGACGTATCTAATAAAACATCCTCCATACCCTTTAGAAACCTTGCATGCAAACAAAAACAACTTAAAGGAGTTCCTGCTTCATGACACATGGTGTACCCTAAACCCGGACAGTCATGACTTTACATACTTCTCTATCCCTCACCAGCGGTATTCTAGAATTGACTACTTCTTCATAACCCAACCAGACCTTTCCATGATCCTTAAGACTTCAATCGACCCAATGTTCATATCGCACCATCACCTTATAACTCAGAATTCTCACCTTATTTACCTGCACCCCAGTTTGTTTCTAGCAAATTAAAATGACATTTGCAACAAGACCTGAACGTTCATTACACAGATGCTGAATGGGAAATGATACATACAATCGCTCACAAGGGATCAATTAACGCCACGACACAAGAAAATCATTTTAAATTATTGACAAGAGGGTACATGACTCCTCTGAAACTCCACAAAATTGGCTGCATACACTTTCCACATGAGGCTTGGCATTGTTGAGCACCAGGAGGAACCAAGAAACCACTGCACCAGCATAGGGTGTGACAATGGGTCCAAGGATTTCATCCCGATACCTAATGGCAGTCAGGGTGCCATTGTCCAGCCTGTAGAGGTCTGTGCATCCCTCCATGGATATGCCTCCTTAGACCATCACTGACCCACCACCAAACCGGTCATGCTGAATGATGTTACAAGCAGCATAATATTCTCCACGGGTTCTCCAGACCCTTTCATGTTTGTCACATGTGCTCAGGGTGAACCTGCTCTCATCTGTGAAAAGCGCAGGGCACCAGTGGCAACCTCTATCTCTACCTACAGGAGTGCAACCTCTATAGAGTCCAGGTATCACCTCATGCTACCAGTAGTGACACTGACCCTAGCCAAATGCAAAACTGGTGAAAAACAGTCAGAAAAGACGAGTAGGGAAAAAAAATGTCAGTGGCCTCCACCTTGAAAACTATTCCTGTTTTGAATGCCATCTCATTGTTGCCCATCAAGTGCACCTTTTCTTACCTTCATTAACCCCAAAGCAGCTGAAACTGAATAACAACCCCCTCTGCTGCTTAACAGACCAGATCAATATCCCAGGGGTTTACTTGACTTGATGCTATACTCTGATTCAATGTGTTCCTTTAATTTTTTTGAGCAGTGACGTTTTTTATATGCATTTATCCTAATATAGTTGTGTATTGGTATTTGATGGTTGTGGGGGCCGGGCTTTGCGGCCTGCTGCCCAGTGCCTCCTCACTTGCCCATATATATACCCCAACAAACATGGCGTTAGTATGGCCTGAGGAAGGAGCCCATGCTCCAAAACGCGTTGCCACGTCTGTACATCACTTCTGGTCATGACGTCACATCCACCGGTCTCTGTATTCCACAAGAATCAAGAAGCCCTGGAAGCCATTGGTGCTGCAGATCAGTGGATCCACTGTCTGTTTCCATTGGCGGATCAGGCCTGGGATTGTGGTGACAGAACTATATTATCGTGAAAGGCCTGCTTTTTTTTTCTTCTTGTGAGTTTTTTCACCTTATTCAAATTAACGTTTTTTTAAACCTGCTACATTTAGTTGGAGCTTGTCCCCCTCTTTCCTCTAGTAGTTTATTTATAAGCCTTACTATTTAGGAGACATTTTAAATTCAGTATTTGTGATGCCATCCCTCCAATTCAAAAAATAGCAGCTTCTCTTAGCAGAAGGAGGTGGCGTAAATCCAAGGACACCTCATTACTTGCCTTCTCACTCTGCAGCTATGAGAAAGTACAGTTCCCATGCATAGCTGTAGAGTAAGAAGGAAGTGCATGAATGGGAATAAATGTTTGGAGGTACATTGGGCATGTATTTCTTGCACTCGTGTAGTCGCCCACATAATGCTAATCTACATTGGGTTACTAAGAGGGGGGAGGAGATTCCTGGTCTGTTAGTCAGTATATGCGGTCATGGGAAGACGGACAGGCCAGGAGTCTCCTGGCTTTCTACAATGACACGCGCATCAGTGGGCGGTTCAGACCGGGAGTCTGAGACTCCCTGGTCCACCAACTTCAGTAAGCAGGGACAGAATTGCGTCCCTGCTTGCTGTAAGAAATAACAGCAGGGCATGGACAAAACTGGTGGCTGCATGAATACAGGGCATAACGGCTACCTGTTTTACGAAACACATGTCACAGGCAATGAAGCCTGTGATTCAAATATTTGCATCTCAATTTTCTCAGAGAAGATGGACTTGGGGAAAAAAGGAACAAGATCTTTGCTGAAGGTATGAAACCTCCAGCACTTAGCCTGGAGCCCTTAAAAATATATTTTTTATATGACATGCATTCATGAATTTATCAAATGTCTCAATAACCTATAATATCTGTTGATCATGTCAGAAATTCAGAGTCGTCTTGTGTCCTCTAATCTCAAAGGGCCCTCTTAGTTCTTATCTTGCACTACAGAAAAATCAGCTTTTATGTTGTGGAAAACTACGAGTAGGAAAGGTTCACACTTGTATAAAGTACTCAAAACCCATACTTGAGTAGAAGTGGAAGTGCTCTATCAAAAAGTGACTGGAGTAGAAGTGGAAGTGCTCTATCAAAAAGTGACTTGAGTAGAAGTCATAAGTATTCAACATTTTTTGTACTTAAGTATTGCAAGTATTTTTTTTTTTAAAAATTTGCTACTCAAGTACTGAAAGTAAAAGTACCAGTAGTTTTTTAAAAAAAATGTTCTACTCAAGTACTGAAAGTATAAGTACAAGTACTGTGTTATGCAGTTATTAAAGAAAGAAGTCAAAAGTTTGAACATCATATTGTTTTTTATTATTTCAAATGATTAACCTAAAGGACAAATCACAATTCCTTTGGCTGTAACTTTTTGTAAACAAAAACAGATAAAGTATGTCCCTCCCTTTCCCCTTTAAAGCATTCCTCCTCCTCTTCCCTGCATGTTTTTTTTTCTCCACAGCTTATTGGTGCGCAAAATCATATATAAACCAATGTGATATACAACAATATATTCCAATAATGAAATAAAGGAAGAGTGTATGAAATCAAAGTCAATAAAAGTCCATATATATAACGCCATAATACCATATATATGTGACAAAACAAGATGAATATGTTTTCAAAGGTGCAGGATTTAAACAGGTGCTATTCCAACTAATAGGTGCAGACTCCGAGTCCCACCACCTTGTGGATTTCCCCCTTACCTGGCGGATGAAGGTAAGTGCAAAATAATATCCAAATAGACTCTTCCAGGGAAACAAAACTGCAAAACCTGTGCTCTCAACTTCCAGTGAAAAAAGCAAAATCAGCCTCTTACCAGAAAAAAGGTCTATGTACGCTTGTGACTCTCCTTGGTTTGGGGAGGTTCTCTTTCCCCTTAACAGCAGATATGTAGACCATTTTATTTGTACATTCAGTAGCATTTATTTTCGTATGCGCTGATTTACACATGACATTATACACATTTTTTTGAACTTCATGAAACCTGCCATCTACTGTTCTGGCAGTGGTCATTTTTATAATTGTAACAAGTAACTATGCAGCACGAAAAAAAAAAAATATCAGAGTAGAAGTATTGAAATCATCGAAAAAATGTAGTGAAGTAAAAGTGGAAGTAGGAGAAAAAAATTCTACAGGAAAGTACAGATATAGCCTTTCGGTACTTAAGTACAGTAGTGAAGTAGTTCTACTTAGTTACTATACATCTCTGGAAAGGTTGAATAGTTTAGTAAAGAGCTCTAAGACAACACGTGACTTGTAAGCTTGGTGCATTTTTGATGTATCAAAAATGTTTTCTTTCTGTACTTGTAGTGTGAATACTGTATGTATCACAAGACCCAATGTTACAAGTGATACTCCTGACTTTTAGGTCATTTGTCTCTAGTGGTCAGAGGTGCTTATTATTGCACTGGTAGCTTCTCTACTGTTCATTCCCCTTGTTTGAAGATTGACAGAAACTTCCCTGTGCATTTTTCTCAGTATCTGCCAATCTGTAGCCTCCCTCATCTGTCCATTCAACTGTTTCCTTCAACACCAGCTAGCAGAGTGGTGGCATCTCCCATAGGCTTCTGTGGCCCATTGGTTGTCTGCGCTCCCTTCCTCTCCCCTGCAGCCACCACTGGCTGACACAGGGGAGTTGGATCATGTGACTGGCTTGAAGCAGGCTGAAAATAGCTAAGTTTATGCATCTTTCTTTTTTAAAGTGGTTGGTTGTAAAGGCTGATTTTTTTTTTTTTACCTTTGCATTCCTTGTATAAAGGAAAAAAACCTTCAGCTGCCCCCTCAGCCCCCTAATACTTACCTGAGCCTGATTTAAATCCAGCAATGTACAGGTGATGCTCTCCCGGGTCTCTCCCTCCTGATTGGGGTCCAGAGCACCGGTAGGGGACCCAAGAAGATGAGTATTGGGACTGCTTTGTGTAAAACTACTGCACAGAGCAGGTAATTATGACATGTTATAAAAAAAAATCCTTTAACATTACTTTAAGACTACTTGGATTTATCCCTGAATTCTACTTTTTAATTTTGTAACTGTTCCTGGTCTCAAACCCCAAAATAAAAACTGATGCTTTACATTTAGCGGTTAGTAAAAAAAAATAGAAATAAAAGCAGCTTTCTGGCGCTGCCATCTTGAGAGCCGGCAGTGATTTCCTAATATCCCACAGCTGGCTTTCTATTGCACATTTGCGTGGCACAGAAGTGCATTAAGACTGGTCCTGCAGCCTTCTGGAATGTTTGATGTCACCGAGAAGTGGCAGGTCAAACTGACGTAATTCTCGCCTAGACAAAGAATGAGGAAGTGGGAGCGGGTATGTGTCCAAAAAAGCTAGTCGCTCCCCAAATAAAAAATTGCTGCAAATGTGTTGGAGTCTGGGGGAGGAAAAAGATAAGCTGTCCTTCTCTCTCCTCGGTGAAGGTCTATGTTAGCTCCAGCTTGAGTAAATGTTGTCAGTACACTTTCCTAATACAGTATTGTGAGCTGCAAAAATACCAATACAGAAATTTACACATCAGTTATTAGTAGGTAAGGGCAAATTGTCAATCCATGAATTTGAAATGCATTGGGACTGATATTTTAAAGCCAATGGAAAAGAGCATAGATAAATCCTGTATCACAAGCCCGCATGTGTGTAAAATTGTATATCACACCGTGAGAATAAGTCATGGATCTTTAGTAAGTATTAATCGACCTGATCACACACGAGGAAGTACACGCATACCAATGCTTGTGCCTTTGCATCAAAACATTATCAGTAGACAGTGAAAGACAGTGATCTGGCATTGCTGGGAATCAGTGAGTGAAACAGTAGACTTTCGTAAATCAGGCTCTCAGTGGGAACCTATACAATTTGCTAAACATGTAAGGAATGCTGTGCTAGAGGCAATCTACCTCTTTTTGAGGCAGTTGTGACGGTAGATGTAAGATTTTCTTTCAGTAAACAAAGGAGTTTTCCTAGAAAAGATGATAGGATATAAATAGTGTGGTGGATCAGTAGCTTTCAGACAATGTCAAATTGGTCTTCATTGTAAGGAATATCCTCTAGCACCCAATGTACAAAGTAAGCCCTTTCCATATTTTGTCTAGTTCAAGGCACGTATATTTTCCGACATTCTTTCTTTCCTGCCACCAGTCCTACCTATATAGAAAATCTGTACATCCGAATTTACCCCCAAATAACCTCACTCTTTGTTTATCATTTTTTTTTTTGGGGGGGGGGGAGGGTTCACAAGGATATGTGTGAGAATAATGGTAGGCAGATATTGTCAGCATTTTATTTTGAATGTTGGGCTTCTGGTTTCAACTTTTGCCCTAATGCTAAAGTTAGTTGTCTTCTGATTAAACTGGCCTTCAGGTTTCTAAATTTGTAAAAGTTTCTACATTTTCTAAATATACTTACCTGACACACCATCTCCCTCCCATGGTGCCTAGACGACGGTGACATCATGCTCTTTTTGGCAAAATCCTAGAGTAACCAAATATCATGAGAAGATGATCCTGTACTGTGCTGCAGTGTCTTGCGAGATTTGGAGTACTTGGCATTTGGCAGGATCTTGTCGACAGGATGAAAACGTTGTCCTCTGCATCATAGAAGCCTGGGTAAATGTGAATATATTATCTATTTTCCCTACAGGTGTTTGTTTAAAATTTTATTTGGTGCTTTTAGCAAGGGTTGGGGGGCCACTTAAAAAGCATACCCTACATGAAGTACAAGGTCCACTTTAAATACAGTGCATGAATAAATAAAGAGGACCCTTAACCTCCCTGGCGGTATTCCCGAGTGTGGCTCGGGGTGGAATTTCACTGCCATTAGCGGTAACCCCGAGCCACATTTGGGGTACCGCCAGGGAGCATCGCTGGATCCTGGATGAGACGGTACTTACCTTGTTCCGGGATCCCGTGAGGTGTCCCTGCAGCATACTGCAGCCGGATCTTCCGCCCGTTGCTGTGAGCCCCAGCTTCCGTCTCCTGCGAGCATCACGTCGCAGGGGGGTGGAACCGGCGGCAGATTCAAAAAGTTAAAAACACAAACACACTGAAATATTGTAATCCTATTGGATTACATTACTAAAGTAACATGAATTGACCTTAGCTTGCCCCCCAGTGCTTTCCCCAGTGCTCTTCCGGCATTTTCCCTGTACTTTGTGTCTGGAAACTGCAGAGCGACCATATAATCAAAAATGCGCGCCGCCACCTCAAAATCGGCATGTGACATGCTGGAAAACAGCGATAAAGAATCGCAGAATGGAGTGATAGCGATTCGTGGGGAAGTTCGTCATCGGACGCAGAAAGTGATTTCAGTGATGATCCTGCGACTGTGCCCAGCGATGTGCGGACCTGGTGCTCGATTGCGGTACGGAGCACGTAGCGCCCCCAAGCTTCCCGTTTACTGGAGCACCTGGTATCAAAGTGGATATTGAGGATGACAACCCCTTGGCATACCTCCAACTCTTTTTGACCAATGAGGTTATTGAAAAGATTGTTATGGAAACAAATCAGTACCAGGAGCAACAAGCTGCTGCGCATCGGTGGTTTTCAAGGAGCAGAATGTGGGAATCAGTGACCAAAGCGGACATCTGGAAGTTTCTGGGCCTCATTATTCTGAAGGGAGTGGTGGGAAAACCCCTGCAGAAGTGGTATTGGACAATCAACAGATTACTGGCCACTCCTTTTTTTGGCACGGTCATGTTGGAATACAAATTTTTGCTCATTATGAAATATTTGCACTTTGCAAATAATGATGAATTTGATGAGACGTCTCATCCAGCTCCAAAACTCAAAAAGATTTGGGACGTTTATCAAATTATACTAAAAAATTTCCAGCAGTCTATGTACCAGATAGAGACATTTGTATCGACGAAAGTCTAATGGCCTACAAAGGAAGACTTAGCTGGATACAGTATATAGCGTCAAAGAGAGCACGTTTTGGCATAATATCATTCATGCTATGTGAATCCAGCACTGGTTACATATGGAACACCAGGAAAGGAACCAAATTCAACCAACGATTCAGCAGTTATGGAATGGCAACCGCTTTGGTTCTTACGTTGATCGAGCCATTGCTGTATCAGGGGTACTGTGTAACCACAGACAATTTTTATACGTCTCCAGAACTCTGAGTTCCTTCTTCAAAACAAGACGGATGCATATGGGACCGTTAAAGCTAACCGGCGTGATATGTCGCCAACCTTTGCCAATAAAAAGCTCAAGGCAGGAGAAATAGTTGCAGAAAGGCAAAATTATGGCATTGAGATGGTGCGTAAAAAAGATGTGTGCCTAATGAGTACCATTCACAACACCTCTACTCTCATGGTACACACAAAAGGTGGAAAAGACGTAATGAAACCACAACTGGTGATGGATTACAATAACACCATGGGAGGTGTGGATAGAGCTGACCAGGCCATGAGTTTTTATCCGGCAATGCGGAAACAACAAAAAAAATATTACAAAAAAATCTTCAGGCATCTTCTTGAACAATGCTTGTGGAACGCATTCTACTAAAAAAAAGAGTGACAGGCCTGTGGTTCATGTGGACTTTGTTTGTAAAGTTGCCGAACTGATATTTCTCAGGCATCAAACACCAACGGCTGTAAATAGATCCGGACATTGTGCTGCTGGTGTTGTAAACCCGAACGGTCGTCACTTTATGGACTACATTCCACCAACAGAAAAGAAGTCTGCACCCACAAGGATGTGTGTGGTTTGCTAAGGAAAATCCGTAAAGAAACGCGGTAATATTGTCCTAATTGTGACGTTGTACTTTGTGCTGTACCATGTATTAAAATTTTCCATACCCGGGACGTTTACTGAAGCAATATGACTACTAATATTGCATCCTTGTTTGGCCAAAAAAAATGTCAGTGTTTTGGATTATGTTATTTACTATACAGTGTTTTGCGAAAGTATTGAACTTTTCAAACTTTTGCCACATTTCAGGCTTCAAACATAAAGATATAAAACTGTAATTTTTTGTGAAGAATCAACAACAAGTGGGACACAATCATCAAGTGGAACTAAATTTAGTGGATATTTCAAACTTTTTTAACAAATAAAAAACTGAAAAATTGGGCAAAATTATTCAGCCCCCTTAAGTTAATACTTTGTAGCGCTACCTTTTGCTGCGATTACAGCTGTAAGTCGCTTGGGGTATGTCTCTATCAGTTTTGCACATCGAGAGACTGAAATTTTTGCCCATTCCTCCTTGCAAAACAGCTCAAGCTCAGTGAGGTTGGATGGAGAGCATTTGTGAACAGCAGTTTTCAGTTCTTTCCACAGATTCTCGATTGGATTCAGGTCTGGACTTTGACTTGGCCTTTCTAACACCTGGATATGTTTATTTGTGAACCATTCTATTGTAGATTTTGCTTTATGTTTTGGATCATTGTCTTGTTGGAAGACAAATCTCCGTCCCAGTCTCAGGTCTTTTGCAGACTCCATCAGGTTTTCTTCCAGAATGGTCCTGTATTTGGCTCCATCCATCGTCCCATCAATTTTAACCATCTTCCCTGTCCCTGCTGAAGAAAAGCAGGCCCAAACCATGATGCTGCCACCACCATGTTTGACAGTGGGGATGGTGTGTTCAGGGTGATGAGCTGTGTTGCTTTTACGCCAAACATAACGTTTTGCATTGTTGCCAAAAAGTTCGATTTTGGTTTCATCTGATCAGAGCACCTTCTTCCACATGTTTGGTGTGTCTCTCAGGTTGCTTGTGGCAAACCTTAAACGACACTTTTTATGGATATCTTTAAGACATGGCTTTCTTCTTGCCACTCTTCCATAAAGGCCAGATTTGTGCAGTATACGACTGATTGTTGTCCTATGGACAGAGTCTCCCACCTCAGCTGTAGATCTCTGCAGTTCATCCAGAGTGATCTTGGGCCTCTTGGCTGCATCTCTGATCAGTCTTCTCCTTGTATGAGCTGAAAGTTTAGAGGCCAGGTCTTCCTAGATTTGCAGTGGTCTGATACTCCTTCCATTTCAATATTATCACTTGCACAGTGCTCCATGGGATGTTCAAAGCTTGGGAAATCTTTTTGTATCCAAATCCATCTGTAAACTTCTCCACAACAGTATCTCGGACCTGCCTGGTGTGTTCCTTGTTCTTCATGATGCTCTCTGTTCTTTAAACTGACCTCTGAGACTATCACAGTGCAGGTGCATTTATACGGAGACTTGATTACACACAGGTGGATTCTATTTATCATCATTAGTCATTTAGGTCAACATTGGATCATTCACAGATCCTCACTAAACTTCTGGAGAGAGTTTGCTGCACTGAAAGTAAAGGGGCTGAATAATTTTGCATGCCCAATTTTTCAGTTTTTTTATTTGTTAACAAAGTTTGAAATATCCAATAAATTTCGTTCCACTTCATGATTGTGTCCCACTTGTTGTTGATTCTTCACAAAAAATTTCAGATTTATATCTTTATGTTTGAAGCCTTAAAATGTGGCAAGAGGTTGCAAAGTTCAAGGGGGCCGAATACTTTCGCAAGGCACTGTGTATATATATATATATATATATATATATATATATATATATATTAGGGATCGACAGATTATCGGCAATATATATCGAGGGCCACTCTGCACTTTCCCCGATATATTGGAATCGGCCCTGGAGGTTACCGATATTGCCAATATTTCGGGAAAGTGCTGTACCGGAGTGATGCCTGCAGCTAAAGGCATCACCACGGTACCGGCGTCCATAGCCGACGGTCGGCTGTCTTGTAATGACAACCAATGCAGCTGAGAAGCCGCTCGATTGTCAATAAAAGGAGCGGGAGGGGACGTCCCCCTCCCGCCGCCTTCTGCGGCTCGCCCGGGGCTCCCGTCCCACCGGGAGACCCGGGCATCCAACCTGAACGGCCGCCGGAGACCCGATCAAAGCCGCATTCGGCTCTGATCGGGTCTCCATGCAAAAACCCGGAAGTGATGTCATGACATCACTCCCGGGTGCTAGGCGCCAAATAAAAAGAAAAATGACACCATTCAAAACAGCCAAACTTGGCGTTTTGAATGCTTTTAAGTGAAAAGGAGGGGTTTGGGGTCTTTTAGACTCCCAGATCCCTCCACAAGAGTACCTGTAAAAAATAAATAAATAAAAAATATATATATTTTTTAATGTCTGAAAATATCGGCAGATATCGGCCGATATGTGATGACCAAAATATCGGTATCGGCAGTAAAAAAACAATATCGGTCGATCACTAATATAAATATACATATATATATTTTTTTTGCACTTGTTCAACAGATATAATAATAACACTAAAGTAATATTTAACAGACCAAAATGCAGCAAATAACAATTAGTTGTTGGAGTTTACACACATTTTAATGCTAATCATGCTGCAAGTCAGTAAACGTTTCCTCCCCTTTCACCTTTATTTCCTGTATGATTATTTAGTGTGACTTCAAAATGTAAGGCAGTTAACCGAGCCAAGAATGTATGAGGCAAGCTGGGAGGGTGTGCAGGAGGTGTGGAAAGAGAAGTGAAGGGCTGGCTTTTTATCGAGTCCCTTCCGCAGTCTTGTTCTTACAAAGCTTTTCTCTAGCTAGGAAACACATCATCCCTCCCAGTAGGCAGTCTGTGTTATCACAGTCATCAGGGGCCACTGACACTCACACAATCCACTCAGCTCCCTGAACTAGCAACAGGCTGCATACTTGCAAACAAACCGACAGAACAAAAAAAAGGCTGTCTGCTCTTATTTTACTACTTGTACGAAGAGCTGAAATCGCTTAGGCGTCCAGTCAGTGTCTGAGAAGCTTGTATGCTTTTTTTTCCATTTAATATCAGGGGACATTTGCTGCTCTAAGCAGAATAATACAAGGCATTTACGAGAAGAAGACGAGGCGCGGGTGGTCGAGCATGTCAGCAGTATTGAACTGTTGCCTTTCACGTGCCAACGTTTGAACTAAGAGGAGACAGAGGTGCTGCACAGGTTGGATTATTGTCTCTGGGACTGGTGGTCTCTGACATACCTATTGGATGAGATCGCTGCCTTTCATGTGCCAACGTTTGAACTAAGAAGGGACGGAGGTACTGCACAGGTTGGATTACTCGATCTGGTACTGGTGGTCTCTTAAGTTCTCATCGGGTAAGTTCACTGCCTTTCATGTGCCAACGTTTGAACTAAAAAGGGACAGAGGTGCTGCACAGGTTGGATTATCGGATCTGGTACTGGTGGTCTCTGACATACTCATTGGATAGGATCGCTGCCTTTCATGTGCCAACGTTTGAACTAAGAAGGGACGGAGTACTGCACAGGTTGGATTATCGGATCTGGTACTGGTGGTCTCTTACATACGCATTGGATGAGATCGCTGCCTTTCATGAGCCAACGTTTGAACTAAGAAGGGACGGAGGTACTGCACAGGTTGGATTATTGGATCTGGTACTGGTGGTCTCTGACATACTCATTGGATAGGATCGCTGCCTTTCATGTGCCAACGTTTGAACTAAGAAGGGACGGAGGTACTGCACAGGTTGGATTATTGGCTCTTATACTGGTGGTCTCTGATATACTCATTGGATAGGATCGCTGCCTTTCCACTGCCAACGTTTGAACTAAGAAGGGACGGAGGTACTGCACAGGTTGGATTATTGGATCTGGTACTGGTGGTCTCTGACGTACCCATTGGGTGGACATTGCTGTCTTTTACAACCCAATATTTGAACTAAGAGAGAAAGGAGCTGCAGAGGTTGGAAAAAAGGGATTTGGTACTGGTGGTCTCTTACGTACCCATTGGATTGGATCACTGTCTTCAGCGACCGCTATTAAACCAGGAAGATCTGTTGGGTGCTGGACAAGTTAGGGGAACTTGCATTTCCCCTTTCTGCTCATTGGAACTTTTTACTGTGAGAAGCCATGAGTGACAGCAGCGAAGGAATTAGTTTCTCTGTGCCAATCTCTCCACTGCCAGAGGCAAGGTCTTGCATGTATGAGGATAAAGTTGGGCACCGGCTACAAGGGCCAGCAGTAGCCCACGGTGGCAACAGACTCCCCGCAGCTGGCAGCTTCTGGCACGAAGATTACATCCATGGGGCCGGTGGAGGAACAGCTTGCCCTGCCAGTCGCAGTAATAAAACTATTACCCCAGCCGCCACCTCTAGTACCAGCAGCCGGAGAACCACTGTTGTCTATGTGATTAATGAGGGCACCTCAGGCATGCAGGCTTGTGAAAATGCTGCACTGCACAGCCTGCAGGAGGCATGCGAGAGCCAGGGGGCAACACTTGAAACACTACCATTTGGAAAGCTCGACTTTGGGGAGACTACTGTGCTTGATTGCTTCTATAATGCAGGTACGTAAATCTGGCAGGGAGTGCTGCATACCAAACATATGTAATGTTCTTTCATTTATTGTCTAGGCTAGGCATGTTGTAATCAATATTTGTCTTCAAGCCCAACTCCAGTAAACCTAGAACTCCTTTCTTGATGTGAGGCTGCGCCCACACTATTTATTTCAGGTTCTTATATAGCGCTGTCAATTTACGCAGCGCTTTACATATACATTGCACATTCACATCAGTCCCTGCCCTCAAGGAGCTTACAATCTAAGGTCCCTAACTCACATTCATACATACATAGTAGGGCCAATTTTATATGGGATCCAATTAACCTACCAGCATGTCTTTGGAGTGTGGGAGGAAACCGGAGTACCCGGAGGAAACCCACGCAGGCACAGGGAGAACATGCAAACTCCAGGCAGGTAGTGTCGTGGTTGGGATCTGAACCAGCGACCCTCTTGCTGCTAGGGGAAAGTGCTAACCACTACACCACTGTGCCGCCCACTACAAATTTTATCTCCTCAATGTAGTTTTGGTCCTGGTGCCCAACCCTGTAGCCCTTTGACACTTTTTGTGTGACCCTGCAGACACTAATCTGCATTTCCCCATTGCCTTGTTATAACATTTATTTCTAACAGACCCATGTAATAAGTTTCCAGTCTATGACTGCCTTCTGAAGCATGACTCCAGTCTTCAGCAACTCCTATAGCACGTTCTGTCTCTGACCATCCCTTGTATCAAGTCTGCAATCTCTAACCATCTCCTGTATTATGTCCACAGTCTTTGTCCATCTCTTGTGTCATGACCCATTGTCTTTGACTATATTATGTTGTGTGTCTGTTTTCTCTGATAATGAATATTTCCTAAATTTATATGTGGCCCTTTGGTATTGTCAGGGGCCAAAATTGAGGCCCATCCATATCAAGAAAGTTGACCACCCCTAAACTTTTAGGCCAGCCATAATCGCAGAGATTTTCTTTCGGTTGCAGGAAAGAAAGTTGCTCAATTCTCCCATCAACACAGTTAGTTGTTGGGGAATCCCTGCCATAGAGCCATTGTGTTCTCCTGGTGGGGGGAGCTGATCACAGTGATTAGGGCTAGTGGCTATAACAACCGCTAGCAATAGTCGCATGTAAAATCCAACAGGCTGGTTGTACCCAAGTTGATCGTACAGGGTCTGTCTCGCTGCAAGGGAGGGGTTTTAACTGCTTCATGGAGTTCAGCTTTAAAGAGGTTGTAAACCCTCTCTTGGAACTTGTACCTATAGCTAAGCCTTTAATAAGGCTTAGCTATAGGTACTGTAAATATCTCCTAAATTTGCACCGTTTAGGAGATATTTACTTTGACGTCATCGGCGCACCCGTGCCGTTCCTTCAGAGCCCTGTGCCGTGAACGGTGGCTCCCGTGCACATGCGCGGGAGTGATGTAATCACGCCTCCGGCCAATCAGATGGCCAGAGGACACGAACCAGGAAGCAGGACAGCTGAACATGTCAGCCGTGTCTCTGCTGAGCGGGCGGCACTGCAGGGGCTTCGTTCTAAGGTAAGTATTTCATAATGAGCTAGTATGCGATGCATACTAGCTCATTATGCCTTTGTCTTACAGGGTTTTTTTTTTTTCATTTTTTTTTTGGGGAGGGTTTACTTCCTCTTTAAGTCATCAAATTGTTTAAACCTTTAGGTCATCAAATTGCCTAAAGATTTGCCTATGTGACCTACTGCTTTGGGCTGACCATACACTAATTTGTTTGTGTAGCTGGATGAAGGATTCATCCCCACCTGGACATTGTATTCTGACAGTGGTGGGTTATTGGCTGCAGTCGTTGATCGAGGAAAATTTTTCAACATGACCCTTCAGTAGAAGTCAATCAATTAACTTCTGGCAAGTGGGGATGGCCACACAATGATCGAAACTTCACCTGTCCCCGCTGAACCTGCCAAATTTCGATCTGTGTATGGCTTTAGGCTGTGGTTTCTGAAGCAAAGTAAAAACGATAACAGAAGTTATGAAATATCTTTGCTGCAAAAGTATTTCATGACTTCTGTTATCTTTTATGACTAACAGAGCAGGGTGAGCGTGCAGAATTTCAAGGAATTCCCACTTGATTAGAGTTTAATAAATGTTTTTCCATATTACTCCTCGATTGCGCTACCCATTAAATCTGTTTATTCATTTTGCTGAGGGATCTGTCAGTGACTTATGTAAGAATAATTTTTCACACATCTAGTCAGAGCAAGATAGATTTTACAGCAGAACTGAAATCACCCTATAAAATTTCTAGCAGGTCGTATGTCTCTGCAGCAAAAAAACTCAGTTACCCGTCTGCTAATAATCGTTTACAATTACACGCTGTCTGTAGTGCACTGGCATTTGTAAGGGCTTATTCAATGCAGGGGCACATAGAAAACAATTGTTCTCAATGTGCTCTGTATACACCATGCATGTGCATTAGGCTGCATTCACATGTCAGGAGATCGTTGCAAATTGCGGGACGCCTGTGCGTTGCCCGTGATTTGCAATAGCACCCCAAACACTGAGCGATGTTGCCGCGATTTCCGCCTGCCGAATCGCGGTAACATCGTACAAAAAAAAATCACGGGACGCATTACGCCCAAAAAAGTACAAGAGCTCCTTTGGAGCCTATTGCGTCCCGCGATTTTTTTTTTGCGCGATGTTACCGCGATTTGGCAGGCGGAAATCGCGGCAACATCGCTCAGCGTTTGGGGTGCTATTGCAAATCACGGGCAACGCACAGGCGTCCCGCGATTTGCAACGATCTCCGGATCGCGGGCGGAATCGCCGCGATTCTGCCCGCGATCCATACGCTGACATGTGAATGCAGCCTTAGTGTCTCATGGTGTATTACACAACACCACGTGTACATGCACCCCAGCAAGGTGTTTTTTTTTTTTTTTTTAAAGTCTAGGTTTATTCTTATGAATCAACAATTTACTCATTTTTTTTATTAAATATGTTTTTAATGTTTTTTAGTGCTTTTCATGTGTTCCCATTGAAGTCTATAGGGCCAAAAAGGTGCATTATATCACACCAAAAAGAGCAAATGAAACGCACAGGTGTGAACAGGCCCTATCCAAAATAATACTGTGCATTGTCATGTGTTAATGAGGACTACATAAAAGAAAAAAGTAAACAGTGTGATGTGCTGTAAAAATGCATTGCACTGTCCGTATACATTGCACACCAGCATGCTTTTGTATGCAGACCATAACAACCTCCCGCTGGTCTGAACAGACCCTAAAGCCAGGTACACACTGGCTGAATGTCGGTAAACAGCGTCCAGTTAAAAAAAAAAAAAACCTGGCCGATATTCAGCTTGTGTGTATGTCGGTCTGGCCGACAGAAGCCAGCCGTTCAGCCGACTTCTGTCGGGCGTGCATGCTGGAAAACCAGCAGCCAACCGACTCCCAATCAACGCTCTCAGCCAATGGCAGAGAATACTGAACGGATTATGTCAGGGGGGCTGTCACCCTGTCAGAACACAACAGCTCAGCAGGGGAGATCGCTGCACTAATGTCAGATCATTAGTACAGCGTCTCTGATCAGAGATGACAGTTTTTTTTCGTGCAACCCAAAAAACTGTAGTGTGTACCAGGCTAAAAATGATTGTAAAGTCTCTTTTTTTTTCTGTTTTGTTTTTTTTAAAACAAACATGTTATACTTCTCTGAGCAGTTGGTTTTGCACAGAGTGGCCCGGATCCTCCTCTTCTCGGATCCCTCTTCGGTGCTCCTGACCCCTCTCTTCTGTTTAGTGCCCCTTACTACGTCAGCGGAGATGTCTTCGCTGACATCCGCTGCCCCATAGGGATGCATGGAGGATCCGATCAGGTCCGCCTAGAAAACTAACAGGCGAATCTGATCGGATCAATCGTGTGAAAGGACCCTAGATTCTGGGTTTGAACTCACACCTGGAGTGGATAATAAAAAAGGAAGCGCCAGACGGGCAGTCGGTAAGCAGTACCTAGAGCTCCCTGAACAATGGCAGAAATTGGATTGGGTAAAAAAAACGAGTGCGCTAAAAGTGTATACACAAGTACAAACGATGGTGCGGTGATGTGACAAACAAAAACTTCATCTGCAAATTCTCTCATAAAACATGTGCAAACATGATAAACAGTGCAATGGTGGAATAAATATAATAAATAAATTCCCCTAAAAGTAGTCCATAGACTATAAAGTGCAAGAAAGTGAACTACAATAGGTGCTTTAAATAAATACAAATACAAAAAAGTATTTGATAAAAAGTGACAATAGATAAGTTTGGAATGGACTCCAACAAACGATTCCTTGTTGTAAAGTGACTTCACACAACTTGTATTCCCAAGTGCATAGTTGCCAACATTTAAAAATATAATTCCAGGAACACTTTGCAGCACAGCTATCAATTACCACACCCACTTCCCTGAAGCTCCACCCACTCTGCATAATTAATCTTGCCTACTTATCTGATTATAGAGTCTACTCAATATAGAGAGAATTACAGGAAATTAAAAAGGGAATTTCAAATTTAAGGCCACAGTAGCAGAGTATAAGTCTCCCATTCAGCTGCACTACTTCTGCGTAACATTTATGGGCAGCCCGATAAACAGGCGCTTCCAGGGACAATATAAATTACCTTGGACAGGCTCCTATTTGCAGGGACTGTCCCAGGAAAAAAGGGACAGTTGGCAAGTATGCAAGTGCTGCATGCAGAACCACCGTGATCAGACTATGGAATAGATGGCTGCTTTTCAAAAAGACATAAATAAAAAGCCTGTAGATATCATGTGCTTTGGACAGAAACTGGTCCCAGCAAATATTAAGATCTCTTTAAGGTAACGGCACTCCGTGGATCAAGATGCTTTGTGTATAGTCAGGGGTTCTAGAACTCATATGTAAGTGAATAAGAGACTGATAGTGCATTACCCTTAAAACCTTTTTTTAATGTTAAAAAATAGTTGCACTTCCATTTAGATGGACGAAAGACAGCATAAAACAAATGTGCACGGCCGCCTGCAGTGTGGACCGTGCGTGGTGATGACACAGCTGCTCCACCCAACGCGTTTCCCCTTTAGAAGGCGTCAACTGGAATTGGAGCCTCCAAGTAATAGGCTTACTGTACTGTATGTCAGATCTGTTGTTACATCCGGTGAAAGATTTGTTTATCTTTGCCTGCTCAAATTGACATTTCATATTAGGATGCTGTGGCAATTAGTGTCGGTTCACACTATGGCGATCCGACTTCGGGGGCGACTAGTGAAGTCGCCGTGCACCGTGACTTCGGCACGACTTGCACAGACTTCACATAATGGAAGTCAATGCAAGTTGCTCTGACTTCGATCAATAGTAGTGCAGGAACTATTTTCTAAATCGGAGCGACTTGAGTCGCTCCTATTAGAACGGTTCCCATAGCACTGAATGGACCGCGACTTGTCAGGCGGCCAAGTCGCCTGACAAGTCGCGGTAGTGTGAACCGGGACTTAATATGGCACTTTCTCACTCTCCTAATTGACCCCTTCTCCTTTAAAATACCAAAGTTGAATTCTCAATTTAAATTTTGAAATTATACTAAAGGCTTCTTATAGCTTTGATTCGTTTAAGCACTGTATAAATGTATTTTTACAGATGTGCACTAAAATGTAGACACTCTCCCATGTAGCTTTTACATTAGCGCGTCTCCAAAGCCGCTCCAAAGCAGTGTGACTTTGTTCTGACTTTACATTCTCTGGACCAAAGTCACATCAAAAGTCTGACCAATGTAGTGCAGGAACCTTTTCTGAAGTTGCAGCAACTTATGTAGTGTCAGAAGAAATGGCTCTCAAAAAAAAAAAAAAACCATTGAATTTCACATGTTCTGCGACTTGGGGTTTCACAAGTCGGATCCCAAGTTGCACAAGCGTGAAAGGAGCCTTTTATTAAAGAAGTAGAAGTCCACTAATGGCACTTTTCCACTGCAAGTACTGGCTGGGCTCTACTCGGCCCTGTTTGGCCCTGCTTGGCCCTGCTTGGCCCGGTTTGCTTTTCCACTGCTGGTACCGCATGGTACGGTGTTGGAACGGTTCAGTACGGTACGGTATGGTTTGCTTTTCCACTAAAGTAGTACTAAAGTTACGTGGGTGGGATAACAACGATTCTCTGACCAATCAGTGGCTAGTAGTGACTGCATGCAAAGGATTGTGGGATATGGTACCGGTATGGTACCTCTTGGAACCACAATCGAGGTGGTACTGTTTTAGAGAGCCGTACCGTTCGGTTCCATGCAGTGGAAAAGCGCCGCTGTACCACACCGTACCGAACCGTTCCTACACCGTACCATGCGATACCAGCAGTGGAAAAGCACAAAAGCGAGCCGAACCGTTCGGTTCCATGCAGTGGAAAAGCACCATAAGAGGAATAATCTTAACTCAGGGGTCTCCAAGCTGACTAAATAAAGGACCAGTTTACAGTTCTTCAAACCTTAGGGGGGCTGGACTGTGGTCATTAGGAGTAGAAAAGGTTCCAACTTCAGTGGGAAAAAACAATGCCCCATCTTTGGTGTCAGAGGAAGAAATTGTGCCCCATCGTTGGCATCATTGGGAGGAATTGCGCCACTTCATTGGTGTTAGTGGGGGGGAATTATACCCCATTGTTGTTATCGGTGGATGAAAGAGTGCCCCAAGAGCTAGATAAAAGCAAGCAAAAGGCTGCATCTGACCCCCGGGCCTTAGTTTGGAGACCACTTATCTAGATGAACAAGTAGGCTGCCCCCCTCCTTTGGTTTCCAAGGCAGTTTGCTTATGTACGCATAGGCATTGTTATGGATTTTAGCAATTGAATGCCTACAGTTAACGGATACCTTTACAGTTGCTGTGTACATATGTCACAATGCTTTGTTTTGTACACAGACTTGTCTCTCTGACCTTAGAATGCACATGGCTTTTTTGTTAAGTTGCCATGAAATAAAAACTTTTTCTGTGACTTGGTATTTTAAAGACTCAATACACACATGTTGGTGTAGCATGACGTTTTGTAGTTTCAGGCCTCTTTGAAATAACAATGGACACTACTTAACAGATGCTATATTTTGTCCATGTACACTCTGGCTTAACCACTTCAGCTCTAGAAGGTTTTACCCCCTCAACGATCGGGCCATTTTTTGCAATACAACACTGCGTTAATTTATTTGACAATTGTGTGGTTGTGCGACTCTGTAACCAATTAAAATTGATTTCCATTTTTTCCCACAAATATAGCTTTCTTTTGGTGGTATTTGATCACCTCTTATTTTTTGTGCTAAAAACAAAAAAAAAAAAAAACAATATTTTTTACTTTCTGCTATAAAACACAGCCAATAGAAAAAATTAAAAAATCATTTTTTTTCATCAAGTTAGGCTAATATGTATTCCGCTACATATTTTTGCTAAAAATAAATCCTAATAAGTCTATATTGATTGGTTTGTGCAAATGTTATCGTGTCTACAAAGTAGTGGAAAGATTTATGGCATTTTTATTCATTTTTTTTTTTTTTTTTTACTAGTAGTGGCAGCGATCTTTGGCGGGTCTGTGACATTGTGCCAGACAGATCGGACACCTAACTAACACTTTTGAGGGAACCAGTGACATTACTACAGTAATCAGTGTTAAAAATATGCACTGTTACTGTACTAATGACACTGGCAGGGAAGGGGTTAACATCAAGAGAGCTCCAAGGGTTAAGTGTGTCCGTGTTCTTAAATAGCAGCAACACAAGATTCCATCTCTGACAGAATGGCCTTGTTTTCATTGGCAGACCGCTGTTCTGCCTCTCTGGGGAGCGATTGCGGGTGGCCCGCTGACATCATGTCTGCCGGACCCGCTGATTGGCTCCCTCTGTGGCCAATCAGCACGCGCGCCCCTGCTGGCTATTGCGCGAAATGACATACAGGTACACTCACTACTTTACATTGTAGCAAAGTGTAATTTCTTCAGTGTTGTCACATGAAAAGATATAATAAAATATATACAAAAATGTGAAGGGTGTTCACTTTTGTGAGATACTGTATCTTATCCCTGACCCCATGAAGACCCCAGAGCTGTTCCCAAGCTCTAGTCTGTGGGCGGTCTCTCAGCATCATCACTTACAGTGCAGGGCTAATAACCTTGCATTGTATATGAAGAGTCTGGAGTGTGACAGGGGCCTGAAGCTGCTTAGAGAGGATGTGTCAATCGACCAGGCCCGGACTGGCTATAGGGCAGACGGGGCATATTCTCGGTGGGCCGCGGCTCTCATTCATCACAAAGATAAGATAAGACTGTCGGTCTGTCACTGAGACACGGCACTGTGTTACATGAAGGGGGGGAGGGGTGCACTGGAGCCGCTCTGTTCCGAAGCTTCCTCCCTTACAGAAGTGACGGTAGTGTCATTACTGTCCAGCAGGGGACTGATCGTAGGGATTGAGAAGGCCTATCAGAGCCAGGAATACTAAATGAGCATTTAACCCTTGCAGTGTGAGGGCTCCAGTGCAAGAGTAGATGTTGTTTAATTCCCAGAATTTAGCTTGAACTCTAGACAGATATACTGTAAAAGACACAAATGAATGCAGCGAAGTATAAATGGTTGAAAAATCACAAACATTGCTTTTATTACAAACAGTGTAAGAACCTAGATTCAGCTTCAGCTTTTTACTGTCCCTGTACATCAGAGCTCCGATAGTGGGACGTAGAAGCAGCGCAAGGAGCCAATCAGTTGTTAAGCAATGAAAGTAGAATTCTGATAGAGAGTAGACTGATAGAGAGACAAGCTCATACATCTGTCTGCTGCTTATCTATTCACTGAGGAAGGCTGGAGGTGGGACAAAACCTGTAAGTGTTACCGAACAGCAAGTCTCTTGCCCTGCCAGACCGGGCTGTGCTACGTGGCAGAGCTGCGTAATTCTCAGATCTGGATGGACAAAAATATAAATCCTTCGGCAAGAAAAACCGCTCCCATGTATGTATTTTATTCATATATTTGGTTGTTTGCATGGAGCTCAGCGTTAGGTCAAATGGCTCAGTATATACAGGTGTTAGTGAAGAAATGTTTCTTCAATACCATGCTGTGTCAAAGTAAACCTGAACTGCTGCATTTGGTCACATAATGGCGTAGACAAGTTTATTTGAACAACTACTACTAGTAGCAAACGCTCCCCACCCCCTCCCTAAGAAGGGAAGCACTAACATCAAAGCTTTGGTATCTGGTGCTGTACATTCAATTTATTTGGCGGTATGTCCCAATGCTTGCTGTAGACAAAACTTTTATCAACATATGAAGATCTACTTTTCTTCTGCAGACATTATTGGCACAGTCTTTTTTTTTTTACACTTCAACGGTTTTCTGTTACATAATGAGATGGGTAAACTGATCTCTTTAAAAAATTGTGCAGTGTGGGAAACATTTCCTTTTGCTGTAGAACCACTAATACTTTATTTGATTTTTCATTCATTGTTTTTTTTGCTAGACTGATAGTAAAGCTTATTTTTTTAAATTAAAATAAACATGTTATATTTACCTGCTCTGTGTAATGGTTTTACACAGAGCAGCGCCGATCCTCTTCTCAGGTCCCCTAGATCCTGGCTCCCCCCCCCCCCCTGCTGAGTGCGCCCCTAGAAACCACTTTCTATGGGGGCACTTGGTAGGGCCCACTCTGCGTCTATTGACAAAGACATTGAGGCCAGGTCCTGCCCCCTACTCCCCCGTCATTGGATTTGTTTGACAGGAGCAGGAGCTAACTGCTCCCACTTCTACCAGTGAGGAGGGACAGAGTCGGGAGTGCAGCTGCTCTACTACACATCGATGGATCGAGATGGGGCTCAGGAATATATAAGTAGGGGCTGGGGAGGGGGTGATCCTCTACAACAGATGTTTTTTTACCCTAATGCACAGCACATTTAGATAAAACACCTTAAGGCTTTAGAAGCACTTTTTTAAAGGTGACACTTGAAGATGAGTTGCATCCAACAAAAATGTCAAAATACCTGCCTTTACACGCATGTGAACTTTAATGGCATCCCAGTCTTAGTCTGTAGGGTTCAATATTGAGTTGGCCCACCCTTTGCAGCTACAGTATAACAGCTTCAACTCTTCTGGGAAGGCTGTCCACAAGGTTTAGGAGTGTGTCCTGTGTGTTTGACCATTCTTCCAGAAGCGCATTTGTGAGGTCAGGCACTGATATTGGGTGAGAAGGGTCGGCTCGCAGTCTCCGCTCTAATTCATCCTAAATGTGTTGTATCGGGTTGGGGTCAGGCCAGTCAAGTTCCTCCACCCCAAACTCGCTCAGCCATGTCTTTATTGACCTTGTTTGTGCACCGGTGCGCAGTCATGTTGGAACAAGAAGGGGCCATCCCCAAACTGTTCCCACAAAGTTGGGAGCATGACATTTTCCAAAAAGTCTTGGTATGCTGACGCCAAGCCCAACCCCTAAAAACAACCCCACACTATAATCACCCTTCCAGCAAATGATTTGGACCAGTGCACAAAGCAAGGTCCATAAAGACATGGATGAGCGAGTTTGGGGTGGAGGAACCACAGAGGCCTGACCACCTCAACCTGATATAACAGCTTTGGGATAATTTAGTGCGGAGGCTGCGAGTCAGGCCTTCTCTCCAACATTAGTGCTTGACCTCACAAATGCGCTTCTGGAAGAATGGTCAAACATTCCCATAAACACACTCCTAAACCTTGTGGACAGCCATCCCAGAAGAGTTGAAGCTGTTGTAGCTGCAAAGGGTGGGTCAACTCAATATTGAAGCCTACGGACTGAGACTGGGATGCCATTAAAGTTTATGTGTGTGTAAAGGCAGGAGTCCCAATACTTTTGGTAATATAGTGTATGTTTGGCTAGTGGTAGGTAGTGCACATTGGCATTGGGTCTCTAGGCCATTTATATAAAAGACCCCATTTTTAAAAGATTTACCTTGATATTAAAAAATGTATATGTTTATACATGAACATACAGCTAAAACATTAGGATCAATCAAATTGTGGCACAATTACAAGATTTTGCAGAAAGAATTTCCCACTTACGTAAACAGCAACAAATAGGGAATAGTAAGATAGGGGAATTGTTTCTTCATTACACATGGCCCTGTCCTTAAAAAATTAGGATGTCCATCATCTTACGTCACTTCTTAAATAATGCCAAATCCTGTATCCCCCTTAAATGGAAAGACTACTCTCCTCCCCCAATTTTCATGTGCCTTTGTAGAGTAGAACGTATCAGAGGACCTCATTCTCTCCTTCCACAACAGACATGGCACATATTGTACAATATGGTTTTACTTGACCATGACTTCACATTCTCAGAGGAGAGCAAGGCCCTCCTTTTAAGAGATACTGGATCCACTGCTTGGCACATTGGCATCCACAAGAGGGATCTCCATCTCTTCCTTCCCCCCTTCTCTACTCCATCAAGTCTTCCCTCTCTCTCTTTTCTCCATTTGTCCCTCTCTATTCCTTTCTTCATATATTTTACTTTCTGCCATCTCCTCGCTTACCTGCTGTCCTTAAACACCCTTCCCTACCCAATTCCCACTCACTTTATCACTTTACACCCTGCCTTATACCTCCCCCATTAAACCCTCCTTCACCTGAGAGAAAAATAACCCAGGATCATGTTCTTCCCAAATTCCTCTGGAATTACATGACAACATGACAACTATTTGTGTAAGTCACAGGATACTAAGATTGCTTGCATAGTTTTAATGTTGAAATCTATGGAACAATAATTAAATACCTTATATGTGTCATTTGTTAATGTGTTCTTCTTTTTGAAGTCTCATTAAAAAAAATAATTTACAAGAACATTAGGTTGAAAATGGTGATTATTGGCCATATAAGGTTAGTTCCGTTTAAGGCACTTTCATACAGGCAGTTGGATTTCACATTTAAGCTGCAGATAGAGGAACTTATTTACTGCAGCTAAATGCAGACAATGTATCTCTATGGCCCCATTATTCACACACTACATTTAGCAATGTTTTAACAACATACAGTTTTGTGCGTTTAGGAAAAATAAAATTGACAGCGTCCAGGAGCGAGCGATGTACTGCAGCTATCTGTACATAAACGCAGTTAATTGCAGTACAAAGAAAAAATAGGTAATCAGTAGCTGTAGAAAAGGCAAGAATTTACTACTGCAGCCAAGCGCAACCGCGTGTAAACACAAGTTGTGGTCAACACTTAAAGTCGAGTCCCTAGTGTGGAAAGTCGGTGTGGTGTGCCTGAACCGACGTAAGGGGGGTAGCCTGTAAATAAAGAGGGCACCCCAAAGGTAAGAGGTTGAGAAAAAAAGGGGTGAAGGAGGGTGGGATGACGTACAGCGCAGCAGCAGGCCGGCATAGCGGAGGGGCGGCGCTATATAGCCCGCTAGCTCCTCCCACAAATACCGGCCTGCGGCCGAACACTTGTGGTCAACACTTAAAGTCGAGTCCCTAGTGTGGAAAGTCGGTGTGGTGTGCCTGAACCGACGTAAGGGGGGTAGCCTGTAAATAAAGAGGGCAAAAGAGGAAGCAAAACAACACACTTTATTCAATACAACTTAAGTCACAAGCCTATGAAATGCCAGTCTCAACTCCTTCTCTGGGTGAGGAATATAGACCTGGAAGGCGTCTGACTCCCACCGACCAAGCCTTTTAATGATATGGCCTGGCGTGTTATTCCCGGAGGCAGCCGAAGCCGCACCTATCCGGAAGGAGTGACCAGAGTGCGCTGCAGGGTCCCAACCCAGTCTGATACAAAGAGTTCGGATGTAGAAAATGAACTTGGACGTGGTGAGGGGAACGCCCAGTAACGTAAAAAGTGGAGCATGGCTGGGAGAGCGCCGGGACTGGGCCATGAACTCATCCAACACTTTGACCGGACACCAAAGATTCCCTGATGGGTAAAGCGGGATGGTAACGGGGCAGCCCACCTGCCTGGTCTTAGTACACTGGAGCGTCAAAACATAATGATCCCCCCGCTTGACCAGATCTCGTTTGTGGAGACAAGAGCGCCCCTCTGCTGAGGAAGTAACCGTAAACTCCCCGGGCCTGAGAAAGCCGTAGAAGGCTAGGTACATGGCAGCTTTCACAACCGTATTAGTAAGTGGCTCAAAAGGGGCCGAGTCCAGCAAGTTGGAGAGAGCCCGGAATTTCTCCCCATCAATCGGCAACCGCCTGACCGAGGTATGGCGATCCACCTTGCCAATACCCTTCAGGAGGCTCTTAAGGGGATATGCCCTGAGAAAAGGTAAGGAGTTTGGCTGGTGCGTTAGGACAAAGTGTTGGACACCCGCCAGATACAGTTTGACAGTACTGGCGGACAATTTGAGCTGGAGGTGGCAAAAGGCAGCAAAGGCGACCATCGTCTGTACCGAATGGTCGTCCAACCCGAATTCCCCTAAGAACCTTTGGAAGATTGACCAGGCCCGGTCGTAGGCCTTCCTGGTGTTGGCTGACAGAGCCATGCGGGCCAGCTCCCGTCCATGCGCCACGATCCGGGCTAGTCCAGGACCAGTTCCTCGAACTCTGGGGTCCGCGTGGGGCATCTGTCGGCCGTCGGGTGAAGGGCGAAAAACACCTGCAATTTGGACCGGGAAAGCGCATCAGCGGCTGAGTTAGAGTGGCCCGGGATATGTTCACAGTACAGAAAAAACTGGTGAGTGGCAGCAATCAAGGTCAGCCTGCGAACCAGCCTCATGATGGTCAGGGATGATGACCGGCCCCTATTGACAATGTCACAGGCCGCCATGTTGTCACTAAAACATTTGACTGCCATCCCTGACCAGCACCTACCCCAGGTGACAGCAGCCGCCACAATAGGGTATAACTCAAACAAAGCTGAGGTTTCCTGGAAAGCTGGTAAGGCAAGTGATTCAGCCGGCCAACTAGCCCTGAACCATGAGTCCCCAAAGATGGCCGCGAACCCGGAATTGGCAGCCGCATCCGTCCAAAACACGGGGGACTGGGAGGAGATGGGCGGGATGAACATGGAGATGCCGTTCCAGCTTTCCAGGAACTCAACCCACATACCCAGGTCCGCCCTGGCAGGAGGATCCAGGTGGGAAATGACGCCCTCCGGAAGACCTGGCAACAGCCGCAGCAACCGGGAGATGAAGGACCTGCCCTGGGGGATGATGCGCATGGCAAAGTTCAATGACCCGATCAAGGACTGCAACTCTTTCCTCGAAAACGACCCTAGTTCCAAAAACCTGCCAACTACCTCGCGAATGCGATTAAGTTTGTCCTGAGGGAGGCTAGACTGCATGGACACGGAATCCAGGGTAATCCCCAAGAAATCCAACCTGGTGACAGGACCGACCGACAGGAGGGAGGTGCCAAGCCTGCAAAGTGCCTGCAGAACAGCTCGGTGTCCAAAAGACTCCAATCGACCAGTACGTTAAATTGAGCCAAGGCCGCTGCCGCCTTGGCCGAGACTGACTTGTGAAAGTCAAAGAAGGTGAAACCTCCGTACTTGTGCCCTAGATCCACGATTTTATGCAGGTAAAGATCTAACTCCTCCCGCCGCTGTGGGTATACGGAACACAATACGTCCCTGTAGATACCGAAGGCCAGGACAAACTCTGGGATCGTGAGTTTCTTGTTGAGCCTGGGGTCCCTGGCCTTCATAACAACGGACAAATCCCCGTAATTATAGATTTTATTCTCCACCATATCCTGGGAGGCGATAAGGAGAGCCACCAAGTTTACATCCTTCCCTTCCAAGATATCCTTGCGGAGAGCTGGGGGGACCATGTGGGCCGGGGTGATTATAGGAGAAACCGTAGAAGAGGGGAAAAGGGAAACTGGGGGCCTACCCTGATCACTGGCGGGAACTGGGGACAACACCGGCAAGGGAGGAGGAGGACCCCTCTGAGCTGGACTGGCGTCTTCCAGCTTAGTCAGCCTGTCTCCGATGGACTGCAGGGAAGACAGGATAGAGTCCAGGGTCCCTTGCATAGCTAACGTACAACCCTGAGAGCTTGTGCCCAATCCCGGATCTTCTGGATGTTCCGTCATCAGCCTAAAAAGTTCCGCTTTCCTTGCCGTGGCTGGGAACGGGATCCCCTTCTGGCGTAGCACCGCCGAAATTCTCGGAATAGTCCAAGACCCATATGAACCCAGCGAGGATGGAACCCGACGACCCCTGGGGGTACCAGATCTGGCGGGGGTGCAGGGCCTGGCTGGCGTGGAGGGGGATGAAGATCCTTCTTCCAGGATGGCTCCTTGAGGCCCGCTGTTGAAGAAAACAAAGAACAAAAAGCCCAAGTCCGATTAATACCGTGACGTGCTGGAAGAATCACTGGCTGGCTAGCTAAAGCCCAAAGGCGAAGAACTTAACTACCCCGTGACAGGTGAGGCCCTGCTAGATGCCAAGCGGCTGATGAGAGGCTCTACCTATGATTCTGGCCGAGGGGCATGAGCCACTGACGTGGTGGCGGGAACGTTGGCCTCTCGGTGACAGTACAGAATCAAAACGAGTGGCCGTGACAGGTGAAGCCCTAGCTATAAACCCATGAGAAGGGTGGAGCGAGGCGCTAGCTTTGATTTGGCCCGAGGGGCGGGGAATCTCCGACGAGATGGGGAGTTGGCCTCGCGGGACCGGCTATGAAGGGGGGGGGCTAGGGGCCAGCACCTGAACCCTGACAGCCAGTATGAACTCGCCCTGCGGGGGAGGGGGGGGGGACAACACGAGACAAGAACAACACAGTTGGAGTGCAACAACGACAGTGCTAACAAAGAGGACAACGACATGAAGTGCGGTATGCACAGTGGTGATGAAGCCGTGACGGTGCCCAGGCACCGATGCATCACCAGGTGGATCACAGAAGAGTGGAATGAGCCTGAAGAGCAACCGGCGGGGGCCTAACCACCGGGCGCAAGCCAGACCGAAGACTAAGTGAGTGGAGGAAAGGGAAGAAGTAGCCTAACGGTGTCTATGGGTGACGCCAGCGGCGTCTGTGAAGACTAGATAACCGGAACCGTGTGGTACACAAAGGAACCTGGACCTGACATAGTACCTGATGCCGGCATTGAAGGACATGATGAGAACCTGCAGGAGAAAAGGCAACGGTCAAGGGGGGGTCACCCATACCCCCCACCGGAACATGACATGGAACCAGGAACAACACAACCCTGCCATGCCAAAGAGGCCCCCCCCAACCCCCGAGCACCAACCCCCCCCCCACGCAGGGTACCTAAGTGACAAGGTGGGCACCGAAAATGCAGGAGGACGTGGGCAGAGGTACCGAAGCTGGCAGGAGGCAGTGAGTGCACAGAACATAAATACTTAAAAAGGGGGTAGCCGTGGCTTGACAGGGAGGCAGGCAGCGTGTGCGTGAGCCAGAAGGTGGAATAGCCGTGGCCTACATGGAGGCAGGCAGTGTGTGCAAGGAGCCTGTGTGGTTTAGCCGTGGCCTACAGGGAGGCAGGCAGTGTGTGCAAGGGAGTCTGCGTGGTTCAGCCGTGGCCTACAGGGAGGCAGGCAGTGTGTGCAAGAGAGCCTGTGAATTAGCCGTGGCCTACAGGAGGCAGGCAGTGTGTGCAAGAGAGCCTGTGAATTAGCTGTGGCCTACAGGAGGCAGGCAGTGTGTGCAGAAGACTTCCCCCCCCCCTTTCCCCCCCCATGCCCTACAGGTACCTGATCCCCTGCTGAACAGCGGGGAGAAGCAGCCACGCAGAGCTGGCAGCTGGACGAGCAGGCGGCGGCCGGAAGCAGAGAAGATGGGGCGGATGCCCGAGAAGGCTGCCCCAGTACAGGCAAGGAATAGCTGGGATGCCGCAGGACCAGCGGGGCTCGGAGCCAGCAGCGGTGACTCTCGCGTCCTGCCCGGAAGTCCGGTCCACGATACCGCGATATCCGGCCGACGTCAGGTGACCACCAAAACACACCTGACCAGCCGAATGACGTACAGCGCAGCAGCAGGCCGGCATAGCGGAGGGGCGGCGCTATATAGCCCGCTAGCTCCTCCCACAAATACCGGCCTGCGGCCGAACACTAATCGCAGATAAACTCAATGTAACAAAGTGAGTGCCAGAGGTGTTGGAATTTCAAAGTAACAAAACATGTTTTTACCAGTGGCAGAACAGCCGCCGTGTGAAAGGGGCCTTAATGTTAGATAATGCCATCATTGGTAATCTGGAGGAAATATTTTTGGGTGAGTATTAGGAGCCAGACCAAATGTCAATCTATATATACATCATTTATAAACAAAATGTAGTATTAAATATTAAATAAATAATAAATAAAATAAAATAAATAGTAAATAAATAAAAGTAAATAAAATAATAAATAAAGCTTTCTGAGAATGTGCTTATTCATGTAAATCAATTGCTTTTGATGAATAACTCATCTTGGCTTTGCAAAATGGTCAGATCCTGTGAAAATGTTTACATTGTAACAGTGATGTTTGTTTCCTTTATATTATATTACATATTAGGTATGACATTTGTCATTATGTGCGGTAATATTTTTCTAATGTTACATTACTGAAGAATTTGTATTTACAAAGGGATTGTTATGGCATGATAAATGGAAAACATTCCTCAGTCATCGCTGTTAAAGAGGAAGTAAACTTCCTTCTCTTGCTTTTACCTATAGGTAAGCCTATAATAAGGCTTACTTATAAGTAGTGTAAATATCTCCTAAACGGGCACCGTTTAGCACAGGGGTCTTCAAACTTTTCAAACAAAAGGGCCAGTTTACTGCCCTTCAGACTTTAGGGAGGCCAGATTGTGGCCAGTGGGGATAATAATGTCCTGCACAGTAAATATGGCCTCAGGGTTGATGGTGCCCCAATGGGTAGGTGCCCCAAGGACCAGATAAAGGCTAGCAAAGGGCTACATCCGGCCCTCAGGCTACAGTTTGGAGACCCCTGGTTTAGGAGATATTTACATTGCATGCAGCCAGTGATAGCACTCTGATTGAATGGCTGTGCATGACATTTCTTTAGAGCCCTGTGCCATGAACGCAGGCTCCCGCTCGCAGTCCGGAAGGAAGAATGGTGAAGATGGAGGTGCCTGCAGCGCTGATTTCTCGGCACGGGAGGGCTTCGTTTTCAGGTAAGTTTAACATAATGTGTTAGTATGCAATGCATAACTAGCACAATATGGATTTTCCTTACATCTCTAGGGGTTTACAATCGCTTTAAACTGAGACAGCCCTTTTCATCATTGTGGGACTGTCCTAGGGGCCAGCCATAGATGGATCAAAATCTGTCCGGGTCAGCAGGAACCAGCTGAGTTTCGATCCACCTATGGGCAGGCTCTGTTGATGAGGGAATCAAGCAATTTTCTTTCCTTTAACCTGTGGTTGAAGAAAAGAAAAACACAATCTATGGCAGAGGCGTAACTAGAACCTTCAAGGCCCCAGTGCATGAAACCATGAAGGGCCCCCTGGACCGCTGGCTAGGGCCCTTCCCTTCAAGCCTGGGGCTCTTCCCACTGATCCTGGGGCCCTTTAATCTCGTTACGGGACCCTTTATTATGGTCCCACAGCGGGACCCTTTCACAAGTTCGGCAGTGGGCCCCCTTCCTGCCATCTTGTGGGCTCCCCACGGTGGTGGAATGCCAGGGCCCGATCACAAGTGTGACCTATGCGATCCTGGAAGTTCACCCACTGGTGTCAGTGGTTATTATTCCTTGGTATTTTAATTGTATTATTTTTTATCATTTTATTAAATTTTTTTTACAATGTCACTGACTATGACTCTGACTATGACTATGATGTCCATTCAAAAAAGGAAGGAGCTGGTAAATTACATATTTACCGACCCCCTTCCTGGTTCTCTTTTATGACACATCCCCTGCAGCAGCCGGCAGGAGAGGGAAGGGAGCACAGTGGGGGGGGGGGGGACAACAGGGGAGCACACAGGGGCCCAGAGACAGCAGAACACAAGTGAACTGGATAGGAGAAGTGGTGGGGGCAGCATACAGAGGAACAAATCTCCTCCATTTTCCTTCTGAAGCTACAGGAGGAGAAAGGAGGACAGTGATTTCTCTACATGCTGCCCCTGCCACCCCTCCTATCCAGGTGTACAGGGGGAGCCGCACAGGCCCCCTGGAGCATTTGCAACCACTGTAGTTATGCCCCTGATCTATGGCTTGCTTGACTCTTCAGTAATTGTTTCATCTTTCCATCTACTAAATCCTCTTCCCTTGTTGTTTTAACTTTGGATAGTAAAACATTTTTTTCTGCCAGTAAATACCTTTATATAGCCCACTTCCTCTTTCTTGTCTAGTAAAAAGTCTAGGTTAATAAAATCATGCACAGCTCTCTCTTTCACTTTCGTGAGAGTTTGCCAACAAGGGAGGAGGGATGAGTCATAGGAGGGCCAATGATAGCTGCAAAGCTCTGTGTGTCTGTGTAAATCCTGGAAGTGAACAGGCAGCACCTTCAGATGCCCACAGTTAAAATGGCTGCGGCCAGACTTAGTGGAGGGAGATTTTTGCAGCATATTTGGCAAGCACAGAATCACAGCATATATAAAATTATATGCAAAGTGGTTGGAGGGAAGCTTCAGAATGGCAAATATGTTTTTAAAACAAATTAGGTGAGCAGACTGCAGTTCCTCTTTAACTGGTTGCCGACCGCCTGCTGCATTTATACGGCGGCAGGCAGCAGCTCCTGGGCAAACCGATGTAGCTGTACGTCGCTCGCTCACAGGAGGCTAGGGCCGACGGCACGCTCCTGCCCCCGTTTGTCAGTGGGGAAGCAGATGCAGCGGGCAGGCGGCTCTGATTGCCGCCTGACACCCGCAATCGTTCCCCGCTGAGAGAAAAGGACGGTCAGCTGTTGTAAATACAGCCAACCGTTCTTCTCCCTGGAATGGTCATAGAGCCCCTGTGATCCTTCTATATAGGAACACATGTCTCTATGGTCATTTCAGAAGCCACACCCCCCCACAGTTAGAATCACTCCCCTAGGCTCACATTTAACCCCTTGATCACCCATAATGTTAACTGCCAGTGTCCTTATTACAGTAACAGTGCATATTTTTATCACTGATTACTGTAGTAATGTCACTGGTCCCCCCAAAAGTGTCAAAAATGTCAGTCAGGTGTCCGATCTGTGCGCCGCAATGTCGCATTCCCGCAAAAAATCGCAGATTGCCGCCATTACTAGTAAAAAAAAAAAAAAAAAAACAATAAAAATTACATAAATCTTTCCCATAGTTAGTAGACGCGATAACTTTTGCGCAGACCAATCAAAATACGCTTATTGCCATTTTTTTTTTTACCAACAAGCAGTAGCAGAAAACAAATTGGCCTAACATGTTAAAAAAAATTTCTTTTGAGAATGTCATATAGCAGAATGTGAAAAATATTGTTTTTTTTTTTTCAAAATTGTCACTCTGTTTTTGTTTATAGCTCAAAGAAATAAAAATCGCACCGGTGATCAAATACCACCAAAAGAAAGCTCTATTTGAGGGAAAAAAGGACATAAATTTGTTTTGGGTACAGCAACGCACGACCGCGCAATTGTCCGTTAAATTAACACAGTGCCGAATCGCAAAATAGGGCCTGGTCAGGAAGGGGGCAAATCCTTCCGGTCTTAACAACTTCCCACCCGGCCACTGTACATATACGGCCGGGTGGGAGTCTTGTCCTTCTGATCGGACGTTCCTGAATGTCCTGCAGAAGGAGCGAGATTGCGCCACCGCGGGCATGCGCAGCGGTGCAATCTCGATGTGCCTTTGTCCCTCGGTCACATAGCAACAAGTTTTGTCAGGAGGGCCCTGTGATTGGCCCTCCCAATCACATGACGGCTGTGTCCAATCAACGGCTAACGCCTTTCGAGGCGTTTCCTCAGAGCCTCGCTGGAGGAAGAGGCATCGCCTCAAAACTCGTTAGCCGATAACCTTGACTAAGATTGTGGACTCCTATACTATGGATGTTGTCAGTCGGATCTGATATGCTGGTTTACATCACCTGTTTGTGAGTATACATCTTTTAATCTTTTACAAATAAAAAGCCTTACTGAGGATAATGTGCTAGGCTGGTGCGCCCTTCTTTTGTGTTTGCGTTTACAGTCTGCCAGTGGTGCCCTCCCTATCAGTGCTGCCCACCATTGCCATCTATCAGTGCTGCCCACCAGTGCCCATTATTGCCATCTATCAGTGCCACCCACCAGTGCCCATTATTGCCTATCAGTGCCGCCTATCAGTGCCCATCAGTGCTGCCTATCAGTGCCCATCAGTGCTGCCTATCGGTGCCCACCAATGCTGCATATCAGTGCTGCCTATCAGTGCTACCCCATCAGTGCCACCCCATCAGTTCCTCCTCGTCAGTGCCTGTCAGTGTGACCTTATCAGTGCAGGAAAAAACGTATCTATTTACAAAATGTTATAACATAAACAAAAAAACTTTATTTTTTTTTCAAACTTTTCGGTCTTTTTTTATTTGTGTACCAAAAAAGGAAAAACCTGCGGTGATCAAATACCACCAAAAGAAAGATCTATTTGTGGGAAAAAAATGACATAAATTTGGTTTAGGTAAAGTGTTGCATGACCGCGCAATTGTCATTCAAAATGCAACAGGGCTAAAAGCTGAAAATTGGCCTGGGCAGGAAGGGGGTGTAACTGTCCTGTATGGAAGTAGTTAAAGTGGTTAAGAAAACCTTAGACTACAATTCCAAAGTGTTGACATGTTTCCTGCAGGTACAGCAGCCCAATCTGTCTGACCAAGAGTGAGCAGCTACCAATCAAATGAATGGGCTGCCGTGCCTGTGCAAACGTGAGCCGCATCACACATTACCGTGTGAACTTACAATGGCTATAAATGTGAAAATGTCACAGGAAACAAAGAAAGCATGGAAGAAAAATCACATATAAATAGCTCTTGTTTGATTTATGCCATCACACACAACAGTGGAACGTCCTCCATTTACAAATGCTTTCATTACAACTGTCCTTGTAAAGAGGGTTAGTCTGGGCTAGTTGTCCCTGACCCTGCTAGGCTATATAAATATAGGGGGATGGAGTTGTTTTGAAGAGGAGAATAGGAGAAGTCACCTAAGGAGAGCTCCGGCATGTAGTGGGAGAGAGAAAATGGGTTCCCCTGAGTGGGCCCCCTGCTTTGGGCCTCGTCATGCAGATTATCCTAGGACACATGGAGGAGGAGTTCTGATATGGGACACGGGCTTCTGTCTAACCAAGTGTGAGCAGCTACCTAAAGTGACACTAAACTCTGGTTTAAAAAAATATAAATTCAAGTATGTACTTTTAACCTCCCTGGCGGTATGATTATGTCAGGAATTATATACCAAAAGCGGTACAATTTTTTTCATGGAAATTTGGCGTTATGTATTATAGGCCTACAATTCTTAGTAATTACTGACTTAAACCTGACCAAAACAAGAGTCTAGTAGACATCCCAGATGTGATAAATTTGAAACACAAATTCAAAAATTCAAAACGTTGCACAAAATTCAAAATGTTGCACAAAACACAAACACATAACACATTTTATATATATACATAACACATTTTATATTTTATATATATATATATATATATATATGCATATATATATATATATATATATATATGCACACACACACATACTGTATATATATATATATATATAATATAACGCATGAATTATAATCGAATCAATAATATAATTTTATATATATATATATATATATATATATATATATACGTGTGTATATAGGTATATATATATATATATGTGTGTGTGTATATATATATATATATATATATATATATATATATATATATATATATATATATATATATATATATATACATATACACATATATACATATATATATATATATATATATGCATATATATGCATATATATATATATATATATATATATATATATATATATATATATATATATTTATATATATTTATATGTATATATAATATAAAATGTGTTATGTGTTTGTGTTTTGTGCAACGTTTTGAATTTCCCTCCCTAGTTCCGCTCCCATGCAGCATTGCTGCTGCAGGGAACGGAACTAGGAAGTCATCACACCGACGGAGGACGGAGGAGCGGCGGGACTCTCGGGTGGCGGTCACAGCAATGAGAGATCATCGCTGGATCGCCAGGAGAAGGTAAGAGACAACGCTGCGCTCTCTGCACATTCACCCCGAGCGTGACTCGCGGATACCGATCGTAGACTAAAAAATCTACCCCGAGTCACGCTCGGGATTACCGCCAGGGGGGTTAAGTAAAAAAAAACTACCTTCTATTGCTCTCAGTCTCCTCCAAACCTTTAAATTCCCTTTTTTGACTGCTGTGATCCATCTTCCTGTTTGAGGGTGGCTCCATGGTCTCACTGTATGAAGGAATGTAGCCACCCTCTCTAGCTCTCTTCCGAGATGAACTAAGAACTATGAACTATGAGGATTTATAGCATGCATAGAGCAGTACACATGACCGCAACCAACGCGCAACGTTAAAGGAGAGGTCCGGGAGCTCACACAGAACATTACAAGGAGGCATAAACACACAGTTAGAAAGGTTTTTCATGAAAAATAGACTGCAGGGCCATTAAGTAGTGGATGTGTATGGGTTATCTTTGGAGAATAAAGCTGGATACACACTATACAACTGTTGTTCAATTTCCTTCAGATTTACCTTTAACTATGTAGTACAAGGGCCTGCCTAATTGCACACATATTGAAAGTGTTTAGGTTTGACCTCATATTATATGGATTTGGTAAATATAAAGGAGAAAATCTAAAGAAGATTGTGTAGTGTGTATCCAGCTTTAGGATATTATTTTGTGTCACTGTAAAGTTGTACTTATAACCAGAACCAGAACCAGAAAATGTATTGTCATCTTATAATAACAATCATGAAATGAAAAAGAGTTGTAGCTCCCGCACATTAAAAGGTTATAAGGTTAATATTCCCATTTGGTTGGAAAGTGTGTTCTACTGATCTTTTACAGAAAAGTGTTCTTTCTCCTGCCAATTATTTGGAGTCTGTGGGGGAGATTTAACATATTGTTCAATGTTAAGGGTGGCTACATGCTTGTAGCCTTCTAGTTCATAGTAAGGCTTGGAGTAATCAGTGTCCATCCCGTGACCCTCTGTATGGCAATAATGAATGTTGAGAGTTTAGGTTCTAGCCTGGACTATAGGATTGTGAGAGATTGTATTTTGGATGCCATGTGCACCATTAAGGGCTCTTTCACGCTGTCCGTCGAACGGACTCAGTTTATCTCAGTGGGGGATAAATCCGCTGATCCCCCGCTGAGCAGGAGGATGACAGCTGTTCTCCACACTGTGTGCGGAGACACAGCTGTCAGTTCCCCATACATCTCTATGGGGGAATCGGATGGGAACGGACCGTCGGTCCGATCCCATCTGATCCGCTCCGCTGGACGGATGGAAAATAGAGTTTCTATCCGTCCAGATTTGACAGATCGGAACGGATGTCAGCAGACATGTCTCCACTGACATCCGATGCCCCATAGAGATGCATGGGGGGACTGTTCAGATCCGCCAAAAAAATGACAGGGGGATCTGAACGGTCTGTCTGCGTGAAAGATCCCTTAAGTGTTTCTATAGGCTCTTTTTTTTCTTAAAATAATAAACATGTTATACTTACCTATTCTGTGCAATGATATTGCATAGAGTGGTCCCCTACCTCTTTTTATGAAGTCCCCCACCGGCACTGTCCTCTTCTCCGAGTGCCCCGTCAACAAGCTGTGCCCTGAAGAGGCACTCGTGCGGGAATGCTCCCAGGCCTGGGCTGTGTGCGTCCATAAACACACACAGCACATCTCTGCCATTCCCCCCGCTCCCTCTTCACAGGATTTGATTGACCGTATCAGGAGCCTATGGATTTCACTGCTCTCAGTTAGTTTGGTGAGAAGAGGAAGAGCATGGCTACTGCAGGCAGGCACAGTGCTGGATTGAGAAAGAGTCAGGTAAGTGTTTTTTTTTTTTGGGTGGGGGGGGGGAGCAAGTGGGATATTTTTTACCTTAATGTTGGGAATGTGTTAGGGTTAAAAAAAATGCCTTGATTTTAAAACCACTTTACGTTTCTGTGCAGGGGAAACAAATAAAGCATCCTATGGACTGTACAGGTTGTTCTGAGGTAGGGCGACATCCTAGCATGGAACAAGTAACTGAGGGTATATGTGAATTACATGTTATTGAGATCGGCAATAAAAACCATAAAAAAATCAGAGACAGACTGATATTCTGCAAAAGGTACAGGGATTGTAATTGCTGAGGATTGTGGTAAAGTCATTTTCTCTGACGAATCCCCTTTCCGATTGTGCTTTTGCATTCTCTCAATATATGCAACGTGTTCTTTTATTGAATGAGGTGGAGAGGTAGGGTGGTGTCTACTAAATTTTTCTGCTTCCAAAGGGTTTCGCCAGGTCTGTAACATGGCCCTTTTCCACTGCGAGTACCGGCTTGGCTCCACTCTGCACTGCTTGGCCCAGCAGGGCTTGGTTTGCTTTTCCACTGCGTGGTACGAGTCTGCACGTTTCAGCACTGTATATGATCTACTCGACTCGGTTTGATTTTCCACTGAAGTAGTAAGTGGGTGGGATTACAACGATTCTCTGACCAATCAGTGGCTAGTAGTGACAAACAATCAAGGCTGTATGCGAAGGATTGTGGGATATGATATAGGTAGGGCCCACTTGGAACCCCAACCGAGGTGGTACTGTTAAGCGAACCGTACTGAGCCGTACCATGTAGTGGAAAAGCGCCACTGTACCAAACCGCACCGAACCGTTCAAACACGTACCATGCAGTACCATGCAGTGCAAAAGTGCCAAAGCGAGCCATACCGAGCCGTACCAAGCAGTGGAAAAGCGCCATTACATTGGTCCATCCATACGGTAGCTGGAATTCGACTTTAAGACAATCCATCCCTGATCTCTGTTGCTGCTTTTAACCGGTTGCGCACAGTATATTTACTGCGGCAATCAGCCCCGGCCAGGCAGAGTGACGTAGATCTACGCCACTCGCCTGTCAGTGGAATCGGAGCCAATAGCGGGCGAGTGCGCGCCCGCTGAGGCGCGCGCCCGCCTTTGGCTCGTTTAGGGAGGAGTGTAGGGGGTCACTCGCCGATCGTCGGTACAGCGGGAGAAAGGCAGAGCGGCTTATGTAAACAAGCCGCCTGTCATTCTCCCCTGTGTAAAAATGAAGATCAGACGGTTCTACTATGTAGAACCATTGATCTTTGTTTTTACACCAATAGCCATGTCCCACTACAGTTAGAAGCACGCCCCTAGGACACACTTAACCCCTCCCTGTCCAATACAGTTACCCCCCTCCCTGCCAGTGTCATTTTTGCAGTAACAGTGCATATATATAGCACTGATTACTGCAGTAATGTCACTGGTACCCCCAAAAGTGTCAAAAATGTCAGTCAAGGGTCCGATCTGTCCGCCGCAATGTTGCAGTACCGCAAAAAAAATCGCAGATCGCCGCCATTACTCGTTAAAAAAAAAAACACCAAAAATGACAAAAATCTTTCCCTTTGTTAGTAAACGCGATAACTTTTGTGCAAACCAATCAAAATACGCTTTTTGCGATTTTTTTTTTACCAAACATAGGTAACATAAAACAATTTGGGCGAAAATGTTAAAAAATTTTGATTTTTAAATTTTTTTGGGGGGGAATTTCATATAAAAAAAAGTGAAAAATATTGTTATTTTTTGCAAAAATTACGCTCTTTTTTGTTTATAGCGCATGATCAAAAAATCGCACAGGTGATCAAATACCACCAAAAGAAAGCTCTGTTTTTGGGAAAGAAAGAACGTGAAATTCGTTTAGGTACAGCGTCGCACGACCGCGCAATTGTCCGTTAAAGTCACGCAGTAAAAAATCGCAAAAAAAACCCTGGTCAGGAGGGGGGTAAAATCTCCCAGGGCTTAAGTGGTTAATTTATGCATTCCCAAAGATCACAGCAAAGACTATAAAGCTGGACTTCAGTCAGTTTCTATTAGCTTACATGGCTGGCAGTCTGCTAAGATCTGCTCTCATAGAAAAATTGAGTACCTGTGTTATGAAATTTAAACATTGATTTCTCATCAGTGCTTGTTCGTACAGAGGTGAATGAGGGCTTGTTTTAATGTGCTCTCACTGGTTGGTCAGAATATGTAAGTACTTTCTTGTGCATAAACTGGACACATTTTATGTGAATTATGTTTTTTTTAAGTCTCAGTTAGACTTTTTTTTGTGGCATGATTTAGCCATATTTACAGTACAGACAAAATTCCTGAAATCAAATAAATAAACTACAAGTTAATCCATGCAACCTAGGACATTTTTGTCAATATAATGTTTTGTGAAAATGATGATGATCAGTTTTCAAAAGGAAAACAAGTAGAATGTAAAACATATCAAACTTTCTTTTATTTATGAGCGGATATGCAGATGGGTCGTTTTATAACTATTGCTGGTTTTTGTCCCATTGACATGTAACCTTTGCTGTTGCTGTTTAAAACATAATGATGGTAGTAGCCTGTAGACAGAGACTGTTAACAGAAGCTGGTATTCCCATAAAAAGGATACAAACAGTATATCACTATGGGGTTTTTACGTCAAGTGTTACTGTTGCTTACAAACCTTCGTGAAAATAGCAGAAAGGTTGTATATCCTTGGAGAAACTCACAAAATAGAATGAAAATGGTATTTTACCCATATACAGCTAGCTGTTAAGCATGCTCTACCGGCATGTGCTGAACAAGTTGAGTAATTAGTGTGTAAGCAGTGCAATTAAGATTTATGGGTAGATATGGATTCTTAGTGGCATTCAAAGCGGGTTGTAAACTCGTTACAACAAAAAAAAAAAAAATGTACCTCCTGCAAAGCAATGAATATGCTAGTATGCAAAGAATACTAGCACATTATGTGAAACTTACCTTAAAACTAAGCCCTCCAGCCGTGCCCTGTCACCGCTGACAGGGTTTCCATCTTCTACCGATCTTCTTTTCCGGGTTCGCGGGCTCCAGTCCTTTGAATGGAGGAGACACAGTGATGTCACTCTCAGGTACGCGTACAGGAGTCGCTGTTCATGGCACAGGGCTCTGGAAAACGGCGCAGATATGATTTTCCTTCAGAGCACAAGCGCCGGTGACGTCAACCGCGGCTTCACAAGTACACGGTGCACGTTTAGGAGATATTTACTGTACCTTTGGGTAAGCCTTATTATAGGCTTACCTATAGGTAAAAATCAGCCAAGGGAGTTCCACTTTAACTGACTGCCGACCGCCCGCCTGCCCGTCGCAGTTATACGGCGGCAGGCAGCCGCTCCCAGGCAAATCGCCATAGGTGTAGGTCGCTCGCATACACGTGGCTAGGGGGCGAGCGTACGTCAACGGCGTGCTTCCGCCCCCCGCTCTTCAGTGGGGAAGCTGATGCAGCGGGCAGGCGGCTCCGATTGCCGTCTGACACCCTCAATTGTTCCTCGCTGAGAGAGAAGAATGGTCAGCTGTTGTAAACACAGCTGACCGTTCTTCTCCCTGGAATGATTATAGAGCCCATGTGATTCTTCTATATAGGATCACATGTCTTTTTTTGTGGTTTGCAGGGAGCCATATATTCTCTGACTGTCTGAATACATTTGCCTCCACTGTAGCTTACAAGATGGGGGAATCTAAGAATCTATGGCAAACCATAATGAAGAAAATCTTTAAAAAACTCTATGTAAAAATGAAAGTGTACAAAAATCCACACCCATTCTCTAAAAGAGTAATTCAGATGGTTTTGGTGGCATTCAAGCAAATAACAGAAGAATGGAGAAAGCATATGCAAACCATCTTGTTTAGAGGGAAAAGGCAGCTGTGAGGGAGATTCTGCAATTTGTATACAGTACATGCAAGTACTGTTAAATATTTGGCGTAATTTTAGAAATGCGAAATGATCTAATTTTTAGTAGGCACATTGTAAAGACCGCAAAAAAGGAAGGAGAGGAAAACATAATAGATGGTGGGGCATCGGGCTTAAAACTTAAGAGAGCAAACATGAAGCGTACAAAAACATTTCACCAGGCTGTTGCCAGTTTTGCAGATGACATCTCATGCACAGTGTGCACATTCTTCACAATACAATGCAGGGGTTTGTTTCATATTTCTGTTGTCCATAACAGTGAACCCTTGCCCTGTCTTGTACGTCATATACCTTGCTGCCAAAAGCTTGCCTTACATATTTAGCGGGCTGAAATTAGAGGAAACCACTTGATGTCCCCATCCACTTTAATGCCTAGTACACATGATGAGAAAGTGATCCCAACGTCACTTCCAGTTCTCGGGCTTAAAAGAGATGTATGGGATTTTATTTTTTATTCATACTTACCTTGGTGGATGGAGCATTGGTTCGATGATGCATCTGTCCCACCGGCGCCACTAACAATGAGAACGGAGCGATCGAACACCGCCGATCGCACGGTTCTCACAGCTCTCCAAGCAGAGAGCTGCTGACTGTCTGCTCCCTCCTCGTTCACTGGAGCGCTGGGCTGTGGAGGGGGTGGGAGCGGCCTGCTCAGGCTCTCAGCGGCTCGCTGAGAAGCTGAGCTGGAAGTCAATCCAGGCATGTGGTCAGATCCCGACTCCATGGTCTTGATGACGCCCGAGCCTGGACTGCCTCTGTGACTTAAGTGTTAAGTGTTGATCGGTGGTGTGTCACTCTGACACACTGCATCTCCGATCCCGGTAAAGAGTCTATCATGTAGGCTCTTAACCATGATCACATCGTAACCAGGAAGTGCCGTTTATTGGCTTTCCTCAGTTCGCGCTTAAAAGGGGTGAGTAGAGGAGAGCCGATCGGCAGCTCTCCTGACAGGGGGGGTCTGCGCTAATTATTAGCGCATTGATTATCAGTGCAGACCCATCAGGGATGCCCACTAGAGCCCACTAGGGATGCAAACCCTTGGACACCAGGGAGGCCAATCAGTGCTCATCAAAGATGCCAGCCATTGCCTATTAGGGATGCCAATCCGCGCCCATTAGTAATGCCTGTCAGTGCCTCCTCATTAGTGCTGCCTATTAGTGCCATTTATCAGTGCCCATTAGTGCCGCCCAAAATTGCCCATCAGTGCCACACATCAGTGCCGCCTATCAGTGCCCATTAGTGCCGCCTATCAGTGCCCATCAGTGTTGCATATTAGTGCCTCATCATCAATGCCACCTCATCAGTGCCACCCCATCAGTGTTATTGTTTTGGTTATACTTGTCCTGTATAATTGCTATTTCGTATGCACTATCAAGAAAAAGATTAACAAAATGATTAAAAAGGCTGATGATCAGGCTTGGGCAAGCCTGTTGCCCAAGTGATTTAATCGGATTTATCATATTCCTGCTGTATATTCTTCTGTATTCTTTATGCAACTATGCTTGATTCATAGTCATAATATCTTGTTTGTTCAGATATGTCTGACTCCGCAGGAATAGTTTCACATGAGAACATTTTGATTGGTAAGTTTGTTATGGGAATATTCTAACTTGTGTAGTATGCCAAAACGTATCATGTGACCATGAGTCATACGGAAACCAAACCCCTTAAACCCCGTTCAATCAGGGGCGACGCGACATGCTGGGGCGACCTCGGTGCGACATGCATGGACTTCATATCATTGAAGTCAATGCAAGTTGCCTCCAGGTTGCCCCAAAGTAGTACAGGACCCTTTTTCTAAGTCGGAGCGACTTGTGTCGCTCCTATTAGAACGGGTCCTGTACTATTCAATGGCGAGCGACCCACCGCGACTTGTCAGGCGACCAAGTCGCGCTAGTGTGAATGGGGTCTTATTGTGAAAATCAGTCTCTCTGTTTTTCAAATTGTATATATGCTTGGGACATTTCCTGAAATAAACTAACATGCTTTGACTCTACTTCATTGCCAGAAGTCTCTGTGTGTTTCCGAGGCCTCCTAGGGAGTTCCCCAGCTGTCCGGTTCTGAAAGACCCCAACATCGCCAAATCAGTGCCTGTCAGTGCAGCGTCATCAGTACTCGTCAGTGCAGGAGAAAACTTATTTACAAAATGTTATAACAAGCAAAGAAAAACTTTTTTCTTCTTCAAATTTTTTTTTTATTTGTTTAGCAAAAAAGAAAAAACCCAGTGGTGATCAAATGCCACCAAAAGAAAGCTCTATTTGTGGGAAAAAAATTATAAAAAAATTGTTTGGTTCATTCAAAATGCGACAGCGCTAAAAGCTGAAAATTGGCCCGGGCAGGAAGGGGGTGAAAGTGCTGTATTGAAGGGGTTAACATGATTTTTTTCTTTTTCTTTTTTTTTTTTGCTTTTAAGGGTGAATGGCAGATCTGGGGTATTTTTAAACCCCAGATTTCTCAATAAAGAGGACCTGTCATGCTTATTTCTTTTACAAGGGATGTTTACATTCCTTGTAATAGGAATAAAAGTGATAAAAAATAAATAAAATATTAGGGACAGTGTAAAAAAAAAAAAGTAAAATAAGAAAAACATTTTTAAAGCGCCCCATCCCTCCATGCTTGCGTGCAGAAGCGAACGCATAGTTAAGTCACGCCCATATATGTAAACCGTGTTTAAACTACACATGTGAGGTATCGCCGCGATCATTAGAGTGAGAGCAATGATTCTGGTGCAGGACCTCCTGTGTAACTCTATACAGGTAACCTGTAAACATTTTTAAAGGTCGCCTGTGGAGATTTTTAGGTATCGTAGTTTTTCGCAATTCCACAAATTTTAAAGCATGACATGTAAGGTATCTATCTACACGCCCTTACATCATCTTTCACATTATACAAAAAAATTGGGCTAACTTTACTGTTTTTTTTTTCTTTTTCTTTAAAGTGTATGTTTTCCAAAAATATTGCATTGGAAAGACCGTTGCACAAATACAGTGTGAAATAAAATATTGCAATGACCTCCATTTTATTCTCTAGGGTCTCTGCTAAAAAATATATATAAAATGTTTGGGGGTTCTAAGTAAATACTGATTTTTGCCTGTAAACAAATGTCAGAAAAAGGCCTGGTATTTGAGCCTCTTGCACACTGCAGCTTGAAAAAGCTCAGTACGGCTTTTTTTTCTTTTTTTTTTACTGAGCTAAAATACAGCCCAATAATTGTACTGTGCCTATGCACACAGGCGCGTAAACAAGCGCCATGCAATCTTGAGGAAAAAAAAATAGAAACATCTACAATGCTCAAACTGGAGTATCATGTGCAAGAGGCCTAAGTGGTTAAATAAATATAAATATTAAAATATACCTATGGTATCCTTTTAGCTATTCTGTTCCAAGATATTCAGGTGTAAAATAAGCCCAAGCTATTATTTTTTTGAGCCCATACTGGTACCCAATAAGATTTGTAACAGCCTGGAAAATGGGTTATTGGTATATACAGTACTGTATTTAGCAATCCTTAGGGATCAGTAGTGGTAAAAGATTAAGAACACCTGACCTAACTTTTAGGCTCCATTCACATTTGTGCGACTTGTCATGCAACTTTGGACATCAGAGTTGCACAACATGTCGTTCCCCATGTTTTCCAATGATACCTATTCATATATGCATAGCTTAAAGTTGTTCATGCACTACTTTGATCTGACTTTCTGCAACTCAACGACCATAGACTTTGGGCACCTTTCCCATTTGTGTGACCTAAAATTTTGTGCCTCAATTCTGATGCGATTTTGCGCAATTTTGACTGGACTTGAAGCAATCCCTATGTCTATGGACCTCAAAACACATCAAAGTCGGACCAAAGTAGTGCAGGGACTACTTTGAAAATGTTGCAACTTGAAGTCGCACACATATGAACGGTACTCATTGGAAATCATGGGATATGACTTGTTATGGGACTTTGCATTTCCAAATCGCAGGACAAGTCGCACAAGTGTGAAAGGGGCCTTAGGCCCCTTTCACATCTGTCCGCTCCGTCGGCGGACTCCGTTTTTCTCAGCGGGGATCGATCTGCAAATCCCCGTTGAGCAGGCGGATGACAGTTCCATCTCTGTGCTGTGTGCGGAGACGGGAGGTGTCAGATCCCCGCTGTCCTCTATGGGGGAATCGGATGAGAATGGAATGCCTGTCTGTTCTCATCCGATCCGATCCGCTTGACGGATGGAAAATAGGGTTTCCATCTGTCCGGATTTGACGGAGAGGATCGGATCGGATGTCAGCGGACATGTCTCCGCTGACATCCAGTGCCCCATAGAGATGCATGGGGCATCCATTCAGATCCACCTGAAAAACTGACAGGCGGATCTGAATGGTCCGTATGTGTGAAAGGGGCCTTAATGTTAACCCTCAAAAGTTGCATGAAAGTCAAACCTGAATGTTATACAATGCAACTTGTGTGCAACAGTTGTCCATTAAAACTGGTCAAAGCCAAAGTCATATCCAAGTTGCATCCATCCAAAGTCGCACCAAAGTCCCACTCCAAAGTCGGCACTACTTTGAAGTCGTGAAAGGGGCCTTAGTGGATCATCAGGCTCCCAGCTGTATGTGCTATCTGGTTTTATTAGATTATGCATTACTAGTGGACTTAGAATACAAGAGAGCGCACATCTGTGTGCATGACCTAACAATGATAAATGCATTATAGCAATAATATTATGAATTGATATTGCAATGCTGATCTATAATGTTAATGGATTATTACTGAGTAAAAGGCTGACGTTATCTTCATACTGTTTTAAAAAAAACAGCTTGAGGCTGGGCGGACCACACCTAAGCTCACTAGCCCAGGGATGCTTAAAGGTACAATAGGGTATTAGCTTGAGTTGCCAGATTACCATCTGCAATAGAATGAATTCTATTATCACTGTTTGAATGCAAATGTCTACCACAAGGGAAGAAGTAATAACCACCATATCCGTAAGACTTTGTTAGTGATGCTTTCATTTCTAAACCTTTTTATGGCTCATGAGTGATATAAGTAGTGTTCACAAGTATAAACTCCCACAAAGGGGAACCAATACAGGGAAGTTCAGTTAAAAAAGAATTAAATCTAAGCACTAAAATTTCATGTAAGCTTTAACAAGTTAACGGAATACCAAAAGTTATTTTCACTCTTTTTTAAATATGCAGCTTTCATTAAAAGAATAGCTGGTGATCCTGCCATAAGGGTCACATCCTGATACAGGGTGACAACCGTCTTCCACTTGTGCTCCCGCATTGTCACCCTATCACCTGCACCCTTTGTGAGGACAATACTGTAAGTGCCCATGCCCAGGCATAGGCCATTGACCAGGCGTGGTCAACTCTTTTCACCGTCAGGAAGCCAGTCTTGAACATCACTGTACAGCTGACACTAGAGCAAGTAAATGGAAACACAACGTAACTGGAAAAGGCTGCAGGAAATCAGCAGCACTATTGTGCAAAAATAGGGTACAAAAGGCAAAGGCTATTATTTGAAAACAAAAAATGAATCGCCATCATTTAGTGCCTTTTTTTTAAAAATTATTTTTGTAGCTTTTTATTATTTGTATTTTTATTAATAAAATTATATTATTTTTACAGCTTTTTTTCATTATTTTTATAGCTAATCACCATGGTAAACACCTCTAACTTTAGATTATGCTGTTTAACCACTTAAGGATCGGAAAGTTTTGCCCCCTTAATGAGCAGGCCATTTTTTGAGATGCGGCACTGCGTTACTTTAACGGACAATTGCGTGGTCGTGTGATGCTGTTCCCTAATAAAATTGATGTCCTTTTTTCTCATAAATAGAGCTTTTTTTGGTGGTATTTGATCACCTGTGCGATTTTTGTTTATTGCGCTATAAATAAAAAAAGAGCGACAATGCGAAAAAAAAAAAACAATATTTTTCACTTTCTGCTATATAACATTCCCAAAAAAAATGTAAAAATCTAATTTCTCTATCGTTCATTGACGGACGCAGTTCCTGATGCATATCAGTAGGGTTATCCTGCCCCCTACAGGAGTAGGACACTAGGCAGAAAAAAAGTTCTGGCTATGCCTATGGGCAGTCCCGGAGGGTACACCCTCTCTCTTCCTGCATAGGATGTCAGTTTTAAATTGCCCAGTCAGGAGTAAGGACCTCGTTCCTTGCTGGGATCTTTGGTCCTGCCATAAAAGTGTTTTTTTATGTAGATAGTTTTTATTAGCTAGCTTTTTTCTCCGGATTTTTTCCTGTGATATCTACAAGCAACTATGCCGGATCTGGGCGACAGGCTGGATAATCTAGATCCAGTGGTCACCCCAGTTGGCCAGCGAACGCGCGCAGACCTTAGCTCCGCATTGGGTCGGCCGCAGCATAGTCCCACTGGACGGGTACTGGCCCCGCGAGTTAAACATCTCGCAAGGTCGCACACGACAGGGTCTAGGCCCGTATTGCAGCGTTCCTATTTGGCCGACAGACCCCCCACTTTGGCAGAGAGGTGGCCTGTCAGGAGATGGCGCCTGCCTGTGTTCCTGGTACAGTGAGTAAATGTTTTCCTCTTCCCTGGTGGATTTTGGGGTGGACACAGGCCCCTCCCTGGGACGGTCGGACCCTCACATTTCTGGGTTCCCCTCTGTCCTGTTGTGCAACCCCCCCCCCCCCCCAGATGCTGACTGGGCCTATCTGAGGCTGGGACCTCTTTTTCAGGCCGCATGGGGGGTCTGGGGTTGTGCCGTTGGCGGCGCTCGGCCGATCGTGCGGGGGGGGGGCTTCGGTTTGTTCTTCCGGAGCCTACCTGCCTGTTGATGGTGTTGGGAGGGCTGGAGGGTCCCCCTGGGGGTCCTCGTTTTACCACGCTCACTGCACAGGGCCGCCATTTTCTTGTAGCCTAGTGTGCTGTAATGATGGTGGCCATCTCGATTCACCCGTTTTCGCCAATTTTGCGGTGGATTCTTGCCGGGAATCTAGGTGGGAGTGCCTGGAGGTGTTTTCAGGGGGGTGGAGCCCCTCCTTTCACCTTGAGCAGTTCTCAATGTTCACTCCCTTTTGGGAGAACCTCCTGCTATACGTGCAGACCTCCTGGGAATGCATATTGGGACAGTGGGTTCTGGGGGTCTCTCTCTCTCTGTTGGGGGTCTTCAGAGTGTGCCTGACCTTCGGGGGGGGGGGGCGCTGTGGTGCAGTGGGACATTTTTTGCAAATTTTGCTGGCGGGTTCTACTGGTTCAATATGGACCCTGCAGATCATGTGCCCCCACCTGACCCCCTCAGGGAGGCCACAGGGCCATCCGGATGTCCACTGTCCACCAATGCATTTTCGGCGGTTCTGGAAGCATTTGGGTTCCGGGTAGAGGTGCCCTTGTGACGGCAAGGTCCGCAAAAACGATCTCCACCTACCCCTGCCTCATCTGCTGTCTCGGATTCTGAGTCTGACTCAGCCGCCACAGACGTGGGTCTCCCTGCCGGGTCTGTTACCTCGCGCCTTGCCTCCTCGGATAATGAGGATGACATTTCTACCTCCCCTGCCACACAAGATACAGGCCCTGGTGGATGCACTGATGGTTTTGATGCGTGACACCCTGGAATATGGGTAGGACACAGCGGCGGCTGCACCTGGGGTTGCGTTGGCACTCATGCCATCCGGAGCAGCTTAATTTGCTTGCATGCTCATAAAGAATGGGACCATCCGAGATGTTCCCCTGAGGTGTCTAAGCGGCTGCTAGGCGTTTCCCTTTTGAGGAGTCTCTGGTAACGAAGTAGACTGTGCCACCTAAGGTGGACCCACCGGTCTCCAGGCTGAATAAGACTACCGCTATTCCAGTGGAGTAATCCCCATCCTTTAAGGACCTGGGGGATAGTATGGCGGAAGATGTGGTCCGCGATCTATACTCCCTGGCGGGGTATGCACTGAGAATAGTGTTAGGATTGCCCTTGCCACATAGACTCTGCCTTATGGGCGGAGTTCTAATGCTGTAACTTGGTAAGGAGCAAGTCCCTACTGCCTTGAGGGAGCTGTTGGACCATCTGGTGCAGGGCTGCACTATTTTTGTGATGCCGCTCTGGACACGTCTTCCTTATTGGGTCACCTGTCGGTTTCGGCAGTAGTTATCCGGCGTATACTTGGCTGAAGTGTTGGTCTGCAGATCATACTTCTAAGGGGGCCTTAATGGATCTCCCTTTTCAAGGGGATCGCCTGTCTGGTGCTGCCCCTGGATGACACTATATAAGGGTCTCACGGGGTTCTGCCGTAGGCAAGAACATATACTAAGTCCAATATGAACGATACTGAGAAGTTTAGCATGGTCACCTGCGCAAGGATGACGCTCGCATAATCGTGTAAGGTAAGAGTACTTTTCTTCCACAGACTAACAAGGGTAAGGACCCTCGTCACAGACGGGGTCCCTCCTTTTCGGCTCACAAACAGTTTTCTTTGTCCCTCGGGGACAGTTGATGGGGTAAAGACCTTCAAAACTTCCGCGGGTGGCTCCAAGCGACCCTGGTCTGGCAAACAAAGATCGTTTTTTTCCAGACCTGCGGACAAGGCCTACTCGGCCTGAAGGTGCATCCTCACCCGTATATTGGGTGGGGGGATGTCTTTGCCAGTTCTCAAACCTGCGGCTGGCTCGGATCCCAGACAGCTGGGTTCAGGAGGTCATGCGGTCCAGTTGCAAGATCGAGTTCGATTGATCAAGTTTCTCCAGTAAGGTTTTCCTCCACTGTACGGCTGTCCCCGGAACGCTTGCTGGCGCTCTATGGGGCAGTACAGTCAACAAGGCTGGACCCAATGGCCCTGGATGGTGCACGAGGGTGGCTTCCCTGCATCAGGCATTCCTGGCCTCCATAGACATCAGTGATGCCTACCTTCACATCCCGTTTTGTGCAGGACACCAACAGGTTCTCCGTTTTTTGCTGTGGGAGAGGATCACTATCGGTTTGTGGCGTTATCCTTTGGTCTCGCCTCTGCTCCTCGGGTCTTTACTAAGGTGTTGGCTCCGGTCCTGGCGCTGTCGTGACAGCTGGGTGTATCGGTCCTGGGTTCCTGGCCAATCTGCTTCTCCGTGCGGACTCCCCTATGGTGCTGACAACTAATTTGGACATCACCATGAGAACTCTGGAGTTCGGGTGGGTTCTGAACCTTCAGAAGTTATCCCTGGTCCCCTCCATGAGACTGGACTATCTGGGCCTGACTTTGGACTTGTCCTCAGCCAGAATGTTTCTCCCTCCGGGAAACCTCTTGAAACTTCAGGCTGCGGTTCAGCTGTTGTTGTCCAGCACATGGTCGTCCCTTCAAACCTGCTTGCAAGTTCTGGGACTGATGGTGTCATCTTTCGAAGTTGTCCCTTTCGCCCAATCCCTCTCGAAGATCCTCCAGAAGGCAATCCTTTTCACATGGAAATCCAAGAATCCAAGAATCACTAGACTCCAAACTCTCTGGATATTCAAATCCCGCTGAGCCAGGTGACCAGGGAGTTCTTGATCTGGTGGATTCGGTCCCAAGCAGGAAATATTTCCTCCCCTTTTACTGGACAATTGTCACCACGGACGCAAGCCTGTTCCGGGTGGGGAGGAGTCCTTAGCAGGTTCTCTGCTCAGGGAGTATGGTCCCTGGAGGACTCCGGGTTACCGATCAATGTCCTGGAGCTGAGAGCGATCGGGCTTTGCCTAGTTTTACTGGACAGGCACCTGCAGCTGTCCTGTATGCATTCAATATGATTATGCCACCATCTTGGCTTATGTCATTCACCAAGAGGGCACCAAGGGTGTCCTTATGGCCTTGGAAATGACAGGCATTCTTCATTGGGCAGAGCGCCTTGTTCCAGCTCTCTCCGCGGTTCACATTCCAGGTGTGGAAAATTGGCAGGCGGATCACCTCAGTGAACAGGCCTTGGATGCAAGGGAATGGTCCCTACATCCAGAGGTGTTCCAGCAGTTGTGCCTTCTTTGGGGCACTCCAGATGTGGATCTGTTGGCGTCGCATCAACAGGATAGTGCAGAGGTTTGTGGCCCGTTCCCGGGACCCTCTGGCAGATGCACTGGTGGCACCTTAGGGTCAGTACCAGCTGCTGTCGGCTTTTCCTCCTTTCAAGTTGCTGTCAAGACCTCTTCGCAGGATCCAGGTGAAAAGGATTATGGTCATTGTCCTGGCTCCAGACTGGCCTCACGTGCCTGGTACACTGACCTGGTCAGGCTAGTCGTAGATGCTCATTGGAGACTTCCTCTCAGGGAGGATTTATTGTCTCCAGGGCCAATCTTCCATCCTGCTTTACGGTCGCTGGTTTTGTCTGCTTGGCTGTTGAAAGTCAGGTGCTGAAGGACAGGGGATTGTCTGCTTCAGTGATTCCCACTCTGCTTAAAGTGAGGAAAGCGACTACTAGGATGATTTATCATCGTACGAGTAAGTCGTATATTGCGTGGTGTGAGTCTATTTGGGCTCTACCTCGCGCTTACACGGTGGCCCGGATCTTGGATTTCCTTCAATGGGGAATTGATCAAAAGTTGGCCTTGAGTACTATCAAGGGTCAGGTTTCGGCTTTGGCAATTTTCGTCCAAAGGCCGTTGGCCGCCCGTTCCCTGGTGCATACCTTCTTCCATGGGGTGCAACACTTGGTACTTCTGGTGCGACCTCCGTCACCAACTGGGGATCTTGATTGGTGCAGTCTGTTCTTCAAAAACTTATTTTTGCAAGTTTTCGGGGTTTCCCCTGCCTACCTTATCACGGAAGGTGGTCTTCTTGGTGGCTATCACTTCTGCGTGCTGGGTGTTGGCACTGGCGACATTGTCCTGTCGTTCTCCCTTGTCGTTGGTTCACGGAGACTAGTGGTACTTTGTCCGGATCCGTCCTTCCTTCCGTGTCTAGTGTTCACTTGAACGAGGACATTGTATTACCATCTTTGTGTACTCAGCCCAAACATCCTAAGGAGTGTGTGCTGCATACTCTGGATATAGTTTGGGCAATCAAGGTACTTGACGACTACTTACTTTTCGTAAGTCAGATTCGCTCTCTGTATTCACCGATGGCCCAAGAAAAGGGCTGCCTGTGTCTGCTGCCACTATTTCCAGATGAATCAGACAGATGGTGCAGGCTTATTCGTTTAAGGGTCAGGTCCTACCTTTCCCTGTTTTCAGCACGTTCTACTCGGGCGCTTAGTGCTTCCTGGGCTTTTCGCCATACAGGCATCTGGGCTTCAGGTTGCAAGGAGGCTACCTGGTTTTCTGTTCACACCTTTACCATGTTTTATAAGGTGAATGTGCTGGCATTTGCAAATGCCTCTTTTGGCCGCAAAGTTTTGCTGGCTACTGTTTTGGAGGGCTTTTTGGCCTTCCTTGGGGGTGTTTCTTTTGGTTCAGGTGGGCCTCATCTTGCTGTTTTGATGAGACCTATGTTGCCTGGTGTGGCTAGGTTTAGCCTTGGGGACTTGTTTTTTATGCTGTTCCCACCCCTCATTTTATGGCACTGCTTTGAGATGTCCTTCCTGATATGCATCAGGAACTGCGTCCGTCATTGAACGATAGAGAAAACTAGATTTTTGACTTACCGTAAAATCCTTTTCTCTTAAGTTCATTGACAGACGCAGTGCCTGCCCCTCTATTTTGAGTTGGGTTTGTGTTACTTCTCTGACACTGCTTTGATACAAAACTGACATCCTATGCAGGAAGAGAGAGGGTGTACCCTCCGGGACTGCCCATAGGCGTAGCCAGAACTTTTTTTCTGCCTAGTGTTCTACTAGTGTCCCATACTGTAAGAGGCAGTATAACCCTACTGATATGCATCAGGAACTGCGTCCGTCAATGAACTCAAGAGAAAAGGGTTTTACGATAAGTCAAAAATCCAGTTGTATTGTAGCTTACCAATCATTAGATGCGGTGGCTGTATTAGTTTATTCATTTTCATTTTGTAGGCTTTTTTTCCCTCTGTTTTTACGTGGGGATCTGGCCAGTAACACACTTCCTGTAGTAGAGTGCCCCCACTCTGGATGAAGGAGCACAGGGGGCACCTTTAGACAGCAGCATTGTCAGTCTGGGAGGAGGGTAGTGGTAAATGTTCTAAAAAAATTTAGATACACTAACAAATTGAAGCTAAACTTCAGGTCACCCTTTATAATCAGTTAAAGCCAACAGTTTTTTTTTCCTTTTGGAATAAAGGTTTTACATGAAAAAATAAAAGCTGATCATTATAAGCACCCCTGCCAGTGTGAAATGGTTTGTCCAATCACTGTAAATTGATACATCTGGAAGAGAGTTTCTTTTGAAAACCACAGCATTTGATTGACAGCAGCAGGAGCCAATAACTCCAGCTGCTATAAATCTGCCCAGTGAGGAAGGAGGCAGTACCCTTGCTCTTGTGCACACATCGCTGGATCTAGATTGGGTTCAGTTAAGTATAGGGCTGGGGGGATCCTGCAGCTACAATGGTTTTTTACCCTAATGCCTTGAGAGTGCATTAGGTAAGAAAGAACCTTAACATGTTTCTCACATCTTAGTGCTTAATCAAGAGTAAGATGTGTTGTCATCCATTTCCTATCCTTCTGTCTGCCACGGTGGCGAGCCGGGCCAGTACCTGTGAGGTTACCTGCTGTGGGATTGATTTCCCAATCTCACCTGGAGCAGTGATCCCCTCTTGCAAAATGTAGTGCAAGAGCTTGCCTAATTGCATACAAAGTGAAGGTGTGTCGGTTTGACCTCATATTATATGGTTTTGGTAAATCTAAAGGAAAGTTATAAAATGTATAGGCAGCCTCAGTTCTTTTGTTTGTTCAGTTGTAACAGGTTCCCTTCAGCTGATAGCTGCCTGGACTAGTATGGTGAATGTTTGGAGACTGAAAAATACTGTCATGGTTGCAGTGAAAGGAAGATAATAGATTGAGGAATTTTAGGGTGATGGACCTAATGATTTCTTTATCCTCCACCAAAACCTACATTAGTACTTTGGACAGGGATTTAAAGTTTAGCTAGAAGTGCTACATTTTCCTTTTTTTTCCCCCTTGGATGTAACGTTGCAAGTTGCAACAAGATCCGAATATGTTTCTAAAACATTACTGCTGTATGCAAGCTGGGATTGAAATTACTAGTAAGATTTTCCAGCCAAAGTTTACATTTGAACTCTCTGTATACTGTCTGTTCCAGCTGCTGTACTCTACATAGAAACCATTCTCTGTCTTTACAAGGTAATGGGGCTGAATGAGATATTCGGATTCTAGGAATTCCTCAATGCTTGGGGAAAAGCATTTGTCAGATTGACAGAGGATTTCAAGGAAAGTCTCAAGGCATCTGGCTATTTCAGTAATGGAAAATGATGTCTTTGTTCTTCTACCAGAATCACTACAACATTCTGTTCTTGTTGAATTTGACAGCTATTAACATTATATTCTTTAGTTGATACTTATGATCATTAAAGGGATTGAGTGGGTTTGTGTGTGCATGCACATGCAAGGATGTGTGATCTTTTCAACCAAAGTATGCACACATGGGCATCTACTTCTGCATTGCTTGAATCAATGCTAAAATGCAGAGTAGGTTTTCTTGCTAAAAAGCATTATTTAAAGCTATAGTGCTGAAACCCTTTAAAATGTGTACTCAGCATTCCTAGATTTGGATTGATAATCACAAAAGCATCCCGAAACCCTTTAAGATGTGTACTCAGCACTCCTAGATTTGGGTTGATACTCAAAAATGCAGTGTGAATCATGGTGTTGTATAAAACCCAGGAACCAGAAACAAGCCCATTGTAGAACTCCTTGGGTTCATGTGGATGATAGTACCAGCTGCCGTGTTTCGGGGGACATGCCCCCTTCATCAGAGCAACACTGGTATACCTAACGCCTCCACTCTTCATATCAAGGGGACTAATGTAGGAGGGCAATTCCACCACTAACTTTTGCAAAAATGTATCTCTATAGTAACTCATGTTGCTCATAATGCTGTCAATGCCCGTGATGATCGGTCTACCAGAGGGGTTCGTAGCATTCTTGTGATAAAAATGAGGTGTCAAAGAAAAGTGCCAAGTTTGAAATTGCCATTTGCAGGAAAGACAATCATCGCTTGATTCCCCCATCAACACAGTCAGTGCTGATAGGGGAATCCCCCCTGTGAAGCTATTGTGTTCTTCTGGCGGGGGGGGGGGGGGCGTAGAGAGCCGTCCGTGCCGAGGGAACACCCAGTGATTATTGCTAGAGGTTAAAACTGTTGGCAAAGATCACATAAATAATCCAACATGTTGGCTGTGCCCAAGTTCATTGTTTGTACACAACTATGGGGTCCCCTGTCAACTTCTCGTACGTTTCACCGTCTTCTAGGAGCGTCCTTGCCTCTGCTCAATAAACCTTGCTGACTTGAATGACAACCCCCCCCCCCCACACCTTTGTCTGCTTGTCTAATAATTATAGACATTTTGCTTTTGAGGCCTGCCAACGTTTCCTTATCCTGTGAAGACATACAGGCAGTAGGGTTTTTCCTACCACTGTCACAGATCCTAACCAACTCTGAGTTATCAACTTCATAAAAAGTAGAAATAAACTAGCTTCATGTGGATAAAAGGTTGATCTAGGTTTAGGTTGGGTTCACACTGTGTGCGGAGTGGCTCGCAGCAGGGGGTCCGGTCCATCCCTGTTCACCGTTTCAGGTCCGAATTTGGTCTAAATGTTTGGCTAAATTTGAACCTGAAACGGAACAGAAGACACACAGGACCCTTCTGCAAACTGCTCCACAGCCATACCAGAACTGGGTGAACCGGCTCCATTGAGAGCCAGTCACAGTCTCCTGACATTCGAATTGGCAATTCGCACCATTGTGAACCCAGCCTAAATCTTCCTTTCCCAAGGAAGGTCTAAGGAAGGGGCCCCTCCTATATCATCCTCTCTCCACAGCCCTACCTTATATATAGATTATGGTTATATTGAATAAAGAAAACTTTTATTGTGTTAGATGGAGGAAAGGAATAAGGAGCTTCTATGTATAAAAACATATGTAACGACGTACAGTATGGGATATTTTGTATCAAGTATGTGTGCCACTGATGCTTTCGCTACTATTCCTATGGAATATGTTTATAGCATGTATCTTTGGGGTCAGCACTACCACTTGACCTCTTCCTCCTCCTCCTTTTCTTGATGTAGGTGGAGTCAATATTTTTAGTCACTTTGATATAATGGAGTGGAGGGGTTAGGTATACCAGTTTTGCTCTGATGAAGGGGGCATGTCCACTGAAACGTGTCAACTGGGACTATCATTCACTTAAACTTGAAGAGTTCTATGAAGTGCTTGCTTTTGGTTCCAGGGTCTTTTACAATGTTATGATTCACAATGGTTTGTGATTACATCTTATAGTTTTTATCCTGCCGACCCATAGTAAAATTACGCCATTACTTTGATGTTTAATACCGGGGTTGTGGCAGCAGCTAGCCGCTATATAATTTTTTACTATGGAAGGTTCTGTGTCTGGTAAAAGTAGTCCCATGGGCAGATTTGCCCATGGATAACTTTTGGAAGCGGCAGGAAGCGTCGTTTCCTGGTCGTTCTCGGGCTTACCGGACCCATCGGTAAAACTGGGGAGCAATCTCATGCAGTCGTTTGCTGGGCAGGAAGTCGAGTGAGACCAGGGTGGCCACCACTTGTCTCCATGCCCTTGTAGAACTGGAGCAACGTCTAACGTCACTTCCGGTTCTCGGGCCAAAATATATATATATATTTTTTAACTACTTGCCACCCGCCCACAGTCAAATGATGGCGGAGCAGTGCAGCTCTCAATCTGGGAATGGCCACGCTGTGTTTCTAGGACACGGCGCAACCCCGATCTTGGTAAAGAGCCAATGACGTGGGTCATTACCCATGTGATCGGCTGTGTCCAATCATAGCCGGTCACATGTAAGTGCAGAAGTGCGGTTTATCGGAGCTCCTCGCCTCTCACTGTGTGGCGAGGAGAGCAGATCAGTGGCTCTTCCTCAAAGGGGAGTCCAGGACAAGTAATCCGGGCACTGATCATCAGTGCCCTAATTACAGTAAAGCAAAAACACCAGCATCAGTGATACCAATCAATGCCTGTCAGTGACCCCAATCAGTGCCCACCAATGACCTCAATTGGTGCCTCCTCATCTGTGCTGCCCATCAGTGCCCAACAGTGCCGCCCGCCAGTGTGGCATATTAGTGCCTTCTCATCAGTGCCACCTAATCAGTGCCATTCAGTGCCACCTCATCAGTGCAGCCTATCAGCGCACATCAGTGAAGGAAAAAAATTATTTATTTACAAAATTTACTGACAAACTAAGAACAACTTTTTGTTTTTTCCAAATTTTCTGTCTTTTTTCTTTTTTTTTTTTTAAAAAATAAAAAACCTAACGGTAAATAAATACCACCAAAAGAAAACTCTATTTGTGTGAAAAAAATGATAAAATTTCATTTGGGTACAGCATTGCATGACCATGCAATTGTCATTCAAAATGTGACAGCGTTGAAAGCTGAAAATTGGCCTGGGCAGGAAGGGAGTGAAAGTGCCCAGTATTGGAGTGGTTAAAGCAAAAATGCAAAAAAAATAAATAAATGTTTTTTCTTTTGCTTTTAAAGGTAAATGAGAGATCTAAAGTCTTTTTGACCCCAGATCTCTCTAAAAATCATTATTTCTATTACAAGGGATGTTTACATTCTTTGTAATAGGAATAAAAGTTATAAAGATGAATAGAAATAAAGGGACAGTGTAAAAATAAAAAGTAAACGTACGCAGAAATGAACACATACATAAGTCGTGCTCACGTATATAAATGGTGCTCAAACCACACATGTGAGGTATCGCCACAATAATTCTAGCACAGGACCTCCTCCAACTCTAAAAAGGTAACCTTTTAAAATTTTTAAAGTGTCGTCTATGGAGATTTTTAAGTACCAATGTTTGTTACCATTCCATGAGCGTGCGCAATTTTAAAGCATGACATGTTAGGGTATCTATTTTCTTAGAATAACATCATCTTTCACATTATACAAAAAAAATGGGGTAACAATTGTATTTTGTTTTTTTTCCTAATTCATTAAAAGTGTATTAAAAAAAAGTGTAAAAAAAATTGGGTTTGAAAGACTGCTGCACAAATACTGTGTGACAGAAACAATTGCAACGATTGCCATTTTATTATCTAGGTCTCTGCTAAAAAAAAAAAAAAAAATATATATATATATATATATATATATATATATATATAATATAATGTTTGGGAGTTCGAAGTAATTTCCTAGCAAAAAATACTAATTTAAACTTGTAAACAAAAAGTTCCAAACAAGGCCCGGTCCTCAAGTGCTTGAGACGTTTGCGCCCCATTGTGAAGTCGCAAGATTCCTGAGTCTTAAGAGGACTTCAATGCCTCAATCATTCAGTCCGTGTTACACAGCAGTCACCATTATGTGAAGTACTGTGTTGTTCAGCTGCTAATGGGTTTGTTGCCTAACTTGTGCACAGCAGACTATTATTTGTGTGTGAGGTCAAAAAATTAACCTCTTGCCGACCGCCCACCGTAGTATTACTGCGGCAGGGCGGCTCACTGCGCAAAATCACGTAGTACTAATAGTAGTGTTTAGACACAGTGGGAGTCAGGCCGGCAATCGCCACCTTCCTCCTGTGATCGTCGGATAAACTGACAGAAGACCCGCCTGCTTATGTAAACAAAGCAGGCGAGTCTTCTGTGAGACAGGCAGGGAGAGATCAGGAGTTTCAGCTTAGCTGAAACTTTAATCTCTCTGTGCCTGTCACAGAACTATTCCCATACACAGTTAGTAAGCACAGTTAGGCATACATCAACCCCTTTGATCACCCCCAGTGTTAACCCCTTCCCTGCCAGTGTCATTTATACAGTAACAGTGCATAATATTTAGCACTGATCACTGTATTAATGTCCACAAAAAGTGTTAAAAATGTCAGGGGCCCGATCTGTCCGCCACAATTTAGCAGTCCCGCTAAAAAAAGCTGATCGCCCCCATTACTAATAAAAACAAAAAAAATAAATAAAAATTCCAAAAATCTATCCCGTAGTTTGTAAGCACTATAACTTTTGCGCAAACCAATTAAAATACGCTTTTTGGGATCTTTTACCAAAAATATGTAGCAGAAAGAAATTGGCCTAAACTGATAAAAAATTGGATTTTTTACATTTTTTTTATTGGGAATGTTTTATAGCTACCTTAGATTGTAAGCTCCTTGAGGGCAGGGACTGATGTGAATGTACAATGTATATGTAAAGCGCTGCGTAAATTGACAGCGCTATATAAGTACCTGAAATAGAAATAGAGATAATAGCAGAAAGTGAAAAATATAGCCTTTTTTTTTTTTAAATTGTCGCTCTTTTTTTGTTTATAGCGCACAATCTAAAAACCGCACAGGTAATCAAATACCACCAAAAGAAAGCTCTATTTGTGAGGAAAAAAGGACATCAATTGTATTTGGGTACAGCGTCGCACGACCATGCAATTTTTCAAATTAACACAGTGCCGAATCGCAAAAAGTGGCCTGGTCATTAAGGGGGTAAAACCTTCCGGAGCTGAAGTGGTTAAATATAGTCAGACTCTGCCATTAGTAATATAAAATAGACTAGAGGGCTGGAAAGAATGGCAAAATTTCAAAATGGAAGAAAGCACTTATTATTATTATACAGGATTTATATAGCGCCAACAGTTTGCGCAGCGCTTAACAAAATGAAGGCACACATTACAGTTACAATACAATTTGGAACAAGAGGAATCAGAGGGCCCTGCTTGTTAGAGCTTATGTATGGTTTATGGGGACAAACTCTGCAACTAATCAAAGATTGTAGTCGGATATGCCTTGTGTACTTTTCCCCCCACAGCTCTGGCATCCTGGGCTGGATTCTCAACAAAGACATTGGGGTTGACTTACTAAAACTGGAGAGTACAAAATCTGATGTAGCTCTGCATAGAAACCTTCAGCTTCCTGTTTATTTTATTTTTTGCCAAAGCTTAAAGCAGAGTTCCACCCAAAAGTGGAACTTCCACTTTAAGGACTCCTGACCCCCTGACATGCCACATTTGGCATGTAATTTTTTTGGGGGGAAGCAGGTACCTAGTTTGACAGGTACTCGTTCCCAATTCTGCTCGGGCCGCCTAGGCGGCTCTAGTGGAAGTTCTCCTCTACCCCCCTGCAATCTTCTGGAACACGTCACAAGTCCCAGAAGATTGCCCGGCTATTAGGGACGCGCAGCATGATGCGTAGTGTGCATCGGGCTGTGAACCTGAAAGCTGTCACAGCCAGGTGCCCACAGTAGTGATGCCGATGCCGCAGAGAGGAGAGGGAGAGGAGCGAGGCTTCTGGCGGCTGCATCCCTGGATCGTGGGACAGGTGAGGTGTTTTTTTTTTCTAAGTGTGTAGTTTGTCTCTGCTATCTAGAAACATATTAGGCAGTTAATTGGCTGTTCTGTAGATGTGCATGTAGAAAGCACATAAGGAAAGTCTTATGTAAATGTGGTTAGTAGTATACTATTCTTATTACTTTCTTTAGCTTCTTAGCATCCCTTGCTATTTTACATGGATGTTTAAAATGTATCCAGGCAATACACACAGAAATGTTTCACTTATATTACAATATACCTATTAGTTTACAAGTGAATAGTATTTACTATTGTCCTTTCTGCACTTTTTATATTCGTCTGCATTAATGTGTAAAAACTTGTGACTAATAAGTGACTCACAAACCTGTTAGGCAAGATTTTTTTTTTGTAAATCTAACTGACTTTATCTTACTTAGCCTTCTAGGCCTTTGTATCTTGTTACTTCTGACAGGTTTCGACTTACTGAAACTGATCATTCCTAATAACATCATGGTGGGTGTGAGTGCTGTACATAAGCTTACATCACTGATAAAAGGATAAGTCCCGAAAGTACGGTATAGAAATAGATTTACGTACATTGTCCGGGTCACACGTCACAATGATTGATGCATGAAAAATTTGGATTATGAACAATGCCTAAGTTATTGGTGTGTTGAAATCACTTTCAATGTGAAACCTGTAAATATATGTTAAAGGTGTAAAAATATTAACGAACAAAGCAAATGAAGACATTTTTTAATTATTAATAGTTTGTAAAATAAAAGTGAAAAAAAAAATCTGTAGGAGAATAATAATTAAATGGAGAATGAGAATATGGAGTTAATTAAGGCTGATTAGAGTACAGTAAATTAATGGTTCATTACAGGTTAAACAGAAGAACATTTATTTTAAAAACAAACTTGACAGGTTGCTTTAAACTGACTTCATCTGCAGATCGAAGTTCATCCCTTTGATCTGTAGATGAATAAAGGAAAGATACAAAAAGAAACTGTTTCTTTTTATCTTTCTGTTTCAGTGGCTAAGCATTGCTGTTGATCAACATTGCCTGGCTGCTTTTTTTTTTTTTTTTTTTTGATAGCTCCAAATGCAGGGACTTCATTTACACTCCAGCTGTCAACAGGGGAACCCCACTGACAGCTGAATGACTCATCGGTTGTTAGGGACGTGGTGACCCCGCTGCTTAACGACCTATATTTGCCTGCTTTTTTTTTTACGTTTCAGCTGTCAGTGGGGGAATTCCACTGACTGATGGAAGAACCGAGCCTGAAAGTATCGGTTTTAGGTATCAGAGTATTTGCATGAGTAACAATACTTGTGCAAATGCTTAGTATCAGCTCCGATACCGGTATCTGTATTGGTGCAACCCTAGTACTGACACATTTGTTGTTTACGCATCAGGACAAAGAAATATATAAGCATTAAGCAGCATGGCTCTTTTAGGTTAGGCATTTGAAAAGCTAATTATACAAAAAAAAAATGCAAAGATCTATCTTAGGCCTTATTCACACTGGAAATGACATACATGCATTTATATATGATTACACATGCTTATTATAGATGTACTTAGTTTAACTGCATTTAGGGAAAATACATTTTTGTGCATCCAATGGCAGATTAGATACTCTGAATGTGTCTAAATGCATGTAACACACACAGGAGAATTTGGTCTGGGAAGCATAACATTTATTTGTGATTTCCAGATAGTTTCCCTGTGCTTAAATAAACCATTATAGAACATTTGTGTGAATCTAGTCTAAAGTTAGGTACACACTATAATTATTTCTTTCCTTCAACCCAGCAGTCTGATAAAAAAAAAAAAAAAAAAAGGAGCTTGAGAGGAGCTCACTGTACTAACTATTGTTAGTAGAGCAATCTCCCCACTGAGCTTTTGTGTTCTGACAGGGGGACTGTCCTCCCACCAGAACACTCAGGTCAGTGCTCGCAGCCATTGCCTGAGAGCGCTGATTGAATGCCGATCGGCAGATGTTTTTCGGTCATGCTCCTTTGACAGAAGCCGGACATTCGACCAGCTTCTTTTGGACAGGCTGCCGTACACACGGCCGAATGTCGGACAGTTTCTGTTGAGCTGTCCAATATTTGTCCTGTGTGTACGGGGCTTAATGTTTGCCATGTTTAGATTTCACCCCCCTGTTCACCCCCCAGTTCACCCCCTGGGCTAAATGAGAGAAAGATTCCTTTATTTAGGCTAAATAGCATGGATAGAGGAATCCCCGATGCTGGCTAGTGTATACAGAAGTCGCAATACTTGAACAGTGCCTGCATCTGATTGGATGCAGGCACTGTTCGGCCAAATATATATAGAAAACAGAGTCATGCTAGCAACTAGTAAAACACAGTGAGTAATACACAGCTAAAGAGTAGAATACAAGTAAAGTCCAAAGAGATGTCATAAAGGTAAGTGTTCTCAATGGGTGGTATAGGAGGAAAAACAGAGGTTGACCTCAGAAGACACTTTGCCACATGTGATTCCCCATCAGAATGTCATGCAGTGCTGTGGCCGATTTGTGATGATGCCTCACCACAAACAATCAAGGACAATTGGAAACTGAGCTTCCCTTGCTTTTCCATACAAGGCAGAATCAACCCAGATTCCTGGATGATTAAGCCAGTGCCCTTAATAGACATTTATATATGGTCCCAAATCCAATTACCACTATCAATGCAATTAGCTGGACAACATGGATACCCCAGTCAGATGACTCCTCCTGTGGCCCAGTGAAATCTTGCAGGAACATCCTCTAAAGGCCCTAGCAGGGTATTCAGCCAAAATCGATACTGTTGTATGTCCAGTACTCCTGGTAAGCAGACATTTTTTTCATCTAAGGTGGCGGTATTTCTTGTGATCAGCTACACACGGGATGGATGCAGGCTGCATGACATTCTAATGGGGAATCACGTGTGGTGAAGTGTCTTCTAAACTCAACCTCTGTTTTTCCTCCTATACCACTCATTGAAAACACTCACCTTTATGACATCTCTTTGGACTTTACACATGTATTCTACATTTTAGCTGTTTATTACTTATTGTGTTTTACTAGTTGCTAGCACAACTCTGTTTTCTATATGTACTTACAGTATTTACTGTGTCTGTATAATGCAGTGGAGTTGCAGCTTACATTTTTGCTGTTTTTGTTTATACTTGCATCTGAAGCACGTTATTTACCCTTGAAAAATGTAACTGTTAGGTCAAAAGTTTTCCTAACGAGCTTCGTTAGAAAAAGTCAGTCGAAAGATTGACTTATGTTGAGCACAGGGGTGCCGACAGGGCCACTGACAGCTCAAAATTAGAACCCTATAAAACCTCTTTTAGTCATGATGTGCTTATTTTGTAGGAGATTTCCTGTAATGGAGCATGCATGCCATACCCTGATAATTACTAAAAACAAAAAAAGGACAATTAAAGAGTAAATTATTGAAAAAAATAGAAAATTGCAAACAGGCAGGCTTTTTATTGCAGAAGAGACATGTATTGTCTCTTCTACATTAAAGTAGACGTACCCGCCTATTAGCAATCATCTGGGGAATGTACACTGAGCTGCATATGCACAGCTCAATCTACATTCGAGCACACTGCCAGTGTGCTGAGATGACTGCACTCCCACATAGGCACAAAAGTGTGTCATCCCACACCAGCCAATCAGAACGGGCAAAGACTAGCACACAGAAGAACCTGGGGAGAAGATACTGGCACTGACGAGGGACCTTACGGGGGTCGGACCGTTGGTAAGCATTTGTGCCTTTGTTTCCGCTTTAAGATTTAATTTTGCTTCCTCTGAGCAGAATGTGAGAAATTGCTCATTTTCTCTATCCACAATAAACAGCATGGACAGAGGAATCCCTGCTGTTGGGTATTGTATATATGAACAGTTTCTTCATCTGATTAGATGCAGTTACTGTTTGACCAAAAATTTTTCAATCAGCTCCTTTGACAAAAGTCAATCTTTTCAGAGAAGCGGTGCTCGACAGGGCCACCAACAGCTTGAATTTTGACTGAATGAGCAGAGTCAGCTGATATTTGAACTGTGTATGGCCACCTTTAGGCGAGAAGCAGACTTCCCTCTATTAGTAGTGTGATTTTGCAACTAAAAACGCTAGCAACAGATGGAAACACATTTAAAAAAATGACTCATTATAGCGGGTATATGCAAACTGTGGCCCTCCAGATGTTGCAGAACTACAAGTACCATGAGGCATATCAAGACACTGACAGCCACAAGCATGACACCCAGAGGCAGAGGCATGATGGGACTTGTAGTTTTGCAACAGCTGGAGGGCCACAGTTTGCATATCCCTGCCCTATAGGGTAAGGCACACAAGTTGCAGTAGGAATATTGCTAATGATTGCACAGTGCCCTGAATGTGTGCTGGTAATTGCTTGTACATGCTACTTGTGTACTCCCATAGTGAGCCGTTTGTTCTAATTGTGCAGCCATTTTCATTGCATATCAGTTTTAGTAGCACAGTCATGCTGCTAAAGACAGCCCAAGTGCTCCCAGCATTAAACTGGCCATAATTGAATAGCATTTTGAACAAAAATTCATAGGAAAAGTCTTAGGAAAATTTGTACAAAAATTCGCAGAACATTCAAATGGCATTCAAAAGATTTTGTTTGCTTTTCTCTTTTTGGAATTAATGGACTTTACTGAAAAAAAACAAAAACAAATACCCTGTTAGAAGTTTTAAAAATGTTCCATCCTACTCCTTCAAAGTTTGTTATCACTGCGGTCAAAATTAACATTGTTTTCACCCCACTAATTATTAAAGAAATGAACACGCTTTCTTAAAAATATTCTTTTCCTAAGAATTTTTTTATTTAAAATTCTTCCCATCTATGGTCAGCTTTATGCTCATGGAGTGCAAATGGATATCTGACTCAAGTTGGTATTTTTACAATATTTTAATAACGCATCGATTTGAACAATTTTAGTGAAGACCAACCCTTTTAGAGTGAGATGCCAGCTATGGTTTCTGCAGTTTTCTTAATTAGTCTGTAAACCTGAAAAGTGAAGCTTTCTCAACTGTTCTATTTTTTTAACTGCTGCATACAATATTGCAAGCTTTTTTTTTTCTTCCTGTTAGTAAATCAATAATACTTTTCTTGTTGATTCTGCCAGTTTCTTAGGCCTCTGTGGGCTTCCTGTAATAGGGTGTCAACTGTTACCAAAAGTTCCTCCTAATGCATTGTTAGCTTTGTCACCCTGGTGTGCGCTGCTATTGGGCAACTACAAGCAGCCAAGTGCATGCTCCTTGCACAAGTTAGCAGTGCTGGCAGCATTGTATTTTTCAATGCAAAGGCTCCCAGGGCTTTCTACACCTGCAGCAACGTCCCAGGACAAAGGTCTTCAAACTATGGCCCTCCAGTTGTTCAGGAACTACAATTCCCATCATGCCTAGTCATGAAATGTCAGAGTTTTACAATGCCTCATGAGATGTGTAGTTCCGCAACAGCTGGAGGGCCGTAGTTTGAGGATCCCTGTCCCAGGACTTAACCCGTTCCAGCTTCTCCATGCCCATAGCCCCAACACTGCAAAATGCGTATACTGTTCTTATAGTGTATGCTAGCACAATGCTCTGCACTGCACATTCAGTCATAGTTCATCAGATTTCCTTTTTGTAGAAGCCCATTTCTGGAGAAAGGAAAAACGCTCCCTTGCAGTGGGGTTACCTCTCACTGCAAGGGTTAAAGGGATACTAAACGCACACCGTTTAATTGACATTATCCCTTCTATTTCTGTATGTGGAAGATTGCACTGTAATTATTTTTAATGACAAAAAAAGTACCTTTATTCCTAATCGATATACAGCTGTCACATGACCCAGCTTCTAATCCTCTGCTGCTGGTCACATATTTAAAATAAGAAAACAGCCTTTGGAATACAGAGTAAAAATAAATAATATCAGCTGTTTTAAATTTTCATACAAATATATATTTTAAATAAATCTTTATTATTTTTGGCAATAACATGGTGTGTGTGGATTTCTGCCAATCATAGGCTATGTCACGCCCCTCCTGTCTGTGTCTTAGAAAAAGAGGGAGATGAAGCCTCCATCAATCTACATTTAATAGCCTGCCCCCATTGTGCTTAGCTGGTTAGGAGGTATGGAGGAGGGAGGGAGTGGGCTGTCATTTACCACTGTGTATACACCCACATGTGTGACTCCATAGTCACATGGGCTGCTCAAATGTGATAGGGATCAAATACTCAGCATAGAAACTCACTGAGAAACTTACTGAGGATATGTAGAGCTGCCACCACTGTTCTACAAAATCCGTAGCTGAATTGGGGACATAAGTGGAAAGTGTAGATAAAGAGCAGCAGAATCAATCAGGTTTTTTTTTACAAAATACAGAAAACTAATCCCATAGTAACTGAGTGAGTATGAACAACAAGTAAAACATCATTTATTGATAGTATTTTATGATGTGGGTTTAGTGACACTTTAAATGCAAAAAACAGTTTTCTTCTTTTCCAAGAACAAAAAACAGTTTTACTTACCTGATATTTCACTCCCCAAGCAGCCAGCATTCCCTCTATTCCCCTACGCTTAGGCAATGGCTTCCTCCCATCCATTGTAGGGCTATGGGCTCTGTACTGGACTTGAAGATGTAAAGGCCCTGTGACCACCGGAGTGTAGGGGAGAAGATGCTGTGGTTGCAGGTCTGGCAGCTTGAAGGGAGCCTACAGAAGAGGAGAATCAGGAGGAGAAAGACTCAACCACTTGCTGCCACAGATATACAGCGGCAGGGTGGCAGGTTTCCGCGAAACGCCGTACCCGTACGCGCTTTTCGGGAGCAATCGTGGGGGCACACCCATTTGCAAACAGGAAGCTGATCTGTGGGGCAGACGACCGCGATTACCGCCGGGCAACCCGCGATCGCCCCCCATGGAGACAAAACAGCTGTCTGCTGTTGTAAACACAGCAGACCGTTGTTCTTTCAGCAATCAACACAGGGCTCATGTGTTCCTCCTATTTAGGAACACAGATCTCTGTGTCAATTTCAAAGCCCATCCCCCACAGTTAGAAAACACCCTCTAGGGATACATTTAACCCTTTGATCGCCCCTGGTGTTAAGCCCTTCCCTGCAAGTGTCATTAGTACAGGAGCATATTTTTAGCACTGATTACTGTAGTAATGTCACTGGTCCCCCCAAAAGTGTAAAAAATGTCAGTTAGGGGTCCGCCGCAATGTCGCAGTCCCTCTAAAAATTGCAGATTGCTGGCATTACTAGTAAGAAAAAATAAATAAATACAATTGACATAAATCTTTCCCCTAGTTTGTGGACGCGATAACTTTTGCGCAAACCAATCAAAATAAGCTTATTGGGGGTTTTTTTTACCAAAAATATGTAGCAGAATACAGTATTGGCCTAAAGTGATGGAAAAAAAAAATAGATTTTTACATTTTTTTTTTATTGGGAATGTTATATAGCAGAAAGTGAAATATATATATATATATAATTTTTTTTTTTCAGAATTGTCGCTCTTTTTTTTGTTTATAGCACAAAAAATAAAATCCCAGAGGTGATCAAATTCCACCAAAAGAAAGCTCTATTTGTGGGAAAAAAAAGGACATCAATTTTATTTGGGTACATCGTCGCACGACCGCGCAATTGTCAGTTAAAATAACGCAGTGCCGAATCGCAAAAAATTGGCCTGGTCATTAAGGGGGAAAATCTTCCGGTCCAGAATTGGTTGAACAACCATTTTATCCCTTACATTATTGGGACAGCCCCAAATGCAGGGGAGCATTTTTACTTTCCTTGTTCAAAATTGAATGACAATGTAAAGCCTTAAAAACATAGGGGGGATACTTGATATCACATTCTACTCGCACATACTTGCTAGCATATACACTCAAGTGACAAGTTTGTGGGCAGCTAACTTGAAGATTTTCTAAATTCTACTATACAGTCAGCAAGTCTAGGAAACAGTACTCTGCTATGCGAGAGCAGGGGAACGTGTGAGAACATGCACACACATACTGTGTATAGTTTGAAAAGCCTTCCTCTGTTGTCATTAAAGGAACAGGCAAATCGGTAAAATTAGAAAAAAGTATTTTATTGTTTCTAAGTGTAAATTTGTAAATTGGATAGTAGATAGATAGCTCTTTGCGTAATTGATTAACAAAGGTTTTGTTTTTTTTTTCAGTTTTTTGATTATCCTCGACTGTTGTTACCCAATTTGTGTGTTTTTTTATCATTTGTACTGAAATCATTCAGTGTGAGGTATTGAGTTTTAAAAAATACATCTAAGCACCACCCAAAACTCTGGTGAGATTTTTGTAAAAGTGCCTTGCACAACTTCCATTCTAGAAAACATGCCAAAGTATCTCAGGGAGCAATTTACTAAAAGAGGGATATTTTACTCTACCTTATGACTACTTAAATAAAAAGTCAGGTTCATAGGATTTTTAAAAGTGATTATTTAAAGGGAACGTGTACATGTTCCTTTGTTTTTAGAAATACCGTACCTGTAAAATTGTTCAGGTTTGTGTACAAAACCTTGTTTGGTATTGTTTCAATGTATAATTAGCTATTATACACTATATTACCAAAAGTATTGAGACCCCTGCCTTTACACACACATGAACTTTATTGGCATCTCAGTCTTAAGTGGGGAAGTCTAGGAACAAATGTCCCAAAAAAAATAAAAAATCGGACGAGAAATTTTGTGAACATTTATGCACTGTCAACTAAAAACGGTAATGAACGCTGAGCAAGAGAGAGAAAAATCAGAGGATATTTCGTCCGATTTCCGTCAAGTGTGTACAGGCCTTTAGTCCGTAGGGTTCAATAGTGGGTTGGCCCACCCTTTGCAGCTATAACAGCTTCAACTCCTCTGGGAGGGCAGTCCACAAGGTTTAGCAGTGCATATATTGGAATGTTTGACCATTCTTCCAGAAGCACATTTATGAGGTGAGGCACTGATGTTAGATGAGAAGGCCTGGCTCGCAGTCTCCACTCAAACTCATCCCGAGGGTGTTCAGGTTGAGGTCAGGACACTGTGCAGGTCAGTCAAGTTCCTTCACCCCAAACTCGCTTATTCATGTCTTTATGGACCTTGCTTTGTGCACTGGTGAGCAGTCATGTTGGAACAGGAAGGGGCCATCCCCAAACTGTTCACACAAAGTTGGAAGCATGAAATTGTCCAAGAGGTCCTGGTATGTTGACGCCTTAAGAGTTCCCTTCACTAGAACCAAGGGGCAAATCCAAACCCCTTAAAAACAACCCCACACAATAACCCCCCCCCCTCCACCAAATGATTTGGACCAGTTCACAAAGCAAGGTCTATAAAGACATGGATGAGCGAGTTTGAGGTGGAGGAACTTGACTGGCTTGCACAGAGTCCTGACTTCAACCTATTAGAACACCTTTGGGTTGAAATAGAGCGGAGGCTGTGAGCCAGGCCTTCTCATTCAACATCAGTGCCAAACCTCACAAATGTGCTTCTGAAAGAATGGTCAAACATTCCCATATACACACTGCTAAACCTTGTGGACAGCCTTCCCAAAAGAGTTGAAGCTGTTATAGCGGCAAAGGGTGGGCCAACTCAATATTGAACCCTATGGACTAAGACTGAGATGCTTTTGTAAAGGCAGGTGTCCCAATACTTTTGACAACATAGTGTACATGCACATGGGGGCAGCCATATTTGCTTATTATACACAGTATGCCGGCTTTGCTCCCTGCTTTGCATCGCTACACATTAATTTTGCATAATTGTCCCCCCCCCCCTCCACCATGCATGTCTTTGGGGTTTATTTATAGAATAAGCTGAGAACATTCACTTTGCAAATGAATAATGAGTATAAAGAAGCTGCATTCACTTTGAATGGATTGAAAACAGGATTTATGCTCGCATATTAGTATATTAGTGAATGAATGAACTAAATACAATTTCACCTCATTTGCTAAGCTATGTAAATATTCACTTGCAAAGTGAAAATTCTCTACTCTTTAGTAAATAAACTTAACTGAAATCAATTCCCTTCCAAAAATGGTTGATATTTTATCTCAACAGTTGTTAAAGTGATTCTAAACCCTCTTTTTAAAAGTGGAACTTTACCAATAACATTTAAATAATGCATTATGTTCCTAAACAAAAGAACATACATTCCACAATAATAAATAGGCTACCAACATTAGGGTATGCTGTAGATTGGCTCCACCATTGCTGCTGTTTCTTCTAGCTGGAGGCTGCCATTTTGTTGAAGCCCAGTGCAGTCACTTCCTTATTGAAAACTCTCCCCCTCTCCTTGGTCTCAAAAACTATATTGCACTTTCTTCAATTAAAATATGTAAATTTTTATCCTTGCTCATCTGGAGAAAAAGAGATTTAAAGTGTTTGTAACCCTTAAAAAAGTGTCACTGCCAGCCCCTCTCTTTTATGCAGCCATATTGTGTTTGCTGAAAACGAAGCCTGTAAATGCCTTTTTTTCAGATCTCTTCAGGCTGGTCATGGGACTCCTAGCCGCTCGCCTACTTCATCTAGGGGAGAAACCGAGATCTCCCTCTGACGTAAACCAGGGAGGTCACCTGTCCACTCTGCTGGCAGCTCAGCTTCTCCCACTGTAGCCTGTAGATGGGGTAGGAGAGTGGATGGGAGTCACTTGACTGGCCTGAAGAGATCTGAATAAAGGTATTTACATGCTTCGTTTTCAACAAACACTTATACTGTGCATTATGGTTGCATAAAAGAGAGGGGCTGGCAGTGAAATTTTTTTAAATTTAGATTACCACTAATAGCATCAGGAAGGGGTGGCGGAGACGGCTCACACACAGGAGCCGACAGGCAGAGATAGAGGGAGAGAGGAGAGCTGCAGATGATAGAGGCAGGTAAACTAACCACGGTAATCAGGGCTCAGTAGCCATGATTACCGTGGCCAGTACACAGGGGGGACACAAGACAGGCAGGATCGCACAGTTGTTTTACAGTTTAGAGAGGGGCAGATTAGACAGCAAAAGCACTGTGCTGTTTTATCTGCTATAAAGGGAGAACAGAACAGAATCTATGGTCTCCTGTTGTTCTCTTCCTACTATCCCTGAGGAAAAGCTGGGATTCTTGCAAATTTTGGATTAATTGGACATGTTTGTAAAGTGGCAGTGGACCCTTTGAGTGACATTACATATGTGTTCAAGCGCTTGTGATTCCTTTTCTTTAGAGATCCTGCTAATCGGGTAAGGAGATGACACTTCTGGTTATTTGGTGACCAGAGAGCACTGCATGCATATGTCATAGCACACAGCATTCATATTTTATTTGGATTGTTCTTTTTTGGACCGTAATTGGACATTGGGAGTAGACTTTTTATGCTTATTCGTTGTTTATTTATTTTTACTCTTTACTTTTATTTTTATTGTTGTGTAAAATAGTTAATGCATTTTTGGTCAGGCTGTGTAGTTAATCAATTTTCAAGGGGGAATTTCACATTGGCTTCTTGTCAAACGATTGTTTTTACATATTTAAATAGATGACTAGATATCATAACTTGTAACAGTTGGTATAGTAACATTGGAGTTTGCGCACCTTTTTAAAAAAAATATTATCTGTAAACTCCACTTCAAAATGTTTAGTATGAACTACTATCATGGGGAAAGTAACTTAAAAAATAAGATTCCTTAGAAAAAACGAGCAAGCTTGGCCATCCTCCGGTTACACCAAGATTTCTTTGCACATAAACCAAGATTTTGAAAAATAAGATAAATCCAGTTTTATTTGAAAAGCCAGTAAAAGAAAAAATAAAAGCCCATATTTTAAAAGCGCATGAGCAATATGCAGCTTGCTATGAAGTCGTTTGGTGGTTATCAGATGGCACTACCACTGTTGCAGGTATCTGGATGACAGAACTTTTACTAGCATGAAGATATTCTTTTGTCCCATCCTACAGGTTTCGTCACATTCCCTATTATGTTATATATCCAACGCTAGTAATATTACCAATGTTTCTTTTTTTCTTTCAGAGCATAAAACAAATATTTAGTCAGCCTCCTTCCTTTACTTTATTTTTATGTAGTGTGTCCAGTTTCTGACAAGGAAAACATTACTCATAGATCACTAACCTGCCTAATTGTATTTACTACTGAGAGGAAAGACTGTAGGCTGTAAAGGTTAGTTTTACATAGTTACATAATGCTTGTCTAATTTTGGTTCTTTTAGATCATTATCTTTCCTGGCTGTTATTAGCCATAATCTTTCCCAGGGATAATGAAAAGCTCCACATATGACAGGCTTTGTACACAATGTTGAAACTAGACCGAAGAATTAAGAAAATGAATTTATGAATTCAGTCTGTTTAATCTATTATGTATGTACTAGATGAAAATAAGGCAGCTGTGTTTATTATTTATGGTAAAAATGTAAAGAAAATTTCCTGTTAAAAAAAATAAATAAAAAAATGTGGAGGAAAGAATATAAAGTTCCATGGTCCAGATTTCTCTTACGTCCTCTGACAGACACAGCTCTCAATGTTTCTTCACTAATGGGCAATGCACCATCTACAGGAGTAGACTAGGCAGTGAAAAGCTTTCACTCGACACGCCTATAGGGGCTGTCCCTCATGACATTACCCCCAGACACACTGTGCTCTAAAATCAGTTTCTTGCTGCCTAGTATAGGTGTAGGATCTAGGTTCCCTGCTGGGACTTCGGTCTCAGTTTTTATTTTCTACTAGAGCGCCGAGTGCTTCTTGGGCTTTTCGCCATCAGGCTTCGGTGGCTCAGGTGTGTAAAGCAGCGACCTGGTCGTCTGTACACACTTTTACGAAATTCTACAAGATTGATTTGATGGCATCCTCCTAAGTTTTGCAGGCTGCTGTTTGCTAAAGAGACTTGTTTTTTTTCTCTTTAGGGGGTGAAATTTTCTTCTGGGATAAGCTCATGTTGTTTTGAGCTGAGCTTTGTTGTCAACCAGTTGGCGACATTTAGCCTTGGATATACATTAACGTTTGGTTGCGCTCTTCCCATCCCTCATGCCTACACTGCTTTGGGACGTCCCATTAGTGAAGAAACATTGAGAGCTGCGTCTGTCAGAGGATGTAAGAGAAAATTGGATTTTTGTAAGAACTTACCGTAAAATCCTTTTCTCTGAGTCCTCTGACAGACGCAGCTCCCGCCCCTCTGTTTTTGGGGTTGGTTGTGTTTTCTTTCACTACTTGCTACAAAACTGATTTTAGAGCACAGTGTGTCTGGGGTAATGTCATGAGGGACAGTCCCTATAGGCGTGTCGAGTGAAAGCGTTTCACTGCCTAGTCTACTCCTGTAGATGGCACATTACCCATTAGTGAAGAAACATTGAGAGCTGCATCTATGTCAGAGAACTCGATTTTACGGTAAGGTCTTACAAAAATCCAATTTTTACAGCTTGCAGTGTATTCATTAGAGAATGCGTCCTCCTAGCATGGCTAAATATCCTTTTTGTATTACCGGGAGGTATCTAAAAAGGTTCTGCTTTGCTAGAAGAGCAGCCACATGAGTTCACAAAGTTTAAACACACTTTAGAAAAAAAAATCAACATTTTGAAGTAAGTTTATAATTTTGTGTTGGGCTTCATTCATAGCCATCTTGGGCCACATGCAGCCCCTGCACGACATCTAACACCCCTGCACTAAGGAGATGTACGCTCACCGGCCACTTTATTAGGTACACCTTACTAGTACCGGGTTGGACCCCTTTTTGCCTTCAGAACTGACTTAATTCTTCATGGCATAGATTCTACAAAGGTGTTGAAAACATTCCTCAGAGATTTTGGTCCATATTGACATGATAGCATCACGCAGTTGCTGCAGATTTGATCTATGATGCGAATCTCCTGTTTCCACATCCTTCCCACATCCCAAAGCTGCTCTATTGGATTGAGATCTGGTGACTTTGGAGGCCATTGGAGTACAGTGAACTCATTGTCATGTTCAACAAACCAGTTTGAGATGATTTGAGCTTTGTAAAATGGTGCGTTATCCTGCTGGAAGTAGCCATCAAAGATTGGTACACTCAGGGTGGGACTGGCCTACCTTGATACTGGGAAATTTCCTGGTAGGCTGGCAAGGCCGCCTGCCCTGGGACTGCTTTGAGAGCAGCAGCGCCCATAAAAAATATGGCTATGGCCATGCCCGGGCCGACATGTCAGCTGCACATGCCACCACTCGGGAAAGCTCTTACACGCTTGCTCATTTTCAGGCAGGGGGGCGCATGCGTAATGAGGTAATGGCGCTGAGCAGTGCCATTTTTAAATGTAAGGCAGCAGTGGTGTTCAGTCCGGCGGTAGCGGGTGCCTTATCACAGCCCGGTAAGACCCCTCCGCAGCCTCTGACATCTGCTGTACCATGCCTGCGGCCTCTGCATCTTCTGTATCATGCCCGCAGCCCCTGCATCTCCTGTACCATGCTCGCAGCCTCTGCATCTCCTGTACCATGCCCGCAGCCTCTGCATCTCCTGTACCATGCCGGTAGCCTCTGTATCTTCTGTACCATGTCCAAGGCCTCTAACATCTCCTCCTGTACCATGCCCTTAGCCTCCAACATCTCCTCCTGTACCATGCCCTAAGCCTCTAACATCTCCTCCTGTACCATGTCCTTAGCCCCTGCATCTCCTGTACCATGTCCCTAGCCTCTGACATCTCCACCTCTTCTATGCGCACAGCCTCTTCATCTCCTGTACCATGCTCGCAGTCCCTGTATTTCCTGTACCATGTCAGCAGCCTCTGCATCTCCTGTACCATGTCCGCAGCCTCTGATATCTCCTGTACCATGTCCGCAACCCCTGTATTTCCTGTACTATGTCAGCAGCCTCTGCATCTCCTGTACTATGTCCGCAGCCTCTGCATCTCCTGTACCATGTCCGCAGCCTCTGATATCTACTGTACCATGTCCGCAGCCTCTGACCATCTCCTCCTGTACCATGTCTGCAGCCTCTAACATGTCCTCCTTTATCATGTCCGCAACCTCTGACATCTCCTCCTATACCATGTCTGCATCCTCTGACATCTCCTCCTATACCATGTCCACAGCCTCTGCATCTCCTGTATCATGTCCGCAGCCACTACATCTCCTGTACCATGCCTGCAGCCCCTGATTCTCATATACCATGCCTGCAGCCTCAGCATCTCCTATACCATGCCTGCAGCCTCTGAATCTCCTGCACCATGTCTGCAGCCTCTGCATCTCCTGTACCATGCCCGCAGCCTCTGCATCTCCTGTAAGATGCCCGCAGCTCCTGTATCCCCTGTACCATGTCCACAGCCTCTGCATCTCCTGTACTATGTCAACAGCCTCTGACATCTCCTCCTGTACCATGTCCGAAGCCTCTGCATCTCCTGTACCATGTCCGTAGCCTCTGCATCTCCTGTACCATGTCTGTAGCCTCTGACATCTCCTCCTGTACCATGTCTGCAGCCTCTAACATCTCCTCCTGTACCATGTCCGCAGCCTCTGCATCTCCTGTAATATGTCTGCGGCCTCTGCATCTCCTCTACCATGTCCGCAGTCTCTGACATCTCTTGTACCTTGTCCGCAGCCTCTGACCATCTCCTCCTGTATTGTGTCCACAGCCTCTGACCATCTCCTCCTATACCATGCCTGCAGCCTCTGAATCTCCTGCACCATGTCTGCAGCCTCTGCATCTCCTGTACCATGCCCGCAGCCTCTGCATCTCCTGTAAGATGCCCGCAGCTCCTGTATCCCCTGTACCATGTCCACAGCCTCTGCATCTCCTGTACCATGTCAACAGCCTCTGACATCTCCTCCTGTACCATGTCCAAAGCCTCTGCATCTCCTGTACCATGTCCGTAGCCTCTGCATCTCCTGTACCATGTCTGTAGCCTCTGACATCTCCTCCTGTACCATGTCTGCAGCCTCTAACATCTCCTCCTGTACCATGTCCGCAGCCTCTGCATCTCCTGTAATATGTCTGCGGCCTCTGCATCTCCTCTACCATGTCCACAGTCTCTGACATCTCTTGTACCTTGTCCGCAGCCTCTGACCATCTCCTCCTGTATTGTGTCCACAGCCTCTGACCATCTCCTCCTGTACCGTGTCCGCAGCCTCTGACATCTCCTTCTATACCATGTTCACAGCCTCTACATCTCCTGTGCCATGTCCACAGCCCCTGCATCTCCTGTACCATGCCCACAGCTCCTGCAGCTCCTGTACCATGTTCACACCCCTTTCAGCTCCTGTACCATGTTTGCAGCCTCTGCATCTCCTGTATCATCTCTGCAGCCTCTACATCTCCTGTGCCATGCCCGCAGCCCCTATATCTCCTGTACCATGTCCTCAGCCTCAGCATTTTCTGTACCAATTCTGCAGCCTCTATATCTCCTGTACCATGACCGCAACCTCTGCATCACCTGTACCATGCCCCCAGCATCTGTATCTCCTGTACCATGGCCATAGCCTCTGAATGTCCTGTATCATGCCTGCAGCCTCTGCATCTCCTTTACCATGCCCGCAGCCCCTGCATCTCCTGCACCATGTCCACAGCCTCTGACATCTCCTCCTGTACCATGTCCACAGCCTCTGACATCTCCTCCTGTACTATGTCCGCAGCCTTTACATCTCCTGTACCATGCCCGCAGCCTCTGCATCTCCTGTACCATGCTTGCAGCCTTTACATCTCCTGTACAATGCCCGCAGCCTCTGCATCTCCTGTACCATGTCCGCAGCCTCTGACATCTCCTGTACCATGTCCGCAGCCTCTGACCCTCTCCTCCAGTACCATTTCCACAGCCTCTGACCCTCTCCTCCAGTACCAATTCCGCAGCCTCTGACATGTCCTCCTGTACCGTGTTCACAGCCTCTGACATGTCCTCCTTTACTATGTTCGCAGCCCCTGACATCTCCTGTACCATGTCTGCAGCCTCTGACCATCTCCTCCTGTACTGTGTCTGCAGCTTCTGACCATCTCCTCCTGTACAGTGTCCACAGCCTCTGACATGTCCTCCTGTACTGTGTACGCAGTCTCTGACATGTCCCCCTTTACCGTGCGTGCAGCGTCTAACATGTCCTCCTGTACCATGTCCACAGCCTCTGACATGTCCTCCTGTACCACAAATGGCCATTTACATAATGTGCAGAACAAGAACGCAAGATTTAGTTTTTGAGCAAAAAATGCGGATAAATGCGCACAAATACAAAATAAATCTGAAAAAGTATATGCTCAAACAGGAGTATCATGTGCAAGAAGCCTTAAACTGTACTCGTATACAAAGGTATATAAGTACAGGAAACAACAGTTTCCCATTGCTGTTCTTATATTTGTGGCTGCCTTTAGATAGAGTTGGTTGGCTGAGGTTAGAAGATCCAGTTGTTTTGACAACTGCTTGCAAGTCCCTGGATCTCCCTTTTCCATTCACCAAAATCTATCCCAAAATAAGCTCAGGTCATGCCCAGACTATCCACTACCCATTCAAGACTGGAGGCAATTTTAGTTTTTAGCCTCAAGCTCCTGTGGGAAATATTGGCGTTATATATGTACAAATGGTTGAGAAATTGTAGCCTACAAAATGTGTCTGTCTTTAGATTTATCTGAAACAGTGTTGCAATGTGTTCTCAAGCACATGAGATTGAGTAATCAAGCGTTAAATAAGGACCAGTTCACACTAGATGCAGGTGCGAATTCACATTGAATTCACTGCAAATTCACACCGCATCAAAATCGCAACCTGTTCATGCAAATTGATTGCAGAGTGTATGTTAAGTTAACGACACCCGCAATCAGTTTGCAAAACACAGCACGATTTGCAGAATCGGATCCCATGGGTATGAACACCCATGCAATCTGATTCTAGTGCAGACAAAAAAAGGATCCTGCACGAGTTTGGTCCGAATGCGACACGAATTGAGCCATACAGTTTGTATGGCTGATCTCGCATTGCACAGGCATCAAATGTGATCTGCACAGCAATGCATTGCGAATCCTATGTGATGTCTGGCATCGCACTAGTGTGAACAGGCCCTTAAACCCGATGAGCAAATACATGCAGTACATTTGTATTTCAGCTTGTAGCAGAACTACATAATTCTGAATTCTGCAGGTTTACAAGTGTTATATACTCATTTGGATGTAAAACATACTTTGCCTTATCTAAACAAAGTAAATTTTATTTATGTAACTATTAGAGTCGTGTTTTGATTATCTTGGCAAAGCTGCAAGGCAGGGAATCCAAGTCTTGGCTATAAATTTAATTACAAGCCAAGTGGCTTTTTGCTGCTGTGTTGATTTCTCTGGTGTGGTGTTGACTGTGTGTTAGGCAGAAACAAGGAACTCATTACAGAAGATGGTGTGTTCAAGAATTCAGGAACAGCGGGCTGAGTCATGGTTACAAAGTTGCTTTGTCACTGTTGATGAAATTTTAAGTGCATAAAAAGAAAGGTAATACACAACTAGTTTTTGAATGGCTCTATGTGTTCTGTCTTTTATGTGTGTTATTTATTAGAAAGTACTATCTTATTTAAAGCATGGATTTGAAAGAAGCGGGGGGGGGGGGGGGGTGTTATAATTTACAAAAAAGGGCTGCCAAGGGGTTGCAGGGGTTGCAATTGCAACCGGGCCCCATGCAACCTGGACACCTGGATAGGAGGGGCGGCGGGAGCAGCATGTAGAGAAATCACTGTCCTCCTTTTTCCTCCTGTAACTGCAGAAGGAAAATGGAGGAGATTGGTGCCTCTGTATGCTGCCCCCGCCACTCCTCCTATCCAGTTCACTTGTGTTCTGCTGTCTCTGGGCCCCTGTGTGCTCCCCTGGTCCTCCCCCACCCCCCCCCCCCTCAATGTGCTCCCTCCCCTCTCCTGCCGGCTGCTGCAGGGGATGTGTCACAATAGAGAACCAGGAAGGGGTCAGTAAATATGTAATTTACCTCTTCTGAATGGACAGAGTCATAGTCAGTAAAAAATAAAATAAAATGATAAAAAATAATACAATTAAAATACCAAAAAATAAAAACGACTGACACCAGTGGGTGAACTTCCAGGATCGCAAAGGTCACACTTGCGACCGAGCCCTGGCATTCCACCACCGTGGGGAGGCCCCAAGATAGCAGGAAGGAGGCCCACTGCAGAACTTGTGAAAGGGTCCCGCTGCAGGACGGTAATAAAGGGCCCTGCAACGCGAGTAAAGGACCCCAGGATCAGTGGGAAGAGCCCCAGCGCTTGAAGGGAAGGGCCCTGGCCAGGGGTCCAGGGGGCCCTTCATGGTTTCTTGCATCGGGGCCCTGAAGGTTCTAGTTACGCCTCTGGTTGGGACTACTGCCATTGAGCAAATATGCATGAACAGCTTGATGCCTGCTTTTAAACACTCAGTTTAATTACACAACAAATGTACCTACCTCAGCCCAGTCCTGTTTCACCTCCTTTTTTTTCATTAGATTTATTGTTCCAAAGCTATCAACTGGAATCCTGGATGGGATACTGATTAGTTAGCCGTATCTCTTTGTCACTAGCAAGTGTCCACATTTACAGAAAGCCGTAAATAGGCCTCCCAGGTGGCACAAAAAGGGGGGGGGGAGGAAGTTGGGGTATTAGCAAAATTATAATATTCTGGTAATATTTACTATTGTCTTTAAACAGGTTTTGTTGGAGGTTAGATAACATTATACTGTAGGTATACTTGAAGATCTCCATGCAAAGCGTAGATATCATTTTTAGTCTAATATTATTCCAAAACAAATTTTATTTCTATTTTAGGGTAATTATTTGTTTTCTGACAAAATATAAACTAGATATTATTGAAGTCATGTTGACATTTTGTTTTGCTTTTTCCTGGCTTTGATGATGAGTAAGTAAACAGCTTTATAGTCTCCTGCTTGTGTCATTTTCTGTACCATTTGCATGTTTTGTTAATTAATTTCCTGTCATCTCAAGTGTTTCTTCATATAGCAGTGGGTTGTGAAGTCTTTCCAGGGTAGGCTTGCTGACGCATAAATCATAATGTGCTTTCTGTTGTGTTAGTGACTTGTCTCAAGTAGCGCAAATAAAGGGCATTTCTATATGGCAGCTTAGATATAATCTGCAGTAATTTGTCAGTGCAGTTGACCTGGGAACATTTACCTGGCTTGAATTTTTAGAGTGTTTGTTTTTCTTGCAGTGCAAAAAATTATACCAGGGAAAAAGTCAAGCCTGCAATTGCAACTTTGGTCAGTAAAGAACTCTACTAAGCACTGTTTGCAATTAAAGAAAAATTTTCTAAGAGAGATTGGGGATTGTTGGTCACTTCCTTATGAAAATGCTAGCTGCCTGGCTGTTAAATACTTCTGTAAATACTGGAAAGTACTAGAGCAGGGGTGTCAAGCTCAATTTAATTGCGGGCCGCATTAGCATTTTGGTTGTCCTCAAAGGGCCGGTTGTATCTGTAAGACTATGTATGCAGAGTTTGCAGAGTTCAGGAGTGCTTAACGTACAGAGTGCAGTGTTCAGGAGTATACTACATACATAGTGTAGGGTTTTGAGGTGTGCTACGTACAGACTGCCAGGTTCAGGAGTATGCTATGTACAGGGTGCAGGGTTTAGGGGCGCGCTATGAAAAAGAGCGTAGTGGTCAGGAGTGTGCTACATACAGAGTGCAGAGTTCAGAAATACACCACATAGTTCAGGGGTGCGCTCTGTATGGGGGGCAGAGTTGAGGAGTTATCCACATACAGAATGCTGGGTTCATCCCTCTTTTACAGGCTGTCCACATCTCATTTCCACCTTTCCTCCTCAGCTCTGACTTATGCAGCACTCTCCCCCGTCCCTCACCTCTGCACAAATTTCCCTCCCCCGAAAAGCTTTCTCGCATCTTACTCACCCAACCCAGCTCTAGTACCTCTCGGTAGTGCAGTCTCCCCCTCTCTCACTTGCAGGGAAATCATTGGTCGGCATCTGTTCCCGTCATGAGTGGCAGACAGGGATCTGTGACAGTCGTGAGCTGCCATGAGGAGAGCTGTCCTCGTAAACACAGAAGACTTCTGTATTTATAAGTGACAGTGGTGAGCAGGGAGCAGAGGGCAAAAGCTGGAGGTAGGGGAACTGAGTTCTGACGCATTTCAGTTGAAAAAAGCCCTATAGATGTGAGGGCCACATAAAATGGCCTGGCGGGCTGGATTCGGCCCATGGGCCTTGTGTTTGACACATGTGTACTAGGGTCAGAGGGAGCAGAATGAGAAGGCAGCAATAGCAGAATCTGCATGTGTTCACTTGTCACAGCTAATTTGTTCTAAAGCTGGAAAAAGGCTTTTCTCCCATGGTGCAATCCTTCAACCTCTTATTTTCTGTTGGGTGTAGTGAACTCAACTCTTTTTTTTTGTTAATGCCCCCCTGCAGATTGATGTCATAATGTGCTAGTATGCACATTTATTACTATCACAAGGGATGAACATTGTTCCTTGTGATAGCATAGACAGTGACAGGTTCTCTTTATTGAGACATCTGGGGTCTATTAGACCCTGGAACTCTCCTCTGCCCAAAAAAGCATTTGATAAAACCAAGATCGGTTTGATCAGATGCTTTCACAAGCCAGTAACGGCTTGTTTACATCTGAGCAAAACAAAATCATCATCGCTTCCGGTTTCTTAGAGTCCATTGAGATGATCAGGAAAGTTCTGGTCTCTGATCATCTCTATAATACGCTGATGTAACTGCCAGCTTCAGTCCCGGCCTTCTTGAATTCTGTAAAACAAAAAAAAAAAACTGTCCTTAAATCCCAATAGTTTGTACATGTATATAATCTATCAGGTGCTAAAGGGGTGTGACCACTACATTCTGGATAAATCCTCTGCACACGGCTATACACCTTTTCCAGCAAAATATGCAATGAAAAACAGGGATTTTCAGTTCACACATATTGCATTACATGTTTAAGCTGGCCAACTGCGACAAAGTAATCCCTCTTATGGCCAGTCCTACACTGCTTTGCCACTGCAAATGCTACGGTCGACACAATGTCAACATGGGACAAACAGACAGAAGGTAGGGGAGAGCTACTAGGTTCAGGTCTGGTCACTGACCTGCATTGCAACAAAAACAAGACATACCTGTGATCAAATTCCTATAGCTTGTACATGTATAGGAGGTTTGTCTAAAAAATTTGATGAATGGTATCACAAAACAAACAAAACCGAAGATATAAACAAATTACCTTTATTGGCCTTCAAAATATTCACCATCCTTCACAACACACTTTTGGCAATGTTCATAAAGCTTCTGGATACTGCCAGCAAAGGCCTCTTTAGGAATCAATTGCAGAACCGCTGTCAAAACATTCTTGGATTGTGGCAAAACGTACACCTTTCATGACGCTCTTCAGGCGGGGAAACAGAAAGAAGTCAGCAGGCGCCAGATCAGGGGAGATGGCAAACACCAATGAACCGATTGCCGATTGGATTCCTTTTTAAACTGATAGCTACAGGTCTCATCCCCTGTGACGATGGTACACAGAAAAAATGGATTCTGGTCACACATGGTAATGAAATCTCCAGAGGTTTTCATCCGTTTTGCTTTTTGTTCATCTGTCACCTTATGCCGCACAAACTAGGAACAGATTTTCCACTTACCCAAATTTTCACGGATGATGGTGTGCACCGTGTACTTGTTAATGCCCAATTCTTCTGCCATCAATCATAGTGTCAGTTGCCGATCTCGTGCCAGCATTTGTCGCACTTGCTCGATCATGTCTGCGGTTCTGCTTGTCAATGGCCAACCTGAATCTGGCTCCTCCTCAGTCGTTTCCTTCCCATTGCAAAAATGTTTGAATCGTTTGTAAACACATTTTCTGCTCATGGCTTCCGTCCCGTACACATGCACCAACATTTCATACATCACCATCGCCATTTCACCCAATTTGTAGCAGAACTTGATGTTTACTCATTGCTCCATTGCACTGTGACCCTACCTCTCACACTGACTATGTTCGACTGCCCACATCGGGCTTTCCCTGACGGTCACGTGTACTCCACGCAAGGTGGCACTTCCCGACATGTCTCTGGATAGCCATGTGCGTGCATGTGCACCTGGCCCATGTTACCATTGAGATGTTGGACCATTCACCAAACTTTTCAGACACACCTTGTATAATCTATCAGGTACTAATAGGGTGTGACCACATGTTAACACCACAAATTCTGGATGAACCCTCTGCATACTGCTATACACCCTTTCCAGCAAATTATGCATTGAAAAACAGGGATGTTCAGCTCACACATTTATTTCATATGTGTTTTAAGCTGGCCAACTGCATCAAAGTAATCCCTCCTATGTCCAGCCCTACTCTGCTACTTCTTGAATTCTGTGATGCATATTCACTATGTCCTGTGAGCAGGGGAGGACTGGGCCAGGGGGCAGGGGGGAAATTGCCCCCTGGGCCACTCTGATGACCCGTAAAAAGGCTGCACAGCTTCTGCTACAGACATGCCTAAAGGATTCCTGGTGAAGAGAAGTAAAAAGCCCCTGCCGCTCACCTACTGAGTGCAGGTTGAAGACAATGACAGAGTGCAGCCCCTCCCAGCATGGATGGTGTAAATTGTATCTGAGCAGAGGCCGGTTGGGTTTAATGCCCCACTGGAGACTCTCCTCCCCCAGCCAGCCCCAACCAAGCTGTCCCAGCTCCCCCAAACTGCCCCCTGCTGGCCAGGTTGGGAACCAGGGTTTAGCCGGTGAGTAGAGAGTACCGGGAGCAGAGCCTCAGCCTGGAATGAGGGTCAGGAGGAGGACAGGAAGAGGGAGAGTGGGAGCGGGGCCGAGTCGCTGCACCATGGGCCTCTGGTTTGTACTTACCACCTGGGCTGAAAGTTGCCAGTCTGCCCCTGCCTGTGAGTAGAGGCACTGCTGTGTCACACCTTTTTAAGGAGCTTGCCTTCTGAACTACAGAGGTTTTGAGAGGAGGAGATTAGGGAGGCGGAGTCAGTACAAACATCACTGCTTGCAGGCAGCAAGGTACCATGGGTTATGTAGTCTTTGGAGACAGAAAGTAAACAGCAGAGGAGAAGCTACAAAGTATGCAGAGAATCCAGAAAGTTGTGGAAAGAGATGGTCAGCTGACAGGCAGAACTCACAACATGAAAATCGAGTTTTCAAGTAAGCTTATATTGGATTTTAAAAATAACTATTGTTTGTATTATTATTACAATGCTGATGTTAAAAAATGAAAGTATATGCTGTGACCATAGAACCCGTCTTATGGATAAAAAAAGACTAGTCTTTATCTAAGAACTGTTTCATAGTCTTCTATGTCATCAAGAAATATGTATATAATTCTGATGCTACAATCACTGGTATGTCAACAAGCACAGGAAGACATTGCTGTATTTACGTGATGTGGAGCATATCCTTGGAGAGGCCTCAATGGATGCGAAAGACAGAAAATAGGACATGCAGCAGCTGTCCTATTTTAGAATCTGCAAAAATACACACTTCAGGCCATATTAACCACTAACACCCTTAAGATTCTTGTTGACTTGTGAATAGGTTTTTTTTTTTGCTATAAAAACAATTAAATTCTGCTATTTCTCTGTTGAAACAATTAGCAAACCTATAGACCCATTTACTAATGTGAATTAAAAAAAAAATCTGTATAAAGTGTCACAATTTAGAACATATGTCTTTATAATTTAGAAATAATCTAGGGTTAGCATACAGGGAAAGTATTATCAGGCATATATCTGATTATCTCATGCAATAGTTAGGTTAAATAGTGGTTAGCTTCTCAGCACTTTCTTGTGTCAAAAGCTGTAATAATTACGTGTTAGTAATTTCTGACACAAATATTGGCTGAATAAGGGAGGAAACAGCGACAACTTCCACTGAGAGGTCTACCATACAACCAAAGCTTTCACGGATACTGTCCTGTTTGCAAGGCTGGGACAAGGGGCGCGCAGGAGGGGCGTTTGCCCTGGGCACAATGGTTTATTGCAGGGATGAGTGGGCACTTTGACCCTAACCCTAAGGGAAGGGGGGGTGCAGTTTGGCATTCTTGCCCTGGGCACTGGATGACCTTGTCCTGGCACTGCCTGTCTGAGAGATCGGAATATGACCACTCACAGCAACGTTCATGAATTTTTTTTTTGGGGGGTATGGGGGTAGGTCCCTTGCCACTGTTCATTGCTCCCTTTATTTAAAAAAAAAAAAAAAACTTACATTCTTTTTTTTGTGAGCCATAAACTAGTTAGGAAGCAGAATCCGCCCTGGAATTGTATTTTCAATCAAAGGTTTCTAACAAAGGTAATTTGCTCCTTGACAGATTCCCTTTAATTGTGAACTCAAGCTAAATGAGGCTTTCATTCTTATTCAATTACCAGCTGCAATATTTTGCTAACAAAGGAACATTTTTGTATCATTTTTCTGACTTGGCAGGAAATTGTATTTCAAACTGTTCTTTTATTGGAGTGGGGCTTTCTGTGCAGCTCTGCCTCATCTTTCCCTGAATACAGCTTTGTTTTTCAGCTTCACACTATTTGGAACTACAGTGGGCTATGTTTGGAAAGTTATGGCTTAGATTCTTGAGCTATTACTTTTATTTTCAACCAGTATATTACATGCATGTGTTTAAATAAATACTGGCTTTCTATAGAAAAATCTACTTTTTTCAAAGCTTTGTGTTATATGTGTTTTATTGTAGTAGTAATCATGAATTAGTATTTTAATGATTTTAAAGTACTGTAAAAGCCAGACTTTTCTTAGTTTTAAGTGGAAAAGGAGTAAAGATCCTATTAGGTTGTTATTTTTTGCTGTCTGTATTGCTCTGGGTAGGTTTATATTCCCTTCCTGTCCTGGGGAAGCAAAAGGAAATCCGAGCAAATCCCATCTTAAGCCAGCCATACAGAAATTGAAATTTGGTCAGTTCAGCAGGCACCGCCCGAAATGTAAGGCATTATCTGGTTGAGAAATTATTTTTCTTATGGTAGATGGTAGGCTGTCAACATGCCAACATATAAAGTGTATTTTAGCCTATGAAGCAAGGAGGTGAGAGCATCTGAGCTCCAGTTTATTTTGAATGGAGAACAGCAGTGATCAGCCAGGGAAATTCATCCCATTTTATCTCTTCATGCCTTGCAAGTGCTTGGCTTGGTTTGGAGATGTTGGGTAAGGCCTGCAGACATAACTTTGTTTCCCTTTCTGGCTGGATCGGGCAAACCTTCTCTTGTGTTTGCGGGCATCCAAAGAGTCCAGTAATGTTTCTTATTTTAATAGCTTCCAGAAATGACATAGGATTTTCTGTGATCTTTTTTTTAAAAGACAGAAAAGAAAAAAAAAAGCTTATGATTTTTAGTTATGTCTCAACCAGACTGGATTTACTTCTGTTTAGCTTGAGTATACCAAGTGTTTTCTGTAATGGAATTCACAAAGCTTGTCTGCATCTTTTGTTTGTCTCACCTGCGTGGCAGAAATATTCTGTGAACAGTAAAAGCCATGATCACACACTGCTGTGATTTGCCTTATTGATACTAATTATTAGGGATCGACTGATTATCGGCAAAGCCGATATATGGGGGGCCGATCTGCACTTTCCCCGATATATTGCAATCGGCCCCTGAGGTTACCGATATTGCCGATATTTCGGGAAAGTGCTTGTACCGGAGTGATGTCTGAAGCTAAAGTCCATAGCCGAGGGTCGGTTGTCTTGTAATGACAACCAATGGGCCTGAGAAGCCGCTCGGCTGTCATTACAAGGAGCGGGAGGGGACATCCCCCCCCCCCTCCCGCCACCTTCCGCGGCTCGCCGGGTCTCCTGTTCCACCGGGAGACCTGGCATTCTACCTGCACGGCCGCCGAAGAAAAGACCTGATCAAAGCCGCATTCGGCTCTGATCAGGTCTCCTTGTAAAAACCCGGAAGTGATGTCATGACATACCTTCCGGGTACTCGGCACCAAATTTAAAAAAATGACAGCATTCAAAACAGCCAAACTTGGCATTTTGAATGCTTTTAAGTGCAGAGGAGGGATTTGGGGGTCTTTTAGACCCTCAGATCCCTCCACAAGAGTACCCGTTAAAAATAAATAAATACATTTTTTTTTTAAATGTCCGAAAATATCGGCAGATATCGGCCGATACCGATATGCGATGACCAAAATATCGGCAATAAAAAACGATATCGGTCGATCACTACTAATTATTATTATTATTAACATCAGTGTGCATTATTTGAATTACATTTTTTATGTGTCTTTTCTGTATCTTGATGTACCTGATAACATTTCTTTCAAGCATTGGGGATAATTCCAATGTAATCAACAATGCTGATACCTAAAATATGCATTATTAGGAGATTACGATTTAATACTGAATCATGCAGCTTTATTCATTTCATGCCCTATTAGCAATTTACTTTCTGTGAAGTAGACTGCAATGTTTTTTTTACTTCTTTATGATAGGATGAAAATAGACAGTTATGGGAAACATTGTTTTTTTTCAACATTTTGCTTTTTTTTTCAACATTAGCTATTGCCACAAACCAACTTCCTGGAATTTGTATATGAAAAAGGGACACCCCCTTTTCTATGTAAATATGGTTATAGACAAAAATGTGTTCCTATGTTTGGCAAGTTAAAGTGCTGACTTTTCTCTTCCTGTATCATGCAGATATCGCAGTCGTAGAAATGACTGATGCCTTTCGGCAGCCTTCCCTTTTCTATCACCTGGGCGTTAGAGAAAGCTTTAGCATGGCTAATAATATCATCCTCTACTGCGACACAAACTCTGAATCTCTTCAGTCACTCAAGGTAAGTCAAGTGACCTGAAAATTAAACCATCCTATTAACCTATACTTTTCTTCTTCTTTTTTTTTTTTTTACATATAGAATTTGCATTTCTTTTTTTTTCTTTTTTTTTTATTACTAAATTTGTAGAAGTGTCAATAGGATGAACTCCACCCATTTATGAAATGATGCAAAAAGTATTTTGCGATAACCTATAGGATATAAATGCAGCTGTAATCAGGAAGGGACGGGGCGGTATTAGCATACATTTGCCATGGAGTCGCACGGTTTGTAGTTTTATCCCTAGTTTAACCACTTAAGCCCCGGAGGATTTTCCTGCTAAAAGACCAGGGGGTATTTTGCGATTCGGCACTGCGCGACTTTAACGGACAATTGCGCGGTCGTGCCACGCTGTACCTAAACGAATTTGACGTCCTTTTTTTCCCACAAACAGAGCTTTCTTTTGGTGGTATTTGATCACCTGTGCGATTTTTTGATCACGCGCTATAAACAAAAAAAAAGCGACAATTTTGCAAAAATAGCAATATTTTTCACATTTTTTTATATGAAATTCCCCAAAAAAATAATGTAAAAATCAAAATTTTTTAACATTTTTGGCCAATTTGTTTTATCCTACCTATGTTTGGTAAAAAAAATCGCAAAAAGCGTATTTTGATTGGTTTGCGCAAAAGTTATCGCGTTTACTAACAAAGGGAAAGATTTTTGTCATTTTTGTTGTTTTTTTTTTAACGCGTAATGGCGGCGATCTGCGATTTTTTTTGCAGTACTGCGACATTGCGGCGGACAGATCGGACCCTTGACTGACATTTTTGACACTTTTGGGGTTACCAGTGACATTTCTACAGTAATCAGTGCTATACATATGCACTGTTACTGTAAAAATACACTGGCAGTGAAGGGGTTAACTTTATTTGGGAGGGAGGGGCTGTGTGTGTCCCTAGGGGCATGATTCTTACTGTGATTGGCTGTGGCTCTAGCTGTAAGGACACTGATCAACGGATCTACATACTAGATCCGTGTAATCAGTGTCTTTACAGCGAGGAGAATGACAGGCAGCTTGTTTACACAAGCTGCCTGACATTCTCCCTCTTCCCCCGACGATCGCCGAGTGGCCGGCGGACATCGGGTCCGCTGGTCACACGCGCGGGGGGGTGCGTGACCGCGCGGGAGCGCGCCTCCGCGGGCGCGCGCTCGCTCCCCAGACCCTCCCAGGCTAGTGACGTTAATTAACGTCACTCTGCCTGGTAGGGGCTGACCGCCGCAGTAAATCTACTTGCGGCGGTCGGCAAGCAGTTAAACAATAACAGCACATTTTACTATCAGATACTTTTTTTTAAACTGAATAAATTTAATTTAACGAAAGGAAAAGCCATACCAAAGAAATATTTCATCGTGGATCTGTACTTTAAGAAATAAAGATTTGCAGTGTTAGAGGAAACATCTAGAAATGTAATTGCACCTAGACTGGGTTCTTAAATATTGACCCTTTTGTCTTGAATTGCTCCTGAAAAGAGCAGTGTTCTTCCAGGCATATGAGTGTGCCTAGGCATTCCTGTACAGTGCATCCGGAAAGTATTCACAGCGCTTCACTTTTCCACATTTTGTTATGTTACAGCCTTATTCCAAAATGGGTTAAATTCATTATTTTCCTCATAATTCTTAAATACAATACCCATAATGACAACGTGAAAGAAGTTTCTTTGAAATCTTTGCAAGTTTATTAAAAATAAAAAACGAAAAATGTACATAAGTAGTCACAGCCTTGACCATGACACTTACAATTGAGCTCAGATGCATCCTGTTTCCACTGATCATCCTTGAGATGTTTCTTCAACTTGATTGGAGTCCACCTGTGGTAAATTCAGTGGATTGGACATGATTTGGAAAGGCACACACCTGTCTATATAAGGTCCCACAGTTAACAGTGCATGTCAGAGCACAAAACAAGTCATGAAGTCCAAGGAATTGTCTGTAGACCTACGAGACAGGATTGTATCGAGGCGCAGATCTGGGGATGGGTACAGAAACATTTCTGCAGCATTGAAGGTCCCAATGAGCACAGTGGCCTCCATCACCTGTAAATGGAAGAGGTTTGGAACCACCAGGACTTTTCCTAGACTGGGCCGCCCAGCCAAACTGAGCAGGTGGGGGAAAAGTGCCTTAGTCAGGAAGTTGACCAAGAACCTGATAGTTACTCTTACAGAGCACCAGTGTTTCTCTGTGGAGAGAGGAGAACCTTCCAGAAGAACAACCATCTCTGCAGCACTCCACCAATCGGGCCTGTATGGTAGAGTGGTAAGATGGAAGCAACTTCTCAGTAAAAGGCATATGACAGCCTGTCTGGGGTATGCCAAAAGGCACTTGAAGGACTCTCAGACCATGAGAAACAAAATTCTCTGGTCTGATGAAACAAAGATGGAACTCTTTGGCCTGAATGGCAAGCATCATGTCTGGAGGAAACCAGGCACCGCTCATCATCTGGCCAATACCATCCCTACAGTGAGACGTGGTGGTTGCAGCTTCATGCTGTGGGGATGTTTTTTAGCGGCAGGAACTGAGAGACTAGTCAGGATAAAGGAAAAGATGAATGCAGTAATGTACAGAGACATCCTTGATGAAAACCTCAGACTGAGGTGAGGGTTCATCCAGGGCCGGAGTGGGACTCATTTTCAGCCCTTGAGTTTCATGCCTTAGACCGGCCCACTTTAGTTCACCTGACTGAAAAACTCCCACACATGGTATCATCCCATCCTAGTGTGAGCTAAAAGGTCACTCATGTGATGGTGGAAGTGAACAGTAACAGCTGGGCGGGATGGGATACCATCACTGGGAGTTTTTTAGTCAGGTTTTAGGAGGTATATAAATGGCCTTTACCTATAACAAGGGCTTTATTCATCTTTAGTCAGAGCTTTACTATTTCATTTTATCTACTACACCCCTCCCCCCTTTATCTGTATTGGCAGTTTTTGGAAAAGATGAACTAATCCTTTCATGTTCACTAAAACATGCAGTTTGGCTCAGGGGCGGACTGACAACTCATGGGGCCCCCGGGCAGTAGGGGATCATGGGGACCCCTGTGTCCCCGTCCATGTGTCCCAGCCCACACTCAAGCAGCTTATCAATGCCCATCAAATGCAGCCTCACCAATGCCCATCAAATGCAGCCTCATCAGTACCCATCAAATGCAGCCTCATCAGTGCCCATCAAATGCAGCCTTATCTGTGCTTATCAAATGCAGCCTCACTAGTGCCCATCAAATGCAGCTTATTAGTGCCCATTAATTAAACCTCACCAGTGCTCATCAAATGCAGCTTATCAGTGCCCATAAAATGCAGCTTATCAGTGCCTATCAAACGCAGCCTAATCAGTACCCATCAAATGCAGCCCAATCAGTGCCCATCAAATGCAGCCTCACCAGTGCCCACCAAATGCAGCTTATTAGTGCCAATCAATGCAGCATCAATAGTGCCTATCAAATGCAGCCTCACCAGTGCCCATCAAAGGCAACTTATTAGTGCTCATCAATGCAACCTCACCAGTGCCAACAAATGCAGCCTTATTAGTCCCCATCAAATGCAGCTAATCATTGGCATCAAATGGAGCTTATCAGTGCCCATCAAATGCAGTTTATTAGTGCCCATCAAATGCAGCCTCCCCAGTGCCTTATTAGTGGCCCATCAAATGCAGCCTCACCAGTGCCCATCAAATGCAGCTTATTAGTGCCCATTAATGAATCCTCACCAGTGCTCATCAAATGTAGCTTATTAGTGCCCATTAATGAACCCTCACCAGTGCTCATCAAATGTAGCTTATCAGTGCCCATTAATGAACCCTCACCAGTGCTCATCAAATGTAGCTTATTAGTGTCCATTAATGAACCCTCACCAGTGCTCATCAAATGTAGCATATTGGTGCCCATTAATGAACCCTCACCAGTGCTCATCAAATGTAGCTTATCAGTGCCCATCAAATGCAGCCTCATCGGTACCCATCAAATGCAGCTTATTAGTGCTCATCAATGCAACCTCATCAGTGCCAACAAATGCAGCCTTATTAGTCCCCATCAAATGCAACTAATCAGTGGCATCAAATGCAGCTTATCAGTGCCCATCAAATGCAGTTTATCAGTGCCCATCAAATGCAGCCTCCCCAGTGCCTTATTAGTGGCCCATCAAATGCAGCCTCACCAGTGCCCATCAATGCAACCTCACTAGTGCCATCAAATGCAGCCTTATTAGTGCCCGTCAAATGCAGCTTATCAGTGCCATCAAATGCAGCCTCACCAATACCCATCAAATGCAGCCTGACCAGTGCCCATCAAATGCAGTCTGTTAGTGCTAATTAATGCAACCTCAGAAAGGCCAACAAATGCAGCCTTATTAGTGCCCATCAAATGCGGCTTATCATTACCCATCAATTGCAGCCTTATCAGTGCCCATCTAATGCAACCTCACCAGTGCCTGGATCACACAGAGCAGAGATCTCTCGCTGTGTCGCGGAGCTTGAATTTAAATTGCCTGGCGGCTGCTGTCAACATGGTTCCACCTCCTAGACTGGCTCCTATGATACAGGGCACACTGATTCAATTTCCTAGCATTGGATCAGTGTGCCGTCTATCATAGGAGCTGGTCTAGGAGGCGGGACTTTGTTACATCGCTGCAGAACAATTCAGATCCAGGTTCCGTGACACAGCAGGAGATCGCTGCTCTGTGTGACATACACAAGAAGAGGAGGAAGGAGGGGAGCACTCTGACAGGGGCGCCCCAGAATGACGTCATTGATGCAATTGTGATTCAGCTGTTGCCTGCATTGATGGAGAATCATTTAAGGCTGAATCGCAATGTATCGATTATATGATTATTTTCAACACCCCTACTTGACCACCAATGTTAGTCCCGGTTCACATTAGTGCGATGACAGACATTGCATGTGATTCGCAGCGCACTGCGCTGAAAATCACGTGATGTCTGTGCAATGCAAATTTGGACACATGTCGCACAGGACCCTTTTTTGGGTGCACAGCAGAATTGGATTGCATGGGTGTTCACACCAATGCGATCTGATTCATGTCTGAACTGACAGTTCACACTGCGATATGCGAACTGATCTGGGGGTGTCGGTAACTTCGTATTGACAGCCCCCAGCGATTCGCATATCGCAGTGTGAACTGCCTGCGATTTGAATGCGATGCGGTAACCTGCAGTGAATTTGCAGGGTTCCCGCATCGCATATGTGTGAACTGGCACTAACAGACATTCTTCCAGCTGAAGTGCACAGATGTCAGTGTTAGGGAACAGCCCTTAGTGTACAGATATCAGAGATATATATAGGGAAAAACTCATTAGGTGCTATTCCCTATAGATAACACTGATATCTGTACACTAAGGGCTTTTCCCTAACACTGTACACTGATATAGTGGCACTCACTATACTGGGGAATGGCACTGGGGAAGAAGGAAGGAACACTCAGTCAGTCCTGCTGGTGGTTAGACAGACACACAGAACACCTTAAACTGCTGTCATTATCACACACTGACCTGCTGCTACACACACTGCAGGTCAGGCTGGCTAGCTCCGAGGTGACACTGCTCAGCTCTGCACATTATAGCCTCCATCTCCCTCACCCGAGGCAGTGATGTGTAGCCCCGCCCCTCAGCTGAATTCCCCAGAGGGAGGGGTGGCCAAAGCTCCTGTCCCTGCTATTATCTCCACACGGCTGAAGGCTCCATGATCACTCTCTGATCCATGCTGTGATAGGGTGCCATCTCTTCTTCCACGCCTCCTACAAGAAGTGTATCGCCTGTGAGCCAATTATCAGCAGCGCTGAGTGGCCCGGGGGCGTGTTTTTGGAGTGGGACCGAGGCATGGAACGCAGCATGTCCTGGAAGTGAGTTTAATAAGTGACTTCCTCTTCACCAAGGATTGACAACGGCCCTTGACCAATCCAGCCCACCGGGAATTCTCCCGGTGCTCCCAATTGGCCAATCCGGGCCTGGGTTCATCCAACCAAGATAACAAAGGAGTGGCTACCGGACAACTCTGTGAATGTCCTTGAGTGGCCCATTCAAAGCCTAGACTTGAACCTGAATGAATATCTCTGAAGAGATCTGAAAATGGCTGTAAACCGATGCTCCCCATCCACCCTGATGATGCTTGAGAGGTCTTGCAAAGAAGAATGGGAGAAACTGTCCAAAAATAGGTGTGCCAAGCTCGTAGCATCACACTCAAAAAGACTTGAAGCTGTAATTGGTGCCAAAGGTGCTTCAACAAAGTATTGAGCAAAGGCTGTGAATACATGTACTTGTCATCTTTGTTGTTTTTTATTTTTGATAAACTTGCAAAGATTTCAATGAAACTTCTTTCACATTGTCATTATGGGGTATTGTTTGTTGAATTTTTAGGAAAATAATGAATTTAAGCCAATACATTAACCTACAAGTGACCTATATGGATTATAGTGCATAGTTCAAATAAATAATTGACCAATTCATAGTTAAATACATAAAACAAATAGTACTGCTCCGTGATAAATAAATGCAAACAAAAATCCAATATGACTGTTCCCAACACCCAAAATAAACAGAGTGGTTCCGTAAAGGGGATATCTTCTAGTTGCTTCAAAGACCCCACAGGCTGTAGCTAAAGTAGTAAGGATGTACTCCACCAAAGATACAGAAAGGGCTTATAGTGTAGTAATTTATTGATCTTGGTTTAAAAGCAATAAAAAAATTTTTTACACTCACATGTAACCATGCCTGCCTGGCACTAAGGTTGCTACAGCATGTGCGGATATGAACTGTATGGTGCCGGCGTGTGATCCATGCCTTGCTCTCAGTAATGGGCTCAAATTGATAGTCACATGGGATTCTGAGTGACGAATCCCCATTCCGACGTACGTTTCCCCTTACTTGGCGTCATCAGGAAGTTAAAAAGCGCAGTTTCCAGTTTGCATTTATAGTAGGAGAACAAGTAGGATTGGTCAGGCTCTTCCAAAATGGAGGACGGGGGCAAACTTAGGAATAGGTGTCTACCTCTATAGAGATATATTCATCCATACATACTGGATAAACCCCAATCTTTACACAATTGTAGATGATTTAAACAAAGACCATATTAAGGTATAAAATGTTAAAACTTAAAATCACCGCCTACGCAAAGAATAAAAAAATACATATGATAATTTTATGGTTGAGCAGACCACACATGACGGGTCGTGAATTTGGACTCCCTCTACTGGGGATCTCTGAGATTGCACCTGCCAGAAATAGGAATGTATGATGACTTTGCCCTACAATAAAGACCGTAGGCAAAGTCATCATACATTCTTTTTAATGGCAGGTGCATTTCCAGAAATCCCAAGTAGAGGGAGTCAAAATTCAGCACCTTTTATGTGTGGTTTGCTCAACCATAAATCTATCATATGTATCTTTTTTTGTTCTTTGCGTAAGCGGCGTAGTTAAGTTTTAAAATGTTATACCTTAATATGGGCTTTGGTAAAATCATATATGATTGTGTAAATATTGGGGTTTGTCCTGTATGTGCCGATGAATATATCCCGATAGAGGCAGACACCTTATCCTAAGTTTGTCCCCGCCCTCTATTTTAGAGGAACCTAACCAATCCTACTCATTCTACTATTAATGCAAACCGAAAATGGCGTTTCCTCACTTCCTGAAGACGCCAAGTACAGTGAAACGTATGTCGGAGCAGGGATTCGTCACTTCCGGAATCCCATGTGACTACCCATATGAGCCCATTACCGAGAGCGAGGCGTGTATCGCACGCTGACGCCATACAGTTCACATCCGCACATGCTGTAGCAACCTTAGTGCCAGGCAGGCACGATTACATGTGAATGAAAAATCTCATTTTTTATTGCTTTTAAACCAACATCAATAAATTACTACACTATAATCTCTTTCTGTATCTTTGGTGGAGTACATCCTTACTACTTTAGCTACATCCTGTGGGGTCTTTGGAGCGATTATGGTGTGAGGCTAGGAACCAATTTATCCTTTATGCAGCATTTTTTGACTTCCTGTGAAAAGGGTTCAAACACCTTTGGTGAGTTGCCATCTACCCTCAGAGCACCTGTGGTGAAGCAACTAGAAGATATCACCCTCACGGAACCACTCTGTTTATTTTGGGTGTTGGGAACAGTCATATTGGATTTTTGTTTGCATTTATTTATCACGGAGCAGTACTATTTGTTTTCTGTATTTAACTATGAATTAGTCCACTATCAGAATTATGTATATGTGGTGTGGGGTGCGCTAAACAACAAATAAATAATGAATATATAACATATATCTATGTGTGAACCAAATCAACAAAAGTAAATATATATAACATATATCAATCTGTGAAGCCAATTAATAATGCAAATCAATTGGTGCATAAACATAAAAGTTCATAAGTGTCCATAAATATTTTGCAGGTGAGTAGAATTGTATTCTATCCGAATAATACGTGTATCCACCACCGAGTGAAATTCATCCTTACCAAACGGAAATAAATAAGGTGCAACTATATTTTCTTGTGCTGAAAAAATATCCAATCTCCTTGTGAACAAACACCACGTGTAAATCACCAAGAATTAGCCTCTTACCGGATGGTAATAGGTATGCACTTGTTCAGTGAAACCACCGCCTTGCTTCCTCTTTAAAATCCTGAAGTGGGATGTAGAACCGCTCTACCTTTCTTTCTCCACTAGATGGCAACGAGTACCAGCAAGAAACACAGCCTCATCCTTCTTTACAAGCTCACAAAACCACCGTGTATTAAAGGAAAAAAAAGGGCTAATAGTGTATTACCCTTGAGATTTATTCAAAAAACAGTTGATAATGCACTTACAATTAGATGTCTTGTATTCAGCATAAACATAGGCATACGAATTCCTGCAAAGGCTTGCGGCCGGCTGCAGCACGGACCGCAAGTTTTGTGTGACGTGTGCGCCTCCTAATCTGACCGGTTTCTTCCCATAGGACTTCTACTGAGACAGGAGTACTGGCGCATCGTCACTTCCGCTTTATTTATACAGGTGGAAGCAGATTGTCTAACTTCCGGTGTCTGCAGAGCAGGTAGTATAAAACATTGATCCATAGCACATCCTGGTGACACAGGAAGTAAACACTTCACTTCCTGTCTGCACAGGAAGCAAACACTTTACTTCCTGTCTGCAGAGCAAGTATCTGCAGAGCAGGTATGCTTTGGAACTTCTGGCTGATAGCAATTTAAGGCAAATTACTTAAATATGGGTAACTTTCCTTGTGTTAAAAGGAATGTATAAAAACATACTTTATTATTTGTTAAAAACAAATGTATAAAAACATCGATCTATGGCACATCCTGGTGACACCGGAAGTAAACACTTTCCTTCCTGTCCTACAACACACTGCTTTAGGAGCGTAGTGGGAAAGGGGTGACACCGGAAATATGTGTATAATAAAATGTATTGAACTATATTAAACCATATGCTCCAATACAAATTTAAAATAAATGTTAAAAGATAACTAAAATATAAAACCTGCCAAAATATATGTGGGGATCAACAGTTATTAATGTGTGCGTTTATGTCCCACTCTATGTTGAGTCCCCGGGGTCTGGAGCAGCCGAGCTCATATATCCAGAAGGTTTCCCTCCTGGATATAGACCTCCTCAGATTGCTCCCCCTCCAGTGTGGTGTATATTTCTCAATAACGATGATTTTTAACCTCTTGGGATTTTTTCTGTGACATTGGGCGAAGTGTTGGGATACACTATGCCCAGGAAAAGCTTTGTGTATGTTGGTCAGATGTTCTCCAATACGTATGGCGGCAGTACGTATGGTTCTTCCAACATACTGGTAATTGCACTCACACTGTAAAAGGTATACAACCCCTTTCGTATGGCAGGAAATAAAATTTCTAATGGGGTACTCTTTACCTGTCACAGTTGAATGAAATTTATTAGTCCTGATAGTTTGAGCTTCTTTACACACTCTGCAACTCCTGCAGGGAAAGAAGCCCTTCAAATCAGGAAAAAATTTTGGGATGGTAGGAGGATCAATGGGATTGGGGGCTACCAGATCTCGTAAGTTCTGTGCCTTCCTGTAAATGATAGGTGGAACTTCTGGTAGCATGGGTCCTAAAATTTTATCTTTCTGTAGGACTCCCCAGTGTTTCCGGAATACATGATTTAGCCACTTGTAGTTTTGTGAGAATCTCGTAATGAAAGCAAATTCAAACTTGGAACTGGTTTTTCCTGGGTTCTGAACTTTCTTAGGTTGTATCAAACTTCTTTGCTCAACTAACTCCAGGGTCTGAATTTCTTTCTCTAGCACTTCTGGTTTGTAGCCTTTTTCCAGAAATTTTTCTTTCAGGACCATAGCTTGTTTCCGGAATACTTGGCTGTCGGTACAATTCCTTCTGACTCTTCTGAATTGTGATTTGGGTACAGATCTGAGCCAGGCTGGATGGTGACAGCTGTCCAGGGCTATAAAGCCGTTCCTATCAGTCGGCTTATAATAGGTATGGGTGGAAAAACTGGAACCTACCCTGGATATGACTAGGTCCAAGAAGTTCACTGAGGTTTTGCTAAATTCATAAGAAAACCTGATCCCCCAATTATTACAATTCAGATCTCTCATGAACCTTCTCAGTGAATCTTCTTCTCCCTGCCATATTAACAGCGTGTCATCTATGTACCTTCTCCACATAACCAGTGGCCTGGGTCTGTTGGAATAAATGTTTCTATCTTCCCACAGTGCCATAAATAAATTGGCTAAGCTGGGGGCAAACTTGGCCCCCATAGCTACGCCCATTTTCTGTAGGTAGAACTTTTCGCCATAATAGAAATAGTTGTGCTCCATGCCGAAAATTAGTAGATCCAGGATGAACTTCTTCTGGTCCATCGGTATTTCATAATCAGTGTCCAAGAAAGTGCATACCGCTTCATATCCTATCTGGTGGGGTATCACGGTATATAAAGACGTCACGTCTGCCGTGACCAGCAGTACGTCTCCCTCCACCTCTAATTGTGTCACTTCCTGGATACATTGAGCCGTATCTTTAAGATATGAAGGGGTTTCTTGGACCAGGGGTTGCAGAAAGTGGTCCACATACCTTCCAATCCTGGAGGTAACGGAATCGATTCCGCTCACTATGGGCCTCCCAGGTGGTCTAGTGAGGCTTTTATGTACTTTGGGAAGATAATATATGGTCGGAATCCTGGGAGCCAAAGGTACCAAGAATTCCTTCTCTTTTTTGTTTATAATACCTTCCTCGTAACCTTTAGTCACTATTTTCTCCAACTGTTTCTTATATTTGAAGGTGGGGTCTTTTTTCAAAACTTCATAGGTGCCATTATCAGATAACAACCTCTCCATTTCTTCAGTGTATTGTTCCTTATTGAGAAGAACGATACCCCCACCTTTATCCGCCGGTCTTATCACAAGGTTTTTATTCTCGCAAAGGGATTTCACACCTTTTTTCAGATCTCTCTGCGGTTGTGATTTAAATTCCTTCTCTTCCAATTCCTTTAAAACTAGGTCCTTAAAAATGGTCACATGGTGACTCTGTACTCCTTGGGGGTTAAATAAGGAAGCATTCCTAAGACCTGTTGGAATGGAAGTGGTGGATGTATAAGAAACATGGTTTCTTTCATAAGCATTGGACAAAAAGTGCCGCTTGACATTCAATTTTCTCACATACTTGTGGATGTCAATAAAGGTTTCGAATTTATTCAATTGTTTTTTTGGAGCGTACTTGAGCCCTTTATTGAGGGTATGCTTTTCGGAGTTCATCAATGTGATCCCACTGAGATTAAAAATTCCATTGGTTTCTACATTGAGCTTCCGATTGGATCCCCCTCTACAGCCCCTTTTCACTTTTTTCGGTTCCCTTTTTTGGGACCCTGGCCTAAAAAATTTTTCTTTTTGGCACTGATTGGAGTCTTCTGTGGAGGTGTTTCTCTCCGATCGTTTCTCTCCTCGTATCTCTCATGTCTAAGAGGCTCATACCTGTTATGAGAACCAGTAGGATAAGGTCTAGGTGTATGTGGAGTGTCCAAGTAGTTTCCCATGTAATCTACTTGCACTCTTCTTGGAGATCTCGATCTGGAACGTCTCCAAGTCCTTTCAAATGAAGGATGACGATTTCTTTGATCCCTTGATCTTGAACGTCTCCGCGTCCTATCAGATGAGGGATGACGATATTCGTATTCCCTCCTATAATCTTGTACTTTAGGACGTCCTTTTTCATTATCACCTTTCCCTTTATTTTTACTTTTTTTCTGGTTATTAGATACATTTTCTTTCAAAGGCTTGAGCTTTATATTCTCTTTCGGCTTTTTTTGAGAATTCTCACTTCTTTTAACTGGCCTACTAGGTTCTCCAGAAGTAGAGGCTATAGCTTCTGCTTCACTGGCTCCTTCCTCCATAGGGGCCAGTTCACCATTAAGGATCTCTCCTCCTTCTAGAGCATTTTGCCATTTAAATACTCTAGAGGTTTTATAGTCCTCAAGATCTCTAAAGAACTTTTTCCTCTTCTTGATCTTTTGTTCTTCTTCCTCCATCGCCATAATTTCTCTCAACTCGTGATTGTAAATTTTATACGCCTCCTCCTGCATGGAGGGCAATAATTTTTCTTTTATTTCCAAAATCTCCTTATTTAATTTCAGTACTTTTTTTCTCTTCTTGTCTATTAAAAAATTTAGGAGGCTCATGCCGGCCCCGTTGAAAAATTTTGACCACTCTAATAGGTCCGGGTCTCCTTTCTTTCAAGCCTTTGAAAGAAAATGTATCTAATAACCAGAAAAAAAGTAAAAATAAAGGGAAAGGTGATAATGAAAAAGGACGTCCTAAAGTACAAGATTATAGGAGGGAATACGAATATCGTCATCCCTCATCTGATAGGACGCGGAGACGTTCAAGATCAAGGGATCAAAGAAATCGTCATCCTTCATTTGAAAGGACTTGGAGACGTTCCAGATCGAGATCTCCAAGAAGAGTGCAAGTAGATTACATGGGAAACTACTTGGACACTCCACATACACCTAGACCTTATCCTACTGGTTCTCATAACAGGTATGAGCCTCTTAGACATGAGAGATACGAGGAGAGAAACGATCGGAGAGAAACACCTCCACAGAAGACTCCAATCAGTGCCAAAAAGAAAAATTTTTTAGGCCAGGGTCCCAAAAAAGGGAACCGAAAAAAGTGAAAAGGGGCTGTAGAGGGGGATCCAATCGGAAGCTCAATGTAGAAACCAATGGAATTTTTAATCTCAGTGGGATCACACTGACGAACTCCGAAAAGCATACCCTCAATAAAGGGCTCAAGTACGCTCCAAAAAAACAATTGAATAAATTTGAAACCTTTATTGACATCCACAAGTATGTGAGAAAATTGAATGTCAAGCGGCACTTTTTGTCCAATGCTTATGAAAGAAACCATGTTTCTTATACATCCACCACTTCCATTCCAACAGGTCTTAGGAATGCTTCCTTATTTAACCCCCAAGGAGTACAGAGTCACCATGTGACCATTTTTAAGGACCTAGTTTTAAAGGAATTGGAAGAGAAGGAATTTAAATCACAACCGCAGAGAGATCTGAAAAAAGGTGTGAAATCCCTTTGCGAGAATAAAAACCTTGTGATAAGACCGGCGGATAAAGGTGGGGGTATCGTTCTTCTCAATAAGGAACAATACACTGAAGAAATGGAGAGGTTGTTATCTGATAATGGCACCTATGAAGTTTTGAAAAAAGACCCCACCTTCAAATATAAGAAACAGTTGGAGAAAATAGTGACTAAAGGTTACGAGGAAGGTATTATAAACAAAAAAGAGAAGGAATTCTTGGTACCTTTGGCTCCCAGGATTCCGACCATATATTATCTTCCCAAAGTACATAAAAGCCTCACTAGACCACCTGGGAGGCCCATAGTGAGCGGAATCGATTCCGTTACCTCCAGGATTGGAAGGTATGTGGACCACTTTCTGCAACCCCTGGTCCAAGAAACCCCTTCATATCTTAAAGATACGGCTCAATGTATCCAGGAAGTGACACAATTAGAGGTGGAGGGAGACGTACTGCTGGTCACGGCAGACGTGACGTCTTTATATACCGTGATACCCCACCAGATAGGATATGAAGCGGTATGCACTTTCTTGGACACTGATTATGAAATACCGATGGACCAGAAGAAGTTCATCCTGGATCTACTAATTTTCGGCATGGAGCACAACTATTTCTATTATGGCGAAAAGTTCTACCTACAGAAAATGGGCGTAGCTATGGGGGCCAAGTTTGCCCCCAGCTTAGCCAATTTATTTATGGCACTGTGGGAAGATAGAAACATTTATTCCAACAGACCCAGGCCACTGGTTATGTGGAGAAGGTACATAGATGACACGCTGTTAATATGGCAGGGAGAAGAAGATTCACTGAGAAGGTTCATGAGAGATCTGAATTGTAATAATTGGGGGATCAGGTTTTCTTATGAATTTAGCAAAACCTCAGTGAACTTCTTGGACCTAGTCATATCCAGGGTAGGTTCCAGTTTTTCCACCCATACCTATTATAAGCCGACTGATAGGAACGGCTTTATAGCCCTGGACAGCTGTCACCATCCAGCCTGGCTCAGATCTGTACCCAAATCACAATTCAGAAGAGTCAGAAGGAATTGTACCGACAGCCAAGTATTCCGGAAACAAGCTATGGTCCTGAAAGAAAAATTTCTGGAAAAAGGCTACAAACCAGAAGTGCTAGAGAAAGAAATTCAGACCCTGGAGTTAGTTGAGCAAAGAAGTTTGATACAACCTAAGAAAGTTCAGAACCCAGGAAAAACCAGTTCCAAGTTTGAATTTGCTTTCATTACGAGATTCTCACAAAACTACAAGTGGCTAAATCATGTATTCCGGAAACACTGGGGAGTCCTACAGAAAGATAAAATTTTAGGACCCATGCTACCAGAAGTTCCACCTATCATTTACAGGAAGGCACAGAACTTACGAGATCTGGTAGCCCCCAATCCCATTGATCCTCCTACCATCCCAAAATTTTTTCCTGATATGAAGGGCTTCTTTCCCTGCAGGAGTTGCAGAGTGTGTAAAGAAGCTCAAACTATCAGGACTAATAAATTTCATTCAACTGTGACAGGTAAAGAGTACCCCATTAGAAATTTTATTTCCTGCCATACGAAAGGGGTTGTATACCTTTTACAGTGTGAGTGCAATTACCAGTATGTTGGAAGAACCATACGTACTGCCGCCATACGTATTGGAGAACATCTGACCAACATACACAAAGCTTTTCCTGGGCATAGTGTATCCCAACACTTCGCCCAATGTCACAGAAAAAATCCCAAGAGGTTAAAAATCATCGTTATTGAGAAATATACACCACACTGGAGGGGGAGCAATCTGAGGAGGTCTATATCCAGGAGGGAAACCTTCTGGATATATGAGCTCGGCTGCTCCAGACCCCGGGGACTCAACATAGAGTGGGACATAAACGCACACATTAATAACTGTTGATCCCCACATATATTTTGGCAGGTTTTATATTTTAGTTATCTTTTAACATTTATTTTAAATTTGTATTGGAGCATATGGTTTAATATAGTTCAATACATTTTATTATACACATATTTCCGGTGTCACCCCTTTCCCACTACGCTCCTAAAGCAGTGTGTTGTAGGACAGGAAGGAAAGTGTTTACTTCCGGTGTCACCAGGATGTGCCATAGATCGATGTTTTTATACATTTGTTTTTAACAAATAATAAAGTATGTTTTTATACATTCCTTTTAACACAAGGAAAGTTACCCATATTTAAGTAATTTGCCTTAAATTGCTATCAGCCAGAAGTTCCAAAGCATACCTGCTCTGCAGACACTTGCTCTGCAGACAGGAAGTAAAGTGTTTGCTTCCTGTGCAGACAGGAAGTGAAGTGTTTACTTCCTGTGTCACCAGGATGTGCTATGGATCAATGTTTTATACTACCTGCTCTGCAGACACCGGAAGTTAGACAATCTGCTTCCACCTGTAT